>NC_141760.1:66828924-67543463 GCF_982258835.1 Parasteatoda tepidariorum | reverse complement strand
CATTCACTTTTATTAAATTTCTTATTTTACACTAGATTTTGACGTTTTGCATGATATTATTGCAATATATTTTCCATTTATTATATTACATTAAAAAATTGACTATTAAAATTAAAATAGAAATATTAACAAACTAAATATTACTTTAAAAGCATAGCATTAAATTGTACTAGGATATAAAGATACATTTTTTAATCTATTTTTTAATCATTATCTCCAGTACAAAAATTTGTTTTTGTAGCTTAGATGTAGTACTATTAGAGACTTAAGATACCTAATATGGGGATTGAATTCTATTCATTTTTTTTAAAAAGCGAATAAGAAAATTCAAGCTTGAACAATAGTGTCGTACCAATCGAGAAAAACATTTAAAATTTTTAAATAAATCATTGTAATACGCAGCCTAAACAAACATATTTGCATTCATTTGTTAAACTTTTATATTCTTTCTTTTAAATTTCGACTTCCTCTCAATAAATTAGCAATTAAAGTCAAAATCAAAATATAAACAAACCAACAATTATATTAAAAGAATTACATTGAATTTATGCATAGTTATGAATAAATTCAATGTTATTATTTTTATATATTTGTTTATTTTATCTCTAGAACAAAAATGAACTAATTTAATACGTATACTCTTTTTCTTTTCAAGTATACACTTTTTATAATGAATTAAAACAATTACGCCAGACAATCACTGTCCAAATTTATTTTTTAATCAGAGCATTTTTAATTATAATAATGTTTCCATTATTTAAATTGTTATTTAAATTATAATTCATATTTTATTAATATTATTATTATCATTATTATTAATAATAATATTTTAAGGCAGTCAATACGAAATATCATTCAAAATTGCCTAATCAAATGCATTTGCTTTCATTTGTAAAAGATATATATATCATAACCTTGTATCATATTATATTTTGACATATTCTATTATATTATTGCATGTTATTTTCCGCTTATTATATTTCAATCATAGTATAATAATTAAAATCATTATACAAATATTAGCATACTAAAAATAACATTAAATGCTTGACATTGTCCTTTAACATGAGATGGCAAATTAGTTCAGTCCGCTAAATTCGCAGTCTTAAGAGATTAAAATTGCTTAATACATTGATTGAATATCATACAACTTTTATGAGCGATAAATAATAATGCAAAGAAATAAGTGTTGAACTTATTTTTAAATCGAACAAATATTAAATCATTAGAAGGTTTCTATTCTTAATAAAGGCATTTAAAACTGAACATCATTATAGATAGCCTAATCAAACGCATCTGCATTCATTTGCTAAACATTTATAGGCTTCATCTTTATTATATTACACTATATTTTGCCTTCGTTTAAGAAATTAACAATTTAAGTTAAAATAAAATATAAATAAACTGAAAATAACATTAAAAGAATGATATTAAATTTATCATAAGGTTAATTCTGGCTGCTTAATTGTTGTCTTAGACTGAATTTATTTAATAAGGTGATTGAATACTACAGAGTTTTCATGAGCGAATTCGGAAATGATTCTGGGCTATTAGTATCGAGTTTTATATCTTAATCAAAAATATATTTAATTCTTACTAAATTCCTATTATTATTTAGAGCATTTAAAATTAAACATCGAAATAGATTGTCGATGTTTAATTTTAAGTGCTTTAATAATAAGCATTTAAAATTAAATATCGACTACGTACAGATGCATCTGCATTTTGTACGTATTTTGACTGCTTTTCATAAATTAACAATTTAAGTCAAAATAAAATATGAACAGGCAAAAAATAACATTAAAAGAATGACATTGAATTTGTACAAGGTCATAAAGTTATATCCCTCTTTCATTTTATCTCCGGAACAAAAATTCGTTCTGGCTACTTAGATGTAGTCTTAAGAGACTTAAGTAACTTAATACGGTGATTGGATACTATGCTGTTTTTATGAGTGAATAAGAAAAATTATGCTGGGCAATTAGTGTCGAACTTTATTCTTCAAGAGAAAAAAAAATGTTTAGTGGAAAAGTCTCTCGACATCATCACGTCATTAACTCTGCTAAGTGTCATTAAATGATATTTAATACTGAATGGTCGAACTTTCTAAAAGAGCTCATAATGAGGGAAGAAATTTTTGGAAAAAAATACTAATTAGAGATCCTTTTCTGTGCTTACAGTCTTAACGACCAAATTTCTTTCAACATTGTGATAAATCGTTTTAAGGTTGAAATTAATAGTTTATAAGTAATACCAAATGTGGGACTTTTTGCTCGAATTCGGCTAAAATTAAATTTTCTCGAGAAAGGTGATAATAAATCTACGAATATCATTAATTAAAATTTAACTATAGCTGTCAAAGTACTGATGCTCACTTTTTTCATCGTAAAACTAACACAAAACAATAAATTTCAAGATATTTCGATTAAGATCAGTATAAATTAAATTGATCGTACTCAAGTGCTCTTGCCTCAGATTGTATGCTATTTTGATCGCAGTGCAATATTTTGCATAAAGTGGTGCTATAACATAAATTGAATTAATTGAAAGGTAACAGCTCTGATACAGAATAACAAAACATCTTATTAATTCTTTTACTTGCAAATTCATGATTAAATGCATACATCATTTGAACATTATTTTATCAGTGTGGCGCCATCATATACCAAACTCTGCGATCTCGGCGATATTTGAAACGATTTTGCAACAGACATGGCCCTTCAACTAAAGGAAATATAGGTGAAGTTTCATTCTTATCCGTTCTGTAGAATCGGAGATGGGTACTCTATCAGTTTCATTTTATCTACCGAGCAAAATGAGGCAAAATCGTCAATTCTGAGATGGAAGACTTCTAATAAAACCTAATTATTTAAAAAAAAAATTTTTGTAAAACACTTTAACTTAGAGTTAAAATTGAAAGAGGATACAGGTCTAATGATGAAAATGCTTTGTAAAAATATGGATCAATAAGTATGTTATGCTTATAGGTAATTGCAATATTACTAAATCACTTCTCGTGGTGCTAAATTTATCTCTAAGTATTTGAAGAAAGATTTTAAAAATTCAGAAACATTTTTTTTATGATAATCATGTAGTTCGAAATAATAAGTCAAGTAATGTATAGTGCAATAATAATAGGGTACAAGGTATTAAATATGTGGTCAATCCTCTGGTAAACTTAACTTTTAAACTCTTATGGTACGAAAAAAAGAACATAATTCGGGTAATAAAACCTAAATGTACAATTTTTGAACCATTCACTGGGTATTTTCCCGTTGGTGTGGTAATGCATAACCGGAAATTATGGTGATCAAAATGATAATCCTTCTTACCAGATATTTTGTAGAAAATACGAAACTGTACCGTAAATTTAACCAAATAAATGGCTTTTATGGCATGCCTTACTAAAGTATCGGAATAAAATAACCAATTTTTTCCCACATTTACTACTAAACAGCATGGTGATAAAACTATATTTTATTATTAATTTTATCAAAAGTCATTACCAAAGAGCTTCCAAAAAATTTACCGTTTTTTTGGTATGCTCATATGGCTGCATATATAGCCTGATCCTAGATCTGCTCATAGAGCCGCTTTTTGGTGTGCATATAGGACAGAGCTAGAAACACAGTAAATTTTACCATATTCTGGTCGTTTTGGGAAGTTTATAAAATAATTTCTCTTTAATGCCCAATTTTCTTTTTATGACTACGGGAAGGAAAACAGGTGTTTCGGTATAAAATTAACAGGTGAAAAGACATTTACAGACGTTGCAAACAGTCTGCCAAATATGAAAAAAAAATTTTTATATTATCCACTATCTCTTTGCAGCTTATGAGTTCCAGCCAAGCATTATTTTTTACTTCTAAGATTTTATTTTCACTAAGGCATCAACACCACGAAGTATCTTGTTTATAATAGATTTATCTAAAATCATATTTTAGGCAAAATTTATTATTTAAAAATGCAGAACCAGTGACTGGTATAGAGAATGTGAGATCTACAATGTACGAAATTTCAGACCAAATTACAGTAAAAAATATCACCACTCAGGATGCTAGTACTTTTTACCGTAAAATTCATTTGTAATTCAGCATATTAAAGAAAAAAAATTCTGATGTACCATAAATTTTGTGGCAATATCACTGATGTACTCTAATTCAATAAATGATTCTGTAAAAATATTTTACTGTAAAAATGGATTTTATGAATGATGTATTCAAAATACCGTTCTTTATACGGTAATTTGATTCGTATTTTTCATAGCGTGGGATTGAAAGTAAAATTTCTAACGTTTCTCTTAAATAAACATAAATATTTTTTAATGGAGATCATTAAAAAACTGAACATTATTTTTTATTGCTATCAATCTCAAAGTTTGAATAGTTTAATTTGTAATTGCGAACGAAATTTAGTACTTTTGATATTTGGGTCAAAACCAATATTAGTTTGACGCAAAGAAAAAACTTTGACTAATTGTCCTATGCAATAAGTTTATCATTTCAAAACCCATTATTAATGATTTGGAGTTCAATATCGGCTAGCTGTTAGCATAATTGCAACTGATTTCAATTACGGTCTTCATTATGTTTAATTTAACAGCAGTATCATACAATCGAGAAATCTGTAATAAACATAATACAGCTCTAATATCGTATTAGAATTTATTGATGATTGAATTTTCGTTTTATTGTTGGGAAAAACACTTGTTTTAAAACTGTAAATAGTAAAAATAAAAAAAATTGCGAGACCTCTTTTGAACTCTTTGAAAATACTGCGACAGTAAATATTAACTAATACCATTTGAATAACATTTTATTTTCTACAATGAAACTCAAATATAGTTACATTTTTTTCAGACTATTTTTGACTGATTTAAATTGAGTAAAATATAACTGAATTGATATACTGCATAAATAATAAAAATATATTAGAAAGTAGGTAATAAATATATAGGAGAAAGTATAGAACGATTGCTATAGTTGGTCTAATACTTCATGGCAATTTATTATGGTGTAAAATGTTGCAATTTTATAAATTTTTACATGTGAATGTAAATAGTATATTTCATAATTTGAAATGCCAAGGCATTGATGTTATAATTATACTGTGCTAAAATTAGTCCAATGAAGAACTTTTTCTTTTTTTTTTGCCAGGGATTTTCTACTTTAGCAAGTAGTTATTTTATTTTTTTATTAAACATCGCCTCAATACAATTTGGAAAATGTTCAAAAATATTTTGCGCCAGCGAGACTTGAAAAGAAGAGTATAATAACACCATTTTTTAGTGATTTATAATAGTCCTTAACTACTCTATGAACACCTTCTCGAAAAAAAATATTTTAGAATTTTCAGAAGAGATAATTTTTCTGAAATTATTTTAATATGCTTGTATTCCATGGTAACTTGTCAAAGGTAAAATGCACAGCTTTATAAAATCATTATATGGGCTACATAAAAAGGTGGATACTGCTAAAATATAGCTGTCAATCTAATATGGGTTACTTATGCTTAAGTTTCACTAATGAATTTCAGCTTCACTGCAAAAAATTCTGGATCAAATAACGGTAAAAAGTACCGACACTCAGTACTTTTAAAATTTATTTCACCAGAACGTATTACATAAAAAAAATCTGAAAATTACGGTACAACATTTTACGGTATAAAATGGATTTTACGGATGATACACCTGTTCATGTTCCTTATACTATAATTTGATATAGAATTTTTCTTTATATGAGGAGGGCAAAATTAATAATTTTGATGCAAGGACGTCTGCATGCAGTACCAAAACTTTGATGCAATGAAGGTTTTTAAAGTTCGAGAAATTACCATTTGTTTCCTAAAATAAGCGTTTACGATTGGCACCGCAATAATAATAATGTTACCATACTGCCAAAATAAAATTTTCTGATTAGCACTGCAAAAATTTTAATATTGATGCAATGTGGCCTTCCAGTGTTCTTAAACAAGTCATTCTCAAAAAGAAAATCAGTTCAGATCAGTGTTGTTAAGATAATACTTTCAATGCTATGCTTGCGTCTTATCTAATATATACTATTTTTCCATTGTGCAACTAGCATAATTATATTGATGCATTGTATACATACTATGCTTAACTTTAAATATTTTTAAATTGCTTCACTACTTATTAAGCTTGCTAATTCTATTAACCTGATATTTTTTCAAGAAAATTTTACATCGATAATTTGCAATTGTGATTATTAATATTTCATTTGGATTAATGACAGGTAAATATAATCAGAGATTATTTAGGATAATTACCATTCAGGTACATTGAAATAGTTCCAATTTTTCATCTTTATGGTCAAAAAAGATTACAAAATGTATCTAACAGTGAACTTAAAGACATAAATAAAAAGTAACTTTTATTATTCGAAAGTCGTTTAAGTTACAACTTGCAAGCTTTTGTAGTTGTTAAAAGACACAACCTCTTAAAGTTCTTCTAACTGAAAAGAAACTCATAAAAATAGAGTTTTATGTCTTTTTTATAATGTACTTAAATTTTATGGAATGAAATATTATTTCCTCCAAGTCATTACGATTTCTTTACAAAGATAATAACAAAAAATATGTTGGAAACTGCACAACTCATTAAAATTTAAAATAATTTATGATATTGAAAAAATAAAAAACTGCAAAATACTTTAAATATCCCAAAGTTTGACTTTTATTTCTATTTATAAATCTATAGCTGATCTATATATTTTAAAATACTATTTAACATATGATAATGCATTCAAAGAATTATCATTACTAAACGTTTTTAATTTATTAAACTATGTCAGCGTTGCAATTAGTTTTTGTGCTTATACTATTTCTTATTTATTTTCCCTGCAATGGACAATAGACATACAATTTGACATTCATTTCTTTATTATTTGAGTATAATAGCTCCATAGAGACTAAGACTATCTAGAAATAAACTATTGATAGTATTAGATATAATGAGAAATCTATTATAAACTGTTCACATATTAATGTTCCAAAAATTGAACCCGGATTTTGAGTTTAAATTTCAATAGAAATTAAAGATCGAGTAATATTATTTACTATACATTAAAATTATATATTATACATTATTTTTCTTGCATTTATTTTAATTTATTTCACTTCTGTAATAAATTTGTGATACTTCTGAGTGTGATTCTGTGATAGATTAGTAATTCAGAATGAGTTACAGAAAAGTATTTTTTTCTTCTTCTCATTTATAAAGGTTGCTTTCTCTTAGTCTTAAATCTAAGAGATGGATATCGATGGAATAAAAAAAGGTCTTGTTAGAGTGATTTTCTAAATCATATTTCATATTTCTAAATCATATTCTGATAAACCAATAGTTTTAATTTATAATATTGATGTTGACGCATGCCTGTTTAGGCAGAGGGGGTGCGATTGTTTTTGTTTTCGAGTGGCGCTATCTATGGCCAAGAATTCGACTTCCGCCGCACCATACGTCACACCCGTTTATAGGGCGGATCCATTCATTCATCCACAGATCGTAATTTTGACATGAATCAGAGAATATAATATTGATGAAAACAACTTGTAACCTGTTATGTTATTTTATATTAATAGAATATTGTTCTTGAAAGTAATATTGGAGAAGGTGAAATGGAAATTAAATTCGCAGATCGTAATTTTGACCTGAATCAGAGAATATAATACTAATGAAAACAACTTGTAACCTGTTATGTTATTTTATATCCATAGAATATTGTTTTTAAAAGCAATATTGGAGAAGGTGAAATGGAAATTAAATTCTAGAATTCAGCACAAATAAAAAAATGAAAGAAAAAAGTAAGCCCAGTTAAAAAATTTAAATGAAGTAAAAATAATAATAAATAATGAAAAAGAGGGAAATTTGATGAGACAACGAAATTGAAAAAGCCGGAAGCGAATTTGTGAAAACTTCATAAATTCCTCTCTACATGCCTTAAAAACTATTTTGGGAGAATATCTACAATATCTCATTAATATATTAAATATTTCACGCTTTAAAAAAGTGTTAACATACTATTAACATATTTTCCAAATTATTTTACACTTCCATGATATTTTAAATGGATTCTGCTTCGTACCACACAAAGATTTGTAGTGCAACGCCGCTAAAGAAATCGTAATACAAAGTTATTAACAAAATCATGCCATGCTTTTTTTAAAAGAAACATCGTTAAAAAAGTGTCTATTTTCTTCGACCCATTTTTTTTCTTTGTCTTCCTATGCTCTTGAGTAGTGAACTCATCATATAAGTTATTTGGATTGCCTTTTTTGACATTAGACGAAAACTTGACATTTGAATGATTAATTATCACGTGTTGTTTTTATAAATGATACAGTATATTTTGAACTAGTAGAATATGCCATCTAAAACAATGAACGTTTTAAACGCTATTATATTTTGAATATTAACGGTGCACTTTGAATTCTCATTATGTACGGAACCAGACGTTTATAGAATATTTAGAAGAAAGTTCGAAGTAAATTATTATAATATTAATACAATTTTGTTTTACTTCATTTTCAAACCAGCAAAAACCACATTCAAATTATTTTCGTCAGATTAACAAGGAGTGTATCACTCCATGTAAATCAGAAGAAATCCCTTTGATCATGTGTATCACTAATCCCTTAACGAAGAATTACGCCGGTTAAAACAACAGTGCAATATTTTTTTAAAATGCCTACCTGGAAAATAACCTTTCGTCATACAAACATCTGAAGGGCAGATTTGTTGACTTTTCAGACTTTTGGTAGACTCTTTCAAGGGCACCACATTAGGTGGGCCAACGTTGCTCCCACAGTAAAGACAGACAGTACAGAGAAGGAAAGAACATCTATGCCTTGCCCATGTTTCGAGCCCAGAACCTTTCTGATGCAAAGCCAGTTCCGTGACACCTTCACAGGCTGGTCTGCTAACAGTTTGATATAATTTATCATATAAAGATTTTCATATAACTTATGTAATTATTAGTTGACTTCTTAATACAGATTGTTTGCCATGCTCCATGAATTGCTAGATGTCTATCTAGGCTCAAGATATAATAATAATTAAAACCTAAAACAAATCCAAGTATTGTTTTAAAACATTTCTTTTTATTATGTATCGGTACATTATATAATCATACGATAAACGATCCATTAACAATACTCAAGTATGACAAGATAAATCTATACAAACATTTATAGATTAAATGTGTTGAATTGAAATCCCCGAACAATAACTTTTGAATTTCAATTAATATATTGAATTACAAATTAAAATTACAGGAATAGAAAAACAAATGCAAGAAATTATGTCATTAATATTTAAAATTCTTGTCTCATACCGATGATAACGAAAGCTGATATTGCATTATTCACTCCTTGCTTCCTTTACATGCAAAAAGTCGGTGTTTACAGCTCTATTTTTTGCTCTTCAGTCAAACAACTTTAAACAACGAATCTTGCCTGGAAGTCTTCAGCCGAAGGCTCACTTTTCCAGCCGATTTTTCTTTAGCTATGCTGGATTGTATTGCCTCACGAATCTCTCTTTCTCACTCTTTTATTCATATCAGCATGAATGCCTTTTTTTGTCCAGAAAACAAAGAAAGTGCTATCTCAAAATTGCGTAAGTCTCTAGACTTCTATATATTTTATAAACTGGAATAGAAATGAACTGTAGTGAAATAGAAATGATATACTTAAAAAAAAAATGGAAAGAAAGGAAGAAATTTTTGTCTGCGTTTTCGACATGGCCATCTTAGACTTCTTTGAATGCCACAACTTGATGTAGATATTCACAACTGATTTTATTATTATCTAAAAGCCCAAGGGATTATAAAACCTAATAAAAGCATGTTTTAAGGTGAACGAAGGAATTTATGTCGATTCAATTTAAAAACATAACACTCTGTACCAAAACAAAAATATAGATCTAGATAAATATAGATTGGTTTTATTTTTCTAAGTGACTATCTTTTCAAGAAATTACTTACATTGAAGTTCTTTTTAGACAACTCGCATTATGTAAGAAGAAATTCAGTAAGCCATATTAAATTCAACGTATTGTTTCGTATGGAAAAAATAGATGAAACAATTTCATAGAACTAAAGCAATCGATTTACATTAAAACAGTAAAACTATCTCAAAGTTCTCGAATCTTGGAAATCCTAAAAGATGTTCAAATCTGAAATGATGAGAAATACCAGATTTACGTTAGGGGAGGGGTATAAAAGAAGACATGGTGTACCTTAAACAGTGTGAAATAAATTAAAGAATGAAATAAATAGAATTTTATCATACTTTCATGACTAATTTCACTAAATTAAGAAGTTAAGGAACCTTTTCCAATTTTCTCCAATTCTTCAAGTTTAAGGAAATATTGAAATTGAAGATCTAAAAAGACAATGAAACAAAAATGAAAATTCACTTCCAAATTAATATTTTTTTTAAAAAATTAATCACGCTTTAAACATTTGAAGTAAAAACTATGCAGACTTTCTTTTCAAAAAATCCTGCCCTTTTTTCCTAAAAACAGATGCAATGAGAAAAAAATTCTGGTAACATTACCATACTGTATTGTATTGACATTTCTAGTAAAAAAATAGGCTCCTGGTTAAAAAATCCAAAATATACGGTATTTAAACTATTCATTTGATAATTGTCCCATTCATACAGTAATGGAATATGAAATTTTCGACCTTATTCCCTAACATTTAGTTAAAAAATATAAAACTGAAAAGTATACTTAATAGAATATATGGCCTTTCGTCTTTGCTTTAAGAGGATGAAATAAATGGGAAGATGAAACAATGCAAATATAAAATTACCAAATTTTACCACACTCAGCATATATCACAATATAATACCTTATTTTATTGCTAATTTTACTAATTTTTACTGCTTTTTGTTGTTCCATAAAGCCAGAAGCACAGTAATTTTTATCATATTCTTGTAGTTTTGACCATATGTTTTGCTTCAGTACAGATATACGCTAATTTTCGCAAACAACATTTAACCTGCATTCTTACGAAATATACTTTAAAAAATGTAGAAAAAAATAGTGCGTGGAGTCCCTCTGCGCTGAAGAAGTTAAACTTCGCAATCTGCGACGTTAATTGTAGAAGAATCAGCAGTCGTAGAAGGATCACTAGTTCTATTCAACGACTCTTTTTCCTGCTCCGCTCGCTTCCGTGCTCTGTAATCACGGTAATATTATGCATTTTTCCCTCGTGTTTCTTTGAAACAGTGGAAGTGTTTGTGGTTGCCTCATCGTCTCGCCCTTGAAAATGTATTTGTATTAATAATGTATGTGAATGCGTCATAATGTAATTTCAGAAGAGAAAACCTAACAATCAATTGATATTCACAATAGACGTATTTTGACATAATCTTAAATCCGTTGCATTGTCCGTGGGATTGTTTTCACTCATTTTTTACAATTGTTATCCACTAAATTTGAAAACAAAAAATACTACCCTATTAAATTGTATGTGCATCAAAACAAACTAAAAAAATATTTATAGAAAAACAATACTTTTATTATTCTTATGCTAGTGAGAACCAAAACAATATGGAAATGAATAAGGGAAAACTGGATCCTACCACGTGATTTCCCGGCCAATAAAAATGTAGCGTTAAACGTTAAACGCAACCTTGTTGGAAGTCGCATAAAAAGTATAACTTCAAAAAGTTTTTAAACACAAAAGAAACCAATTTAAGTAAACTATTAGGGATAATATTTCCAAACGTTATAGAGCAGCTGCTTTTAATTACTATCTAACATCAGGAATAATGAAACCTGCATCTTTTTCGCATTACGAAATATGATGATATATAGATAATAAGTATGTTTCACACAATGTAAATAATAAAGCATAGATGTAGAAAGAATGGTTAATAAATTAGTAAAGGTATCAATAACTACACGAGTCCTTCAAATTAAGCTTAGGCGTCTATCCACTGAACTCCTACAACGCGGAAATATCGCAAATACTTGTTAGAAACATAATCACTTGCATACCTCTGGGACAATGTCTAGGCAACTCTCTCGAAAATAATGCAATTACTAGTTCCGCACTAACTAGGAATTGATTCGGTAATAGAAATATGTCGAAACATAATTTGAACACACATCTATTCTCACTGTGTTTGCTCGGTGTGTTTTTCTTATATATCTATTTCCTATATATGAGAATAAATTACGCACATAACGAAAAGTGATTAAACTTAATTATTGCTGTTTCCTATATTTCTGGCCGTTTTGATTGATGCAGAGATAATTATTTAGTTACAAATGAAAAAAAATTTAAATAATGCAATCATATATGCTGAAAAATATTCCTTTAGTTTGCAAAATAAAAATCTTTTGGGTAGTATGAGATTATATGAATAAAATTGGTATACATAGAGTAATATAAAATTTCTAAGCATTTTTTTTTCATTTTTGTAAGGGTACAGTTGATTTGTGACAAACTAAATATTGTTTCAAATTATATTTACTATATACTACTTTCATTATTTTCTTTCTATTTTATAACCGATGTTTAAAATTTGATCCACTTCTTTGTATACGACTATAAATGCTCAACTTGGAAGCCTTGTAATTCTGAACACATTCCAGAAGAGAACTCTTGGACCAGGCATTGGGACAAACTAATCTTTGTGGATTACATTTTTATGAAACTAACCTGTGTTTGAGTAACATGGAGAGGGAAACAACGAAAATCTCCCATGGTTAATCTGACGTCAAGGCGATTCTAACGCATGACCCAATCAAACAATGTGGACGCTTTATGTCAGCACTGTGGTAGCTGCGAGACGGGAGCCAAATTCTCTCATTTCGTTTATTTGAGAGTTACAAAGATAACTTTATGTAACTGAGAAAAATTGCGTTTTGATTTCAGAGGTACTAAATATACGTCAGTTTGTAATACGTTTTCAATTGTGATATTTTATTGTGTTATAAAAACTACAAGTTGTGTTGTCGTCTAAACTCTCTTATCTACATTTACGAATCACAAACGAATATGAATCTATACTTCAATGCTAGTATTTGGCTACCAACTCAATGAATAACGAAGTCAAGAATCGCCCTCTCTGAATGCCTTCATATTCATTTCGCAAACTTTTCATTATTAAAAAAAATCACTTTTGCATTTTTCAATATTTCAATTTTAAATCTTCCAATTTCGAAATTAAATATAAATTGTTTTTCAGTTCGAAAGGAAAAATTGCTCTGAATCAAATTATATATAATTTTATGAAATATAAGCCAAAAAAAAAACTTTAAAAACATTTTTTTAACATGTTTACATGCATCAAAACCCATTTCTTTAATTTTAATTTTCATAAGAAGAAAAAACGTCATGAAAAAAAAATGCGTGAAAAATTTTCTTAACAAATAAGGGGTTAAACATAACAAATGCTAAATAATATGTATTAGAATGCACTTGTTTCAAGAATATGTCCCGGATTCTCTTAAATTATGTGCTGTTACTGAATAGTGTGTATCATTGTCATTTGTTAACATGTTATGGAATCTCTTTACTTACAGATTTCGACCTGTCACACACATTAACATTACCTATTTTACATTAACTAGAAGCAAATAGCGAAGCCCGGTGGCTGAGTGGTAGTGCTTCGCGCTCCCGTGCCACATGTCCTGAGTTCCATCCTCGGGCCAGGCACTGTTGACTCCGCCTTTCATCCCTTCAGTGGGTCGATAAATGAGTACCAAGCATGCTTGGGAACTAAACACTGGGGGTTACGGTTCGACTGACCGGAACATCCGCTCCTTCACCCCAGAGACCAAGTTCAAGTAAACTGAGATGGGCACAGTAGGCCTTGGCCCTCTATGAGCTGTCGTGCCCTTGAATTTAGTTAAAAGCAGACAGCGTGTGCCTTGCAGTTTATTGCTTTGTAGTACGAAGCTTTAAAGAAACACGTTTAATTTTAACTTAATTATTAGAAAGCCAAAAAAAACATTATTTCAGCTTAGAATTTTCATTATTTTTGAGATAGTTTATACTCGCATCATGTGAACGAAGTATTATCATTCCACATGGTGCTCTGCGTATTAACAAAATTATGCAGAGTCTACTATTGCTAAAATATTGCCAAATAATTTTTAAACAACTGCAAATAGCCAACTTAATGAGAAAATAATTAATGATATCTGAAGGAGTTAATTATAGTTTATTACATTATTATTACAATTTACAACATTTTTAAAATAGCTTTATACTTGCATCATGAGAAGGAAGAATTATCATTTCACATGGTGCTCTGCGTATTAACAAGATTATGCAGAGTCGACTATTGCTTGGATATTAGCAAATAATTTTTAGACAGCTGCAAACAACAAACGTTATAAGAAAATAATTAACGATATCTGAAGGAGTTAATTACAGTTTATTACTGTTGCTTTAAAATCTATGCAAAAATTTAGTTTTCTGGATTTTCTTTTTGTGATTATAAACTTATCAGTTTATCTAGTGAACTTTTTCAGTCAGTGGCAAATGATCGTAAGTGTAGCAAAATGCTTTCTCCCAACCAGAAAATCCAAACAGTTTTAATTCGCCTAAAACATTTCTTTGAAAAGTAAGTTGGATCTTTATTTTATTTTTTTTCCGCCTCGATCAAAATATGTTATTTTTTCTTCGCTATTATTGTCATAAGAGTTTTGGTATTTCTAGCGTCTAAATCTAATATATTTAGGCATTAGAATCTTTAGCCCTAAATCTAATATATTGAGGTATTTTATTTTATTTTATGACCGCCGTTGAACAGTTGACCCAATTTTTGGGTTTACGATTACAAATGTTCAACGCCGTAGCCTTGTAATTTTGAACCAATCCAGAAGACAAGGAAACTCCTGGATCGGTACCCCCAGAGGTATTGATTTGTTATGGGAACATGGAGGACTTTGAAACTCGACAGAGTTAACGTGCATCAGTCACCATTTACTTCACGGGGAGTCTTCGACCGGCGGGGAGCGAACCCACGAACTCTTGGACATGGGCCCGGCACCCCACTGACCAGGCTATCCTGGCCTAGTAGCGACAATTAAATTTTACATAGATTAACTAGCAGCGTTACATTACAGCCTCAAAGAATGGACATCGACAATAACAGTACAATATAAAATAGCTAGTCACGTCACAGGTATTTTTTACTTATTTATTTATTATAATTTTTTTTCTTTTTTTTTTCTTTTTTTTATTATTATTATTTATTATTATTATTATTATTATTTTATTTTTTATTTTTTATATTTAACATAAATGGCCATCACGGGTAGCTGAAAAGCTCCGGACTCACTGTCTGTCCCCAAAGACTGGGAGCAGAGTCAGTGGTGAGGCGTGTGTGGTGATCAATCACGTTGGCTGCTATTGTGAGCCAGTCCGTGGTTGATTGTGTGGTATGTATGTTTTGTTTATGTTGTGTTGCGTGTTTTACCTATTTTTCTTATGAGTAGTAGTTGAGGCAGTTTTTTGGCGGATCATGATATAGATTACTGTTTTATTGTGTGTGCATTTATCGACAGTTAAGCCATCTCTTGTTTGTGTGGATCGAGCTTGTGGTTTTTTTTTTCTTTTTTAATTTTTTTTATTAGCCTCACGGACAACAGCTTGTGTTGACTGACTGCCTGCCAAATTTTTTCTGGTCAGGGGTGGGCCAGAGTGTGTCTTTATGCTGCAGCAATGGTTTGCCTGGAGCCCTGATACCTCAACATTGTATTTGCTGCCAGTATTTTTACAAAGTTATTATAAGGTTTATGACATATTGTCTGTGATGATCCTGGTTATGGCTAGAATATTTATTAGTTTTTACATAATATGCTTGTTTTTGAAACTGTCTGCAGATATCATTCTGCCTTGTTCATAGGGTTTTTTGAGGTGATATGATTCAGTTAGTGGGCAGTCATGTAGGTAGCGACTTGGGGTACCTGTGTCATCGCATGGGCATGTGTCTGTGTTTATTCGCTGCATCCTGTGTAAGAATGAGGGGAAGAAGCCATGTCCTGTAAGGAATTGTATTGCTGCTGGATGGCCTATGAGTCGGTCTGTGTCTACTTTAGGATAATATGATTTTGTTGTATAGCCTTTTTCATTTTCGTCCCAGTATGCTTGCCAAAGTTTTTGTGTGATGTTTTTAAGTTTATTTCTTAGGCTCGATGGTGGAAGCAGAACACCGCTGGGAATCCCGTGACCTGCTGCTGCGTCTTTAGCCGCTAAATCCGCTGCTTCATTGCCTATGTTACCTGTGTGCGCTGCCACCCAGTGTATTTGTGTGTTGCATTTTCTGACTATGTGTTCTAGTTGTCTTTGTGTTGTTGCCACGTGTGGGTCTTTTGTTTCGTTTTTCTAATAGCGTATACTAGCCAGACTGTCTGTGAAAATTGTTGCGTCTTTGCAGCTGTGTGTCTCTAACCAATTGATGGCTTCTTTGATGGCTGAAACCTCTGCTTGAAACACTGTGTTTTCTTGTTTTAACGTAAATTTGTATGTATCTGTATGTTGGTTGTTGTGGTAAACACAGAATGCCGCTCCCACGCCATTGTCTGTTTTGGAGCCATCAGTGTAGATTTGTACCGTCGTTGCTTTGCTAGTACTAGTACTTGTTGGTAGGTTAGTGTATTTATGGCTAGTCTTATGGGCCGGGTGGACCATATGTGTTTTTATCTTTTGTTGATAATCACCGGCTTTTATATTGTATTGTGTGTTTTCTTGATTGAATCTTAGTGTGTTAGCTAGTAGTGCTTTTTTTGGATTTGCAGGTGCTATGGCGGTAAACCTGCCAGAACATTCAGACCTGGTGTGGGTGCTGTTTTGAATGATCTTGTTATTCTGACTAGTAGGGGCCGCTGCACCTTGTGCAGCTCTTTGATCGCGGTTTTATTTAGTTCTGTACCTCATGCTGCTGCAGCGTACATAAAGGCCTTTTCTGCTACAGTCTTGTACCAATGCTTGAGCATTTTAGAATTAATGCCCCAGGTCCTTGGGGCTAGTTTTATGAGATTGTTGTGTAGTGTTGTGGCTCTTGTTCTTAGTGATTTAATGTGTTCTAGGTAGTTTAAATGATGATCCAATACTATACCTAGGTATTTGATGTGATTTACCGGTTTTATTGCGTTACCGTCTATTTTAATTATTGGTTGTCTCTGCTTGAAAGGATTATTGAAAGTGATGTAGTTGCCCTTGTTAATTGACAGTTTTAGGCTTTGTGCCTCACAAAAGTTGCTAAATTGTGTCATTGCCTCATTAGTATTTGATTCTAGGTGTTTCCTTGTTTTGCCTGAGACAATGAATCTGTAATCATCTACAAAAGCTTGTGTTTTAACAATATTTAGGTATTAGAATCTTTAGCCCTAAATCTAATTTAATTAGGTATTAGAATCTTTAGCTCTAAATCTAATATATTTAGTTATTAGAATCTTTAGTCGAGAGACAGGATTTTTGCAGGACTTCCTAAACATTTATTAAATATCCACATTTTTTAATTTCTCAAACTTGTCTCATTAAGAGTTGAATATCATTCTTTGCTTCTGACCTTAGTGAAAATATACCATTTTTCCCATCAAATCTAGTCATAAAAAGTATTATGAATTGCTAGTAGAATTCTAATTGAAATTTAAGAATTCCTAATTAAAAAATTTTCTAAACTGGGAAACTTTTTTATTCGGAAATTGGAATTTCCCTTTTTGAATTAAAAAAAACTACGATTAATTATTTTTTCAAAAATTCGCGTCAATGGAAGAGTTTTATTAAATTAAAGAAATATACGTTTACTTACATTTTATTCGACTTCTTGTTTCATTGAACTGTTTTATTAGTTATTTTAAACTTCTTATATTTAATAAATTTATGTTTTATTTATTTTTTGCAATCCTAAAAAATTATATTTACCATTAATTATGATTATTATAAAAATAATAAGATAGATATTTTAAATATTTTATCTCCAATAGTAATACAAATTGATTTACTAAATGATAGATACACTCGCTTAAACAACCTTATTTAAAAACAACAATCAAACTCATACTTCTTGTTACTTTATATCGCAATATTTTCTACATCGTATGAATATCCAACTATAAAACATTAAGTCATTAAGAATAACTGATTTTAATTAGATTTTTAAATATTATATTATATCTTCGAAATGACTACTTTATTTCAAAGAACACTTAAACATTTTCTCTACATTACTTAATGTCCCAATATCTCCAGATAAACCTTAATGCCTAAAGGCTTTAAAATTATTTTAACCAACAGTCGAATAACACAGTCAGATAATAAAGGTAAAGTATAATGAAACTTGAATTCTCAGTAATATGTCTTTGCTTCTAGCATAAATCTTTTATTTTGATTTCAAGTGTAATTGCATTTTCTTACTCTAGATTTTGGAAAATCAAAAAAAGACAATCCACAATATGTACAATCCACACACAAAACAAGATTTTGAATAACACCATCAGTTCTTCTTTTCATGGAAAATTCCAGCAAAGTGTAACTAAATAATCCTCCTCCAAATAAAAAACTACATCTGGTCAAAATAATTGGTACAAGTGTCCTTCAATAAAGGATTAAGGATTTGAAAATAGAGTTAGGAAAATAAATGAGCTTCAAATGTTTGGTACGGAAAACGTTTTTTAACAGAATGGCAGACGAAAAAGAAGCCTTTTCAATATCAGACAACCAACTTACAGGTAATTAGATCTCCTTCGCAAGATTTTCGCTTCGAGGCACAATGACACGTTTGAGACGACAGTTTGCTTTCCAGGCAAAATGCAGAGTGTATTCAAGCAGATATACAAAGAAAGCAGCACTTCAACAGCTATGTAATCAAGCACTATTCGTTTTCAGGCCTCTAGAGTATTGGCGTATGGAAGAATAGAACACTAACCAGTTCTTGTTCCATTCAAAATAGAAGATGGAGTTTCCCGATAAAAAAGAATTTGTATGGGATTTTCTTTCGGGCTTACTCTATAACAGAAGTAAATTTGTGTAAAAAGACGTAAGGGAAACGGGTCAGAATACACGGTGAAATTCCTTTGTCTGTCAATTTGCACTTCAGTTTTATAAGGGAGTGTAACTGCTGATAAAACTCTAAAGAGAGATTAAAGCATCGTGTTCAATATAGGAAAACTTCATTTCAATAACGAACTAAATCTTACTGCTTGATTTAGTTCTATTGTATTCAACCTAATGTTTAACTTCTTTCAGAGACAAAAACAACAATCGATAATCCAAAACAGAATTTAAAATTTGAGTAAAGCATTTGTACTAATTTAATGAAAATATTTTAAGAATCAGATAGAATTTATTGTTAGGGTATTTACTGAGGATAGCTGGAGTTTCATTTATTTCAGTTGCTTTTAAATTTTCCAGATTAGTGTCACAAAAAATTATAACTGAATAATTGTTACCACTCTTATCCGAATTTTCTTCAAACTTTCCCTTATTACTAATCCTGTTATCTAATTAAACTATTTTTTACTATCTAAGAGAGGAAAGTACTAAGATATCTAAGATATATACTAAAATATATAGGAGAGACATGTACTAAGATACAGATATCTTAGAGAGAGACGCATATAATCAAGCAAATAATTTATATCATTAAACAAGAAAATGTAACTTCATTTTAATACCTTTACAAACGTTTCTACAATATATTAATTATTAAGCAATACAAATACACTTATGCCTTATCCGCCCGGAAAAGAAATTCTAGTAAAATTGCAGTACGGTGATGAAAGTTCTAGTAAAAAAAAATCGGTTAATTAAAATAAATTTACGTATATAGTATTTAAATTATTAATTTCGTAATTTTTTCTGATTATATTGTAATAGTTTACCGCAATTTCTGATTTTCAAAATTATTGTCCTTATTACCATACATTTAGTAAAAAATACAAAACTAAATAGTAAATTTAACCGAATTTTTATGGCATGATCTAAAGTATCATGCTGAAATTACGAAATTTCACCCCATTTATTAAATTTTATCACACATTATAAGACCATATTTTTTTGTTAACTAAAATAATTATCAAACAGCTTCGATTAAAAAAATTCCGAGATTTATGGTGTTGCCATGCAGCCAGATAAACGGAAAATTTTTATAATATTCTGGTATTCAGGACAATGATTTTTTCTCAGTATGAAATCTGACACTTTTTTTGCTATATAATAACATAAATAATTGATAAAATATCAATAGCTATTAGTCTTTGTAAATCTAGCTATTTCACAAATCATACGATTATTCAACATAAATTTAAAGTTCAATATATACTTTTATTTTGTTAGATTAATTTAAAATTGAAATTAAAAATTACTTATTCATAATTCTAAACTTTTATAGGTTAAAGATATGGATATCTATTTGATACACGCCATATAATTTCCATGGAAACTTTTTGGTTCGCTTCATTTTGATAAAATTTACCGATTTTCAAGGGTCAAATTTCTACACGTATCTCGCATCTTCTTAAACTGCGTTTAGATATAGAAACACTGCAGACAGTTTACAACATGTATACTAATAATACATTCAATTGTCAAATTTCTACTCGTATCTCGCTCCTTCTTAAACTGCGTTTAGATACAGAAACACTACAGACAGTTTACAACATGTATACTAATAACACATTCAATTGTCAAATTTCTACTCGTATCTCGCTCCTTCTTAAACTGCCTTTAGATATGGAAACACTGCAGACAGTTTACAACACTTATACTAACAACACACTCAATTTTCAAATTTCTACTCATATCTCGCTCCTTCTTAAACTGTATTTGAATATAGAAACACTGTCCAACACGTATACTAATAACACATTCAATTGTCAAATTTCTACTCGTATCTCGTTCCTTCTTAAACTGCGTTTAGATACAGAAACACTGTAGACAGTTTACAACATGTATTCTAATAACACATTCAATTGTCAAATTTCTACTCGTATCTCGCTCCTTCTTAAACTGCCTTTAGATATAGAAACACTGCAGACAGTTTACAACACTTATACTAATAACACACTCAATTGTCAAATTTCTACTCGTATCTCGCTCCTTCTTAAACTGCGTTTAGATACAGAAACACTGCTGTCAGTTTACAACACGTATACTAATAACACATTATACTATTAGTGTTATAGAAGAGTGTCAGTTTAGTAAAAAGCATTCTTGTAAGAGAAAAATTTATTTTTGCACATTTGCACGAATGACTGAACATTAAATGGAAAAAATTGGGACATGCATTGGCAATCTTTGGAAAATTAATTTCAATCCAAAAAAAATATCAAATATTTCTGCTATTTAAAATTCATAGTGACGTTCAAAATAAGTGCATATACCCTATCTATTTTGATTTAGGAGCTTAAGAAAAAAATTGATTTCATCTTGATTACTCCTTTAAAGTTGTAAAATTTAAAGAAATCAATAACTGTTTAAGTTCCTACGCTTTTTGCCTGCAGCTGATTGTGGAGCTCCACGGAAAGGACTCATTTCCGGATTTATTTTTTTTTTTTTTTTTTTTTTTGTATGTAGAGCTTTCTGAACAGCGTAATAGTTAATTGCTATTTTCCTTGAAACCAAATTGTCTTTTTGGGAAAATAGAGAAGGGCTAATTAATTATCTATTTTTAAAACTTATAATTACTTGACTTGAAATGCATAATTGAACAAAATTTCTAGCAGAAAAAGTTAGTCTTGTATTCCTTGCATTTAAATTCACACCAGCTATATATTTTCTTTTTCCTTGGATATACGAACACAGCTTCAATGCAGAAAATTTATAGTCGTATTAAAAACTAGCTTTTAATATAATTGCTTTTAGAAATTATTAAACACGTGAATAGGCTGCTTACTAATTTATATTAAGTTTATTTAATGGCTTACGTCGAATTTTTACACGGATTACAGTGGTTTGTTTCCATAGCAGGAATGTTGAAATTTCTCACAGATTTATCTAGCCATGAAAGTATGAAAAAGACGTCGGCGAAGAATTTCATCGACTTTATCAAACGTCATTCAAATGGGAAAATTTAGAGATTTGATATGTTCCAAAGATGACTCCATTCAGACGATGGTGAATTTTTGGAATTTCTTTTTTTCGTATTTTTCTAAGAATTATTATCCATCAACTTAAAAACCTTCTAATTAACATCTTGACTTCTTATGGTTCTTTGTGAAAGAACTATTTCTACGTCCTAAAATTATTAAGGGAAATCTACTTTAAGCTTGTGATTTAATGTAAAAAGATTTATATGAGACATCATTCTCTCTCTCTCTGTATATATATATATATATATATATATATATATATATATATATATATGTATAAAGTTCAAAGTGAAGATAAAAACAAAGGAAAATTACAGACAAATGAAAAAAAGGGGGGAGGAAATAATAATAGAAAAAATAACAAGCAACTGGGGGGGGGGAATATTACCTATGAAAATATTACCAAAACATTGCTATATGAGTGTAATATTACCTTGCCCACATCGATTTTCGGGCCCATCCTTGGTAACTAACAAATCAAACACACTTCAGCAATGCAGTATGAACGCAATTTAAAACAAACCTCCTCTAGTTACGTTCAATTTGCGCTTTTGCTTTCATATTTTGCACTCTGGCAATCTTGTTACTGAAATATTTTAAATCCTTCTTGAAAAATTTCCCGTTCATGTAAGTTCCTTTGAATTCGCTACTCGCTTTATACATTATGTTTTATTCTGTTTTTCTATTATATTTTATTTTCTGTTTTTTCGTCTTATTTTTACTGATTGTGTACTATTTTATTTGCTATAATTTTTGTAAAAATTTTTGGAGTGCTCCTCACATTATGGTATTGATATATTTTGCTTTGGCTATATTGATACAATATTAGAAAGCACTCTTTTTTGCGGATAAAATCGTCTGGGCAGATGAAAAGATTATATTTTTTATTTTCTGGATTTTTTAAAAAACTTTATCTTTTTTCTGGGGATTTTTGTTTATTATTATTATTTTTTTTATTATCCCCCCCCCAGTTATTTGTTTTTTCTTTAGCATTATTTTCCCCCCTTTTTTCATTTGTCTGTAATTTTCCTTTGTTTTATCTTCATTTTGAACTTATCTTATGAGTTCTATTTAGTTATTTTTCTTAATTTTCGTCGTGTTTTCTTGTATTTATTTATAATGCTGTATATATATACGAAATACATGATAATATATACATATATTTCATAATATATATATATTTTATGAAACCAGTTCATTTAATTTAACTGAACCGCAAGTGATTCATTCAGTACGTTTTCACAAAAATATGCGTATTCTTGTCAGTTTTTCATTGAATACCTAAGCATTCTAGTAGTCTGTATGTTTACTTTTCAAAATTTAAAAACTTGAAAGTGCCATGAATGTTAGTAGGAAAGGCTTCAAACTGCATTCAAGTATCACATAAAAGTGACGTTAGGGAAGTTTATCATACTTTTTTACCGTAAAAAAATATTTCAAAACTCTTTTTTCCAAACTTGCAGATTCGTAGTGAAAACCACTTTTAGCTTCTGGGCTTTTATTTTTTCAAAGTAAGATTTTTTGAAGAACTTCTTTCCTGTGCGAACCGAAATATTTCATTTTGCTTATCTGAAGGAGACAATTCTAGTGATAAATAACTTATGAAACTGCATTTGAAAAAAAAAATTCTTTAACACCAAAAATTTTCAAGTTAGAAAAAAACTAGTATGAGAATCTGATTCTTTTGAAGGACATACTTTGGATGTTTTTAAAACTCATACTGTGAAAGTGTTAGCTGAAAACAATGGTAAAGTATAAAAGTAATAAAAATGGAAATTAATTATAATTGACAGAACAACACTTTAATGCTTTTTAAAATTTTCACCACTTTAACAATGCGTAAAGTTGTCAAAAAATTAGTGCATGTAATACAATTTCTATTTTTAAACTAAATAAAGTAACTTAAACCAAATATTTTCTTAGTAGTGCATAAAACAATATTTTAGAAACTATAATCCTACCTTTTACTCATATCACACTTTAATAGTTTTTTTTTCCTTTTAATTATATGCATCTATATTTTTACGCAAGTTTTGATATATCACCTAAAAAAATTATTTTTATTGGATTGAATACAAAGTTTACTGATGGATTTGAATGGATTTTATGACTTTGACAACAAATCAATGGTCACTCAATATCTTTAATATGAGCCAAAATAATTGATAAATCTTATTTTCCAACTTAAACGTGATTATCTTCAAGTCTGCAATTATTTCTCACCCTGATGATAAAAAACTTTATAGAAATGCATTTCAGAATGTCTTCTTTAAAAACAAAAGAGAAATACTAAATTCAAAGTTAAAAGTCATGTTTTTAAAATGTGTGTTTCAAAGTTATAATCAAACACAATAGCTTTAATTAAACATAGTTATGTTACTTTCATAACTATATTAAGTTAATAAAAACCATTCAAAAAACCTAAAAATACGTGGTGCATTTTTTGCTTGCGTTAGTAATGCTAATTACTAAAATTGCACAAAATATTTATTTGAAGTAAAAACACATGCTTACGAAAATAAAAATTATACGTGATGAAGTTTATTTTAATATCTGGAGAGTCACTTTAACACTTGGATTGCAATTATTAAAATTTTTGAAAAATCTTGCAAAAATGAAGAATTTTTCGCTGGGTTTAATTACTTTTACATAAATGGAAACAAATCTAGGCAAATTGAAAAGTTCAATTTCTTCTTTTGGATATCTAGGTTATTATCTTTATGATGCTTACCCGTTTCAATGTCCAGGCTATAAATCATATATAGTTTGAAATATTTCTATGAGATTTGTTTCATACATTTTAAGAAATTTGCTCCCCTAAAAGTCCCTAAAATAACAATTAATGGTTTTCAAGTAGAAAAAAAAAATTTCAAGTGGAAAAATTTTTTCAAAACAAAGCAGTTTTCAAATTTTTAAGCAAAATGTAAAATTACTAATTTGATGTTTTCCATACTAAAATAATAGTATTTTATAACTTCAGCCATTCCTATTTTATCATATTTTAAGAAGTCCATAGATTTTTACTCATTGCGATGGAAGTAAAATCATAATTTATAATAAAATTATTATTTCTATAAATGGTATTTTTTTAATATTCGTATTATTTTTCTCCCTCTACATTTTTTAATTAACAATAACTGTCGTACATCAAATAATTTTACTTTTAATAATCATTATTATTTAGAGGTTATTAACAATAGTAAAGAGGAAATTATTTGATTTGCAATTATAAAATACTTGCATTTGTTTATTTTAATTAAGAAAAAATATAAATTTAACTCCGATTATTGTGCTATTAATATTTATATTGACAAAGGTTAGTCAAAGTGACTTGTTAACACACTTATAAAGAATAGTTGAATAGTTATATTCTTCTAACACTGTTTCGTAACTATTAAGCTATATTATCAACACATTGTTAGACACGAGTTACAAATTGAATTATTTTCACGAGAGTTGCTCAGGTGAAGTTTCAATAGCAACCGTGTAATTAATTATAAATCTAGTCAGCACCCGTGATATTTAGATTCACTGCTTATGCTTTACTATCTGAATTTGAAATAACTGAAGCTCATGTGAAACGGCTTGAAATTTTAACCAGATCATGTATACTCTATTTAACTTTGATAGTGTTTTAGACATTAAAATTTGTATACAAGTTTCGTGTGTTTTTAAAATAATTTTCAAGAAAGAAAAGAAAGTAAGAACCATATTTTTTCCTTAATATTCAATTTTAGGTCATGAATTGCAGTTAATTCGATCCCATTATTCAGATTTATTCCTAATGCACATAGAATTTTTTGCTGTTTTGGATAATTATTTGCAAATAGTGCGAATAGTTTAAGTTTTACACCTGAAAATTGATTTCTATATTCAAATTTTTACAAAAATTAGATGAGATTTGATTTTTTAATGAAATTATAAAAATAAGTCTTATTGCTAAGTGCATAGTTTATTTAATGAATAAAGAAAAAGCATTTATAATTGAAAAACGCAGAGTTTTCGTTTAATAAAAACTGCAATCCTTAAAATTGAAGAATTTCTTTTTGAATGCATTTTTATTTCTTTTTATACTGCGGCAATCGAAATATTTTAAAAGTTATTTTATTTTCAAAATTTTAGCTTCTATTCAAAGAACTAAAGCTAATTATTTTATTTTTTAAATTACAAATTAAATAATCACATATTTCAACTGAATAAGTTAATTAATGTTTATTTTAAATTTCAACTCATTTATTATTTTTACGTAATAATCTACTCTTACAATGTCTAAAATAAAATTTTTGTGATTAATTAAATATATATTTAAAATCACATGAGAATTAGTATTACATAGATTATTACTTTATATGAATAAGCTTTTGGTATTTCTGATTTCTGAATTTAGAGTAACATACCATCTAGATTATCAAGAAGATTTAAATCTATTTATACAAAGTTTAATGTTCCATTTTTCTTTAGCTAAATTATTTTTTTTAATTATTTGAAGCTATCTTTCTAAATAAAAATAAGTAAATTCCTACCTAAATCACTATGAAAAATTACAAAAAGAACCACCCCAAAGGGGAAAAAGTTGATTTATCTAAAACATTTTCTTGAAAAAAATAAAAACAATTTTTAAAATATTTCTAATTATAACGTACGTTTTACTTTTTATACCAATAAACACATATTTTTTCGCTTATCCATGCATATACATAAAACTGACAACCAATATAAAAATTATGTGATTAATACAAGCGTTAGTTAAACATTAAAACATTACTCATTGTGAGCGTGGTAGATTGTGAAAGTTGGTGATATCTATAAAATTAAATTTTTTATGAATGTCACAAAAATATTTTAATAGCTGGGAAATTCTTTATTCTTTATTAAAATATCTGGCATTTTTAAACGTATTGCAATTAATACATTTCTCTAGGGTAATTTGGAAGTATGCGAATAATTAATCAATACACCTAAACTTGTTAACCTTATAACAAAAAATCTTTAAAACATCTAACAATAAGCCTGTCCTTCTCTGTGTATGTTGGGATTGCTTGTCATGAACCATGATAATTAATCAATATTTTATGGATTTTCCAATAAGCCTAAAAGTATGTCTCATTACAATAATCCTTAAATGCGCTAGTCTGATTAGAAATTAATTAAAAGCTTTTTCAAGTACCTTAATATAATTACTCAACATAAGGTGCTGCTTGAAGAGATCTAGAATCATTCATATGTCATACATTGAAGATATATTGTCCATATTTGTTAAAGTATAAAATTAAATAACGCATATAAGGAGATAAGTAATATTGTCTAAGAAAACAGTATGGTATAATACATTGGAATATGGTAAAATGCGCCATGTTTCTGGCTGTATGGTAGCACCCAAAAGCTCGGTATTTTTTACTGAAGCTGTTTAGTAATCATTTTGGTAAAATTTACAATGAAATAATGTTTTAAAATATGCAGTAAAATTTGATAAATGTGGTAAAATTTGGAAATTTTATCATGGTACTTTAGAGCATATATACTTTAGAGCATATATACTTTAGAGCTTTATTTTATTTACAATTTACAGTTGGTTGACAAAATTTATTGATTATTTCAAATGCAATTGGCCACCCATAGCATCCTAGCTAATTCACCTTGAAAAACTTTTAATTCTGACTTGATGCTTTAGCAAAAACTTATTTAGTCTATATGCGTGGCCCGCTGAAAAACCCAACAGCATATCCAAATCAAATTGCAATACTTCGGTTTAACCAATACTACGCATAAACTTACCAAGCTGTGACTAAACATTTCTTCTGCTACCTGACTGCTTGATTTCTCTGCACTTTGGTTCAAAATTTATTTTTGAAATATGATCATAATATTGCGTAAAGTGAATATTTCTTAAAGTTTACGTGATGTAGTTCTAAATGTCAAAAATAAATAGAAAACTTTCTATAATTACCTTGATTTTATAGTTATTCATATTAGAAGGAACAAATACATGCATAGAATATTTTTTTCCACTAAACAATACAAACACAGAATAGTTTCAAAGTACAAAAGAAACTAATTTAATTTTCGGCTTTCTTTTCTTAACTGTATTAAAGAATTCTAATTATAATTGCATTGAATAAATATCAACTCCAAATATTCGTTAAGTAATAAAACCTTCATTATGAACCGAGTTCAAAATCATATATTTACTATGCTTAAAATATAATCAAATTGCAAATAAATGTAGCCAAAAATACTCTATCCAGCTAAGGAAAGAATGAATATTTTGAAAAATCTATTTTGTCTTTGCCTCCAGCAAACATCAAATTATGAGAGTGAAAACTTCGAAAATTGAAGATATTTGCTCCCGGGTTCTAACACAACTTCGGGAGGAGAATACCTTTGCATTCAAAAAGAAATAAATGCTCTTTTGCAGATAAGCAAAGAAAGAGTGCAAAGCAGGTACTCAAGGCAGCTACGCAATCAAGCGTTATTCGCTAAAGGGCTTCCAAAAGACTGAGTGGGAGGAAAAATGAAATGGCTTGTGATTCTGCCAACAGATCCCTCTTCTTTAAGTTATTGGATAGAAGAAATGTTGTTGAAAGCTCTTTCTGCCACGTGTATTCCTTACTATAATATCCATTACTAATCGGAGTTTGAGCGAAGAAAAAAAATATCTCAATGAAAGGTGGAATGATTTCCAGTTGGATGTTTTCATGTTGGGCTGCTCTTTTTAAACTGTATTGAAAATGGGATTCGGGAACTATTTTTATGATTGCATTTTTGGATTTATAATGATATAAATATCTTCAGCTCAGAAGAAGTCAAGAATTTTTTTCAGGATTAAAATGAGACTTTGAAAAAAAATAAGGATTTTGAAGCAGATTGCCAAGGAATTTAGTAGAAATTTAAAAAAAAGAAATTGAAAGCTAAAAATCTGGGGGTAATTAGTGTAGATTGAATTAGATGGCTTTTGTTGATTATGACAGAAATATAAAAAAAAAGTGAATTGAAAATAACTGAGTAAAATTCTAACTTTTGCAAAAAGTAATATTTAATTAGCGCTTTTCGAGTACAGCAGAGACAAATTATAGGCACATTATCGGAAAAGAACACTGACAAAAGTAACGCCAATTTAGCAAACCAAACGATATAACATTCTAATATTTAAATAATTTGACTGAAGATTTAAGACAAAAAAAAAGGTCGATGGAAATTATAGTAGACCCAAAAACGTGTATGCTAATGTTCAATGTGGTTGAAGAGCAAAAAGTTAAAACTAGATTTGTATGCTCAGTTGTTGTAATAATTAGTTATACACTTGCATTGAGTTTGCCGTTGCATTTATTATGAATAGAAATATTTGCATTCGCTCTTAATAAAATTGAATGAAAATTAATTAACTGATTTATTTATTTAAAGAAGAAATAAGGAATGATTAAATATAAGAAATAAGGAGAATTTAAAAGCTAGGAAATATGCAATGCCGATAGTAGCATCACTAAAATTATCATTTCTAAAAACAATTTCAATGCTTAGCAGAGTTTATCACGTTTTACACTTTCATAAAGTAAAAAATGCATTACAAATGGTTAAAGTAAAATATTGTTGTAGTAAATAATATTTTTTTTCTTATAATGATTTTGGAAAAAAAATATTTTAGGCAAAAATGTTTTTAATTTGCTTAGATTCTCAAACATTTATCAATATATCTGTCGTTTCCAAATTATGAATACCGCCTCAAAATTTTAGGGTTTGTGCATTCAGAACAATTGCATTCTTGTATTTAATTTCCTAACGATAATATCTCATTTGCCTTCATTATTTCAGGTTTAATTCTTGTACCCTAACCATAAGAAATGAACATCTAATCTTTGCATCGAAAATAAGACTGATATCATTGCATCAAAATAAGTCTTTTATCTCTTTTTCTTCAAGAACAGTGCATTTAGCATTGTGCTGTTCTGCCGCAGCAAAAAATAATCCAAATTTCCTTTATGTTTATAAGAAATAACTTCCTTAGAAAACTTCCATTTACTTAATTAACAAATTCAATAAAAAATAAGTACATTAAGCATGACTGAAATAATTACATACACACTGTAAGAAAATTCCGAATCAAATTACAGTAAGAAGTACCGGTACTCAAGGTGCCAGTACTTTTCCCTGCAAAATCTATTTGTAATATCTAAAATATGTCTGCATGTAACGGAACGAAAAATCTGACCTACCGTATTCTTACCACAGTAATTACCGTAAAATCGTTGAAAAACTGAAATTAAATAAATATTACAGAGAAAAGTTACGTTCGGTATACATTTCGGTAAAAAGGAAATTTACGGATGATGCACCCTAAGTGCTGGTACTTTGTACCATAATTTTATCCGGAATAATTTCGAGTATATGAGTCCGATTAATTCCGCACTGAAAATTCCTTACTTTAATAACACAACACTTTAAATTGTACTTTTTTAAAAGAGAAAAAACATTTTTTTTTAATGTATTATCAAAAACCGAAGGTTTAAATGGAGAAATTGCATTATATATCGTTTAAAAAAAACTAAAATTCACTCAAAAGTTCCAAACATAGGCAAAATATACGAATTTACATCTTAGGATGTGATTTTATAGCACTGTAAGGCTTGGGAAATGCTTCTAAGACCTGATGGTTTTGAAGATGCAATACTTTAAATTCTAATCCATTATGAAGGGCATTTACTTTGACAATGAAGTAGAAAATGATGCATTTGGCGTAAAATGAGTAGAAGCGCCATTTCAGCTGAATGAGTTTCCTGAAGTAATCTATGTGAAAGGACTTTGATGACCTATCTGAAGAGTAACATTTTATGGGAACTGGTTTAGGTTTGATACTTCAATGGAATACCTTTCGGATGTTTAATGTTCCATCGGTTTACAAAAGTGCACATTGTTAGATTTTGAAACATCTCATTAGATGTGTGAAATGCTGCTGAAAAGTACTTCAACATTTAATGGCCTCTGAAAGGTCATCCGTGCTGACAGTGAGTCAAGTATTCTTAATTTTATTTGTTAAATGCACTAAAGTGGAAAGCACTTTAAATTTTAATAAAAGTTAGGCCTATTAGTAACAAAAAGACATTATTATGCATTATTAAATTTAATACTGGACATTGTCATTTCCATTATGACTGCATGAATGTATAACGAAATATTTTTATTTAATATAGTAATTTAAGAATTCCGTAGTTCTTCCATGATGCTTAATCTTTTGCGATGAATTTCAAATTGTTCTGCTTTTAAATTTTACCAACTACAACTATCAAAATGCATTTATTATTAATAAATAATCTCTCTCCCCTTATATTATATATATATATATATATATATATATATATATATATATATATATATATATATATATATATATATATATATATATATATATATATATATATATATATATATATATATATATATATATATATATATATATATATATGCACCGAAGATCCATTACATTATGATCACCCTGCTAATAACATGTAGGACCACAAATGCTCTATTAGATTAAGGTCAGGTGATTTTGGCAGCCAAGACATGACTTGAAAGTCACTGGAATGTTTCTCGAACCAATCCATGACGATTCGACCCTGATGACCTGGTGCATTATCCTGTTGGTAAACAGCATCCCCCGCAGGAAAAACTGCTGCCATGGATGGGTGAACCTGCTTTGAATGATAGGGTGAACCCTTTCAAGTAGCTTACAGATGTCAGAGATTGTTCTATGAGAATTATGGGTCCTAATGTGCCCCCTGAAAACATTGTTCCTGGACGAGATACCATGAAATCCTGGGCGAGCTGATTGTTATAAATGGAGGGTGGTCATAATGTAATGGCTCTTCGGTGTATATATACATGTATGCAGTTGGGCTGCCCATTCGACACATGGTTACCATCAAAATTTAGATGGGAAGGGTGACCCAGCTATTCGCTAAAGGTGGCTAGTATTTTTTAATAAATTACTGAATAAATTATTTAATTTAATAAATTACTGAATAAATTATTTAATTTAATAAATACTCGCACTAGAGTTTTATTTATTCACAATTCAATCTTTTTCTACTTTGTCTAGAATTTTATTAAACGTTGATATATTACAATTAAAATAATAAATCTTTCTTTTAAAGAAATTTTATGATAATATGGTTTATTGCATATCTAATCATTAAGATTTGTTGATACAACATATTAAAAACGGTTATTGAAATTTAACTTTCTTAGTAAGCATAAATTGAATTATAGAGAACAATGAATCAAATGTAATTTATTTACTAAATTTTTAATCATCGAAATTGTTTAATTCTCTTGTGATAGTTATTTTTACTCTGTTTTAAAATTTAGAAAATTGCATTCCTGTTTTTGAGATTAAATGACTCAGTAAAACTCATTTGTTTTTCTGTATTTTATGTATAATTATATGAGTACAGAGAAATAACTAAAGATTGCATTCCCTTGTTAACGTATCAAAAGATTTAATCTCGTTAAATAAACAACTGAAGATCATTTAATTGATTGAGACAATTTAAATTTTCTTCTAAGAAACAATTTAATCAAAAACTAAGTTTTTTTTTCTTTTTTAAAACCACAATGACCGATTTCTCATCTAAAGGCAATATAGCTCGAGTATTTGCCTAGAAAAATACAGGACAGTTAAAACGAGAAATCACCTATTTCAATTAATTAAACGGATGAAGGAAACAAAATTTCAATAAAAGTATTCTGCAAAAGATAATTTTTAAATATTAGATTGCTGATATGCACATGTGATGATTTTAATGAGACTTACTATTTATAGTTATGAAAGCATTTAATTTCTTAAATAATATTTCTGAATAAAAGCCACTTTAAAAAAATAAAATCTGGGGTGTTATTTTTTTCAGAGATAAAATGAAGACATTTTTATTACGTTAAAAGTAGGTGTTTTTATAACAGGTTTTTTTAATTAATGAAAAATATTCTATGAAAGTTAATATATAGAAATATATTATTCACGTTTCTTATGAAGAAAAGAAAATAAGAATTTATACTAAAACTGCTAAATTAATGAGTTCATTTCATGATGAACTGAAACACCTAAGAATTTGAAAATTTTCTGCATGTTGTAAGTTTCCACCTTTCTTTTATTTGCATACTTTATACTTTGTCTTTACTGTATCATAACTCTCAATAAGGAATTGCAATATCAAAGTAACGCCACTTAGTTGGAAAAAAAAAGACTTCAATATCATGCTATAAAAAAGACGCTGGTTGTTATCCAAAACCTCAGCTGAAATACAGAAATTATATAACCTCTTAACCAAGGGTAAAAATAAGTATTAGAGTATATAGTTAAGATTTCTGCACTGAACAATTTCCCCTAATAATAGCCAAAATCTACAAAAAAAGTGTTTCAATAAAACGAAATTTTGCACGTTAAAATGTGTAAAAGAATCCATAAATAAGGCCTTTAAAATGACATATAAGTAACCTTATCACTTTATAATATGATATTGACTAACGTGAAAAAAGATTATGTGGTGCACAGATATAACGATTAAAGAAATTTTTTTAAAAATAAATAAATCCCACACCGATTCCTTGGGCTTGATACTCTATTATAAATATGAAAATATCTCTATCTGTAAGATTGCAATGAAAATCAACTAGCAGAAATGTACATCAAATAGGCAAACCAAAAAAGAAACCTAATCTAGACCAAATAGATTTCTTTTAATTGCATCACATTAAAAGATGTTCACAATGATGGTAGTACTTGTTTACTTGGACACTATAAGTATATATTGAGTACATTAGTACATATTGAGTACATGAGTACTCATTGAAGAAATAAATATACCGTAGAATTTTACAATGATTTTTCACCAATTACCTACCATTGATTTGCAATGCTAGTTTATACTGACTCAGGGTAGAGGCTCATGCAGAGGCAAATGATGTCTCGTATTACCATATCACTTACAATGACCAAGCAAGTAGACTTTCCGGAATGTCTACAGGACAGGAAGCAACTTCAGTAAAAAATTGAGTATCTGATGAAAGCCAAGTAGATTGCTGAATCAGTTTCAAATGGCTGTCAGACATCCAGAATGTCTTTATCAGAACAGCAATCATACTAAGATTATGGATGGTATTGATTGACATTGCAGATCAGTGATACGCTGAATTACGAATGCACTTGAAAGCGATAAGTTTATCAAACAATTGTACATCCTACATTAAAACAGTTGTTCTTCCTCATAACACCAGTTTACGCATTGAAAGGGAAGAACATATTTTACATTTTTGATACCAGAACTATGTGATACAGTGCACTATGTGACATATCATGCACTATGTGATTTTCTAATTTAAAAGCACATCTTAACTCAGGTCCCGGCCAAGATAGCCTGAATGGCAGGGCACTTAACTCACGTTTATGAGAACGGGAGTGGGAATCCAGCCGACCTAAGATTCCCCGTGTAGTAAATGGTGTCTGGTGAAACCTTGAATTTGTCGGGCACAAAGCCCTCCATGTTCTCAAAACAAATCAATACCTCCTGGGGTACTGAATTGGAGATTGATCGTTCTCTTTTTCAGGTCAAAATTAGGATCTGTGGACGAATGAATGGATTTTTGAATGGATACGCCCTATAAATGTGTGTAACGTATAGGTGTGGCAGAAGTCGAATTCTTGGCCATAGATTACGAAACTGGAAAACAAAAGCTATCGCACGCTCTCTGCCTTAATGGCCAAAGGTAACAACAACAATGCAGGTCCTATTTGATTTTATCTCCATAATGCACTCATATAAAGCCACAACTTGTCTCATACTTACTGTAAGAGACTAATTAAGTAATCAGTTACTAAACATCCTTGCGAAGAAGCGAAAACTGACTTAAAAAATCCCAATAAGCCCGGTAATTTTTACAGAGAGTTCATGTGAGGATTTTGGTTAAATTACTAGTAAAATATGATTTTATAATGTGTGTTAAAATGTGGATAAATTTGGTAATTTTATGTTGATTCCTTAGAGCATGGCATGAAATTTATTTATTCGGTTAAATTTGACTTTCAGTTGTCTTTACTAAATTTGTTGTATTTAAAACAATAATTTTGGAAAAACCAGAATTTCCGATTAGTCGTTGCCCTATAAATAAAAATTTCCAAATGAATTTTTAAAAAACGTATAACTTTCTTTACATAACAAGAATCTTTTTTTTAATCAGAAATATCTATCATATAGGGTGGTACGATTCGATATTTATCAGAATTTTTTTTCTCCGAGTGAAATAAATCTAAGCATATAAATACTAGACGGATCGATTGATAGGTTTTTTTCCTCACTTTCGCTAAAAATGGAATGAATTTTTAGGAAATGAATGAAGTACATTTTAATTGAATTTATATGACATATTAAAAAATTTATTAAACGAAAAATAAATTGAACAAATTTTTAAAAATTAAGTGAACTCATCATTTTAATTGAATTTACGTAACATGTTAAAAAAATAAATTAAAAAATTATAAGCATAGTTATAACAATTTAATATAGCAAGTCATTTAATTTCATTGCAATTGAAAAAATGTGTCTTTTTTGTCAAAATGTTTGAAATTTATTAATAGACTGCAAGCAACATTCTGATCTTCTTCAATATCAGAACAAAGATTGAATTACATAGTTTTTCTTTTAATCTCAATAATGAAATATGAAAGAGAACACTAGAAACAAATCCTGAATTTTGGAAAATTGATCAGAGGTAAAAATACGCTAAAAATATCCTTTTGTTTCAATTTCTTTATTAACAATCGAAAAAAAATTCCAAAGGTTTTCAGGAGAAGGAAAATAGTTTCCGATAACAAAATGGAAGCTTTAGAAACTATGAATAGTTGTATTATTCTTTTTCTTTTCGAAATTCTTTATTTTTTATAAGAGTTCCTACAATTCCATTTTATCTATTTTTAAGATGGAACATTTAATACTATTTTCAAAGAATGCTCATCGACTTAGCCTTTCATTTTTTTATCCAAACTTCAGTTTTCTTTTTTCATTAATCCGAGTCTTAAAGTTTTTAAAAATGACAGTTATTTCATTTTGCGGAGAACAATAGAAAAGAGCTTATCCGGATTTACAGCTTTAAACTTTTATAAGCAGATTGTGCATAAAAAAAAACTTTAAGAAAAATAGTTTATTTTCTAAATGCTCTCCGGGAGTTATTAGAAATTTCAAAAATTATTATTATTATTTTATTAAACGTTTAATTATAAAAAACAACAGAGAGGAAATCTCTAGTGGTTTTAGTAACAGTAATCACAGCAGTTAAATTGCCTAAATCAAAAACATTAGACATTCTAGGGCATTGTGGCACAATGGTAAAACGCAATTTATTACATTAATTAATGGTAAACGCAATTTTAACGTAATTAAAAACATTTCGATTTCATTGTAGGGCATAAGAGTTTTTTATTTTTATCAAGCTGTCATCAAGTGGAAATTTTAAATATCTACAATATTTCTATCCAGGTTAATGGAAAATGTGGGTTACCATATACTGCAAAAAGTGGCTGGGTGGCGCAGTTGGTTTGTCGTCGGCCTTCTGAGCCCAAGTCTGCGGGTTCAATCCCCGGCTCAGACACCGGATTTTCGGAATGCAGAAAATCCTCAGTGGCCATGTCGTATGATTATGCGGCCTATAAAAGGTCACTGGAGTACCTTATTGGCTCTTGGCATTTCCAGCAAAATTCAATTCCTAGTGCACTTTAGCATCCAAATAGAGTCTTGGTGCTGCCATCTAGTGTGTCAGAAACTAGACGTCCAAATTAACATGACCAACGGTATCTCACCCATTGTGGTGGTCCTGATAGAGTGGATACCACCTCTGGAGAACGCACTAGGTCTGCTCATCGGCAAGACTGATTGTGCAGCTCATTGGGGGAAAAAATATGCTGCAAAAAATTCCTCCTCAAATTACGATATAAAGTACTGATAATGTTACATTTGATCTATGGCTATCACAGAGCTTTTGAAGAGTGAAAATATTGCACTCATGGAATTGCAAGAGAGGTCTTCGGATTTTAATCCGATTGAACGCGTGTGGGACATGCTCGGCATCACGTCCCCAGCAGTCAGCAACAATTCCTCTGTTGCGATTAGCACTACAACAGGAATGGCTAGCAATTCCTCAAGAGCTTTTTAATAATCTGGTCCTCACCATGGGCAGACGTAAATTCTGCATAACAGACTGAGGGATCGTTTCTCATACTAAAGGGTGAAAGTGCCTTGTCAATATGACGTTTTAGACATTTGCACAGTTGCGTTTTAAGCCTATATTTAAATAAATTTCCTTATTGTTCCTTGGATTACATTTTTTTTCTCAAGTTGTTTACTTTCCCATATTCTTACATTTTGAGGAACGTATGGTATGATTTTTTATCGATTCTATGACATGATTTTTTATCTGTTCCAACTAACATAATTAGGGAAAAATATATATAGCAGGGAAGTTTTTATACGAATTTACCCAGAAACTTAACGTTTAGAGGGTTAAATTAAGCTAGTGATAAAAAAAAGTTCCTTTTGTCTGATTAAGTAAAAGCATGTCTAATGAGTTTAGAAGATCAGAAAATTTATTAAATACTAGGTTTCTTTTGCCCTCTGTTCACCAGTACTCTCCAAACCCAAATTGGAAAGGAGAGCGTTTCAGGTGGCCTAAACAAAACTTCTTGCGTTTTCAACTAAAGTAAAATTTGTAAACTAGTGATGTACATGCCAATCTAGAAAAAGTTTAACGACACAGTTTTAAGTGTAAATGTTGTATTTAAGAAACATTCGGAGTATCATTATTCTGCCTCAATCCTTTCAATTCTTTGTGACGCAACGGCTCATATTTTTATCATTCTACACTGGTGGACAAAATTAAGACATGGAAGACATTTTCCCAAATATCTCAAAAGATACTGAATATAAATAAATGAAATTTGGTATGAATATAGCTTATTCCATGATAATAAAGCATGCAAAACAAAAATAAATGCCATTCACTGGCATGACCTATTGCCAATAAATCCAGTGTAGTCTGAACTTAAGGATAAAAGATGACAATAAAAGTGAGGCTTGTACACTGTGTGTTGCCTCTAGTATGGTGTATGGTCACCCCTAACAGACAGACAGCATGCACAACGAGTATGCATGCTGTTAATAAGGGAGTTAAGGAGGACTTGTGGAAGACCCTCCCATTCTTCCACCAGAGCAATTTTTAACTCCAGAATGGTTGTGAGGGGAAGTTGGCGCATAGCAATAGCTCTCCCAAGAGCATCCCAAGCATGTTCAATAGGATTCAGGTCAGGGGATTTGGCTGGCCAATCCATTCGTTGAATATCCTTGCGCATTGTCGTCCATATAAATGAACTCAGGGCCAACAACGCCCTGAAAAGACGCACATAGGGCTCCCCCTGCCTGTACCTCTGGGTATTCACGGAACCATTGTCAAACACATGGAGCGGTGTGCGGGTATCTTGCATGATCCCTGCCCAAACCATGAGTCCTCCGCCAGCATAATGGTCCCATTTGATAATGTTGCTGGAATGGTATCATTTTCCATGTTCCCTCCATATCAATAACCGTTCAGAATCAGGTTGTAGACTGAATCTGGACTCATCGGTGAAGATAACATTAGCCCATTGAAGCTGTGTCCAATTCTGATGTAGTCTTAATTTTGTCCACCAGTGTATTTTCTTTATTTTTTTAATGCTATTTCCTTTAAAAAAACGGAATTATGAGCTTTTTCTGACTAATTTAATGTTTTAAAGTAAAATAAAATGTGAAATATATTAAATAAAAATGAACAAGAAAATGAAACAATCTTTCAAAGAAAAATTCTCATTTGAAATTTAAATTAAAATCTGCATAAAACCTGCAGAATACAATTACCCCTGAAACTTATTTCAAAAGTCAGCCATCTTATTTTGCTCATTTCCGGAAGTTCATTATTTTAATTACTAATAAGAGAAGTAGAGTTACTGAGGGAGGTCGCAATCAAGAATTAGGCTTGATCTTATCTGCCGAAATTTCAATCATGCTACAGCTAAAAATTCTTATTGAGCAGTGTTGCGAGTTAATTAATGCTAAAATATTCGGTTGCGTTGCCACAAAATCTCGATAAATAAGAGAAGTAAATTTTGTTTTCCCACTAGCGTTTCGAAGTTTCTTAAGTAATTAATGCAACAGAAATATTTGATTAAATAAAATACAATAGAAGAATTAACTCAACTAAATGGATTTCCTCAGTTCGTTTGAAATACCTGTTATATATATGAAATAAAATTTTTATATAAAAGATTTTTAACTCCCTATTTCATGTGTTACAATTTATTTTAGATATTCTGACTAAATTTCAGGATTTTCATTTTATGTGGTTTAAATGAAATAAAATGTTTAATGAAAGGCTGTATTTGCACTTATTGTAAATTAAATATTCACCTTAAACTTTTGGTCCTTTTTTAAGTTAAGTGACAAAATTAGGTTTTCTGTTTAATTGAGTTTTCAAAGTAAAATAATAAAAATACCATGTACTTTGCACTAAATAAAAAAACAGACCACCCTAAGTAACTTTTGATGTAATGATCAGATCTTCACGTTCTTGGTCTCATTCTTAATGATTCGAATGAGTAACCTCGAATATGCTAATTAATTAGTACAGACGATATTTTAAATTACAAAATCAGCGTACTTTCTCTGAATAATTATACTTTTTTGACGGATTAAGATTTCTGACATCCAAAATATTTTTTTTTAATTTCTAATGGCAAGGCAAAAGGTACAAATAGAAGGATGAAATTTATAACGAATGCAAATGTACGTAGGATAACAAAGAAAAAAGACCGAAGTCATTGGCTAAAAAGTTCTCTTGCTTCCCAATATCTCGAGGACTTAGTGTATCCATGAAGAACCCCACATAGAAGCAGGTGGTCCCCGCCCAATTTCTTTCCAGATTTACAAAGTGGACAAAAAGGCGTGGTGGAAAGGCCTATGCGGTATAGAGATTGATCGTTGGATCTGGAGTTTCTTGGGCTGGGATAATCCACCCGCATTCCACTGTAAGATCTCAAGTTTCATAGCAAGAAATTGCCTAAGGCTGTGGATCACATAGCCGCAGAGCGTTGCCCAGAGTGCACCACGAGGAGGTAGATTTACGCTGCACTCCACAGCCAAAATATAGGAGTTGCAATTTGGGAAATATGGTTACAAGAGTTTGGCCAGGAAAGTCGTCCAATGTTTGTACTCCTTGATACTAGTTTCATTTCTTGTGTTTTTCCCTACATCTCAAGAATTTTTTAAGCGAATTGAAAAAAATTTACACCAATTATAAATTATTTGAGTGAAATCGGTAGAGCAGTTCTTGAAACATCGAGTTTTTAAAATATGAATTTTTTAAAATTTGATTTCTCAGGAGCAATTCGACTCAAATTTTGTATTTTGTCATATAAATTTATATTCTTTAAGACGATGTGAAGCATTTTATACTTTCCAGTTCAAATTTTTTTCGACAAATAATAAATAAAACAATAAAATTTAATAAATGTAATTAAAGTTATTTTTGCGTGGAATAATCTTTGGACAAACGAATATTTTGATTGTGGGCAAAAAATTCTTAATTCGCTTCAAAAGATCTCAAGATATGTCAAAATACGCTAATAAAGTAAAATTAACTTTAAGGGTCTCAAACTTTGGATCGCTCTCCTGACCAAACTACTGGGGCCATATTTCTTAGACCCGGAATTTCAAGATATCCTCTATATTTTGGTTGTCAGAAGTCTGAATGCGTTTCTGCGTTTGATGTTATACCTTAAATCAGGGATGGGCAAACTTTTTTGGTCGTGGGCCAAAAATCTAGAAGAAAAAGTTTGGTGGGCTGTGTAAAAACTTCTAAAATAAAAATTCTAACTTCTGAAATAAAATAAAGTCAATTCATCATTGAACGCATGGCACTCTACATCAACTTTGCATTTTTTAGTTGCCATTTTGGGATTAAAAATGTTTACAAATAACTGAAAAAGGTAGTAGCCTTTTCATAAATTTAATAATTTCACCATTATTTGCAATGACGTTGTATGTGAGCAGCCTTTCCATACGCAGTAAATTATGTTAGAACTCACGCCGGAAGTTAAAATGTTGGAACTTAAAATGCGTAGTAAGCCTCATGTGAAGTACAATTCACCTATATTAGATTCCATATGTCTGCTCCTCGAGAAAGACAAATACTAGTTGGAGCTAATCTAAGGCTATTCTATAAGGGACTTTCGCTTTCAACATTTTATCAATTGAAGCTGTTAATGCTAACTATTTTAATTAATTTATGTTTTGTAGAACAAAAATAGAGAAAGTAAAAAGTTAAAATTCTGTCCGCGGGCCGGATAAAATCTTCCGGCAGGCCACAGTTGGCCCGCGGGCCGTAGTTTGCCCATCACTGCCTTAAATTACCGTCAGCACTAACTAATTGGCATATTTTAGGTCACCCTTTCGAAACATGAAAATTGAGTCCTAGAACATGAAGATCTGATCATTACATCAAAAGTTATTCAGGGCTGTCAGTTTTTTTTTTTTTTATTTTGTGCTCTGTATATGGTAACAGTTTTGTTATTATTTTTTTACTTATAATAACTTTTTACAGAAATTTATTATTTTCGCTATTATTCCCCTGATAGAAAATCATTTTTATTAATAAATCAATCAAGCAATTAAGTATTTTCGTGCAATTCTTAAATTATTTGTCATAGTTCAGTAAATAATCTCAATAGAGAAAAATGCGAATTAATTAATTGTGAGTGCGATAAGGTCATTAATACTTTTCTTCATCGTATGAATTCCGAACCAAACTGCTGTAAAATCTATCCGCACTCAAGTGACTGGTACTTTTTACCGTAAAATTCATTTTCACTGCATCATGTTACGAAACAAGAAATCTGATATACCGTAATTTTTACAGCAATATTTACTGTAAAGTCACAGAAACACTCGAAATTAACAAATTGTTGAAAAAATTACAGTATAATATTTTACGATGAAAAAAGAAATTTACGATAAAAACGGATTTTACGGATGATGCTTTCAAAGTTCCAGTACTTTATACCGCAGTTTGATCTAGAATTTGTACAGTTGATCCGGAATTTGACTGGAAGTGTACTTTTCTTATGATAATAGCTACTTTTCTTATTTAATAACTAAAATTACCTTTATATTGTAATTATGTGCTTAATATAAGTTATTATACGTGTATATTCATGTTGAATGTTATACCCATGGCAAACAAGGGTAGATATTAGGCTCCAGGTATTCTTTGGCCAAGGTTATACAGAACTTTATTTTTCTAAGAGACATTTACTGCATAAACTTCGTTTAGCTCATTTATAAATAGTTTTTGCCTTAAAATTAAACAAATCAGTAATTCTATCAAAAAGTAAATCATTCCCTGGATAGTCCGTTATGCGCCAGGAGGAAAATGAAGATTTACATTGTAGTCTTTACAACTTCTTAACTACGCATTTCTTCCCAAACGAGTTGTTAACCATCGATTTGAAGCTAAGTGAGCTACAAGTCAACCCAGCTTTAGAAGTAAGAGTATCGATGGGTCAAACATCATAAACAAAATCCTTCAAAATGACAGCTCAGCCATTAACCAACTAATCCAAGTTAAAAATTCTACGTTTAAAATATTTTCATTGTTAAGTAATTAATTAAAAAGTAATAAATGTTACTGTAAATTCAATTCTTTTTAGAAAAATGAGCAATCCTAGAGAGAAAAGCTGAAAAAATTTTTGCAGGGTAAATTTTTGAATCATTAATTTTGCAAAATGTAAACAACTCAGGTTAATTTTAAAGTGACTTTATAACAAAGCGATCAATATTTTAAAAAAAAGAATAAGAAAGTGAAATTGGAAGAAAAACGAGTGCAAATATAAATATGAATCAACTTATTATTCAATAAATAATTTAAAGAAATAAACAAATACGTAAAAGGAACGTATTTCTGTTTTTTGATTTATAATTGCAGTTATTACGTTAATTATGACGTTCTTTCATTTCAAGTTCTCGTAAAAATAAATATTTTTATTTACAGATCACTATTCTGGCTTACTGTATTCCTGAAAAAGAATAAACAACATTTTTTGATAATTCAGTTTGGAAAAAACTAATATTGCTGTTGGATAAAAAAAATTTAAACCTAATGACAAACAGTCAAAAATTCACAAACATTATAAAAGAATTTTACAAAAAAAAGTTTATCCCTTTTACATATTGTATCAATTTTTAATATGTTGGACACGTTTGCAACTAAAAATAAAAACTATTTGCATTTTACTTTAATTTTTGTTTTAAAAACTAACAAAAATTGAAACTTAAGAAATTTTGTTTCCCACTTTCAGATGTTGCTTTATTCAAAGCAGTTTTTAGTATATAAATAAAATCAATAAAATAAATCATTAGATTGCTTTAAACTAAGAACAATTCATCACTTTAAAATTTAGTTAAAATTATTGATTAAATTTACGAATTGTAATTCAGGACTGAAAGATTATATATGTCATTTTAACATTTAAAATGCTATTATCATTAGAAATGTCAATTAAGGTAATTTTTAAAAAAAGTAATTTTCAAATATATATGAAACTGAACTTTTATAAATATACCGAGTTCTATCATTGTGTACTGTATATGGGTTATTAGTTTAATTATCAAAAGTATTGACAAGAAAAATGAACAATTTTATTTATTTATTTTCTTAAAATTAAAATAACTTAATTTTTTCTTGCATTGTAAAAAAATTCCAGAACATATTACGATATTAAATACTTAAAAACTCTTAAAACTCTCTATTAAAACTCTTGGGGTCCATCATCGGTAAAATCCAGTTTATATTAAAATCCAATTTTGTCGTAAAATCTATTTTACCGAAATTTTTACTATACCGTTTCCGTAATTTTTATAGTTTTACAAGATTTAATTTTTACGGTACAGTACTTATTTAGAAATTTTGCTGTAATTATTACTGTAAAAATTATGGTAATCTAGATTTCTTGTTCCGTAACATGCTCCAGTAACAATGAATTTTACGGTAAAAAATGCTCTGAACTCTCATACTTTTTACCGGAATTTTTTAGGTATGTATTATTAAAATAAACAAAACTTCGATGTGTTTAGCTCTGTTTCTTATATAGTATATTCCATTTCATTCAATCTAAAGCTTACTCCGATGTTAAATTTACTTAATGTAGTTAGATTAATTATTGACTAAGAAACTTTCAAATTTGCACATTGCATTTAGGCCATTATTATTTTAATTAAACCTTATTTATTCAACCTAAAATGTAACATAAGGAAATCAATGACAATTGCAATAAAAATATTGTATAATATTTGTTCGTTTTTTTTAAACTTAAAATTTCAAAAACATTCGAACGAAGGTAAGAAACAAGTTACAAACAAACTCTCACGTTGTTTGCTTTATTTCCTCGCTTAGCCAAATTTCTTTTTCAAAAACCCTGTAGACATGTTTACAAGAAAAACTGAAATTTAATATTTCTTGTTTCAAGCCAAGAAAAGTTATTTTTTCATAGATAGCACCTGAAATATTTCTCACATATGTCAGTTGCGTTTTACCATTTATTTTCTTTTTTAATATTAGAACACTCATCATTTCCATCTTAGTATACATGTAGAGAGCAAAAAAGAAATTTTAGAAAATATTTTTTTTTCATTATAGATAAAAATACATCTTAATAACATAGAGTTAGAAAATGATTATTAAAAGTAGGGTATTAAACAAAGAATATATATACAAGTATATATATATATATATATATATATATATATATATATATATATATATATATATATATATATATATATATATATATATTGCTTTCGTTTTATTACAAACAAATGAATTTTAATCATTTATGCTGAATATTATAAAGTATTTTTAATTGTTATAATGACATAAATTAGAAATTTTAAAACTGATTCAAGCAATCCATTGATATCTAGGAGAATAAAGCAGACATTTGTACGTACCTTGTACCATATACAAATCCACAAATCTGAACCGATTTGAAGTCGAAGACAGGACGGGCTTACATGCCGATGATGTTTAATTCCTTTTGAGATATGTCACCCTTGCTATTACTTTATTTGGTGTTGATTGTATGTAATAAACATAACGATATTGGCACCAAAATATGTTTGTGGAAATAGGTTTTCACGACTCATCAATGGGATATGTACAATAGAAAATTGTCGCTTATGGTAATGTTTTACTATCAGCAGTTAACCTCGAGAAATATCCTTATTCCAAATGATACCGGATAAAATCATCCTTATTTAAAAGAAATGATGAACTTCTAAGAGCATCACCGTCATGTGGGGCTACTTTGTGCAGCGGGGGCTACTTTGTGCAAATTTGAATTTGGTACTTTTTAAGTGCTGTTATTCAGTATTACGTTTTTTTCACGTTAAAAATGCGTGGAATTTGAAGATAGAAGCCTCCTCTATTACTACAAACATTTTACGAATTTTAAAACAATCTCAGAGTGTGTTTTGTTTATCCAATGTCAACAACCTTCCGAGGACGTCTGACGTCGAAAAGTTTGCGTGGAAACTTTAGCTGTGAAATGCAAAGATGTTGATAAAACAATTGTCGTAAGTGCAAAATTTTTTATTTATATATTAATAAACAATTATATCATGTAAGCGTTAAAGGAATTTGAAAATTAATAACAAATAAACGGAAAATGAAAAAAATGTACTTTGGGGCTACTTTGTGCAAAGTTTCATTCGTTTTTTTTTTCGACAGAAAAATGGTCAGACGTTTCAGAAAAAATACCTGGAACGAAAAACTACCATGATTACGCTCCAGAAAAGCTGCAACAATGCTGCTGCAACAAGCAGTTGCTGGTGGTATGTCGATTGTAGAAGCTTTTCGGAAGTACAAAACCAACAGAAATACTATCTTAATAAAATTCACAAGAAACACGTGAAACGTGCTGGTAAACTATTATTTTTCTACTGCAAAGATTTTTCTAATGAATTAATCAACCGATTTAACACATAAAAATATATTTTATAGGACATTAGGTGATTTTGACAAAAACTGAAGAGCAAGTTCTATCTAAGTATTGTGCACTTCTGGCCGAATGGGGTGTACCTTTGCAACTTTTTGATCTAAGGCTCATAACCAAACGATACCTTGACCGCACAAACAGGAAGGTTCCCGATTTCGAGAATAAAATGCCAGGAAGAGATTGAACTAAGTACTTCATGGATAGACAATCTGAAGAGTTGAAAGAAAGATTTGCCATTAACATTCGAAGAAGTCGAGAGGACATTTCTCGAACGATTGTCAACAACTTTTTTGACAACATTTCTGGAGAACTGTAGTCTGTTCCAGCTTCAAACATATTCAATTATGACGAGACAAATCTGTCCGACGACCTTGAAAAAAAGAAAGTGATATCTAAATGTTCATGCAGGTGTACTAAACGGATGATAAATTCTTCAATGAGCTGCATTTCACTCATGTTTTGTGGAAGTGCATCGGGATACGTGTTGCCTCCGTACACAGTGTACAAAGCAACACATCTCCATAATAATTGGATTTTAGGTGGACCAAAGAACAGCCGTTGCAAGCGTTCATCTAGCGGCTAGTTTGATTTAAGTACATTCGAAGAGTGGTTCGAAACAGACTTTCTAGTTCATACACGAAAAACTCCAGGGAAGAAAATTCTCATTGGTGACAACGTTTCAAGTCATATTTCAGTTCAAGTTGTAAAAATGTGTCAAGATAATGATATTAAACTAATTTTCCTCCCTCCTAACTCAACACATTTGTTGCAACCCCTTGATGTGGCATTCTTCGGGCCATTGAAAGTAGCTTGGCGCGCTATTTTGGAGACCTGGAAGTCAACATCTAGAGGAAGAAATGCAACCGGTCTCGATAAATCGCAGTTCCCTCGACTACTTAAAAATTTGGTGGAGCGGATTGAATTATCGTCAAGTCAAAACATTGTTTTAGGGTGTCGAGAAATAGGTATTTTTCCTGTGGATAGTCATAAGGTGTTGGAAAAACTACAGACTGAAGATCTTGATGCTGTGGAAGCAGGAATATCTGCAGAGATAATTGATCATCTTAAAGCAATAAGAATCAAAGATCAATCCTCAACGAAACAGCGAAAAAGGAAGTTGACAGTTGCTCCAGGAAAAAGTATCTCTGTTGAGGACGTGGAGAGCGGCACAGTTGCAGGGTCATCAAATTCAAAGAAGAGAAAAACGAAGAAGAATAAATCTGATCCTGATGGTGAAAGTTGAATGAAAGTTGAAGCCGATGTTGAAGAGGAGGAAGTAGAAGAAGGAAAAGTCAAAGACAAGATTCAGAAAGCTACTCTCAGTGACAGCGATTTGAAAAAATGTGACTACGTAAGCGTCACTAATGAAAGAGAACATTTTCCAGGAAAAATTGTTAGCGCCAAACGTAAAAAAAACGAGTTTGAAGTGACCAAAACTTCAAAAAGTTGGAAGTGGAGCTAATCTGAAAAAAACTGACACGTACAAACTCGAAGAAATTGTGAGAAAGATTAGCCAACCGAAGGTTGTTAATAAGCGTGGTCTATACCGCGTTAAAGAGAGATAAACGCTCTGGGGGAAGTAAAAACTGCAGATTCGCGACGTGATGTAGATGCATGTTATGTTCAAATTTATCAATATTATAAGGAATGGCAAAAGTAAGAGGAAAATACTAAAGAGGGCCGAAATAGCCAAAATGTTTGTTTTCAAAGTGCTATAGGGCGGAGAAGATGTATGATGCAAAAGTTAAAAAAAAATAAAGAAAAATATACTAAAATCAGTTAATGTCTTTTAGTTTTCAAAATTTGAAACAATTAGGCATTTTTTAAAGGCATACTTAAATTTTATAATTGATATTCTAGTTTTACATGTCTATTTAAAGATTCAGAAAAGTAAAATAAATTAAAACGATGATTTCAAAAATTTCAAATTTTTCGATTTTTCCAAGTTTCTCTGCGTGAGCGTCGCCTGCTTTATAAGTACAAAATGAACTCTACCGTTTTTACAATATGAACTCTACAGTCAGTACTCTATACTTGGAGGTTCTTGAAAATTGAGCACCCTCCCCCCATCTTTCCTAACTAACAATCCAAAATCGAGGTACATGTGTAAAATTCACATTACACTTAAAATCAAAATATTTATTATGATAATAATCAGAAGAAACGTCTGTGTCCAATAGCTTCCTTTACCAATTTTAATATCTGATTTTTGAAAAAAAAACTCAGGCATTTCAAAACATTATTATTACGTTATTAAACGTATATAAGATCGTTTATCGGAAAAAGCCATCACCGGTTACTTGTCCACATACTTTAAGTGAAGCTTCCGTCACCAGTTTTATGATTCTCTCAACTGCTTGAGTGTGACATGGAAATTTATTGATATTATCCAGAAGGCTAATGTCAGAATCAATAAGAGATAAAATGTCCTCATCACTTAAGAGCAGAAAGATTTAGGGGAATACAGAAGTCAATTAATCCGGAAAATAATTTATATTTAATCATTTTCATCAAAGTTTATTTTCGGAGGCACGAAGTGTCTGATACTATATTTTTGTCAAAGGTGAATTGTTTGGCATTTAAAATTCCTTCATATTCAAGTTTTCGAATGCTTTCTTGTCATCAATGCTCATAGTTAAAGTAAAATATCAAGATGTACAAAAATTAACTTCTTTCAAATACAGGATTTACAATTTTAAATAAATCGTCAGGCAAATATCTCGCTGTTCTAATCATCTCAAAGATTTGATTTGGTCCATCAGTTATTCAACTGTTCTTTTTTTATTTGAACCACACTGGTATATATGATTTCAATGTGAGAATACAAATAATGTTCTCAAAGTAGCAGGGCTGGTTAAACGACTTAAGAAATATTTTATCCGCGATTAATCATCTGGAGTGTGACAGAAGTACAAGATCTCGAAAAGACAAATCTTCTGGACAATGCCCCGACTTTATTACTTTGGTTATGTCAAACAAGAACTGTTGGACTTTGCTTTGTATCTGTCTATTCCTAAAATAATGCAATTTTCAGTGTCATACTACACTACGGGAAGCTTTTCATAGCTGATTTGCTGACCTATGCGTCCAAAAAAAATTGGGTCTGTGGTTGTACCATCTAAATCAAGAAATGTATAACGGAGAGGAGATTCATTAAAGAGCAATAGACACCCACTTCAAGGTAATGACCTTTCAACGTGAGGTTCTAGCTGTAGAATAAGGCCATTTTTCTAACTGGATTTAGTTACAATTTCACTATATCCAATAATTTTTAATATTAGCGAAACTTCCCGTGTGGATAGATTAGGCACTATGCTGCGAGCATATATGGCAGTACTTTTACTTTCGTTACTTGTACCGGCTGTACAAGTAAAAAGTACGTACTTTTACTTGTACTTCGTTACTTTTTAAATTTAGTACTTTTACTTGCACTTTCGTTACTTTTTTAGGGACAAAGTACAAGTATTTGTAACGGAAATGTCGAATGAAATCGTTACTTTTTTCTAAAACTCGGTAAGCTTTCTGAAAAAAAAAGAAAATAAATAAATAAATAAATAAAAGTTTAATTAAAAAAAATGCTTATGTTTTTTTAATTTATAAAATTAATGTGCAATATATATGCATTCACAGCTAACTTCGTGTTTAAATACCTTGACCTTTAAAAATTGTCATTCCTGAAAGGGAAAAGACGGCTCTTTTGAAGAAGAGCTTCATAGTGACATTATTAAAACAACAGTTTGTAAACCTTTAAACAAAGCTCTTTTAGAAGGCGTGCGCAAAAGGTTTCGCGATGTGAAATCGCAGGACGATTTATTGTTTTGCTGCAGGTCTGGTACCTCGAATCAAATTTAAATGGTTGGAAGAAAAAGCTAGGGAGGAGGCTACAAAAAAATTGGAAAGAATTGTCTAAGCTGAACACCCTGCTATAACTAATAACCTAAGAGAAAAAAAACCAGGGATTTTAAAGTTTCTAAAGCTGAAAACATTATGCCAATCACCAGCGACAGAAGAATTTATGGCATACATGAGCTCAAGTGTCGAAACCGAAAGCATATCAATTTTGAATCGATATCCAATCGTAAAAAAATTATATGTGAAATATAATACTGCAGTACCTTCTAGTACTCACGTGGAGCGCTTATTCAGCGTGGCGAAGCACGTTCTGAGAAATTCTCGTAGGAGACTCAGTGACACCACTTTCGAAATGCAATTATTTTGCAAAATGAATAAAAATGTTAATTAGCAAGTTATTTTTATTCATTTTCGAGTTTTATGCATTTATTTAATGCATTTTAAATAAAAAATGTCGAATTTTATTATTACGTTTCTCAATTTTCTTTTTGAACTCACTAATAATATATTTTTGTCTTAATACATTTTCTACTAAATACATTTTTACCTAGTACATTTTTTACTAAAATTATGTTTATGCCCGACCTTGTCAAACAACACCCAGTCAAATCTCTAAGAACATCAGAACTATTTGTGCTATTGAAAACTATTATAATTACTATTTTAACTCTTGAAAACTAGAAGGTATTAATTTAGCCGCTGATACTAAAATTCGTTTACAAATTTTAATAATTCCGTTAGGCAGAAATGTTCGGAAAATGATTTTCTCGCATGACTTCAGCATTAGCCATTGTTAGAAATAAAACTGTAGACTTTTCTGTTTCAACTTATACTGCACATTCAATTATTTTTTACTAGCTCAGAGATCACAAAGCTATCTGAAACCCAGTGTTTGCTTTGTTTAAGTTTGTGCTTTTAAAACGCATTTCTATAGAGCAGGGTTTAAGCTGAGTCTAAAAATTCATTAGCAAAAAAGCTAAAATCTGAAAAAAAGTTTTAGCAAAATGCTAAAATGCCATTAGGCTTATAAAATTACTTTATATCAAACAAGTACTGTAAGTTATCTGACAAAGAATAGCTTAATGTACAAGAATATCAAAAAGAATACCTATAACAAAAAAAACACATTTATTATTTATCAAAACATTTTGGTTTATAATTAACAATCTTCCTTTCTTTCATGTTTGCCCATTTTACAGATGCTTCTTGAAAGTTAAATGCACTTTCAGGGCCCTCAATATTAATCATTAACAAATTGTTTACATGGTTGATTAACAACCTGTTTCGAATATTAGTTTTAATCAAATTAAGGCAGCTAAAGCCCCTTTCACAGTCAACAGTGTGCATTGGTATTGTTGCACAATACTCTATAGCACGTTTCACGATCACGTTTTTTTCGTGAACGCTAGCGTCATGGTTCTTCTTGCAAAAGTTATTTAGATTTTTTCTCCTTCTTGTTTGATCAAGTTTTTTTCATGGATGTTAGCGTCATGGTTTTTCGCGGAAGCTTTTTTTTTTAATGGAATTTAGTAAAATCCTTTAGCAAAAATGCGAAAATGCTTTGTTGAATTTTAGCATTTTTGAGGGGTCTTTTCGCATTTTGCGAAAAAAGCTACCGTAGCGGAAACCCTGCTATAGAGTAAAACAATATTAAATCAGGTAATTTAAATAAATAAAAATAATAAACTAAAAATTAAAATCAGTAGATAAAATTTCTTCGTGCAAATCCATAAAAAGCTTGATATTAAAATTATATTTGATTTTAAAATTATATTTGATTTTAAAATTATATTATACGATTGTATTATAAAATTATATTATAATATTCTTCCGAATTTAAAAATAAATTAATGTCCATAACTTTCAAAATTAAAAATAATTAAATAAATAACAACAATTTTGCAAGGACATTAAAGAACATAAGAATATTATTCAATAAAATTTTAGGTTACTTTGAATTTTCGATTTCCTAGAAATGTACTTTTAAATCGTTACTTTTTTTGTTTAGTACTTGTACTTTTACTTGTACTTTTTACTCGTTACTTTTTAAAAGTAACGTTGCCATGTATGGCTGCGAGTTACATGGATTGAGGAACACCCTGAAGGCGAAACATGTTTAATGTAAATTGATTCAGGATTCTGAACTAGAGAACAAAATTATTCTTTTCTGTTTTTACGGAAATGTAGAGTGTTACTTTTTCTACAAAGTATTATCTATCCTTCCATAAAAATAAAGTGCAGAAATTTGTTTTATATATATATATATATATATATATATATATATATATATATATATATATATATATATATATATATATATATATATATATATATATATATATATATATATAAAGAGAGAGAGAGAGAGAGACTAATTTTCGGATAATAAGGTAAAATAAAGCAATTTTTAATGTTCTATATAGAAAGTTTGGTGATTTGCGAAATTAATTTTTTGGAGGTGGAGTCAACAATATTGGAAAGAAAACTATGGTCTACAGCAACAGTTTTAAGGTAAAACGGCTCTCTACATCGAGGAGATCTATTTGAACAAATTTTAGAAGCACGGCAAACAAGTGTGCTTAAGGCAGCTAACCTTTGTGATGGGATGAAAGATTAGTAGGGGGAGTGAAACTGTGAATGGTTTTCGATATGCAATAGTGGGAGATCTATTTCTTATGTGAACAATAAGAACGTCTAAGAGCACTTATTATTTTCTTGTTCAAACGTAAAGTATGTGAAAGTATCTATTGAATTCATAATATTGAGAGCATGATCCCAATGTCAGATTTGTCCTTCATCGTGAAACAATTGTCACATATTATCCACTAAAGGGTAATAAATCAAAGAGTTTCACTTCAAAGTAGTGCATATACAGGTCACTTAAGAAGGGACGAAGAAAATTAATCATAGCACCCTTAGCAAATTCACCCTTAAAAGTAAAGGTGGACTTTTCTTAGCAAATGCGAATAAGATTGACTAGTTCATCAATTTCAACTGGGCTAAAGTAGATTTCCGGTAGCTTTTTTTAAGGCAATTAGGGCCACCATTAACAGGAACATTAGTGAATAAAAATTTTACATCAAAAGAGATCATTTTAGCATCGTTAGGCTTGAACGCATAAAGATGATTCACGAAATCATGCGAGTTTCTGTCAATAAGTGAATTCCTTCTAGAAAATGGGGACATATGCAATAATACGCCAATATAAGAAACAATGGGTCTTAAAGGGGTGTCAACCTTTTGAACTTTTGGTAAAGCTTAAAATCAAGCACAGTGGGACTGTCTTACTAGCGTAAGAGAATGTTTCAGATGATTATTGACAATTATTGAAAATTTAAAGGCATCCTTTATTTTATTCAATTTCAATAATAAACTCAATTTCAATAGAGCAAATTTGTTTTCACTTGTTCTTCTGACCTTATTGGTTTAACCACTTTACTCGAATTTGTTTCTTTACTTCCTTCATTTGACGTTGAAACTCGGAAGTTTCTTGTTTATAGAATTGAAACTAAAGTATATTCATTTATGTATTTTCTTTTGTACTATACTGACGTTGTTGTCTTTTTTTTTGCCATTTTTTTTAACATTGGCACATTTTGGAACATTTAAAATGATGGAACTGTTAAAGTTTTAAAAAATTTAAGAATCGGAGAATTAAAAGTACTTACATTAATGTACGTTCTATGTAAGTACTTTTCGTTAATCGCTACATGGAATGGGAAAGTTAAAAAACAAGTACAGAGATTTCAATTAAAATTATTGAAAATAAATCTTCATAGAGTACACCAGATGGAAAATTTTAATATTCTGCATGTAACATACATGAATTTGTATTAAAGGATGTAATTGCTGTAATTGTTGTTTGTAACTCGCTTTATAGAATGAGGTTTTTCGTAGTATTAAGAAAACAATTTACTATTATTATTAAGGGATGTAATTGCTGTAATTGTTGTTCGTAACTCACTTTATAGAATGAGGTTTTAGATAGTATTAAGAAAATAATTTACTATTATTATTAAAGGATGTAATTGTTGTTGGTAACTCACTTTATAGAATGAGGTTTTTTGTAGTATTAAGAAAACAATTTATTATTATTATTAAAGGATGTAATTGTTGTAATTGTGTCGGTAACTCACTTTATAAAATGAGGTTTTTCGTAGTATTAGGAAAATAATTCACCATTCTTAATTTTTTAAAATAAATTGATAATATTCACACAAAAAATCTCTGTATCTAACGTAATTAAGGAGTTACGAAAAATAGGTTCAAAATTGCTCCCACCATTGGCGAAGTTTCTACCAAACTTCGTTCATTACTTTAAAAATTAACAGTATAGAGCTAAGTTACATTTTACCACTCAAACAGTATGCAAAAATGAACCAAAGTTGAGTAAATTATTGATATCATATTAGTAATGGATAAATATATTTTTGTTTTTAAAATATTTTCAAACTACTTTTTTTAAAAATGACTTCTGAGCAAGAAACTTAACGTATTATGAAGTCATTAAAAAGTGAATTAGTAAATAATAGCACAAATAATTTGATAAATAAAAGTATTTTTTATATTTTTTTACAAAAAGAAAAAGAACACATACCTACAATTACATGATTCCATCGGATAAAATGCTTTTTCGATACTGTCGTTAGGGGCTACTTTGTGCAAATTCGAATTTGACACTTTTCAAGTGCTGCTATTCAGTATTAAGTTTTTTTCAAGTTAAAAATGCGTGGAATTTGAAGATAGAAGTCTCCTCTATTACTACAAACATTTTTTCGAATTTTAAAACAATCTCAGAGTGTCTTTTTTTATCCAAAGTCAACAACTTTCCGAGATCGTCGGCCGTCGAAAAGTGTGGTTGGAAACTTTAGCTGTGAAATGCGAAGACGTTGATAAAACAATTGACGTAAATGCAAAATTTTTTATTTATATATTAATAAACAATTATATCATGTTAGCGTTTAAAAAATTTAAAAATTAATAGCAAATAAACGGAAAATGAAAAAAATGCACTATGGGGCTACTTTGTGCAAAGTTTCATTCGTTTTTTTTTTTCGACAGAAAAATTTTCAGACGTTATAAAAAAAATACCTGGAACGAGAAACAACTGTGATTACACTTTAGAAAAGCTGCAACAATGTTTGCAAGCAGTTGCTGGCGGTAAGTCGATTGCAGAAGCTTCTCGGAAGTATAAGATCCACAGAAATACTATCTCTAATAAAATTAACAAGAAACATGTGAAACTTCCTGGTAAACTATTACTTTTCTTCTACAAAGATTTTTCTAATGAATTAATCAAACGATTTAACACATAAAAATATATTTTATAGGACATCAGGTGATTTTGACAGAAACTGAAGAGCAAGTTCTATCATGTTCATTCAAGCATGTTATATTCAAATTTATCAATATTATAAATGTTAATGAATATGTAATAATTATTATTTTTGAAATTTCGCCCATTTCAATGTTTAAAAATGTATGTGGTTTCCTTTTGTTTAAACTCAAATGTTTTGAAATAAACATTCCTTTTAAGAAAAAAATTCTTTATAAAAAATGGCTTTTTCAACGCTGAAAATTATTTTCAAACTAATATCTTTATATATCTTGATGTTTTTGTTATTAAAAATGTCAACAATTAACTTTTTTAATAATGTTATATCAATATTTTGCTAAAAACATGATTATTAAACTGAATTCCTATCGCCGCACAAAGTAGCCCCACTTGGGGGTATGTTTTGATTTATTATTTGTAAATATTACATACAAATAATGTCAATATTGATCAAATTCACTCGTCTGTTCAGTTATGAATATAATATCGATAAATTTTGCTAAAGTTTGAATTAACATAGTTTTTTACATGCCTAAATTCAAAAACTGCGAAATCCTGCATAAAGCATGACGGTAGCTTCATTTAAAGCTTAGTAGGACAAAAAAGTATTTTTTTCCCACAAATTTTTGCCCTCAGCCAATTCCAGATTGTTATGCGTTTGATGTTTCTCTATAACTACGTAAGAAGCAGTCACTTTAGTATTCGTGGCAGATATATTTATAAAAAAGCAGATATAATATAAGCCATAACTAAATTAAATTTGAAGCCCCGATATAGGGCAAAAAAAAATTCGTTTGAACAAATAAAATTCATTATGAAAATAAATCTAACTAAAATTTCAACTTACTAAATTTTATTTTTCGGCCAGCAACTTAATCAATGTAATTGTATGCTATGTAAGCATAATTATTTGTAAAAAAAAATTAATTAGAATTCTATTTAATATTACTAGCTATTTCAATTATTTAATATTCTAAAATATTTTTTAATAATTTTGAATAAAATTTAAATAAATAAATTTACATTAATGCTAGTACTTTTATAAATATGTATATGAAGGTAGAAAAATAGAACACATCGCTAGAGTACATATATCTTTTAATTAAAACATTTTTATTTTAAAGAGATTTTTTGTTTTCATTTTGTGAAATTCATTTCGAAATTCTTTCTTCTGTAAAAAGCCTCCATTGTTTTTAATTAAAATATTAATGCAAACTCAAAATAATTCTGCTAAACGGAACCTCAAAAATAATTGCGTTCACTCTTCTTTCTTTAACAGCTTTTTAACACAAAAATGTTTTTATTAAATTGTACCTAGAAAACCACCTTTTTACCTCAAGAAGAAATAAGCATGAAAGTGTTAAGGCAACATTTTTCCATTAACTTTTTAATGAAAATCGATATATCTTTATTAGATAGTAACAGAATTTCGAAAGTGTATGCACGGAAAATATACTACTTTTTTCTTAGTTATTTATCCTAATTGGCTGGCTCTCTGCCATTTAAGTTCAGTGAGTTTGGTTTGGTACCATGTCTTGTTACTAAAGTTTTGGCGGGAAACCTTTGCAAAATGTCAAATATTTTAGATATATATATCTTCTATAAATTACAGCGAGTATTTGCTTATTAAATCTCGGTTACCTTGCTAAAATACATTGTATTTCTTTAAATTGTTTAGAGATTGTTATGCAATTATTAACCATTTGACAAAATAATTTTTTTAAAAAATGAAGTTTATAATTTTTGACGTAAATTAAAATAGAATGTTCATTTCAATATGCTTTGGATCAAATCAATTTAGCAAAATTTAGTTAATTTAATTATTTTTCTTTAATTATAGAAAAAAATATAAATAGGATTACAAATTTCTTGAAAAAAATAATAGCACAACGACTGAACTCTATTCTTTTTCCAAAAGCCATACAGTTATTTTAGGATGCATAATAAGTAAAGTCTGAAAATATTGAAAATGCCATACTGTTTTTTATTGTGTAATAAAATATATAATTTAATGTTCGGAATTAACAGAAAAAAAATATCAAAATTTCTCTGAAATTGTAGCATAATTTATATGGAGCGAACCGAAATGAAGTCTTATCTCACTTTCTAATGGACCATTTAGGCAATACATTTTGGAATTTAATCTTAATTCAACTATGACCTTACGCCATATCAGTCGTTACGAATATTTTTTATAGCTTATGAGAATTAAAATGTTATTAAACACGCTATTAAGCATGCCTAACAAGCGTAATAAATATTGAAAGCAAAATGACCAGAAACCCTTCAAATTCGCCAAAAAGAAACATTTCAAAACGGATTTAGATATTTTTTTTTAAAAACTTCTACTATTTATATAATTTAGAATGCGATAATCCACAGCAGAGCATTTCCACTCTCTAGCCCGCATGGCAATCAAAAAATGTAGAGTCAGTTTCATTGTTTAAAATATTGAGTTTTTAATTCAAATTTATATGCTGAATTTATAATGTTTCCATAAAGCAGTGAGTGGAAGTGTTATAAGATTAAGTGATAGTCTTTTTTTCTTTTTTTATTAAACATTATTATTACAATAAATGTATTTTGATTTTTGAGTTTCTGCATTATTTTGTGGTTTTTTTTATCAAAAATCTTACTATGTTTGTTTTGAGAACAATCTACGGTTTGCTGATATTTGGAATATCAGTAATTCTTGTAAAAGAATGGTGATGAAATATTTTTGTTTGGTTAGTATCTTTAGTACTGAAATTACACTGCCTGAAATCAGCTACATAGCTAAGATACATCAATGCACGAACTTTGTTTTAAAAATGATTTTAATAAATTTCATTTGGTATAATTAATTAAAATAAGATTGATTCACTTTCAGATCGTTTTAATTATATCGCAAAAATCTTTTGTTAAATTCAATTTTTTATTGCAATCTCTCTTTATGGCAATCAATTTGTTTATGCTTCTAAGACAAATAATATGTACAATGTAAGAACTTTAGTCTCATTATATAACTCAATATTTTTTTAATTTTGTAACTCAAGAGCTGCTTTGCTTGCCATTTCATCCTTATAATCCCTTAACTCGAGACATTTTAGATTGCCGCCTCTAACTTGAATACCTAGCATCCCTTAAGAAAACCATTGTTCTCCAGTGGGTTCCTGCCCATTGCGGGGTAACGGGTAATGAAAATGCAGACTACTTAGCAAAAAAGGGGGCCTTAATTATTCAAACTTCTGCACACATTATGCCCTTCTGTTCCATCAAACAGCTTATTAAGAGGACATTTAAGACCTGTGCTCATGAAGAACTTATCGACCGTACTTCTACTAAGTCATGGAGAACTACCATCCTAAATTTGCGAAATGGCCCAAGACGAAGAGCGGTGGCTGAATTCCGCGTTGCCACCGGTCATGACTGTCTGCGGAAACATCTGTCTAGATTTGGTATCGTTCCTTACCCGGTATGCACTCTTTGCAGTTCTGGTGAGGACATGGACTCCACGCACCTTCTCCGCTGCCCTGCACTTTGCGGGAATTCTTTCACTGAACGCTATTGGGAAGCTAGAGACATGTTGTGATTAAGAGACACTGTTGCAGCATCTTTTGTTTCTGTTCTTATTTTTAGATGTTTATGTATGCTGTTACTGTCCATAATCTGCCATTGGAAATTAAAAAAAATTAATATTTTTTTATAAAATGGAATTCTTAGTTATGGAGCAATTAATACTTATAATTCTGTGTAACAATTTTTGTAACATTTAGAATAAAAACATTTGTAACTATACGATACTGTGAAAAGAATGATAAAACGATCAGAAATTTGCAAAATTAACCCCATTTTCGGAACTATGGGAATGCCAAAAGATCGGTAAATTTTGCAAAAGCGCTTTAGCGATGGTTTTTATAAAATTAACAATAGAATATAATTTTATAATTGATTAAACAATTTGGTAAATGTGTCATTGTATTCCCAATTTTATCATAATATCTCAGAGCATGAAAAATCATTTATTCGGATAAACTAACTTATAAGTTTTGTATTTTTCACTAAGTTTGCTGCATTAGCAGTATAATTATAAAAATCAGAATTTCTGGTAAACAGTTACCATATGAACGGAAAAATTACCAAACGAATTGCTTAAACATCGTATTTATCGGTTTTATTTTGCCAGAAATGTCATAACCATATAGTGCGATAATTTAACCAGAATTTTTTTTTTCTTCGAGTAGTATTTACTTCAAATGGTTATAACTGTTAATTGTAAATAAACTCCGAAAATACAAAAAATTAAAGAATAAGGAAATAAATTATTTTTTGTAACCATCCCAACTTGTTAATGATTCATAAAAAAAATCATTAAGCATAAGTAAATTCCTTTTGTTGCAGACATATTGGATTAGAGACCCATTTTTCAAGCCATCCTAAAGACAACTTTTATGAAACTCTTCATTATATTGACAGTATTAAAGAATAGATAAGCCATTTGCCATTAGCCAGAGGTATGAAATCATTAATTCTGTGTTATTCGCTCTAATCAAAGGAGAGGGAACATTAAGAAATTGTTCGAATCCGTAGATTAAAGTTTGCTGTCTTGACTATTGAAAATCAATGATATTTTCTGGAGGCAACAGATGGCGTTGATACAAGTAACCGTAAAACTTCGTCTGTGTCTTTCCGCATAGCTTCTTTATGTATTATCGATGCCGATCCTTCAAGCGACATTTCTGCTTTCAAGCGATGGATGAAAAGTAACATTTTTCTTCTGAACTCTAACGTTATAAAGTATTGATTCAAAGTAGAAAATAAAAGAGAATTTCCTAAACGTTCATTTTAAATAAAAATCAATAACATGAAAATTAGAATATTTCCTCCATGAGAATCTATTAAATTCTTCGGGATTCAGACATGAGAGTACATGAATAGCAGAGTATGGAATTTTTTTTCCAGGTGTGCGGATTCTTATACAAAAACGATTCTGATTCCCAGTGTTTAATCTATGATAACGAGAGCATTGGTGTTATGACTCACTTTCAAAATGCTATGCATCTTTAGTTTCCAACAGAATGCAATGCAAAGCTGATAAATTGCCACATCGAAAGCCAAAACCACCTTAATAAGTTGTTGTATTAAATCATGTTTCAATCAAACTGAAAATAGTAACGCGTAATAAAATGTAAGAAGTAAAATAATATTCGATTTAGTATCATATGATGTGTTTAGAATCATATTCTGATCCAAAATACTTTAAATTCCCTAATAGTGTACAAAAAAGAAAGTCCAATTAAATTATTACACTTTTTGCGGAAAAATGCTGAGGATTACACTCTTTTTGTAATTAAGCTATTGAATCTATAACGTAAGGTAATTCTTAGTAATTATTCACATTGACACAAGTTAGCCTCTAAGCTAATGGTGCCCAAAAGATGCTCTGCAGAACCCTAGGGTTCCATGAAAATGTGACATGGATTCCGAGAACATGATTTTTTTTAACCAGTTCCGAATTTTGAAACCTGTAATTAAAATTATATTCAATTTATTATCCATTACTTAATTAAGTGATATTTCGGTTATCTAAACGAAAATATTTAAACTGCATGCTAGAGAAAAATATAATAAGCAAAATTTGCATGTGCACATATATATATGCACACATATTTGACTCATTCTCAGCATCAGATTCACTAGATCAGCGAGTCAACACTATCCCTTTTGTTCTAACAGAGTAACGTTTTGTCTTAACTGAAACCTCAGTCATAGGTTTCAAAAATTGAAAATTTATTTTAAAAGCAAGCTTATTTACAGTTTATTCTCAAACAAATTAACCCTATATAATAAACGTTTGTGCAATAAATATTTATACTTAAAGGTTTCCGAGTATTTATCTCGATATATTTCGTTCATAAATTTAAAAAAAAGCGAAAAAGGAGAAAAAAAAACGGGAAAAATATAAGATTAAAAATGAAGTTAAAGGCACAAAAAGCTAATTAAATATTTAATAAAGAAGCATTTAGTCATTAAGAAAGTCATTAAGTAAAGAATTAGTTTTTCCTTAATGTTTATAAATTAATCCTTCCTAAAATTCATTTTCACAGTACTGTTTAAACTTCATTAAGAATAATTTCATAATTCACTTTTAAGACATTAATTGGATTTTATGTTGTTCTTTCTGAAAGCAACGTCATTTTATATGACATTTTTTAAAATTTAATTAAAATGTAACACAATATCTCTTGAACGCAAAGATATATTCTTATATATAGTAAAACTTTCCGGAGACTATTTTTTTTATTTGGTCAAAAATTGATGAATTGTATTACTATTTAAGATTGTTTATAGAATTCAGTTATATTTAACGTCAAGTTTAAGGAAGAAAATATGATTTTAAAAAATTATTAGTTATTTTTATGAAAAGGGACTTAACCGCTGATTTTATACTACCTAGACTCCTTTTTAAATAAGAACAATCAATTTAAAACCATTTTTAAAGAAAGTCGTATAATTTCAGACTTCACCTCTTACTACTGAAAACCTTCAACTAATCGTAACTTTCAATACTTAAATTCTTTACTATATTTATTTTTACCTGACATTGAAATTTAAGGGTTACGACGCTGATACCGCTGATGGAAAAATCAAATAATAATTTTAAAAAATTAACACAATTTAAAGCAGTTGACTTTAGAAATTCAATCATAAATCATAAAATTAACTTTTCATAATCATAAAATTAACATTTTCATAAAATTAACATTTTCATAAAATTAACATTTTCATAAAATTAACGTTTTCATAATCATAAAATTAAAAATAAATCATAATCATAAAATTAACATTTTATTAACTTTGATTCAAGTCACGTTCTATAAAGCATTGTTAGTTGAACAAACATGACCACATTTAAAATTTGTTGCATAGAAACATGGTTTTTACGAAACTATGCAAGATCAAATCATTCATTTATAAATTTTATTAATTTAGCCAGAATAAAATTAAAAATGCAAAATATGTTTTCAAATATAAAGATCTTTTAAACTTTACCGATCTAACTTTTTCTAATCTGAGCATATTGATAACGTTTTGTAGAATTTAAAATTTACACTGATTAAAGCGAACATTTAACTAATAAAAGTTTTCAATTTCTAATATAATAGTTTTATTTTCACTACTGTTTAAATTAAATATGCATTATTTCATTATTTTGATGCATTTAGATTCTTATGCCAGACATAATATCATAGCTTCAGGGTAAAACTAAAATTTATAACCTTGCTTCTCAATACTTTATCACATAACAAATGGTATCAGACTTTAGAAACAAAAAAGATTAGATTCTAAAGACAGTGTTTATCTTTCTTACTTTCTTATCAATCTCCTTGAAAAAAACATTTTCTGAGCAATTTCTGCCCAGAAGCCTTTTTCGTTTTTCATTCACGCAACTTACAAAATAAAGCAGTAGAATTTATATTGTGTTGAAAGTTATTTTAATTCTAAACATCGGTTTTAGTTATAGTGAAGAACTTTTTATTAAATATTACGCGGATGCATTCATTGTTTTGTTTGCGAAAAATTTAAGTATTACACAGCTTTGTATTATTATAATATTCATTGTCTACCAAACTAATATAAAAATATTTGTATATTTCTTAAATTTTGAAGAAAAAAATTATCACTTCGAATAACTTCTGTTCTTATGATCCAACTTTTGACGAAGGAGCAATCTTAATGGTTCAAATGGACTTCAAATTGTTAACAAATTAATTTAGTTACCAAAATAAGCACGAACCGTATTTTGTATGATTGTAACATATCCCGTCTAAAAATATTACTCATGATTTAAACTTAGTCCAAAAATATTTTTTTGTTTATTTCTTGTTCAGAGGGGGGAAAAGAAAACAAAGGGTTAACTGAAAAAAAAATTTCTTTTTCTCAATATAAAATTTTTCGAAGGGCTAAGCTTAATTATTCAGAAGGGGGACACGTAATATGTTAATTAATTAGTACTAAGTATTTTTTAAAATACGGAATCGGACGCAAAAGCACTATTTTACGAAATTTATGGTCAGCCAGATATTAATTTTCATGACTTAAACGTAGTTTAAAGATAATTTTTGTTTATTTCTTACACGTGACCAAATATATTGACCAAAAGCGAAAAAAAGAGACGTTTACTTTAAATGATTTTTGTTTTTTAAGATCTAATATTTATGATCAAAAGGCTCAGACATAATTCGAATTTTAATCTGTGTGGCATTTATCGTCAGCGAAATGAATATTAGTATCCTTTCAAAATGATACAAAAGTATTTTTTGCTTATACATTGTACAGTGAACAAACAAAAGAGAGGGAAACTGCTGGGCTTGAAAAGCGAAAAATTGGTTTCCTTAATATTAATTTCCTTTTTTTCGTATTTAGTCGTTCTCGGAAGGTTTTTATGCCAAGCGAAAAAACATTTGCAATTAATTATAAAATTCTTTAAACCATATATAATCGTATTTGGAAAATAACTTTTAATAGCTGTTTACATATTTTTTATTAATTTATCTAAGTGTCGAACACATTTTGAATTGTAATCTTTAATTCATTTTAAAATATCCATTTTTTTGTTTATTTTATGAATAAAAAAATGCAAAATTTGAACTAAGACATTTCAGGAAATAGAATTCAAAATATACAGCTTCATTAGAATTTCATAATTAACAATACATTATCAATTGCAGTATCGTTGACCGTAATGACAATGTGTTGAGAAGATAATTAAGGAAAATCTACGAGAAATACTGCCGTAGATGAGATTGAAAGCTGGACGGATAGGGGAAAAACAAAAGTGTAATCTCACTGCTATTCCAGGTATTTGTATGGTAGAGCGTTCTTCAATAAACAGGTTTAACTGCTTCAAGGATAAAACATTTCCTATTTTTTCCTAAACCCAAAAATAGACGAATATGATATATTAAAAAATAATTAACAGTAATTGGATTAATAAGAGAAGATATGCCATATGCCTGTGCGCAATTAAACATATAGTTTAAAACAATTTAAATGAAATCTAACTGTGTCAACAAAATTAACACACATGTGGAATAATTTAAATATACTATTTTTTCTAACTAAAACTTTCATGTTATTATTTAAAAAGGTTAACAAACATGTAATGTTGTAAAATTCATTTCGTCTGTATCATTCAAAATATATGCAAATATATATTATTATTTAACCGCTAAATATATTTTTTTGATAAGAAATGTTTAAAAAATATTTATAAAAGAAAATATAAAAGTAAGCTATTCTAAAAAGCAGGTATTCTGTCTTATACCATAGTAGAGAAATATTTTGTAGAACAAATAATATGACTTCAGTTTTAATTATGATCTTTGCCAGAAATAGCGAGATTAAAAAAATTAAAGAAATAATAAGAAAAAAAAACATGCTTAAATGAGCAATTAGCCAAACTTCTATAACCAATTACATTTCGCTTAAACAATTTAGGGGAAAAACGTTATGGTTAAAGAATTCATCATTTTTGAGGATAATTACATTATTATTAATTAGGAACCAGATTGAAAACTTGTTAAAAGATACTGATGAAATTCAGTACCTTGTTGTTATAGTTTTTTTCCAGCACAAGAAATTGTATTTTCATCAAGGTGAATATTACAAGCGTGGTGAAGCTTTTACATTTCATTTAAACTTTTTGTTTCTCAGAAGGGTGTGCCTTCAATTAATTTCGACATCTATGACACCTGTCAGATAAACCCCGTCATACATAATCACAGAGGTAACTTAAATATCAACATTATCACATTTATCAACATTGGTTTGAGTCAGTTAAATTTAATGCAGCGGATTTATTGTTTTTGCAACGAATTTATTTTTGTTTAGCGAAGTTTTGAGTCACATATTTTTGTATTGTGATCCAAATAATACTCAAATACAAATTTATAAACTTTTACTTTTATTTAAGATAATTTCGAGACAAATTTGAACGTTAAAAACGTAAACCTCCTTACTTTAATTTTGGAGATTTTCTCTTAAACATTGTTGGCAATAAATTCAAATAGTCTTTTCATGGTTGGTTTATTTCATTGATTGTGGTTCTAATTTAATTTTTTCAGTCATTTTTAAATTTATTGTTGTTTTCTAAAAAGGCCACAGAAATTTGAAAAAACTGGTTTTTAACCCCAAGGACTGTTGGGAATAAAGTGACAATATTATAAGACAGATTTAAGAGATTGAATTGTTTTCAGTTTCCGGATAATATTTAAGAAATAAATTTTATTGATTTAGTAATAATGTGACTTGATGTCGATAATTTATTCAAATTTCATTTTTTATAAAAAAAAGTAAATATTTTATGCTAAATCTTTATAAGCATTTTTTTTGACTTAGTAAATATTTTATCAATGGGAAATTGGAATTTATTGCTCCAAATCATAGGATTACTTTTTCAGTTCATAATATTGTTACATGAATTAAAAATTTTTGTCTGCTTTTTTAAAAGCTTTTTTTAACTCTTAAGGAATGAATCAAAATAAATTGTTGTCTAAACTATTATAATCACACAAATTAAAGTGATAAATATACCGTCGTATGTGGTTTTCTACTTTCATATAATATCCATTGCACTTAAAGAAAATGATAAAAAGTAAACGCAACTTTTTAACCCTTTTTAAAACTAATTATTGTTTAATCTCATATTGAAAAAGTTTCTGATCTTACCACAAACTAGCGTTAGCCTAATATTGAAAAGTAACTACGGAACAAGGCTACTTCATATATTCAAACAAGCATGTTTTTTTAATATAAATGTTAGTTAATATCTATATTAAATGCTCTTAAAGAAGCAAAAGTACTGTTGTACTTATGTTAAGATATGTTTTCACTTAAAATATAGTATCTAAACTAAAATTGTGCACCAAAATTTTAAAGATCGAAATTTAATTTATATTATCTTGACACATACTTGTACTAAATATATTTTCATATTTCTAGTTGTGTGAATATATAAGTGGAAAATAAGCTGTAAACACACCTTCAATGTTCAGATAAATTTTTATGTCGTTTTCTTTTAAGTGAGTATTTGTATGCAAAGGTATCCTGTTTGTTTTCATTATTTTATCCCCCAATACAAGTATATTTAGTAAATAAAAAATAAATATTTATTTTTGTAAAGGTTTGTAATTTTCTTACGCCTTTATCCATATTCATAATTTTATTTTTTTTAAAAATAACATATTTAGTGATTACTATAGTCATTCAAAAAAATTTTATCTATGAAATGTAACGTATCGTAAACTATTTTTTTATTTGTAATATAATTTCCTTAAATTTGAGAGTTGCTAAAGTTTAAATTAGCTTGAATTCCTTCGGGAGAAGGGTGACACAAATTATAATGCGCGAAGATTAATAAAAATGCAGTTTTTTATTCTTTCTATTTTTTAAGTACAAAACATTGCATGAAAATGTGAAATAATTACAATGATACCTTGAAACTTAATGCATTAAATTTTTATTTTGCATTTACAATGTTAGTTTTAAGTGAAACGCTAGGCCGATGTGATGGATGTTTGCACCAGACATAAAATATGATTTTAATTACCTCTACCAAAAACTGGATATCTCATCGGGTTGCAATTTCTCCTATCATGTATTAATTGTGATTAGAGGGGGTTGATTTCCATCGAATTAGCATCAACGACAAATACCAAACCATCAGAAATAGTCCATTACAGACATAACCATTACCGTTAATTATATTAATAACTAAAACAAAACATTAAGTAATTTTTTTTTAAATTTTTATAAGTTTAAAAAATTGAAAAACATGTATGTTTATTCTGTTAAAACTGATGATTTTTTAAAGTAATCGACAAAACCAAAGAAATATAATCTATATACTTTCTTTTTAGCTTTTATAATTCTTTTTTTTTCTATTTTTTATAATACGGTTTTTCTTTCAGCCAATTATTAGGCATTTTTCTAGTAAGTATATGGATTTTATCTTCCATTCTAACTTATGCAACAAACCACTTCAAGCTTCACAAGCTTTTTGTGTTCATCGATAAATTGATATAACTTCAAAGAGAAGACTAACCTCTGATAGACACTCAAAAACAAAACAATAGTTTGTCGTTTTATTTGTTTTTCATTTCACTTCAAAGGATCTTTAGAAAATGACGAAGCTCTTTGTTGGAGAATCGATAATCTTTTGGGAACTTTCGACAAGCTGTTGGCAAGTTTTTTACCTTCTCTTTCCTCCATATAACAATTGAGACATCTAAGGAAAACAAGAGTGATCAGAAGAAAGCACAGCCTTCATCGAAGCAGAAATACTCCTTTCGTTCTCTGTGAAACTGACAATCGTTTCTAAAATATGTCACTGCTTAAGAAAATAAACAGTAAAAAATTCTTTTGCACACTTCATTGTTTTGTCTAAAAGAAATAGTGATATTTTTTTTCACATTTTCAATTACAATTTTAATGCCTACGATAGCTGTCCAAGTATAGGTACGTGAACATTTTCTCATATCTGGATGAGGAAAAGGACTAAAAATGACACAATTAGTTTTATGTAATTAATTTATGATGTAGAAACAATTTTCATTTTTAAAAAATATTTAGATTTAAAGACAAATATGTATTTTTCAAATAGAAATATTTATTATTTAAAAAAGTAATCCATTTTACAAAGATTTAATAGTGTTATTAAATTTGCACAAGTAATCGATTTCAAACCAATAATTTGATAGTATAATTTTTAAGTCTTTTTCTTCAGAAAATTACATTTTTGGATAGTTATTTGTAACTTTTGCACAAAATTCATCGAAATAGAAAATGGGAATGTAAGTTTAGTTAAACATATAATGCAATGTTAGAAAAATAGAGAGAGAAGAATTTGTGTTCCTTGCTTACTTTTCTATTAACTAACTCCCTTTTCCTCACACAATTATCCATTGTTAAGAGGAAAACGGTAATGTTTGATTATCTGTTTCTGCATTGTTACCAAAACTTATTGTAAATATCTATCTTGTTGACAGATTTATACACTTTAAGTTTAAATTTGTGCCATGTAGAACAACCATTTTACACACTTTAATTCGTTAACTGTTGAGGTACAGTGTAAATCTTTCCGGATAGAATACTGACACTTTGGGGGCAGCATCCAAAAAATCTCTATTTTACCGTAAATATATATATATATATATATATATATATATATATATATATATATATATATATATATATATATATATATATATATATATATATTATATATATATATATATATATATATATATATATATATATAATATTAGTGCTATAACTCCATAATATGCTAATTTGTAAATGCGTAAAGCAATTTTTTACATAATTTTTCTCGTCACCTCTTACTAGCAAGCATGACTTGCAGTGCTACATTTAAATTAACTGAATTAAGTCCTAAATTATAATGATTTAAACAAATATAAAAGTTATTCAAAATAGTTTCTAAGTAAAGTAGTAAAAGTTTCTAAGTAAAAATTATCCAAGAAATCATCTAAATCGTAAGTTTCTGAAAGCTAAAAGAATCTTTATTTAAATTTACTGTTTAAACATCTTATAATATTCAGTAATAAATATCATCTCACTATCACCCATATTTATAAATATTTTATTACTCTTATCCTTATAAATAATCGCAAAGATTAAGTGATTTAAAAAATTTCGTTTCCCTTAATTTGGACGATTCACTGCATTGTTTGAACTATCATTTTTTACTTCCATTTCATCGAAAGTTTTAGATAATTGAAGAGAGCAGAGGGCTGAAGAATATAGTAATTCAGCCATTTCATATGTAATAAAATCAATTGCTTTATCCTAGTTAAAGGAAATTAGTTCTAACGAAAAATAGTCATTAAAATAATCAATTCCAAAAATGAGAATAATCCGCTTAACGCAAATTCTAAGTTATCTCTTGACTTCGTAAAGAGGTATTAAGGTTTTGGCTTTTAGTCATGGGATTTTTCAAATAAATTAAATGAGACCTATAAACCAGAGAATCAAATAAGTTATACCATTTTAAACAAATTTGCTCAGTATTAAATGATTTGGGTTTCATAGACGTAATTTCTCTAATAAATTAAATAAATTCTTCTAATAAATTAAAGTAAAATATCTAATATTTTCCTTTTTTGAATTTAGAATATACTTAGAATACATGTAAGTAGATAGCAAAAGAGTATTTTGTTGAATTGCGTAACAAGGTTAGATATATATAGGTTTTTACATATATCTTTTATATCACGATGTCTTAAGTTAATGACATTATTTACAATAAGCATGACTTAATATTTAAAATAGTAATTCTTAGCAATGAAAACTTCTTTTTCTTTATGAATAAAGGGGAAAAAATTCGATATGCCCTGAGCACTGAAAACAAAGTAGCTCCAAATAGCATGAAATGAAAACATAATGAAAACATAATAATGAAAACATAAAAATAATAATGAAAACATAAAAAATAATAAAAACATGACAAATTTCGAGAAATAAAATGCATGATTATCAACTAATTATTTAAAAGGAGAAATAGCATGTAAAATTCGAGAAAAATTATGATTGCCAAGAGAAAGACGGTGACCGAAGTGTGCATGTTCATATATATAAAACATGACTCCCTTGAGCATTATCTGAAATAAAATGTGTTTTGACGTTAAGTTAATGATCAAAGCCTCAACAATTGCTACAGTAGATGATTTCTGAAGTAAAAGGCATTTTGACATTAAATAAAGAATCGAAGCCTCAACAAAATGCGACAGTAGATGATTTGTCGATTACTTTGGACGAGGATATCTGACATGTTTCCTATCATAATATTTAATCCCGTAATAGAAAATCCTTATATTATATAATTATTTATCATTATATTATATAGTTATTTATTGCTATATTAATTATTAATTATATAATAATATATAATTATATAATAATATATAATTATATATATATAAAGCGTCTAGTTTGCTCTATGAATCCAAGGAGGGCAAGGTATGTGGTAAAATCCCTATCGATTATCATCACTGACAGGATCTTTAAGTTACTTAAATTTATTACTATTGTTATACCGTGAAATAAGTTTGAATATAGAAGGGATAATTATATTACCTGTTTTGTCGCAGACGGAAAAGAAACTTATAACAATAAAGGAATAGAAGTTTAATAGTAAGGAAACTTGTTTGTTGAAAATTTCGGAAAAAGAAAGAGAAAAAAAAGCACTAAATCCCCGATTAGTATCAAATCAGAGAAGAAAATGATGCTCATGATTTACAGAAGAGGAGTCCAAACCCAAGTTAATTGCGGAAATGCATTAATGAAGCGAAAATGCCTTTACTTTAGTACACTGATTAATTAACAAAAGTTAATGAAAAGAAAGTCATCCTTATTGCCAAAATTATTCCTGCCTTTCTTATTTAAGTTTCATTTTCTTATTATTTAACTAATTTTTAAGTCTTAACATTCACATCATCACTGCACTTTCCATTTAAAAAGTTCAGAAAAAAGAGATGAAGCGAAATAATATAATATATAAATTAAATCTAAATATCAAATACGAGAAAATGCAAAACGATGAATTTTTACTTATTATTAATATAAGCTTATTTAAAAAGTTTTTTTTAAAAAAAAATAAATTAAAAAGGCATATTAATTCACTTACAATCCAATGTTAATGTAATTTTCATTGTAAAATAAGGAGAACGAAAAAGAAAATCAAACATTGTCTTTAAAATAATCTCTGCCTTAATTAAAATTTGTGTCATCTAAGAAAAGGGGAATTCTTACGGTAAAATAATTGTCACTTAAAAGAAAAATACCTTAAAATGTCAATGTTTATCAAATTAATTTTAATCAATTCAATAATCAAATTAGTTTTTAAGACAAGTTTATTCTGGTATGAAGCAATATATGTTTTAGTTTATGTATTAAGAAAAATGAAAAATGAAAATTTTTCAATCCATGTCACTTTTTTATTTATTTATTTAATAAAAACATGTCACTAACTGTGTTATAGCCTCGCCAAAGGGAAATTATGAGTTTTACCGCTTGCTTGTACTTTCAATAGCTTTTCATTTTATTTCCCATAAGTATAGATTTTAGCAAAATTTTTCTAACTACGGTTAGATGATTATTTTATTGTTCTAATTTTTAAGGATTAAAAATAGTTTAAGGAGTACTTCTGCAGATTAAACTAATTTATGCTTAATTGATACATACACTCACAGTTACATAACACTCATTGGTAAAACTTAATTTTTCAAAAACTTCGTTTCGAATAAAAATAACAAGTTATAAAGATAGGGTAAACATGGATTAGTTTAGATTACCTTTCTATGCCATTTTATTGGATTTATATCTCTAAACATATAACTTAAATAACAGCTGGAATTATCCTGAAAATTTAATATCGGGAGACAATTGCACTGCTAAAGAAGTTAAAGAAGTTCTAGTAAAATTACTGTACTGTATGGTAATTACATTTCTTGTAAATGAATCAAACATAATTATGGTAATAAAAAAATATACAATTCTTATTGCCACACTCCTAGTAAAAAACTGAAGTACTGAACAACTAAAGTAAGTTTAAGCAAACTAATAGCTTTTTGCCATGTTCTAAAGTTTGTGATTAATTTATCAAATTTTGCAAATTTTATCATGTATTATAAAACCATATTATATCGTTTATTTTGCCAAAATAATTAACAATGCTCTACGGTAAATAGTACCGAGCATTTCGGTTTTTCTATGAAGCCAGAACCACTGTAAATTGCATGATATTCTCGTAATAACTTTCTTTTGCAGTGTTTAGATTTTATTTTAATATTTTAAATATGTTTTTCATATTTTGAGTTGATTGTAACAAAATATAATTTCATATCATTCCTTTAACATATAAATCATTTAACTAGTTCAACTTTAAGCTTAAAACATTTAATGCACAAAAAGCAGATTTATGAATTTTCAAATTCAATGAAAGAGCCATTTTTGATGATTCGTCATTAGATACCGGAAAATATTATGAATAATTCATCCATCTAGGAATTACGTTGTCAGCTACTAAGTTACTTTTTACTAATGGATTTTAAATTATCAGCAATTCCAGTTGCTACAAAATTGACAGGCTTAATATTTCGATGAAGAAATTTCGAGCTTTTGCAGTTTTGCAAATACACAAAAAAACCGTTTTGGAACTCATTCTTAGAAACATTATTTTACAGGCAATTTATTTTTCTTTTTACCGTTATGAAAATTGTTTCTAGTTAAAATATAAAATAGAACACTTATGCACTTTCTATAATTGGTAAAATATAACGTATTGCTTTTTGAAAACACAATATTTTTTTTGTAACTTTGCTGGAATTAAACTTAGAAAGTTTTTTATTTGAATAGTTTATTATTTCGTTAAAAAAAATAATGCTAGTAGTTATTTATTTCAAGTTAATTAGAATACTTAGTAAAGGCATTTGTATTTTAATGTTCAAAAAGTATATCAATTACACTGTAAAAAAATTCTATAAAATTACGCTATAAAGTACGGCCCCTTTGAGTTCCACCACATCATTCGAACAATCCATTTTACAGTAAATTCTTTCTGTATTGTAAAATATTATATGGTAAATTTTCCACTAATATTCATTGAATTAAAGTGATTCAATTATTTTACGGAAATTACTGTTAAAATTTCGGTAGATCAAATTCCTTGTTCCATAACATGTTCCGGTAAAAATGATCTTTATATAAAAAAAATACTGGTACTCCGAGAGCCGGTACTTTTTGCTGTAATTTGATCTGTATTTCTTCTACAGTTTAGGTGTTATTTATTTAAACTGAAATTATTATCAAAATAATAAAACAGTACATCCAAATGCGCTGATAAAAGATATTATATACTAGGATTAACCTCAATACCGAGTCAAAAACATTTTGACGATAATATAACTTCTATTTTGATTCAGGATATAGTGTTGGTACATTGTTATACTGTTAACATATACTGTTACTGTTGGCGCATTTGCTATTTATACCTTTTTCATCCAGTCAATATAAGAATTAAAAATAATTAATAAAAATGAGTATTAAAATTTGAAATTCAATATCAGGGTTCTATTTTTAGGACAATAGTTAAATGATACATATCAGCAATTGTTAAAAAAATATTATTCAAAAATATAAGCACGTATTTAGAGTAATTAAAAATTAAGTATTAAACTTTCGTACTGTTGTAAAATAATATTTTGGAGAAAAATATAAGCAAATCCTTAGAATAATTAAAAAAAAGTATTAAAAATTATTTTTCAAAAATGATGCTTAAGTTTAAGAATCATCGTTTATCAAGAGCAGTAAAGTAAGTACATGAATTGAAATTAAGCAAACAAGTTGATGGACAAAGTTGCTACAAGATGAAAGCAGCATTCTTAAAAGTAATTTCATTTGATACAATAATTCAATAAAATGCAATTGTATTTAGCAAAATCATAGTAAAACACTTAAATTAGTTTTAGGATTCATTAAAACTGGGAGTAAGCTACATAAATACAGTCCTAAAATATTAAAAGTATAATTTGTTTTTAAAACAAAACAGTAGTAGTAAAGGGACTTGCATCTACTTGGGGGCTGAAATCGATTCAGAAAATATTTTTTTGAAGGAGGGGGAACTAATGATGAAATTGGTTTCGTAAACTCTAATGCGATAGAAGGTTTTGATATCGTTTAAATGAATAAATTCAGTTTCTGAAACAGCAGTTTATTTTTCAGTAGTGGCGTGTTAGCGTTAAAATGTAGTAAAAACATTATAAGTCGATGATTTGATTGATTGATTTATTTTTTAATACGATTGATTCTTTTAATACCTTTAATTTATTTTCATTATTTGTTTGAAAATCTTAAGAGATAAAATAAGACTATTATTAATTCTAAATGACTAATGCTATAAACCATAGTAAACTTTTATAAATTTGTTGAAAGTGAGTAAAATAAATTTATTCGCTTTCTTCATTTGGGGTTCGTAGGTGGACATCTTTTACTTCAAAGAGTGGATCTAACATTTAACAGGTACACAACTATCCTATCTGCTCACGAATGTAAGTGAAGATAGCGTTTAGATAAAGCAGTAAGATAAAGTAATAAGATAAGTTAGATAAAGTAATAAGATAAGTTAGATAAAGTAATAAGAAATTCAATATAGTCTTTTATATATTTGATGATTTATAATGAAATATTTTAACACTTTATTTTAAAATCCAATATTTTTTTTTCATAAAAAAGAAAAATATAATTAAATATGAGTATTTGACTATATCATTAACGGTTCTTGTAAAAAAAAGTTAATTTGATAAGAGAACAGTTTTATTCCAAACATCTTAAACATAAATGTTTGATTTATTCTGTGCGAAAGCAAAAATACTAACTCAGACCTAAGCATTGTTCATAGCATTTTGCGTGATGTGACCATGAAAGAAATCTTTGTTGTTTAAATACTTTGCATACACTAAGTAATGATATTTAGCACGTTTTAAATCTTTTCTTGTAACTGCTCAAGTCAAAATAACGTGAGGAAGTGTTATTTCTCTACTCGGTTTGAAGTTCTTGTATGTGTTTCTAGGAAATAACTCTTTGTTAGGTCTCAGTTCACAAGTCTAGAGTAATAAAATCACAATAGTTAATGGAAACGATTTCAATGCTCTTGATTTAAATTTTGCTGCTATTCAAATTGCTATGCTTAGTATTTTTGCAAGTTAACTCGTCCTTAGAAAAGTCTTTTAAAAACGATGTCTGCTAGGTTTGAGAAATTTATAGAGTTGTGGTAAACTCATGATGAGATATGTTTTTGCTGGAAAATTTGTATTTTTATATTTATATTACTTAATATGTGTTTGCGTATAAGACAAATTATTTTGGCCTAAATATAGATCTTACCACATAAGTTATATAAAGCATTTAAATTCTGTTTTTGAAAAAAAAAAGTTTTCTTAAGCAATTGTTAATTTTAGTTAATGTTTCTTTGGCTATGTTTCAAAGGACCACACAAGCCATTTAGAATATTCATTTAATATATTTTTATCTTCTTATTTTCATTTTTATTTCTTCTGTCTCTCTATGTATAATCACTCCACTTCATTCGTATGTATATATATATACGAATGAAATATACTGCATATATATATATATATATATATATATATATATATATATATATATATATATGCAGTTTTGCTACCTGGAAGGGAAAAGTGCAAACACTTACACATAGCACAATTTTAAACCAGGTGATTTTGAAGCTAATAAAATGTCAAAAAATATCCATAAACGTGAAAGCTATTAAAAAATACTTTTTTACCTTAAATGTAAGATCACAAGAATTTCTAAACATTAACTAAAAATTATAATTCTCACTTATCACTTACAATATGCAAATTTATTTAAATTTTAAATACTTATAAAATAATAAAATGCTTTCTGTTAAAACTTTGTTGGTGTAGCACATGGTGATTTTGTTTTTGGCTTATGATCAATAAAAGTATATAAACTGTGTTCTTTTTATTCAAAAGGAGCAGATTAATTCACATAACTATTCCTTTTTATTGCTAAACAAAATCATAATTTCTTTTAATTGTTTGTTCTATTTTCTTAACGAATCAATAATATTATGAAAAAAGAACAAAAAAATTTTATAATTTAAAGCTGTGATCTACAGAAAATAGAATACGTTTTTTTTCTTTTTCTTTACAGCGTTTTATACGAGATAGAAATTTAAAAATATTTTATAATAAAATAATTATAACAAAATGTGAAGATAATCATTCGAATAAAAATGTTTATTATAGTTAAATTATCAATTTTTATTTGGCGCTAATAAATTGAATAAATATTTTTTACTGTTACAGATAAAGAAAAACAATAACTAAATTAATTATTTTGTTACAAAGCGATTGAAAACAGAGTATTGAATTCAAACTATTATTTAACATTATTAAACAAATACTATAATCTATATTTATCTTCACAAGCTACATTTTCACCTCTATTTAAAATTCTCTATTTATGTATTTCCGAACAATACCGACGCTATTTCCATTAATCGAAAGGATTCAATTGTTCAGAACTTTAACATTTTGAATGTCACTCAGAAGAGGGGAGCAGAGTTCCTTCAAACTACTACAATTTGAGTTGGAAATTGGATGACATCAACTCTTCTGCGTATTTACTTTGCCACTAGCATGCTTTGATAATTAGTAAAGCTCTTCAACGTCACTGACTCTTTGTTCTGGAGTTTTACTGGCGAACGAGTAGAATTTGCATAAGCTTCTATCGCTGCAGTTGTCGCAAATAATTTTGTTTCGTCAACCTTTCGCAATATTTCTCGCAAACGTCATGTTTGAGCTTGCATCTTTAAAAGTCAATAGCCTGAGGTTATGTGCTATTTAATTTTATGCTGATTAAACTGTTAGAATTTAGCTTGAGTTAAAATTATTCATTTTTCATAGCATTTAGCTTGAAAAATAGATGCAGAGTATCACTAAATTTACTTTTTTAAACAGCAAAAATTAATGTATTACTCAAATAATTTTATATTGAGAACATTTTAATATTTTGCCTCAAATTAAGGGAAAGTCTTTTGGGAGTACGCTAATCAAAGTAAATTGCCTTTTCGAAGTCAATTTTAATTTTAAAAAAATATTTAGATAAAGCGAAGCAAAGGAATATAAATCTATGCCATACACGATAGCATGAAACTGTAATATCTGAAGAAAATAATTTAAATTTGATGATTTTTAAATTAAAGATGCAAGGGACCTTAAAAACGAAAACTTCAAATTTATAAGAAATTTATTTAACTTACTAAACGACATGACATAATTAGGCAAAAATATATCCCAGTAGCAGATCACATTTTGCAATTTTCATATTTTAAATTATGAAAATGCTTTATTTTTACTATAAAAGTCCCGATAAATTATATATATATATATATATATATATATATATATATATATATATATATATATATATATATATATATATATATATATATATATATATAAATTAAAAAGAGAAAAAAAAACTCCTAATTAATAATTCTTGATCTAATTATCAAAATCTAGTTTTTCCATCGTACTTTCTTTTCATTTTTCTACACACTTTCTTTATCTTAATTATTCAATTTTTATACAATTTGTGTAGTAAAAAGATGTAACGAAAACTATGGTAAATAATAATAGTAATAATATAAACAAAAATAAAAAATTCTGTAAAATATTTACCTGTCATAGGATTTTAAAATTACCAATTTTTAAGATTCGAACTTATTTTTTCTGGTTTTATATTTGAATTTATAAGTTATTTGTTATCCTGCATTTAATAATTTCGAAACAAAGCATACCTTTGTTGACAAAAACTATAATAGTTAGCTTTACAAATATTGGTTTTCCATTTAATTTTGGAAATAACATTCCTTTTATGTTTATCTTGCACGAAATAACGGAGTATCGTTTACTCTTACATGTATCACAAAATTGATTTTAGAATATATTTTATCAAATAATGTAAACATCATTCTATTATTTCTTACTTGATTCTATTTTCATAGTTTAATCTTAAAAATCAGTTGGTTTTAAAATAAACATCTGTAAACTGTATTGAACGCATTTTTTTACAAAAGTAGTATATCATTCATGTGAAAAAACTATCATTCAAATATATATGTATCTTTTGTTTTTCTTTTTATTTTGATACAGCTTATCTGTTATTTATTATGTATCTCCTTCGAATAGGGTCTATCTGACGTTCTATTATTGATAGAAGGTTCCATCTCAGATTCTATTTCCGATTGGAGGGTCTCTGATGTTCATGATTCTTTATTTTAGATTCGAAAAAAAATGTATGCTGTGTTATTTTTTATTATTTAGAACCGTTTTTACATGAATTCCTGCACTGTAAAAAATTCCGGATCAAATAATTAAATAAAGTATTGGCACTCTGGGTGCATAATACTTAAAATCCATTTTACAGTAAACTATTACACCGTAATTTTAACTTTGATATATATTTAATTAGATGGAGTCAGTGAATTCATAGTGATTATTACTGAAAAAATTACGCTATATCAGATTTTTCATTCCGTGATATGTTCCGGTAAAAAGTACGGGCGCTTTGAGTGCCGGTACTTTTTACCGTAATTTGATCTGTAGTTTTTTATAGAGTAGATAATAAGTCGTTTACTTTTGCTATTTTCATTAAAATAAAAGGAATTACCAACTTTTTTTTTCATAAGACATAGGAGCCAGAAACCAGTTTATTCTTTAGTGCTTGACTAAAAAATTATTCTTTAGTGCTTGACTAAAAAATTAATCCTGCAATTGGTACTTTGAATCATTATTCAATATATGCTTAAAAAAATCTAAAAAAAGGTGTTTAATCTAACCATGGTTTTGCTTCAAGTTAAAACACAGTATCGCTTAAACGGATTTAAGAAATATGAAGACTTGGATTAACTTTTTACTATAGTTGTAGCAGTAATAAATGACTGCATTATAGTTGAAAAAAAGTTTGCAGTTTTTAGTGATCTTGAACAAATAGAAAAATAATCTATTTAAATTATAACAATTTTAAATTTTTTAGATAAATTTGAATCAGGGAAATGCATGCTTTTTCGAAGAAAATCAAAATTTCAAACTGAAAAAAAGTATGGTTAAAACTACCAGAATATGCTACAATGTACCGTGTTTCTGGCATTATGTGAACACCAAAAAAATTCAGTATTTCTTACCGATATGCTTTGATAATAATTTTGGTAAAATTAAAAATATAATACTGTTTTATAACATGTGATAAAATTTGATAATTGTATCGTGATACTTTATAGCGTGGCATAAAAAACATTTATTCGGCTGAATTTACTTTTCAGCATTTTCTTACTATTTGTGGTAAAAAGAGCTATAATTGTGAGAAGCAAATTTTTCGTAAAAATATTACCGTAGGAAATGAAAAATTACCAAATGAATGATTTATATACCATTTAATTTGGTTTTTGTAAACAAAATTATAGGTTTTTTTACAGAAATGTTTTAACCATTACAATATATTGATTTTACCAGAAATTTTTAACCCGCGTAACAATCATGTGTGTTTTCATTCTCTGCCATTTTTACAAAATGGAAAAGAGGATAACTATCATTTATACACAAAAACAGAGAGTGTTAAATGCGCATTAAAATTTTTACTAATTGAAAGCGAAATTCATGATATAAATTCAATCAATCACTTAATCAATCAATTTAACAAATCCTCAAAAGCATTCACGTTACATACGTATTGTAGTGTTGAAAAATGGCTTTTTATTTTGAAATGTAGTTTTTGGAATCATTTCATGCAAAAGGTTTTTGTAAATGTGTGAACCAAATCATTAGAGTAGTTTTATTTTTAAAAAATAATTTTTTAATGATTTGTTTACTTTATTTAATTTTAAGGATTAATTAATGCTTTTTTTTACTAAAACATTATATGCAGCGTGTAAATTTTAAATCTTTAAATGACTTACATTTACTTTCAAATATTTGAGTAATTTTTCGTAAAATAAAATATATCTATCTACCTATGTATATATATATATATATATATATATATATATATATATATTTTACGAATGTGATACGTTTTTACTTTCTTGAACCATAAAATTAATTATGCGTTTGAGGAAAAGGAAATGAAATCACAGAAAATGTCGTAAGATTTGCAATCGTATAATTTTTTTAATTACTGTAATTCCGATCTGAGGAAATTAAAAGGTGTCAAGTGAATAAAAAAATATGGAGAAAAAAAAAGGTTGCGTTTTATTCATTTTTTTCTGACGCTGTAATTAAGATTGATAAAAAATACCGTGATAATAAGAACTGTAAACCATTTTTTCTGGAAAATAAACACGATATAAATTTCTTGATGAAATAAAAATAATAACCTTAAACTGATTTTATTTTTAACTAAAATTAGTTCGAAATAATTTCTGCCTTCAGTTTTTAAATCTTTTTTTTCACTTAAACTGAAAAACTGAGCAAAGAAAATCATTCAATTGAAAATTTTAAAGATGGCGGTCAAATAGTAAAGCCTAAACAATTGAATTTATTCTTACTTAAATCCGATGCTTAACATTCCAGCTAAAGCTAAAACAGAAAAATAAACTAAGAAATTTTAACAGTTGTCTTCTTCCTAGCTTAGTTAAGAATGGTATTTTTTTCATTATGAGCTCTGAAATAATACATATACTTTCCTTATATTTCTGTAACAGAGAAAAAAAGCACGGTTAAAATTACCAGAATACGGTAAAATTTACAGTGTTTCCAGCTCAACTGGAACTCCGAAATTCATGTTTATTTTTACCGAATCGCTTTGTCATTGAAGTTGGTAAAATTAAGAATATATTATTGCTTGTGCTAAAATTTGTAAAAATTATATGTGCTAAAATTTGGTACTTTGGCAAACACTTTATTTTATAAATCAAAAATTCAATGTCATACAATAATTTTTAGAATGCCACTTGATTTTTTTAATAAAAAACTTGAAAATTACATTAATTTGAAAAGAACAATATTACTAAGAGTTGCAGAGAGAAAAGAAATTTTAAAACTACCAGATTAAGATAAGATTTACCGTGTTCAGGTTCCATAAGAACAAAAAAAATAACATTAATTTTTACCAATGTACTTTAGTAATGATTTTCGAAAAAAATTATCAATAAAATATTGCTTTATAATGCGTTCTAAAATTTTGTAAATGATGTGAAATTTGGTAATTTTACCATGTTACGTAAGAGAATGTTGTAGAACCATTTATTCGATTAAATTTATTTTTCAGTTTCGCACTTTTACTAAATGTATGGTAATAAGAACTATAATTTTGAAAACTAGAATTTCCGGAAAAACGTTAAAATATGAAAGGAAAATGTTACCATATAAATGGTTTAAATACCGTATATTTTTGTTTTATTATTAGAATACCAGATATTTTTTTACCGGAAATGTCTTTGCAATACAGTATGGTACTTTCTTTGCTTTCTTAAAAAGCTTTTTACAGCTTCGCTTTCTTTAAAAGCGAAATCAAGCTATGGTTTATAAACGATACATTGATTTCATGTAATCCTGAATGCTTCATTGCTTCATTATTATTGATAGTGCTGTGACGATGCGATACATCAACCTGGGTATCGCATCATGGTAAGTGTGGGTAAGGGGTATAAGTCGTTTTCAGCACCCAATTTGAGTCTGAAGGTTCCAGGTTTGGTCACCGCAAACGGCAACAAATATCTTTCCCACACTTTTCAACATCGGTTAAACGAAATGATGACATAACCAAAGTATTAAGCTGATAAATAAACTTGGCTCGCGATATGCATATGAAAGTAAACATGGCTTGAAATAAGCATTTTAAAAACGAACATAGCCCAAATTGTCCGTTTAAAAAACTGAAGATACCTAAAGTTTTTGTTTTTAAGAATGAACGAAGCTCAAATTGACTGTTAAAAAAGTTTACGTAGCTTGAAAATCAGGATTTAAAAATTATACCCAACTCAAAATTAGTGTTTAAGACAGTAAACATAGATTAAAAAAGCATTATAAAAATGCTCATCGTTCAATACGCATATTTCAGGAAAATGAACAAAGCAGGAAATGAATATTTAAAAAATTGAGAAAAACTTCAAATCGACTTTTAAAAAAATAAACATAGATTTAACTGTTATGAATGTTATGAAAAAAAAAACAAATAGAGGAATTCAAATAAATATATAACTCATAAATCACATTCAGCATATTCTTAATTTAAGTATTTAATTTAATTCCAAAATAATTCAAATATTTTTTATTATGAATTATTTTAGGGTAGATAATTTTAATTGAATTACTATACTGAAAATAAGAAACTTGCAGAAGAATGTTTTTTATTCATATGGGAAAAATGCCCCAAAATAAATCCTTATAACTATTTAAATTTAAAATATTTTTAGATAAACTTATTACACTTCACCCGTGACGTAAATTACAATTTTTTTTAAGTTATAAACATTATGTTAAGTTTTCTGTCAAAGGCTTAGACTCGATTCATAGTTGCCACACAGATTGAAAGTTGCATTGTGGTTTATTGAGTAAAAATAAAAGTACATAAAGGTTTGAAAAATGAAGGTAAATTACGTTATTATTTTTGCTGAAAATGATATAATTGGTGACATTAGATACTAACTAAACATTTTGAGTAAGCTAACTCAATTAGGAGTGTTATTTCTGAAAGTATGAACTTTTTATTATTTTTGATCTAAAATGGCGGACATCGAAACGAGTTAGGCTTAATTATCGACATCAGTACCTACAGGAAAACAGGTTTCAATATCATAGTCGGGTATTAGCCAATTAATTGCAATTATTTTGTCAGGTTTAATTAACAAACTGATCATAGTCCATTTGATACCTAGTAAGTTTCAATATTTTTAATGACATAGAAAGAATATTGATTGTTGTCACAGCCGGATTATACCTTTCGTAGGCCCTAGGCATAGCCGTTTTAGGGGCCCTCCCCTCCTTCCCCCACTCCTCCCCTCTTTTCAAAATATATGCTAAAAGTTTCTTGCATATTTTTTTTTTACATTTTTATTAATATAGATTTTAATTTACAAATTTGTTTATCGAATTTTAAGATAAATTTAATTTCGATAGTTATTAAAGATAAACAAGTTTATCTTTAATGACTATCGAAATTAAAAATAAACTTGTGAATACTTTTCCTAACGTTCACATTGCATTAAGAATATATTTGTCGATTCTTGGATCAAATGCAGAAGGAGAAAGATCTTTCTCCAGATTAAAATTGATAAAAAATTATTTGCGTTCAACAATGAATCAAGATCGTTTGGCATCGCTCGCACTTATGTCTATTGAATACGACATTTTGCGTAGTTTGGAATTCGACAGCATAATACAAGATTTCGTTGAATTCAAAAATCGCAAAAAAGTTATATATTAGATCATAAGATTCTGCAAAATAATTTATTACCGAAAAATATTATGTTTTTATTTGTATCTTCATAATTTTGTGCAAAATATACTTGTTGTTTTTAAAGCTAAATTATTTTTGTCAACAAATTTTCTTCTCCCAAGTTTTTCGTAGGAGCCTGAATTTCATAGGCCCTAGGCACGTGCCTAGTGTGCCTATAGGTTAATCCGGCCCTGATTGTTGTTGATTATTTGCCAAGTAATTTCAATTTTCTTATCGTATTAGTTCGACAAACGAGTCGTGTAAACTGTTCTGAAAGGCATACCTGCTTTTAATTGCATAATAAAGATATTTAGGAGACATTTATGTTCTCATAAAATTTAAATAAATGTGCAATTATATAAATAATTTTATAACATATAACTTAGATTCACTTCTGTCCTGTTTCTACCAGTTTGATTTAATATTATGACTCTCTATGCTTATGTTTGATTAAAGTAATTTATTTTGAGAAGAAATATTGTATATACGCCTTCTTTGTTATTGATTCTTATCTTATTTTCTGTAGTAAAATTAATTTTACTTGCTCTTTTCTGCAGTTTGATTTAATATTATTACTCTCTCTGCATATGCTTGATTTATAAAGTAATTTATTTATTTTGAGAAGAAATATTGTATGTACGCCTCCTTTGTAATTGATTCGTACTTTATATTCTATAGTAAAATTAGCTTCACTGACTCTTATGTGTTACTTGTATTAAAGCAACTGTAAATTTAAGCTCTAATGAATTAAAAAAATGGTGACGGATACTTTGCATTAACTAGTGTAAAATAAAATTATTGGTGTTTCACTATACCAAGAACTATAATTAATTTTTGGCTGAAAAAAACAACACTTTGTAGTAAAGTAGTAGCCAAGAATTTTGGTGTTAAGACATAATAAATATGTTTGCAGAGCAAACAGAACTTAAGTAACATTGTAATATTTTTCTCGAAAATCATACCAAATAAATTCTTGATAATATTAGCATAAAAAAACATAGCAAAAACTACGAGAGACAAAAAAAACAATGGGGAGAAAAAGACTGGGATTTTGCATACCGACTACTTGACTTTTTGGTATTTTGATATCTGAATTGATTTAAAGAGGATAACCTCTTAATTAGAACAAGATAATGAAAAAGCAAATAAACTAATTAAAGCTAGTATCCAAACTGTAGTCAACAGTAGAAAACAAATCTTATTTTTTTTAAATGCTAAATCATGATTATGTTCTTTTTTTTCCATTATAAATTAACAGGAAACGAGTAAAAACTAGAAGTGAAATTAAACTGAAAAAAATTTGTTTCATTGTTGGAGTTTCCAAAATAAGAAATTTCCTTGAATCAATATTTTATTAAAAATAATAATATTTTGTTAAATTTAATAATGATTATAATCTTTATACTTTTCATATTTATCACTATAAATATTTTAACTTAAGACTTTCTGTGAAAAAAGTTCGAACAAAATTTTAAGAATTAAATATTTTACATGAACCATGGAAAGAGCAAAAGAAAAATAAATAAATAAAAACAACACTTGAGTTAAGCTAGCATTTTCTATTCATTAAAAACACAATAGCGAATGAAACTATTGTTTCATTTGTCTTTCTTCTAAATCTATTTTCGAAAAAGAGCAGACAACAGCATAACATTTGAAACTTCTTGATTGAAATCATTATGTAACTCCCTTGAATAATATTGCGCAGAAAGCCATTTTAAGACAATATAGTATAATTTTCTGGCTCCTCATCAGAAAAAGCATCAAATGGATTAAATTACCCTAAAATGCAATGTCTTAAACCTGAATTTAATACACGTACCTTTCTTTCATTTCTTTGCATCAGGCATTTCCTAAAATATCTAACTTTAGTAACTGTATTATCACTTATTCAAGAGTCAAAAGAAATTCCCACCCATTAACTCTTAACATATACTAGATGTTGTTCTAAATAAATAGTTGCAAATCTTAAATAAAATAAAAATATTTTAATTAAAAATCAAAAGGTTGAAATATTATCAAACAGATTAAATTATCTTAAATTGAAGTATCTTAAACGTAAATTTTGAACAAATCCCCTTTTTTCATTTCCAGCATCACTTACTTCCTAAAATATCTATCTTATGTGATTGTATTATAATTTATATTAGAGTAAAAGTAATGGGAACCATTTTTATATTTTTTTATTTTTCGAAAGAGTTAAAAAATTCAAAAATGAGTTCACAGTTTCGGTTAATTTTAAGAGAGATATATTTCAATTGTAGAAAATTTTGGGAGGAGATTTTTATTTCGTTAAAAGTTTTCTTCGAGATGTTCAAAAGCTTTTTTATTGGGAATTATTTATTTCCTGTTATAAGTTCCTCCCAGAAACTGACTTTTTGTCAGACGTTTAATTTGCAGAACTTTTAAATCACTTTTTTTTTCAAAAATAAATTTAAATACGCATGGTGCGTTCAAAGAGGAATTAATTAAAGAGTTTTCAGATACTGTTACTTCAATTTATATTCAAATCAAACTTGAAAAGCGCAAACTGTCAAAATCTGAAATTTATATACAGCATTTTATTTTAATTCAATGGGAAATCGGCTATTTGATTTGACTCAACTGTTGATTAACCATCTATAATTCAGTATGTTATAAATGGAATTAACAGAACTCATTCAGAAAAAAATTATTCCTTATACAGCGAATTATTTTTCAGATTTTAAGCAGAAATTACATAAGTATGAAACTGTTGTAACAATAGGATTCAGAATCCCACTTGCTCAAATTTTCATACACATGATAGCCTGAAACAGAACAACTATAGAAAACCTTTAAAACTGGATGTTTCAGAATCATCTAAAGCTCCTCAACGTTGTTTTAACTGTAATGATATCAGTCATTTATAAGTCGTTTTCTAGTCATTAACGTGACCCCAAATGTATATCATGCAATCTGTTTGGTCATACAGTTTTTGAACACGTCTCCTTTTTTTTTTAATTTTTAGAACCATGTGCTTTCTAAATTATCCAGCTTATGTGACTGTGTTATAATTTATAATAGAGTCAAAAGAAATTCCAACAGATTGTTATGTAAATCTACTTATTAACTCAACATGTACTAGATATTGCTCTAAATAAATAGTTAGAAAATGCAATAAAATTAAATTCATTTTAATTAAAAATCAAATAGATAAAAATATTATTCAATTGATTGAATTATCATCAAATATATTGAATTACTCTAAATTGCAAAATTCTAAAACTAAATTCAAATCTTTTTTTTAGCTTTTATCTTCAGGTATTTCTTAAAATATCCAGTTTATGTGATTGTATTGTCATTTGTCTAAGATTCAAAAGAAATTCCATAAATTTTTATGCAAATCTACTTATTATCACTTAACCTATACTAGATATTGTTCTAAAAGAATAGTTACCAAATCTTTAATCAAATTAAACTTATTTTCATTAATCAAAATAAATGAAAAATACGCCACCTTTTTCGATTCTCAGCATCAGATATTTCCTAAAATATCTAGCTTAAGTAATAATATTATCACTAATTCAAGAGTCAAAAGAAAGTCAGAAAATTGATACGTAAATGTACTTGCCTCTCTAAATATATACTAGATATTTTTCTAAATAAATAGTTAAAAATTCCTAATCAAATTCAATTTATTATTAATAATAATAAAATATATCTATGCAAATATGTAAGAAAATGCATTAAACTATAAAATTTATATTTACAAAGAAGTTTATCTATTTGCAATACACTGAACGCAGTTAAAATACTAAGTTTTAGTACTCTATTAAGGTAATAAATTAAAAACCGGTGCTAGAAACAATATTTGGGGAAAACACTAGCAGAAAAAATATATTATATAAGCCAAGGGCAACATGTCTATTTTTTAAAACACTATAATAATAAAATAATGATAAGATAGGAGAGTAGTATCAATCTTTTGATATTGAAATCATAATTGTTTTAAAAATATTATATGAAATTATGTTATTATGTATTTTATGTGCTTACCTATCTCTTTCAAAATAATTTAATTTTAGTTGACACTAATATCAATTAATCTTAAATATTCCAAGTTATATTTTTTGAGAATTAGTAATTAGAATTAATAGCAATTAATTATACATATATATATATATATATATATATATATATATATATATATATATATATATATATATATATATATATATATATATATATATATATATATATATATATATATATATATATAAACAAACAAAATAAAATGTTATCAATAACTTAATGGAAGTATTCGATGGATGGATGCATAAATTTCTAATTAGCAGCATTGTCATATTTTTTAATTAGTACCCTTCTACTTTCTTAAATTTAGTTATTGTGATTATTAATCACTAAGAACATAATAATAGAAGTTTCGTACTCTGAAAGTGGAAGTAATTTAATTTTAACCTTAATTGAAACACTAGTTTTTAAAAAGAAGTTTCAATATTAATTTTAATCATTGGAAGCTTTATCCATGCAATTAATCTTTTTTTATATATATTTTCTGTTCAAGAATTTACGTATTAAAAAAAAAACTACTTATGTTTCATAAAAAATAGCAAACAAATTAAAAAAAAAAATTTTTTCAATTAATATTCCATTTCATATTTCTTAAATGCTTAACAAAAACAAAACAGGTGAAAGGATTTTTTCGATATATTATATGGTCTGTATAAAATTAATTTCCTTAAACAAACTTTCTCATAAAAAATTATACTTAGACAAATTACGTGCTGGTTAACTTTGAAATCTACCACATTTAGACACCATGCTTAATTTTTTAACGTCTAATAAATTATTCGAAGAAGATTTGTAAAAAAATATTGAAATTAAAGTTTAAACTCCTAAATAATTTTAAACTATTGAATGTATTTTATAATACTTTTTTTGTATGCGATATTCGATATGACCACCAGTCGTAAAATTTTCAAAATATTTGCTTACAAAATATAATAGAGATTAAACTCAAATTAAACATATTACATTTCCTATTAAAGCATGTTTTTTTTTCTTATTTTATCACTTTAGACTTTCTTATTAAAAATCTTTACCCCTAAAGCATGGTGTGATTTTTAAGTATAAACTCGGTTACAATGCATGGTTTTTTTTTATTACAGCAGTAACCGTACAGTTTACGAACTTTGAATATTTATGTCAGTTCCTTTCGTAACCAGCTTAACATTAGATTTGATAACCAATATTTTAAAAAAAATCTTGCATAAAAAATCTCAATATTCTCTTTAATGACTGAGATTAAATGACGCAAAAATTTAAATTGGAAAATGCATTAAGCTATTTGTTGATACTGTAGACTTTTTTTTCCTTTTTTTTCCTAATTCGATGTAGTATAAATTTTCAAATTAAGTTTCGCAATTTATAAATTAATTTGTTTAAATACAGCTGTCGTTCAGATGAATGTATTTCAAATTAAAATGTGCTTTTTCAATCTAAATTTAGATATTGGTTGTTATCCGACAAACGGCATTCATTGTTTTCAGAAAAGTTAAAACCAGACTCTTACAGGAGAAATTTGTTAGACGTTTTACCAGGTGCTTTTAAATCAAATATGCGTATAAGTTTTTAAAAAAATGAATAATGACTTTCAAGCTAATGAGCTTAAATTCTAAAAAAAAAAAATAATTGTGTATTTAAATATGCATCCAGAAAATAGGATAACACCATTCAGTAAATTTATAATTAAATAAATAATTTAAATAAATAGTAAATATATTATTATAGTCAAAAAATGCAAGATCATTAAATTTATGGAAATATAATTTTGTTTCATTTTATGTATAATGCATGTAATAAAGAATTGTTTAAAAAAATAACAGATATTTTTTCACTGAACTTCTGCCATTAGTCCCTCTATGGGCTGTCACGCCACTGAATTTATTAGTTAGTAAGAGGGTAATTTAAACTTCTAACTGTGAGAAAACCATTTATAAATTCCTTTCACCTAATACTGTTAAACAACCGGAATTTTGTCACCCTAACTCAGCCCACCTGATAAAGTAACTAAATTCCTTGCAGCTGAGTATATACCCAGAGGACTAATCTGCCAGTCTCTAGACTTGCAGAAGGGGAATTCGAGTCCCAGCGTTGACACCCACAGAATTTCCATCAACATACTTTCCAGGGTCCTGCACTCTCTAGTGCCCACTACCTAGCGAAAAAGGTAGCTTCAATGTCCAGTTAAATTTATTTCTTATAGTTTTGAAACCATGTAAGTTGTAAATGGTTAAAAAAGCCGCATAGTTTGTATTCCAGGCTTTCTAACCATGCCAGTTGTAAGTGGTTTCCAGACCGAAAAGGTAAAAAATGTTCTTTACCGTGAACTTTATGATTAATTAGATGGACAGACTGCTGTCATACTGTTGAATATTACAATAATTCTGGAAGAAAAATTCTAACAGTGTAGCATTACTTTTAAATTAGCCTTAAGAACTGACAAGTTAATAAATTTTACAATATATAAAGTTCGTAAATTAAATAAAAAAAAGTTCATAAATTAAATAAAGAAGGTGCATAAATTAAATAAAAAAAAGTTCATAAATTTTTAAAAAGAAATCATAAATTTAAAAAAAAAAGTTCATAAATTTTACATATATAGCGAACTGAAATACTCCTTATGCTACCGAATATGCATTAAGAGCTAAACGTTTCAAAAAAGTAAGAACAATACCCACATACTTAATTGAAATATATTTTAAATTGTTTAAAGGTCGGAAGAGTAGAAAATAATTGTTTTAAAGTTCAGTTTGTTTGTTTTTTTGCCTCGAAAAATTTTCAGTTTTTCTTGTTTTGATCAATAGAATGTTCTCCTGAAGCCTACAAATTTTCTACTTGGCATAAATTCTTTTCTATTGTATCTTTTCGGAGATAGTTAATACTTCGGGACCATAAATAGCTTTTTGTAGATGAAGCTGAAAACAATCTTGAAAAGTCTTTCTTCATACTATTGACAACATGGTTAAAAATGATGTATTTCTTCATGTCTTTAGCAAACCTTTAAGAATCACATACTGAAGAAAGATTTCTGAACACTCAGAAAATTCTCACAGAGAAACTCTAAATAATATTATTAGGCACCTTATGAAGCATGAGGGTTCTCAAAACCAAATATCTGGATCTTTTAAAATATGATCAACATGATAGAAATGAAAGCGGGATGTATTTTTCCTTAAAACTCTAAGACATGTTCAAAATAAAAAAAATTTTAAAAAAAACCATTGGTCTTTTTTTTAATGCTTTCTTAGCAATCAACAAGGCAGGAACAACAGGAAAATTTAAATATTGTTTTAGAAAAGATAAACCTTTAAATATCTATATATATATTTCTCTTACACGGCGACAAAAAAAGCCTTATTACAACTCCCCGAATGGCAACGCTAGAAAATCGACCAATGACTGCCGCTAAAAATGTCACATGCCTAATCTAGCTGAGGTGGCTCAACATATAGCCCTTTTAAAAATGGAAACTGAAATAACCAAAGTAAGCATTCTTAACAAATGTTATCTCTTCCGAAATTCACACTATCAGCTGCGGCAATCTCATACTATTAAGCTAGGCAGAAGTGAGTAGTCTTTGTCGATAGATCTCTATTTTAGTATTTTGTTGAAAGCGCTTTTTTCTCAAATTTATTTGACAATTTTTGATTTATATCACGATTTTATTTGTTTTATTATTGTTATTAGTTATTCATTGAAAAATGAGTCTCAGTCGAGCTGTTACGCTTTAAGATTTTATACTATAGCACATTTCCAATAGGTTTAACGAATTGCATGTCATTTATTTGAATTCAAATTTATTTTAATGACCTAGTATTTACTAAAAATATGTAATCTTTTTAAAAAGAAAGTTGTTATATGGATTTGAATGATTGTTTTGAATTCTTGGAATTTTATGCATTTGCAATCGAAGCGAGATTGGTTCGCGAAGCAAACCATATAAGATTGCATAGCAATTTTCGGGGGTTGGCGAGTGTTAGCGAGCAGAGGGCGCAGCCTGCTAGTTTTAAAAAAATGTTTAAGAATTCATCATTTCCAATTTTCAAAACATCAAACAAAATAAATAAAAAAAGGAATATTATGTTCATGTTAAAGTATATTACAAACTACAAAGTGAAAAGATCTGAGATTTAAGTAAATTCAATACATTTTTCCTCGTTATTCTTACTATATCTGTTTCATCAATAAGTTTATTTTCTTTATCTAATTGCAAACTATTTTCAAGAATTTGTATCATCACTTTCCATTATTTTATATTCGGTTTTTTCTGACAAACACAACATTCCATTATAATCAATGGGATTGTATCCTTCAACGGTTTAATCATCTAATAAATTTATAACATATATTTCATCAATTCTGTTAAATAAAAGTTAATATTAAACAACAGTATAAAAAGTAGAAAATAATGACCAGTATAAAGCAAATAAAATCTTCTGTAATTTGCATTTTTTTAAAATTTATTCGGGAAAAAACATAAATGCAGAAAAATACAACTTTTAATTCATCTCAAAAGAACATAACTAATTTTTTTTAAAAAAAAGGAATAAAATAGTAGTCTTTACTTACCAATTCATAAGGAACTCAAATTTCTTTAAATTTTTCTTTACAAATTTCTTTCCTCAAATATGATTTTGCTCCGTAAAATCATATTTTAACCTTGAATAAAAATACGTACTTAAACGAAAAATAAAAAGTGGCATCATTTTATGTAAAAACAAATTAATCAATATTTACTTATTTATTAAACAAAAATTTCAAAGCTGTATTTGGAAAAATGATAAGATATACATTTTTTGTGCATTCGCAACACTTTTAGGACATATTGGCCTCCTTAGAGTCCATTTGAAAGTTGAAACACTTAATAACTTTATTTAAAATTACATTTCTAAGTAAATATTTCATGTTTTTAACTGAAATTAGGTTTTTCTTCACTCCTTCATTTTTCAAATATAAAATATTTATTACTGAACATAAATTCCCACGAGTTCATTAGAAAGCTTCTACTTTCATTTTTTTTTCATCGCAAAATAATTTTTTTCATTACTTTATTGCATTTTCACTTCTTTAATTTATTTAACTTCAAGAAATTACATGTAAATGGAAATGAGATTTCTAAAGGCATTTACTAAATGAACTTTTTCATCAAAGGCGAATGGAAATGACTTTTACATTTCTTATTCAAAGATAAGGAATATTAATTGTCTTTTTCAGGCAATTTGTCAACCTCGAGAACAGCTATCAAATGTAAGTGGATTACCGTCTTTAAATTTTTAATGGGTGGATGCTTGTCATTGCATTATTTTTTTGAACATTTTGAAAATTTAAATTATATAAATCTATATGTATATATATTGTATATAGACATAGATAGATTGATAGATATACATATGTGTGATAGGGGTACTAAAAATTTATTGTAAAAGGGTTGGACACAAAATGGCCGATAAGATAAAAAGGAAAAACACCATCAGAAAGCTTTGGAACTTAAAACATTTAATTATAAAGTACAGAGTAGAATTGTTTACGTTTCTTACCAAGTTTTATTATTATTATCATTATTTTATAGAAACTTTTATTATTATAATTGTTATGATTACATAGGAACTTTTTTTATTATTATTATATAGGAATACTGAACTTTTAATTGCCCTCTGTAATTTCGCTATTACTCTATTTTTGATTAAACATTCGGTGATTTTGTAACTGTAAAAATGTCAGCATTTTGTCTAAAGCCATCAAATTGCTTTGCTAGTTTGTTACCTTCAGTTTTTTTTAAAGAAACGTCATTCTACGATTAAAACTTTTTAGACGTCGAAAGGAAAGTCTAACAAAAGTTGATAGCAATTCTGAAAAAAAACATTACATCAATTCAGTGTTTGAATGAAGCATTTGCAATCGATGAAGAGCGAAACAATTTGTCTTTTATTAGTGTTCAAGATGAATAACACGCTATTTTCAGATTGCAAAGTAATAACGTAAAAAATACATTACTCAGATCAGCTTAAAATTTTTATCCTCGAGTACATTAAAGTAACATTGCCCAAATATTATAGGACATGAACTAATGGCAAAACTAATGGCAACACCTGGGTTTAGTTTGTACAGACCCTTGTCTAAACTTGTATCAGCTTCAAGGTCATTCCTGATCAATCGAAGAAAGCAATCTAATATTGCCATTACTCATTCTTAGTCGGTTTCTTTATTTCTTGATTGGTGCTTTGTTTAAAAGTCGGGAGCAGTTGTTTTTAGCATTTGCTTGCAATCCCAGAGGCTATTCCAAAATTGAGGTGTTAATTTTTTTTACTGAAAGGTACCATCCTGTCATTTCTTTTAATTGTTAATTACTAAATTGCTAAATGACAACGATCATTTCTTTAAAGTACGATTTTTTTTTCACTTATGTCTTAATGCTTTTATGCTTTTTTTAACATATGGCTTTATTGGAAATCCATCCATATAGTGCAGGCAACATATATGCAAAGCGAGAATCGGAGCATTATGAATATATAAACAATACGAATACACAGTAATTAAAATACGTAAGCAATAAACAAGAGTAGTAAAAATTAGAGATAACAAAATTAAAGTGAACTACAGTAGAGAGTGTCACATAAATTTTGCATAATTGTCAGACAAATTGTACGATATTTTTCTACTGTTGTAGTGATGTTTTTATTGTAATAGAAGAATGGAATTTCTCAAATATCTGCTCTATATTTACTCATTTGAAATAGGTAATTTGTCTCATATATAAAAGTATTATTCAACATTAAAAACACTTCTCGACTTCTTCTTTGCTTTTTAAACATTTATTTTTCTAGTTACTAAAGCATGCAATTCAGAAATAAATTTAAGCTTCCCTTTGGAAGAAATATTGCACTAATTTTTCTTATAGCTAGCAAGATTAATTAATTTAATTTATTTCGTAATGAAATTAATATAGCTTAGAAAAGCTATGCATAACTTAAATGATTAAAGCTTTTTCGACCAAAAAAAAAATCTCATGAGTTAATTGACTCTCAAGAAGTCATTTATACGATATCAGACTTCCTTCTTTCCAATATTAACTAAAGGCTGATAATCGAGATAATTTCTTTATTCTTTCACCGACTGGATCAAACGGTTAATTTATTTCTTATTCAGCATATTAAATAGAAACTATTCTAAAAATATATCTTACGATTAGGATTAAGATAAAAATTACTAAAAGGTAAAAACATTTTATGACATAAATCTATTTTATCATAATTGAAAATTAATTACTGTAACTGAAATAAACTGTGCAATATCCGCATGGAAGAAGTTTATCATAAAACTTGAATTATGCAATATCTTGCTGTATAAATATTAAACTTTATAATCTACATTTGGGAAAGAAAATAACAACTGTACAACTTTACTCATAATCATTGCGTACAATACTTAATACGTAGAGATGGAAAAAGATATATATCCCTAATATTTTCTATATATATATATATATATATGCCAAAAAGTGAATCAGATAGAATATTTTCTAGCCTATGTGGCAAGCAAATTTTGGAAACAACAAATCCTTAATGTTAATTGAATATTGTTCTAATGGACTCGTCTTTGTTTTCTTTCGATTTTCAGTAACAAAGTACATTAGAAACGATGCTTCATTCATTTAGATAGAGCCTATTCCTTTTTGATCCCTCAACAAATTCTAGATGGAGACTACAGCTAGTGCAAGCTCCAAACATCCATTTTGAACTTAATCCTAAACTTTTAAAAGATTTTTAACTTTACACTACTATTTTCTGCATTTATCTTTTTTCCATTCACGTGTTAAGTTGTCCTAATTGCCCATAATTGGAGCAACAAAAAAATAATGAAATGAACAAAAGTGATTGGGTACTTGCTACAATAATATTCGCGAAGAATAATACCGCTAAAATCGCATAGTTGGGTCTAATCATGTGGGTATATTTGGCGTGTAAATGCTATATTTCTTAGACATGATTTATTTTGCTTATAAAATCAATTTTTGATATAGATTTAAAGAAAAGCAAAAGAGACGAAAAAAGCAAAAGTAACGTCACGCTTGTGCGTCGAACCCGAGTAGCAGCAGAATCATAGCATAAACAAATATCTCGATATATACACGCTTTACGTTGCTTATAGGGAACCGTTTACATGAAACTCGATACAATAGTTTAATATTTGGTTTCAAATGCATACATGTTCTTATACCATGAGCATCATATCATCTCTTCAATAAAAAAACACAATTTATTATTTTCACCACACATACTTTTACATTCTATGCAACAGATACTGATATATTTTTATTGCCCTCTTGAGGTTGATTACGGCTTCACTTTCAAGTGAAGTATTTTAGTTACGATGGAACTACGTAAGAAACTTAGTTTACTATCGCTGTATCTCTACAAACAAAACTTAAAATCAAAACTTGTTTTATTGTCAATAAATTTTAGTTTATGAGGTTTCCCATCACATAAATGCAAAGGAAAACTTGGGCAATACAAATTGCACAGAGTAATTGTTTTTAACATTTTTTTTATAAAATATATTGCGAATTATATCATAAAAATGCTCAAAAGTTAGTTATGGCTCCATAGTTTTCGTGCTTAAGACAGAAGCTACTAATATTTATTCAAAAAAATTGTAAATATTTAAAATATTTAAAAAATTGCTTTCGAGCGAAAATGGCGTACAAATGCTTGAATACTTGTTTACATACTTCATTACTTATTTGATTTAGAAAAAAAATTTCTATAAAATTTTTGATAAGAAAATGTGAGTTTTGATTTTTTATTTTCCAGACAAGACGTAATAAATTAACCGTGATTATGTTTAAATTTCTTCCATAATAATTTTTAAAATTCAATTGCCCAATCATCATAGAATATTCACTAAAACTCCAAGCAAATTTGTGTACTGTTGTGTTTTTTAAATAATAAAATGATGGAATGTGGCACTTGGGAACAATAAATTAAAAATTTTTATCCAGAAGTAAAGTATTTTTTCTAAATATTTTCTTTTATAAAATATTCCCTTTTTAATTTCTTCTATTCTAATTGTAATTTAAATTGGCGTCTCAAGGTCACATTTTCTACCCTCGTCGCCTTGGCAGCGATATGACAGGCTGGAACATAACTCTCTTTATTCACACGGGAGGTAGGGAGTATCTATACCTTATAAGAGTATATTATTATAATATTTTTATAATAATAACGTACTGAGGTTGGAAAAGCGCAAGTTTTGTAGAAACCATGGTAACGGAGAGGGGGAGAGGGGATATCACACAATCTTAAAACGCCTATTCTATCTATAAAAGGTACATATTTATAATTTTCATTACTATATTTTCCTCTTAAGACTTTTTCATTTTAGTCAGACTCCGATAATTAATCATTCTGTTCGAAGTTTCTATTTCCACCTATTATGTAACATTACAGTATTGAATCAAAATACAAGATTGCAATCCTGCAACTCACTTGAGAAAGCAATTTTCTAAAATCGAGGTTTTCTAAAAAAAGCCATTTCAAAGCTTATTTGAGTTATTATGTGATTTTTCTTCAAAACATGAGCATTGAAGAAAACTATTCCCGAATGAAGCAATAAGATCACTTATGGACATCAAATGTTGCATTATCATTTTTTTTAAATATTTATTTTATTTATTTATTTGTGAAAAAGGCGTTCATACAAAAAGTTGAACCGTAATATATCCAGAAAATATTTTACTTCGCACATATTGTATATTTCATATACTGGATATTTTTTAATGCAATTATTTCTTAAATCATCGCTATTTAAGTTAGTTTAGTTTATAACCGTCGCTTAACAGCCGACCAAGTTTTTTGGGTTTACCACAGCTAATATTCCACTCCGTAACCCTGTAATTTTGAACCCAATACAGAAGACAAGGGAGCTTCTGCATCAAATATTGGGAGAAATTTGCCTTTGAGGTGGACTCTTTAATGGAACTAATCCGCATTTGAGTTACATGTAGAGGAAAGTCACGAATGCCTTCCACGGTTAGCCTGACAGCAAGGGGACTCTCACCCATGATACACCTATCACTGAGGATATTTTTACGTCAGCACTGTGGTCAGTGCGAGCCGGGTGTCTAGCTCGAATTGACTAGCCATTGCTGTGATTCAAATCCAGTTCACCTCATTGGAAGGCAAACTCGCTATCACTATTTAAGTTATAGAAAGTACTTACGTACTCGTTTTTTATCGTTTTTAGAAGATGAGCTAGCTTGTAGTAATGCATGCTAAAGTTAATTTCAAAACTAGCTGAACATACATTTTTTTTAAAATAATAATAAGGCATTAAAATACCAGCTTTAAGACAAAGCGTTTTCATTTAGATAAAATATGCTAAGGTATGATATATATATATGGTTAATATGATATATATATATATATATATATATATATATATATATATATATATATATATATATATGCACAATTCGTTGTACATATATTTGCATAATCTTTGTTCAAATGATCAGAGGTTCACAATTTATGTGTCAATCCAAATGGTTAAAAATATTGATCTTAAATATCTTAATTATTTAGTATTAACTTAAGTTACAGAAACAGACATAAAAAAATATTTTTCTAACTAAATATGCACATTTTTCAAAAGATTTGGATACAATGATCATCGAAATAGGAGAGGGAATTGTTACAAATTAGAGAATATGATTACGATAGCTTTGACAAGAGAGATATTAAGAGTTTGGGGTCTTAATATTAGTTATCCTTTTTGCGTACTTAGTTATATCTCTGAAATTTTTAATTTGAGAACGTCTTCGAAAAAAAATTTCACACAATCATAAAATTTTCTTTTCCGAAGATAGTCTCATGTTAAAAAAAAAAGACTTTATTCTTTTTCTGACAGTTTTATTAGATAGTTTGATATCGTCGAAAAAACTATTAAAATGTTGAGTATACGAATTTTTCGCACAGCTTTAAGTTCTGAAACTTTAAACTGCCAAATTACAAAATTTGAGCGAAATTATTTGAAGGGTTTCTAAGTTATATAATTTCAAAAATGTCATTCATTAAAAATTCTATTTCAATAGAACTTTTCGACAAATATCATTCAAAGTATGTATTTTGTCGTTACCAATTATGCAAAACTCTTTAAATCTTAAATTGAAAATCTTTTCGATCCTTGTTAATTAAAATAATGAAGAATGATAAATAACCAAACAAATTATATTTACATATAATTCTTTTTGGATAACATTTGGATTACACTTTTTTGGTAGAATTTATAATCGAGTCTAAATTTTAAATTATTTCCAGCCAATTGAATTGCATGAATTATTCATATATGTAATATACATAATTACTATACAATATGATTTGTCCTTATAGATTAATTCTAGGCTATATTGCTATAAAAAAGAGATAACCAGTTTAAATATCTTCTATGTTCTTTTATATATTGCAGCAGGTATAGTTTTGTAGGAACCAATTTAACTTGTTTATAAATTTGTACAGAGCATTGTTATGTGTGGCATCAAAACGTATCCAAGAACTTAATGCTTATTTTTTATAGTTCATTTTTTTTTTCTTGAATTAAGTATTCTTTTGATTTCAGATGCATAAGTTTTATTCAACTTTTCAACTAGCTGGGTCTTTAACGCACATTTATAGTCCAATGTTTGTTCCTGAGTAAATACTGAAGGAATAACTATAGCAGTGGGACGCTGTAAATGTGTTTACTATCTCAGCACCAAATAAGAAGAGATAACAACATAAAATCTAATATTTTCATGAATTCCTATTGACAAATAAAGCATCGTAGAGTCCCTAAAAATATATACTAAGTAACAAAAATTAGAAAATAAGATATTTTTTTTTATAATTGAGCCTTTACCACCACTCTTCGCATTAAGGACCAAGTCTCCCATTTTGAGAACCTTTCTTTAAGAATTTTTTGTCGCTGAGTAATTCCCATGCATATTTTTATATTTTTTATTGACTATTGGAAGTCTTTAGTTTCATTAGAAATTTTCCCAGAAGGTTTGAAATGTAAATTGTATGCTTAAAAATTGCTTAAATTTAATTTAAAATTGCCTCTTGATATTGCTTTGTATATTGAATATACAGAGCAATTGTTCTGTCTTCATGTAATCACAAACAGAGTTTTAAAAAAATTGATTCTAAACGATTTTACAGTTGTTTATTTAAAGAGGTCCCAAAATGGGAGACTCGGCATTTTCTGACTAACCCCACCCTCAACACTTTACAAAAAGACAAATATTCATGGAATCCTCTTTGTCATACTTAGCCTCTCGTTTGTTGTGGAAGGTCAACTGTTATCAGTGCAGGTCTTGAATTACTCATTGTGACCCTCCTATGTTTCATTCTATTACGTAGAATGTTTCAAAATGTAGGATAAAAAAAAATTTCTCGGTATTCTGATCTGATCATCCGGTGAGTGTGGTTCTTTTATTCTAAGGAACTTTTCAAAAATGCTTCGTAAGTTTTAAACTGTACAGCAGGCATTGGATTGTATGGAAACATTAGATTCTGATGAATTATCAAGTGATTAATCAAGTATTACGTGCTTATCATCAGATCCAAGTAAGGTAACTGACGAAGAAGATTTTCAAGGGATATGATTTGGAGGAAGTTACGCCAGTAGACGTGAGAAGTAGAGCTGAATATAAAACGTCATAAAACACGGAATGCTTCAGATAAAAAAAAACATCTTTGAGGAAGAGGTCTCTTCCTGAAAAATATTCCTCGAGTGATGAAGATGATTTGCCCACAATTCAAAATAAACAAGTAAAACTGAAAGAATTTCGTAAAAAATGATGAAATCTGTCTCAGTTAAAACAAACTGCACTGGAGCAGAAGCAATCTAAAAGAAAATTCTACAATTGGGACAAAGCTGATAAATTGAATTCTATTCAATAAAAAAACACCACTATTAGAAGAAAATAATCCTGATTTATCAGGCAAAACTCCGTATGAACTGTTTAAAATGTATTTTATTTATCATATTTTGAATTTGATAAAAGAAGAGACATTACGATACGCTAATCAAAACAATAACTATGCAGTTTCCTTATCTGAAAAGACGTTAGATGTTTTTATAGGAATCATATTGCTTCGCGGATACCAGTCGAAGCCACAAGAGGATTTATACTGCAGGAGGATATATAGAGGAGCAATGCGGAAGATTTCAATCTGCCCTTTATACAAAATGTCATGAGTAGACAAAAATTTAATGATATAAAAAAGTACATTCATTTATGCAACAATGATACAATTGATACCACTGACAAGTTGGCCAAAGTGAGATACTTTATTGAAATGTTTTGTAAGAAAAAATATCTATTCGGGACAATTTCTGAATACTGCATTGATTCCTTAGACAGGGAGACATTCTGTACAGATGTGCCTGCGAGGATAACCCATAAAATTTGGTTGTAAATTGTGATTTCTTGCTTCTTCACAAGACTATCCAGATAATTTGCAGACTTATGTGGGAAAAGACACAACAACTCCTCGCGACAAGAGCTTTATTCTATTAACTGCCGAAGACATAAAGTGTATGTTGACAATTTTTTCAACTCTCTGACATTGCTTGAAGAAATGCGATAAAGTAAATTCCGTATAACTGGAATGGTGCGAGAGAAACTATAGGACAAGCAACACGTTGGTACCAAAAGTCCAAGAAGAAGATCGATTTGCTTCACCCTGGAATAGTTGCCTCGTATAATCAGAACATGGGCGGTGTTGATATTCTTGACCGATTTCTAAGTACTTATGGACCCAAAATAAAGGATAAGAAGGGGGTGACTCTTTTTCACCAATACTCTTAACATGGTTGTGGTAGCAGTATGGAGTGTTCATCGGGACGAGATTGGACTGATGTCACAATTAACATTTCTTCGTTATGTAGTCAAGTGTTTATTAAAATCTGAAAGACAAGAAACTGTGCCGAATGGACTTGAACCACATGGGCAGGTAAATACCAAAATACGTTTTGATGGAGTGAATCTCTTCATTGCACAGGTTGGTAAGCAGTCGAAATGTAAGTTGTGCAAAAGGAACACTCGTTTGTGTTGTTCGAAAAATGTAAAGTAATGCTTCTCAAAAATTTTTCATTTTGCTTTATACCAAAATGTAAAACTGGAAAATTTAAACACGAATAATAAAGCAGGTAAATATTACAGAAAAATATTTGTGAACTATTTTGCTTTTACGTTCAAACATGTTTATTTCATATTTAAATGTATTGATCCAATTGAAACAGATTTTGTGATTTTTAGCAAAATGTATACAAGTAATGAATTCAACTTGTAGCGCAACGTGTAAGTGAGCTAAGTTAGTCCCATTAAAAGCCAAAAATCACCACTTTTTGGGACCTATAGCATCTTTTAAACAAATAAAGTGTTTATTTTTTTTTAATTTAAAGCTCATATGATTAGAAATGTTTATTAAACCTTAAAGCATACAAAAGTTCCGATTTTTTCGAAACGGATTACATAGCGGATTTTAATGAATTAATATATCCAAATAAGCTCAAGATACGAAAACCTTGGGTTTGATAAAGGTTTCCTTAAAATGAAAGCTACAAAGAAAGAAAAAATTCGTTTTTTTTTATTATAAGATTGAAACAACTTTTAAAATTTTTGAAAACTGAACAAACTCTACATATTGCATTCCAATTCAACCTACAAAACGTATTTTCCGATAGATTCCTATTACCTACTCGAATCATATATCCCAGTGTTCCCCAACACCTTGTCTACGGACCGGTACCGGTTCGTGGATCAAATGGTACCGGGCCGCCAATTTCATCGAAACTGAATTTAAACTCCTAGGTTTATACCCCAAATTAAAAATATATGTGCTCCATTAAAAATTTTTTTGTTTAAAAAAAGGTGGTGACATAAATTTTTTAATGTTTGTAATGTATCATTGTCTCCGATTACCCCCCAGATGGAACCAGCTCATTGCAAAGAAACAAGCTCAGGGTTCTCATTGATTTAACGGTCTAGTAAATTAAAATGTTAAATCACTTTATATTTATTTTTGGTGTAACTGTATTTTATTTTGCAGCCATGTTTAAATACAATTAAATAAAAAATTAAAAATTAAAAATAATCTAAAATATATGCAATCAACGTCCCCCCCCCAGTGGGTCGCGCTGAAATTATCAAACGTTGACAGGTCCGCGGTGATAAAAAGGTTGGTCAACACTGCTGTAACCTACTTGATAGATTTCCACATATTTTCCGATTATACAGACTCAAAATTTGATGAACATCAAAGTGTAAACTGTGGAGAAGAATACAATAACGCAATTGAAATCAATAACTGTATGAGGTGTTCAAAGAGCCTGCATTGACTCCATGAAACTTGAGCAATCTTTAAATATTTTTGTTGAAAATGTAGTAATTTTTTTAGAAAGTTTTAGGAAGGTCGGTATTTTATTTCCGTCGCACTGGATCTGCGCAACGGGATATTGGCGACGGATAAACATCCCTGAGAATGATCCGCCATAAACGACATTTGATCCTCTGCAGAGTGGATAACGAAAGTGATTGAAGTGACAAATTTGTACATTAGATTTCGTTTATTAGATTCTTTTAATTTTTTTCCAAGATAAAATTCATTCCTTACCAAGTGTTTGTAATCATTAACTGAATTAAATGTATTTTATTTCGTAGTTTGCTTGTGTTTTTTTTTCTTACTGTATTAGATAGTTGTTTCTCATGACATGAAAGAGTGGTCGCTATTTGTTAGTTTGATTTCAGACATTTTTTTCTTATTTTCTTTTCAATATTTCATCAATATTTGCTCAACATGTGTTGAGTACACACATGTGAGTTTAAAATACGCATAAATATTTCTTGTATCTCTATTACTAGTACTTGTTTTGTGATTTGAAAAAAACTAATGCCGTCTATCCTGGAATTGTCCTACATAGAATGATTAAAACGTAATTAAACTGTTAAATTATTATAAAATATGCTTCCAATCTATGTTCCAAAAATTAGATGTTATATGCGAATAGAATAAAGAGTATTGTAAATTAAACAAAATGAAAAAACATTGATAGTATATTTATAAATAGGTAGATCTGATTTACGTAAGCTTTTTTTTTATTCGCATTCACATTAAAACTGAATAATATTGACAAATATATTTTTAAAATAATATGAAAGCCACTTTAGTTTTAAACTTTATTTATTAAATTTTGTAGAATTGATAGACCTGTAGCAAAACATACGAGTATAAATATCAACTTGAGTCAAACCAGATGCGTGATATAAAATGTTTACACTTATAATAGCATTGAAGAAACATAGATAATCGGTTACTTAAAGAATAATATCTAACTTAAAAGTTACAATAAATAAGAAAGGCGCTGACGCTTTCGTGCTTGAATTTTTTTTTTGATGTTGTGGGAATAAATTCAATACTTCTTTAAAAAAAAAGTTTCTTTATTTTAATAAAACACTTTCAAAAAACGTTAAAAAAAAGCTTATTAAGTTTTTTTTCCTTCTAGATTTTATGATATATATGTATATATATATATATATATATATACATATATATATATATATATATATATATATATATATATATTATTCTTCTTCAAAATAAATATTAATGAGTTTGTACTAAATAAGTGAGCAATCATTATTTACAAACTAATATTTATGGGCAATTCAAGGAATTAGTCTTCCTTAGGAAGATCTTTATTTTAAGCAAGATTACTTTTCTTGAGAATGTAGTTTGACTTAATCAAATTATTAACTTAAAATGCGTAACTAAATTACGTACGTCATTTGAAAATACAGTCAAACCCCGCTACAGCGAACCTTCAAGGGACCGAAATTTTGGTTCACTATAACCGGGAGTTCACTATATCCATTACGCAGGCAATTTAACTAATGGTTCCCAAACTCCTCCCTTTTATTACACATTATTCAAATAAATGACTGAAAAATATTATGTAGTAGCAAAAAATGTGTTATTTTTCATTACTCAAATGCAAAAAAAAATTTTTAATTTATACCTGATGAGCAATCCTTAACATCAGATATGGAAACACTTCTTGACTCTCAGATAATTTTTCCTGAATTTCTGTTATTCCGCTTTTTAAACCTGTTTAACTTTCAATTCGATCATATAAAAGTAGTCTCATAAAATCGCCTAGGAAATTCATCGACATTCTAGATACTGGAAGATTGCGGCTTCTTCGAATGGTGAACCTCTTCAGTAATACTTCTTTAACATCCTTGTGATCTGCTTTTTTCAACTTTTTTCTGTCATCTAAATTTTTTTCCTGAGCAGAAATTATTAATTGTCTATTTTTCCATATGTTACAAACTGCAGATTTATATAGTTTATATTCCCTGCAAATATCAACTTGATTGCATCCATTTTCAATATTTCTGATTATGCTCATTTTATTATCAATGGAAAACGTTTTACGTTTACTGATCGCCATAGTTAAATTTGAGACACTTGTTTGCAGACTTTTTTTAACTGAACTGAGAGCAAACTGGAGTTGAAATGAGGGCTTTATCAACACATATTAGTGTCCAACCCTTTGACCAATAATGAATAATTACTCATTTCCTCTCACAGAAAATACATATTAATCCCACTGACACCTTACATCAGCTGCTTGGGTTGGAAACATCTGTTTGGTTTGTTCAGGGTATGGAAAGTGAGATGAATTAGGGATCGCTACATTACCCTCTATAGGTGGTTTTAAACATTGGTAAATGTATTTATTTTGAAGTAGAAATTTCAAAATTATTGCAAAAAAATGAAGAAAAAAAAACCAGTCGAAGACAGAAAAAAGTTCATGATATTCATCTTCTTCACCTTATTAGTTCATTATATCCACAAAAAATAACATTATACGTGTATATCAAGGCACGGGACCGAACATTTCGTTCACTATATCCGGGAGTTCACTATAAATCGTGTTCACTACAGCGGGGTTTGACTGTATATGAAAAATGAGTATTGTGAAAACATTTATTCTAATTTTACTTTAATGTTACTTTTAAATGAGATAATTAATTTGGTAAACTTAAAATTCAAAAATTCTTAAATGAAAACAGAATTGTTTTTTTAATAATCGAAAATGTTGTTCACTTTTCAAAAACAGTTCATTAAAAAAATAAAAAATAATATTTAAAAAGTAGATATTTTATTTATAAATGAATCTCAAAATAGATAGTATGCACCTTTTCATATGCTCCAAGTTTTTATTATATAATTCTATTGAGACTACACTGTTAGAATTTTAATTCTTAAATTACGGTAAAATAACTATCAGTAGTCTATCCATCCAATTAACCGTAAAGTTTACAGTACACACTGGAAACTCTTCACGAGTTCAAATTGTGGTGTCGACGCTGAAATTCGAACCCCACCTCTGTCAGTCATAAGATTGATAGATTATCCTCTTTGCTACGATATGTACCCAGCTGCAAATAACTGAGCGGCTTCATTAGGTGGACCTAGTAGGTGCCATAAAATTCCGATTGCTTAACTGTATCAGTTAATACATGGCTTTTCTCACAGTTAACAGTTTGTATGTGATCTTAGTATTGTTATTTAAATATTTTGTTTGAATATGGTAAATAACAATTAAATAAATTGTTATTCAACCATTTTTTACAGGAAATTTCTAACTGGGGTATTTGCTAATTTTATTTTACTAATATTGTTTAATCAAATGAAAGAATTGTTATGGATTTTTTATCGTTTCGAAACACATCAAAATGCATAGTAAAAAAAATATAATTTCAAAAAAAGAATGAAAATAAATAATAAAAATTTTCGAACGTAGCAAAAAGGATCCAACAATATATATATATATATATATATATATATATATATATATATATATATATATATATAATGTTTAAAAATACTGGAAATACCTAGTAATTTTCCAATTAACATTAAAAACATAAATAAAAGAAATACCGGGAAAAGGCGCTTAAAAAACCATCACTAAAGGTAATATACACAAGAGGGTGAATTAATTTTGATAAGAATTATTGTGATAAAAATGCAAATGAACGGTATGCACTAATTGTTTTGTCTTTTAGCGTTTTTGAATTAAAATTGTCGCATTGTAACGGTTTTTATCGAGAATTTTTATATATTAAGACTACTTCTGAAAACATCATGAAAAAATAACTGTGTACGTATGTATACATAGTTTCAACCTTTGGCACACTAGTCTTTCTGGAAATCTATTTGAAAGTTAAATCTGCTGTTTGCTCGTTGCCTCTTCCTAGTGTTCTTCGGCACATCACTGGTACAGTGATGGAAGTGCTCTGAATTTTGAGGGTGATCGCGTACTTCAGACTGCCCTACCAAGACAATTAAGTAGGCACCTAAAATGTCTTAGTGCCCACTTAAGACACTTTAGGTAAGGTAAGTAAGGTAAGGTAGATTAGTAAGAAAAAGGGATCCTAACCATCTGTGGACAAGGCAATCCCCTACTGATTATCTGCCCTCTTACCAGATTTGATTCTCAGAGATTATTCTAGGAGAAAGATTTGGTTAGATTAGGAATTTGGAAGATTGGTTTATTAGCTGGATCAGTTGAAGTAAGCAACAGCAAAAGAAAATAAAAACTTCTGAAAACTGATTTCTGTTAGTTCTAGTTAAATAAAACCTAAGTTAAAAAACAAAAACTGCCTAATGAAGCTACCAAAACGTTATCCCTAGTCGTTCAGTTTATACAAATCACCATAAACAATAAAACTCTTATAAAATATGAAGTTTCCAATTTTTTTTATAGCTGCAAGACTGTTTGATAAAAATTTTATTTTTATTTCTTTGAGAGCTTAATAAATTAAAAATGAATCAATCAATATAGCCTTTTTTTCTTACAATTTTATTTTTCTACCATTCCTCTAAAAAGGAATAAAATATTGAATAAGAGTTTCTATAACTCTAAGAGAAAGAAAAAGAATCTCAGATCAAAGAATCCATCATTTCCTTAATTAAGAACTTCATAAGAATTTTTTTTGTAAATTTCCATCAGGGTTACAATAAAAAACAATACCTCTGATTTAAATTAATGAAGCGTTATAAAAGATTCTTTTAATTAGATAAAAATTCCCTACATACGTTCCTAATGAATGGCATTTCATTAAATTGGCAAATATTTTGAGTTCATATAGTTTGTGAAGTTTAAGTTGCTTTTTTATAATAAATTATTCTTAAAACATGTTCATATTTTGCTGTTTGTTGGATATACAGGGTGTTTATGAATTCCCGGATCCATTTAGATGCTTAATAACTCATAAAATAATGAAGATATAAACAAATTTATGGCATTGATTGATGGAATAACACATATATTTTCCTTTTCAGGTTTGAATATCTTTATTTTTGTAAATATCGTCTGCGCGTGTGGTTAATTTCAGATAATTTCATTTTCCAGTCTAAATATCTGTACTTTTCTAAATATCGTCTGCTTATTAATTGCATTTTTCTCTCTTTTGTTTTTGGCAACTATTGCAATGTTATGTTTACTTTTGATGTGTTTGTTCTATGTAGTACTTTTCTATGTGATGTCTTATTCGAGCGGATATTAAGGAGAATGCATACACCACAAGAGAGAGCACAGATTTTATGGTAGTTCGTGGAAACGAAATCGATAGTGCAGGCACAGAGAAATTGCAGAAGAATTTACCAAGAAGATCCATTGATAAGGGTCATAAAACTTTTTGAGTCTATCTAACCATTTATGTTAATTATTTTAATCTATCTTCATCATTTTATGAGTTAATAAACATCAAAATGGGTCCGGGACTTTATAAACACCCTGTATTATTATCACTATTTCATGCGTAAAAAAAATTTCTTCTTAGGTATCAAATTAAGTTCAGTTAAATAATAATATTATAAATTTCTATTTAATTTTGTTATATTTAAAAATATATTTTAAATTAAATTAAAATTTTGATATTATGATATTTATGATTAATAGTTTCTGCAAGTAGAGATATTGTTCTTGGAATACATTATTGTTTGGATGTTAATACTTTAAACAGTAATTTATTCGAAGTAAGGGTGGATATATAATAATACACTTTGACTTCCGTATTTAAAATGCTGTAATTTTCTTCTGTAGAACAGTTTACTATTATAAGAATTCTTGTCCGATAATAAAATTTTACACAAATCGAAGGCATGGAAAAGTGAAAAGCATAATAAAATTAATAAAAATTCCAACTTCAAATATTAACTTACTCCTCGAAAATTTTTTACCAATTTGAACCCTGGTACTTTATAAATATATTACTTTCTAAATAAGTTACATTCAAGCTTAATTAGGAAATCAAGCATAATATGTATCGTCTAATCAGGTTTGACCATGTGTGAAATTGGTTGTCCCCTCAATATACTTCAACTTTACAACTAATTCTACTTCAGCGTGCACAAGATATTTTTTGCTCTCTCATAATCGATATTTATGAAACATTTATGCATTGATTAGTGTGATTTTGCTTTCTCCAACGTTATAGTTATGCACTAATTACTAACTAAGAATTTTTTGATTTGTGTATATAAGATTGGTATTGATAATGCTCTGAATAACTGAAAATATAAAGTACAGAATTTCTTATGTACTTCTCTGTTATTAAATTATTTTTTTGAAATATCAATATCATTATCATTTTTTTTAATTTTTATCTGCGAGCTTAATTTTTACATTTTTGTGTAACCGAAACATTTTAACGTTCTGTAATTTACTAAAAACCGGCTTTATTTTGTAGAAATGTTCATAAATTTTCTCAAAGAGCACAAAAAACACTTAGATCTAGATCTCATCAGAAAACTGTGTTTTAAGTAATAAACAATGTTTACTATACATTTTGCTATCGCTTTGAAAAAGTTAAATTTTTTTCTGGAATTTTATATATTTTGAAATTTTATATAATTAAAAAAATCAATAAAATCATTTGCTTAAAATTTCATGTGTATTTAGAATAAATTGATAATTCAATCCCGATTTTCATAGTTTGGGGTTAAATGTTTTTTTTTAATGTATTGGGCCTATATAAAATCTTAATAAATAAAGATAATCTTATTTATTAAATCAATAATGTATGATGTATGCATATTTTTTTTTCTCCTCCTGGCAATTCCATAGTTTTTCTGGCAAATGATTGAAATTAATTAATAAATAAAATCTTTTGTGAACAAGCATCTATGCCTGAAATATCTTTGTACAAAACACAAATTCATTAAATTATAATTCATGAAACAACCTTTCATATTTATATTTTTGAAATATCACTCGATACTTTGTTGTAATGTTACCCTTATTTAGTTAAGCAGTAAATTGGGCAAAATCAAAATTCCACTTATCTTTACAATTTTCAATACTTCTCATTTAATAAAATAGCCAATTGTTAAAGTCTTAAAAAATTTTATGGCCAATGAAATATTTTAAAACTGATGAAAATTATTACTTACACCAAGAAAACGTAACACGGCGTGCTGAGGCGTGCTCTAATAACTGCTAAAATTTTTCGGGGTATATGGTACATTATTAGAATTAAGCCATGACTTAAAAATTCAGGGGGAAGATCAAATATAAAAGATAGAACATAGGAGTTTTTTGGTGAAGACATCAATTTAGTTCATGACGCTGCAAGAGATACTCAAAGTTTGCTCCATTAGACATTAAACATGACTAACACCAACGAAACATCTGTTGCCCAACACGAATGAACTCAACAAATTTTTCGCAGATTGCAACAGCTGCATACTCAAGTCCAGTCAAGAGGTGCCATGAGTCCACAATAGTATGGATTGAAAAAAAATTACAAATTTGAAATGCCTGTATGTGCAAAAATTGTTTTCTACTATGTGTAGTTATAATTCAAAATGTCAGCTAAATTATTTCATACCTTTTCCAGCCAAAACTGATGTAAAATTTTCAAATATTTCGACTGATTCGGCCATCAAAAATGGCAAAAATATGTTGATAATAAATTCCTGCTTAAAGAACGTTAAAACGAAGGAAAAAACTGTTGAAGAATTATATATGAATACTTTTACTAATATATTACCCTGGAAATAAAGGATCTAAGCCGAGGATGAAGAAAAATATCTCATCGGAATGGCTCTTAGCCAGATATATTAGCCTTTAGGTATAAAAGTTGTTACCTATAAGTGTTATCATGTAAGTGTACCCTACTCTTACGTGAAACTGGCTACCGATTTGTGACAAAAAAATTTTTTAAAAAATTTAGCGTTTGAGAAAATTTCGTTCAATTTTTCAATTCACTAAAAATGACCTAGAACTCACTACATGAAAGTATTTGCAGAAGTTTTACCATTATATCAAAATATTATTTAAATTCAAAAAATAATTAACAAATAGTAAATTTTACAAATAAATATTTTAATATTCTTTTTAAATATTTAGTGTTACTTTGACATATATTCGTCAAAACTTGCATAAAATTGTATTACTACATATATATATATATATATATATATATATATATATATATATATATATATATATATATATATATATATATATATATATATATATATATATATATCGAAAATATTAAAGAAATATTAATAAATAAATGAAAATGTCTTCTCAACAGATAGAATTTATTTAAAATTGTTAACAGGGTTTTTGTTTTTAAACGTACCTTAATCCTTTCTACTTTAGTATGTTTGGGAAATAAAATCAGTATAAAAATAAAGGCCTGAAGAATGTATACAACTGCGATAGAACAAAGCGGTTCCAGGACGTGCTCGTTATCAAAGTTATAGCGGTCATAAATTAAGGGTAAATGCCAAAGTACGAAATCGAATCTCATATCTTTACTGAAAAATAACAGTTTTTTTCTTCATTCTTTTAAGCTTGTTCCTGGATACTTACCTCATACGAAAAGAAAAAAAAAGTCCATTGTAGATAAATATTTTTTGTTCCATTGGCAGTTTAAAAGTATTTCTTTGTAAAACCTTTGAGTGTTTCTGATTTCAGAAATTAAGTGATTAAAAATGTTTCCACATTATCGCTAATTACAAAAATATTTCTTGAATCGGAAGGAAAATAATTATTACTTGTTTTATTTTGCGGGTTAAGGAGGAATCAAGTATTTTATATATGAAGGAATTATCTTTATTTTTACCTGAATAGTATTCTTAAATTAATTTAGAATATATTATAATTTATTGTCGTCTGGAGGATCCCCAATTTGAGAATTTATTATTATTTTTGAATCTGGTTCAAAACTCGTCAATTTATTGCCTATTCAACAAATATTTTTTACGTTATGCCTAAAACTACTTGTATGTCTAAAACATATTCGGAAAAATGCAGTTATAACAAACGAAAACAAAAGCAAAATAACACCAAAGAACGCAAAGTAACGTATATAAATAAACAAAAAAAGTATTTTAAATTAAGTGAAAGACACTAAATAATTTTTTTTAACTATTATAACATAAATTTGGTATTTTTCATAGCTTTGCTAAGTTTGATAAAATATGTAAATACTATATATATATATATATATATATATATATATATATATATATATATATATATATATATATATATATATATATATATATATATATATATATTGATATATCATCTTAATATCTTTGTAATATCTATATTATATATTAGTTCAAAATGAAGATAAAACAAAGGAAAATACAGACATATGAAAAAAGGGGGAAAAGAAAATAATAAAAAAATAATATATATAAATTATCCCTTTTTCGGATTTTTATTATTATTTTTCCCCCAGTTGTTTGTTATTTTTATATGTCTGCAGTTTTCCTTTGTCTGCAGTCCCTTTTTTTATATTTCTTTTTTATATGTCTGCATTTTTATATGTCTGCAGTCCCTTTTTGTCATATGTCTGCAGTTTTCCTTTGTTTTATCTTCATTTTGAAATTATATATATATACATATATATATGTATATATATATATATATACTCTGCTACACTTATTTTATAAATGGTATTATATGAAAAAGTAAGTGCCATGTTTTTCATTGTCTATCTCAATATATTCATAAAATAATTTAAATTTACAGGGAGAACATACTCTCAGGCTTCCCCTCATGTGAAATGTGTTAATGTAGAGACAATTATGTGAAAAGTAATAATGATAGATGATTAAGTAGCGTTAAACTGCTGTCATGTATAGCACGTGTTGCTGAAGTATGGACAGATTTGAGACAGATGAGGCCGAGCATTATTTTACAAAAATGATACTAAAATACTCACCGAGTTGCTAATTCACTTCGATTATTTTCTTCAAAATAACATCATTGTTTTAAAAATAACGGCTAAATTGTCAAATGATTCATTCAAGTCTAAGATATATTTTTAAAAAATGTATTTTACCAAATTTGATTAAATCCAAAATATTTATTGTCTCTTGGATTCTAATAAAAATAGGTTGCTGATTTTTTTGTGTATTCATACATAAAAAATTGAATGATTAAAACTCTTGCGTCTAATATTAAGAATATATCTATATATATATCATCTAATGTTTCTGTATGAGAAATAATCTCGTAATATAACTGAAATTTCTTTGTATGTGCAGGAAATATTTTAGCCTACAGGACAAAATCATAGACTGCAGATCGTAGGTAATTGTAGGTACTGTTATCCATAGTTTTTTTTTCTGTGGAGACAAATATTTCTCGTACATACAAAAAATTTGGCAACTCAGGGTGCTAGACGTTTTCAGTTTTATTTAAATATTATTTTCGCAGGTGTATGCATGAATTAAAATATTTATGAAAATATTATTATAAATATTAAAATATTAAATATTAAATATTAAATATTAAATATTAAAATATTAAATATTAAAATATTAAATATTAAAATATTAAATATTAAAATATTAAATATTAAAATATTAAACATTAAAAATTAAAATATTAAATATTAAATACTAAAATATTAAATATTGAAATATTAAATATTAAAATATTAAGTATTAAATATTAAAATATTAAATATTAAAATATTAAATATTAAAATATTAAATATTAAAATATTAAATATTAAAATATTTATTCATGAAATAAAATATTTATTAAAATATTATGCTAGAATATTTCTCACGAAATATTCCAGCAAGCAGTAAAAAAAATATTCAACAACTTATAGCAAGGTGCGTTTAGTTATAAGAAATTAACTCTGACTGTTATCTTGAGGAAAATTGTAAGCAATTTACATGAAATAAAACATAATAACACACAACCACACATAGATATAAACCTGAGCTTCTCATTTTTTACTTTTTTAATCTTTCAACAAGATTTTTTAACAATGTGCTGCTCAAATACACCTTAACTTTTTTTAAACGCATCTCTGCATAAGTTATTCTTCAAAGGGGTAATAAATGAATTATAAAACTTAGTTAAAAATTTCTAAGTTGTAATTTATTTTTAATTAAACGGAGATGGATAATTTCACACCTTATTCGTTAAAACCAATGTTACGTACCCATTTTTATCATCTTGAAGCTCATAAATTCAGTTGTGGTTAAGACCAATTAAGTTTTCAATTTCAAAAGCTATTTCATAAGTAAATTTTATTATGCTTTTCTGTTCTAATTTCTCACTTTATTTTTTTTTCTTGCAGTAAACCTTTTAAGGAAATAAATCTCTTCATCATCTCTTTCTTAGGAAATAAAAAAAATAATACAAAGTTGTAATTAAGAATTTTTCTCAGCTTTCCTAATTACAAAAAACACATTTCAACGCGAATAGTTTTTTTTTTAATATTCTCTTGTCATTCATAACCATTTTAATTAAACTAATTTTTTGCCTCTTATAAGAATTATGCTTTTTTCAACATCATCACAGTCATGACTCTGAAAATATTTGAGAGATGACGCACAAATGGAAAGTAAATTTATTCATTTAATGAAGAGTTTACACTCTAAGTTTAAAATGATTATTATTTTGATGATTTTATAATTAAAATGTATATTTGAGTAGCAATGTAACTCTTTGAATTAAAAGGCAAATGAATTAATAATTGATAAAAATATTCAATACTATTATTGCAATTCATTTAGACATTCGGAATAAAATGCTGCTAAAATAAAATAAGAAAATTTTATGGATTTCAGATCTAATACTATAATACTAAAAGAACTTTTTTTTTAAAAAAATTTATAAATAGCATTGCTGTTAGCATTTTAAAATGACTTTGCACTAGCATTGACTGTTTTGTTTACTTAAAACATTTAATTGAATATCAAAATGTCATTTTCCTGGCATGTCCCAAACAATATTTTCAATAATAACTAGCTTCAAAACTTCCCATACAGTTTTCAAAATCTAATTTTTCTTATCTTATCCTATGTAAGCATTTCTAGAATATCGCAGAGATTATTGTTTACTAAAACTTTGCTTAAAATAATTTTTTCTGTCAATAATTTGTTTGTCCCATGAAAATCTGTCATTTTCCTGGCTACTTTTATTTAGTGATTTACAACCAAAATAGATGGCGCCATGAATCAATATCTTATGTTAATAATAGATTGATTAGATACCCTCCTATCTGAACATGTCTTTTTGCATGAATAAGGAACCAATTTTCTGGCTCAAAATCTATTTCAAAAATTTTTCAAGGTGAGTAGGTTTTTATGCTGTCATTTTCCTGGGTTCTTGAAATCATTAATATCAAAAACTACATAGAATTATCTGAGTTATTTCAAGAAATACTGTTGTTGTCTGCAGAATAGACATCTTCGGTCAAAATATTAAATTGAAGTAAAGTTATATGCCATAAAATGGTGAATTTGTCATTATCCTGGCTGTCATTTTCTTGTTTTATGAATGCCAGGACATTGAAGTGTTACCAGAAATTATTTTTAACTGCTAATACTGTAAGGAGGAAAAGCAAATATTAACCTAATACCAAGTTTATGTATGATTGTAATATGCTTGGATGTAATCAAAGTTATTTATTTATTTAATGATTGCTTATTATACAAGATTTTATTCTGCACATATCAGCAACAAAAAATTTTTGTTTCTTTCTACAGTGGATAAAAAGAATTAATTTAAGCAATTTATGGTCCATCTAACATAAAGGCTTAAGTTGAGTTGCTTACTATTAACTTAAAATGACTGTTTTTTAAACTTCCAAGGTAATATGTCATTTTCCTGGCATTCTAGATTTGGTGAATTTCTATTTTATTTTTTTTCTCGAGCAAATGTCAATAAACTACACTGCCGTCTATAAGATATTAATACGTGCAGCTAAAGAAGTATTAAAAAAAATTTAGATTATTTTGAAGACTTTAAATTTGAAGAAATGTTTTGGTCCGAATTGTCATGTTTCGTGAGAATCATCCATATATATATATGAAAAAAGAGGCTACATCTATATATGGCTTACGCTGAAGTATGTTTTAAGTAAGTGTTTCGAAATAACACTCGAAAAAAAGCTCAACTTCAATCTGAAGAGCACAACAAACAAACGCTGTATAACCCACATATAATGTACCGTATAAAGCATTATTAAATCTATTTTCACAGGTAAAAATCGCGTATTCTTTTGTTTTTAAAAAATCAATTAAATATAAATCTTATTTGAAAAGATTATTTGAAAAGATTATTTGAAATTATTTGAAAAGATTTATATGTCACTATTTTTAAACTTGATGATATTAATATCTAACCTACACGTTTTTCCAAATAACTAACTACTGCTAATTTAGAAGAATTTTTAATGCATTTAGCAGTCTAATTTTTAAAAGAAAAGAAATTAAATCAGAACTATCCTCTATCATTTTTTTCTGCCTAGACTTACATAAATTGACTTTCTGCCATTCGAGGTTATTTATCACAATCAATCTTGTGTCACATTTGGGTGAAAAAAGTACAAAAGAAACATGTTACCAGACAGATTCAAGATCAGAAGGAAACGAAGAAAAATATCGTGTCAAAAACAAGATGGTTTTCAGAGAAGAATACCGTAGTCTTTTATTTTCTTATTTCAAATCGTAATCGAAAAAATATACATAGTTTTTCACATCTATTGTCCAAAAAGTGAAATGTTAAATTTTAAAAAAAATAAATAAATCTTTTACATTTCCATAATGATTTCACGTATTTGTTTTATAACAGTATTTTTTTTAAAGAAAAAATGGCATATATTGATAAACAATTTTCATTTTCCATTTTTTTTCTCTTTGTGTTAAAGATTGTACGAATTGAAAATTGTAAGAATCCTCAGAAATTAACCATTCATTCATATACGTCATTTCGCATCCCACTCATATAATTAATTACAATCAATATCTGAGATTATTTATTTATGTCTCCAATGACAAAATAAAAGGAGAACTGCAGCAAAAAATGCCAAGAACCATATAGAGAACAAACTTAGAGAGAAAAAATATATTGGGTACAGGAGAAATAGCTATAGTAATAGTCTATGATTCCAAAGGGTAGCTGTCCTCAAATAAAGGGCTCACACAAGAACGTTTGCTCAAAGCTCGGCAAAGGATAAGATTGTCACTATTCCTGACCCATCCCAGAGAACGGAGGCTGCAACAGCAGCAATAAATACCAAGAACCATATAGAGAACAAACATAGAGAGAAAAATATATAGGGTACAGGAGAAACAGCTATAGTAATAGTCTATGAATCCAAAGGGCAGCTGTCCTCACATAAGCGGCTCACAGAAGAACGTTTGTTTAAAGCTCGGCAAAGGATAAGATGGTCACTATTCCTGACCCATCCCAGAGAACAGAGGCTACAGATAAAACTTGATACTAAGGGAAAATAATGCAGATGATTTTGGAGACAGTCATGGTAAAGGGTGAGTCTAAACTGAGCGACTGGACTATTTCTTCATAGATTATCGTACTGTAAATTTACAATTCAGTATAAACTTCTAGAGACAAAATGTGTTTGGTACTGGTCAGCCTTAAAATATCTTAGGATAACTTCTATAATCAGTAACGGTGAAAAAAATTATACAAATATTTAGTGCTTTGAACGGTATTTTGCGTCTTTTAATTTCAGCTAATGATCAACAGCTGGGTTACTGACAGAAAATCTAAAACAATAGACGAGTCCTGTGACGCTGAAACAGTGTACTTTGCTGGAAATGGGGAAAATGGCTGAAAAAAATTTAGTACGTAAAATATTTAAGCATTGAAAAAGTTCAAGTTTAAAATGATATGGACGAGGATGTATTAACCCCTATCTTTCTTTTTTCCTGTAAGCAAAGGATTTAGTATCAAATAGAATTTTTAAATCACCAACTTTTGTATTAATCAACCACTACAATATTATACAATCTGCTGCTTAACACAGAGCTTAACAAATGATTTAAAAATTCCTAGATTATAAATCCCACATTTATCGCGCATATAATCACTCCGCTTATTTTTCTGGATAATTTTTCAAATTAGTATTAGGGCTTTGATTCTGTTCTAATTTACTTCGGTGTTTTGGAACATATTGGAAGTAAAATAAAATCACACAATACTATTATGAATGTGTAGAAAATGAAACTCGAAAGACTAGAAATATTTGCGATTATGTGCTCAATATACGAAGTAAAAACATCCTTCAATTTTAGACAATTTATGTGTAACATTCTCTTCCTAGCCTTAGGTGTAATGTCGTTGCACTTAAGTTAAATATCAAATTTGCACATTCGTGATTTTTACGTGAAATTAAAAATATGATTAAGAATTTGTGTTTTTACTTTTGCTAAATAATGTCAACAAATCATAACATAATCATTACAAAGTTGAGTTAATAGTTAGGTTTAAGGAAATTATTGGACACCATTGACAATTGAATTAGACTTAAAAACTTTCTGTAAAAAAATGTCATTTTGTATTGCAGTTCCACTTTAAAATTGTCAAAATTTCTAACTATATTTTAATGCATTTTTTGTTGCTTCATACAATTTATTTCATCGTCTAGACCTAAAACTATTCAAATTATTATCAATAGATGCTGCAAGTATAAGTATTACAAGTATAAGTATTACAAGCTATCTCCTAAAAAAGCTCAATTCAAAGCCTAATTGTTTCAAGTAAGTATAGATTATATAACCTTAGAGTATAAAAATCAAAGGGGTAAAGAACCTTAAGAAAAGTGCACAAATCCTTAAAGTAAAAATCTAAACTTGAACTATTTCTGGTATCCATATATCCCTTACATAATATCCCTTATTGTTATCCCTTATATATCTTCCATATAGGAAATAATTCAAAAGCTATTTATTCCAAAAAAATCTAATTTATGCATGCATGTATCGAATATATAATCAAACATAAATTTTGTATACACATTGTATTTTCCATTAAATCAGCTATTACAATCATAAAACTGCAAGTTTAATTAAAAGTTACATCTTTTGCTAGAGAGCAGCTTTTACTCTGAAATGATTACAATCACATTTCAAATTCAATAAAATTACATCAGATGTATGTTGAAACGAAACGACTTAATTGTAAAATTGTTTAACAAAGTATCCTATAAAAATATTTCTATAAAAGTATTTCCACTAAGACAGCAATTTTTATCCCTCAATGGGTAAACCAAACTATATTTTCAAGCAATTCATCTTTGCATTTACAAATTCTTAAAAAATTATTTTATAGAATTTAATGCAATAAAATGACTTTATTTTTAAGTTATATGCGAATAAAAGTTTTTTTAAATTTCAAACATTTTACGCTCATCATTTTCAAACAATGACAATTTTATTCAAACACTTATGAATTATTCAATATTTCATTTTAGTAATCCCAATTAAATGATTACCAGGAAATAGTTTTGCGCATTATTTCATTTAAAAAAAATTTTTAAAGTTATTTTGAAAGCTCTAGAAACTTGCTGAAGATAAATAAGAAATTTTGTATCGAATATTGTACATTTTTTTCAAGATGTGAAATGGAGAGCTAAAATTTTAGTATATGATACATATATATATATATATATATATATATATATATATATATATATATATATATATATATATGCTCTTTCCTGTAAGAAAAAATTGAAATAAGAATCAGTGCAATATATGTCTCTCTTAAATTTCCAGGCAACTATTGTAGTGTTAAATGTGTGTTATTTCATAAAATTCAAGCATTCCCGCAGCAGTTTATTGTGTGCCAGAGGTTCATAGAGATTAAGATTCCGCGATATCGTGACTAACGGCATGATTGTGGCTATGTGGTCAGTAGTGCTCACAAACAGCCTTTACTTTCCACACAAGCTATTAACCATCGATCGGAGTAAGGGAGGGAGCGTTAAGCCGCTACTGGGGTTCGAACTCTTATTTCTCGCAACCGTACCTTAAATCGTTGAGATTTTTCATGTTTCGATAAATTCTGAATAAATAATATGCATATTATTTTAACAGTTAATTTGTATGTAGGCCTGTTCAGTTAAAAATTGAACTTATGATAAACTTGCAAATATGTCTGGCAAATTTAGAAGAGATGTTTATATTAACGGCATTTCCAAGCAGCTAATCGATTTTCATTTTGTTTCCGTTTTGTAATAAATTGCTACAATATACATTAATTGTAGCAGATATAATCTTTCCCGTTTTTAATTATAGATAATTTCTTAGTCTATGACATTAAAGTCTGTAATTAAAAAATTAAAAAAAATAGCAATTGTAACTATTTTTTTACATAGCACTCTTTTATCTTCAAAACATTTTGTATTTATTTAATTTAAGAATTAAACCGTACCCTCTTCATTACTACCTAGGAAATAATTAATTTAACTAATGCATTTAAAAATCTCATTTCCATTTTCTTTCAATTCAAATCGTAAAAAAACATGAAAAGTATTGTCGATTTTTTATTCCCTTTTCAAACAAAAACGAATGAATTTTTTAAGCAACGAATCCTTAGACTTTATCATTTCTAATTAGAAACAAACTTACTTAAAACATGTTGAGAGAAGCAGGGAGCGAAGAAATTTATTTAGGAAATGTGAAAGTTTAATTTAGAAATGGAAAACAGAAGATTAAAATGGAGAAGTAAAGATTTTGGAATTTCACATTTAGGCTTTATCATTAAAGGCCAGGAATTTGTTTTACCTAGAGGAAATAAATAGGATTTTATAAGAATTTTTACTGAATATTGAAAAACTCATCAATCGTAAAAATATTTTAACCTAACTTTACTGCTTTCTGTTTTTAAAAAAAAAGCAATTACACTGATTTTTTTGTTGTCAACTATTGTTAGTGATTGTTTTTTTTAGTATTTTTTGGAAGGTTTTGTTACCAAGTATTAGTTTCATTCTTAAATAAAGCAGAAATGTTAGTATTTTTTTCTACAAAAAATTAAAAGTTAAATACGTAACCATCGACAAAAACAATGCAAATTTGGATTTTATTTCTATATTTGCAAAAACTATGGTCATTGTTTTTCAATCGCTTAAAAAGTGATATGATTATAGAAAATGGAAATTTGAAACAGCCGATTTTAAGGTAAAAAATCTTAAATTGTGGTTTGTGAGGGTTTGTGTGATTGATGATGTTTGAATTTATGAAAAAAGATTAAACCACCTATTTCGGATTTCAAGTATAACTCTAATTTCAAAATTTTCTGAAAAATGCTATCAAAGTAAATTTACTAGCACAGTAAGAGATCATATAACAAGCACAACATTTATGGTCATTAGTTACCCTGCCCCATAAAAAACTAAAATTGTGCTTCAAACTGTGAAATGATTTTAATGTATTCTTTAATCATTTGATAATGTATTTGCAAAGATATTGCTTAGGAAATATTTTGTAGTTCAATTTTTTGGACAAGTTATTTAAAGAAGAATGCTGTATTTGAATGCTGTATGACCAGAAATATATATGCCACCTAGCGCACAGGTTCCGTCCGTAGTAATTGTAACACAAGCCAAAAATTCTGATTTTTCAAGGCCTTAACAAAAAGACATTTTCATGTAATGTAATAAAAAACAGGAAATAAATAATTTGCTGAAAAATATTTATTTTGGGATGGTTTTTATAAATAAATTAAGAAAATACTAATAATAAGCTGTCTCCATTGTTTAAGAACAAGAGCTAAAATGGCCCAATTCAGTAGTCTTTCTGCTATCTTACTTTGATATTTATACACTATTACTCTTAATATCATCGAATATGCATTTTTCTATTAATTTAATTAGCTTCTAATGTGTTTCTTGGGGAGAGAAAGAATACCATGCTTTCTCAATAGACTCTTTGAGTTCTTCAACAGTGCTTTATTGTTTACCATTTCTACTCGTATATATCAACGAGTTAAAAAGCCTCAAACATTCTCGCTTAGATGTAGATAAGAGCTCAGACAAGGCTAATCAAGTACCTGAACTATATACTGAGAAAGTTAATCTTTTTGTCGAGCATGAAAGTTAAACAAGGCATTATCTTGTTGAAAAATACGATAAGTTTTTCTCTTAAAAAGAGAGCGTACGATTCTGTAGTGTATAATACGTATCTTGAAACGTTTCAGATATTTATCTTCCCTTTTCTGCCCATGTGCAGTGGGCCAGCATCCAAGGTTTTGTGGCTAAAGTCAGTATTTCGATAAAATTTGTTTCAAAATTTGGGGGATTTTATTTAGGGTTTTCATGTGTAGGTAAATTGAATTTATAGTTGAAATTTTAAAATACACTAAAAATACCAACAAAAAAAAAACAAGATGGCGGCTGAAATATGGCGAACAAAAAAAATATATCTAGATAATACGTTTAAATAATTAAATATAGCAATGAAAATATAAAAATTTTCGTAATTTTAGGTTAAAAATGAAAAGCACATTATATTTCGAAGTAATATTACAAAATAACGCGAATTAATTACAAGTTAACGCCAAAACATAAGAAAAAACTTTGTTTTTCGGTATATTTAGTTCACCTTCGCAATATGGGCAAGATGGGGCAGGTTCTTTCGAAAGAAGAAACATCAAAGAAGACAACAAAAAAAAATTTAGCTAATTACCTCGTGGAACTCTTTGGAGATAAGTTTCGAAAGTGATTCAAACATTATAAAATGTCAAATGATAAGATATAAACTATAAGTTTGTCAAGAGTATTAACTAATCGAACAAATTGAAAATTTGCGCTTTAATTTCAGACTAATTACTCTGATAAAAATGTAACAGAAAGGTAAAATTCCTATAAATATTTCCAAAATATAAATTTAAAAGTTAAATTAAAAAATAAATATATATATATTTCACAACATTGTACTCTCGTCGGCTTAAAAAGTAAATTATAATGTTTGGAATGATTATGAATACTTAATTTGGGTGATATTAAAGCTGCCTAAATTTATTTTAGTTGAAATTTAATTTTTGACTTTTGGCCAAAGATCATGGTCTTCTGGCCCACTGCGCCATGCAGCGCAAATGCTCCCAAACAGACTACAGATTTGCTTTTTTGTTGTCTTCTTCAGAAATGTTTTGGATCTTCTCACAAATCAGACCATTGTGAGTTCCAGCTGTCAGGATCATCAAAGTTCCATTTTTTTCTTATTACTGAATAATACAGATGCCCATTTATTGCCATACAATATGTGATTTTTTGTCCAGTTCATTTTTGATGTGGCTTAAGACTTGGCATGCGGTGGTATTTTTCTTAAATTATATATTTGCAGCATCGAACACGTCTATGAAAGGTGTCTTAAGACACAGCTACACCGATAGCGTTTTTTTTTTTTTTATTCCGCACATTAATATATTTAGATACTAATTTCTGAATTTACCCATCTGTTCCATGCAGCTGAGTATCTACTGAGCTGTACGGAACAAAATGGCTTCATGAGGTGACCTCGCTAGCGCGAAGAGAATTCTGGTTGTTAAACCATATTAGATAAAAACAATCAATAAGCGTTTTTTCTCAAACTTAACAGTTTGAATACCATCGTAATTATGGTAATTTGACTGTTTAGGTTGAATGTGTTGTTTGTTTTATAAATATTGTTGATCAATTGTCCCAATTTTGGGTTTACGGCTATTTATGTTCAACTCCGTAACCTTATAATTTGGAACACAATCCAATGGACAAGGACCTACAGGATCAAGTATTGGGAGAAATTTGCCTTCATCGTAGACTTTTTTATGGAACTAACCCTTATTTGAATTACATAGAGAGGAAAATCACGAAAACCTCCCACTGTCAGCCTAACCCATGCTCCGTCTACCACTGAGAATATATAATGCTGGCACTGTGGTCGGTGTGAGCCGGGTGCGGAATACGTATCTACCACCAGGTTCACCTCGTTGGAGAGTGAACACTCCATCCTCTGAGCCGCCATTGCTTATGGTTGAATATGGTAAAATAACTATGAAATCAATTGTTATTTAACCATTTTTACCGAAAAATGTCTAATAGTGTATAATCTTTTTTTAATAAAAAAATATTTGCCAAAACCGAAAAAATAGTAGCCCTGAATTAAATAATGTTTTCTTTAAACATGAATGATTGATATTTTATTTACATTTCATTTAAGCTTCTTTAAATAGGACTTATACTAGACGGAAAAAAAAACTATTTATACGCAAACAGTTTTTTATTCATTTTGAAGAGAAGAAAAACAAAACTCTTCACAGCATTAAAGTATTACTTTCGCATCCTCATACCGAAAGAATAAGCGTGCAAAAATTCATTACCACATAAGACAGGTTCGTTTCGCAAAACAAACACATGCTAACTATTTGTTTAATTCGCATGACAGATTAACTTTTTTTTTTAAAATATCCAAGCAAAGCTTTTGCAGTTTGCGTGTAGAACTTTAATTTAAGACGACTTCGAAAACGATTATGGTTTGAATTAACGAAACTTCTTAAAATATATACTGTAAGTTCTTAAAATAACAGTTAAAAAGTCATTGCTGTATAAAAAATGCATAAATTGCATTTTTATGACACTTAGGTAAATATTTCTTTCGGCATTAAATATTCATTTTTAATTAAGTAAATCGATGCTTAATTGTTTACTTTTATTCTGCTTACATTTTATGAGAAATTTTATTTTTTGCTGAACATAATTCGTTAAGGTAACAATTTTCCAATAAAAGTTTCTAACGAAGAAGAATACAAACGCAACATTTAATTAAATTCATACTTTAATTCAAGGATATGTTCAAAGTTCAGGTTGTTTTGATTCAACTTGTGTATTAGTGTCGTTTTTTGTAATATAAAGTTGAAGTACGAAATTCATATGTACACTCAATTGCATTAATAATCCTTTGGATATTGTATTTTAGTGTGCACTGTAGTACACCTTTTGCTGTGTGTTAAACCATAATATCATTTAAAGTTGTTATTACTTTAATATTGTGCCAGATTAAACTAGATATTATATATAATACTACACTGTAAAACATTACGGATCAAATTATGGTATAAAGTATCGGTATTTTGCGTGCATCATCCATAAATTTCAGTTTCACCGTATAATATTATATCATAAATTTTACAGTAATATTCATTTAATTGGAGTGATTTAATAATTTTACTGAAATCGTTATTGTAACAATTACGGTATATAATTTTTTTTATTCCGTAATATCACCGTGAGCACTGTTATTTTGTGTCGTTATTTGATATAGAATTTGTTTAGTGTGTGGTTCAAGTAATGTTAAAATACGATTCATTTTTTTAAGGTTTCAAAAACTTTTCACGATTTGTTTACTCGAGATAAACAGTACAGTTCAAGAGTGAACCCCTATTCTTTTGAGAAAGAACAGTGCCTTACTGTTTTTAATTTTAAGCATGAGCTCTGAATGCTCTCTTTTGATCAATATTAAATATTATAAAAATCAATAATTATCAAATATTTTACATTACTTAGTAACCAAAAACTTATATAATGATGATGTTACTGACTGACTCGGGAAAATCTGGTGGGTAGGGCTTTGGGCCCATGTCCAAGAGGTCGTGAGTTTGATCCTTTCCTACCGAAGACTCCACTTGCAGTAAATAGTGACTGGTGCACATTAAATCAGTCGGAGCACAAAGTTTTCCATGGTTCCATAACAAATCATACCTCAGTAGATACTGAATTGAAGATTGATCATTTTCTGGTTCAGGTCAAAATTACGATCTGTGGGTGAATGAAAGGATGTATGAATGGTTCCACCCTATGCGTACACACTCTTTGCGTGTGTAGTGTAATGTATGCATGGGGCAGAAGTCGAATTCTTTGTCACCAGTGGGGCCACTTGAAAGCAAGAAGATACACACCTCCTTTCCCTTAATGTCATACAGCAACAACATGTTACTTACCCATATGATAAGCTCCAAATAACAATCCATGTATTGTTGCTCCCATACACATAAGGAACTTATTCGGGTGATTACAAAATTTCGTTTAGATTTCACAAGAGCCAGAAACAACTACTAAGATGCTACTTAGACCAAAGTTTTATTTCTTCCTAATCAAAATTTTGTCTAAGTGATATTTATTTTTTTCTTAAATTAATTCTAACGCATTTTGTATACCGCTCTCTCACTTTGTTGGCGCAATGCAGTTGCGCATTTCATGTGAGTCTTGCAACGTGTGGTTCCACGTAGCAAGTCTCTTCAAGCAAGTGAAGCGTAGCAAGTGTCAAATTTAAAGGTATTAGTATTTTATGTGGAATCCGGGGGAAAAATTGTTTAGAGAAAGCTTGCGGCATTAATGTTTGAGATTTAATTACTCAATAAAACAGATTTGTCACTGGGAATATTTGAATATATTTTCTCAATTATTAATAATAAAGATAATAGTTTTATAAAATTCTCAGTAAACTAAATATGGAGAAGTAATTCTTCCCTTGTTTTATAGAGACCTTTTAAGTATTGGGATAAATTGATGATTTAAGCGATTTTAATTTTTTAATCAAAATTTCAAAATAATAATTACAATTACTCAGTTTGTTTTAATTAAAATTTAAAAAGTACTTATTTGTAATTTTTTGCTATCTGAAATTATGCAGTAATTATAAGAAATATATCTATAATTTAATTATTTTGAAATGCAAGCTAAAAAATAAAGAGAGAGCTAATAGCATTACTTTCATATTCTCTCATTATAAACTAATCAATGTAAGCAAGTAAATTAAGATAAAAAAAATTTCCTATCTCGATAATCCTAAATCGCCTGTTTTGTACAAAAGCCAATTAGAGCATGACTGCATTTCTTCTTTCAATTTAATTGCTTAGAACATTATCAGCTAAAATCAGGCATGCGTTGATTCTAATAATGGTATAAAAGATATCTGGAATAAGGATTTAAATCTTTCGTAAACTTTCTATGACAGCCCGTTGATTACGATAAATAAGATTTCTGTGCATACTAAGTTGAAATTGAGATTGGCAGGAAATTAAGTGAAAACTTTAAATTAATTTAATAAAACTTCACTTTATGTATATCATTATATTGTAAAAGTATTTTAAAAAATAAAGTGATTTCAATAATATGATTCTGTTTACTTCAAATTGTTTGTAAAGTTTGAAGAAAAAATAAATAGGTACAAAATATAGGTAGGTTTTAAAAATACAAATTTATTGAAAAATCTCTCATTTTTTTCCATTTTGAGGCAAACGTTGAAATAATAATATATTTTTAGAAATGTTATAAGTAAGGGTTTTAGTAATAAATTATGATAAATGATTTTACATTTCATAATAATTTGGAATCTTATTAAACTGCATGAATCGAACCCACCGTTTTGAAAAACAAATTATCAATATCTTAATTCTATGGTTTGAAATAATTCAGAAAAAAGGTGATTTAGAAATAGTAAAATCAGTGAGGTTTATTATGTTAATTTACACACAAAGAAAAATTCTGCTAAAATTACCGTACAATATGGTAATGACATTTCTAATTTTTAAGAAAAACTAATTTTCCAAATAGATTAATATATTATTTTTTTTGCCATGCTCTAAGATATCAATATTTTATTGTTAATTTTAACAAAATCCTTATCAAAGTGCTTCGGTAAAAATTACCTACTTTTTGATGCTTCTATAGAGCCAAAAGCACAGTAAATTGTACCATATGTTGATAATTTTGAACATACCTTTTACTGAGTGTGAGACGCGTGATATTAGAGAAGAAACTGAGGAAATTATCATTCTGAACTAACTTTACCAATTTATTTATCCTTCTTCATTAATTTTTAACGTAATTGATTTCCTATATTCAAAGAACGAAGCTTAGCTTTTATCAGCTAACTTACTATTCATGCTGTTGATGACTTTATCATGACAACACATACCGCATGGCAAAAAACAAAAATACCACATTCATTCATTAACACCAAATGTTTCCCATCATTCCAGGTTTATATATTTAATGATTCATTACATATTGATAATTCATTTTATCTTCTTCTGCAAAAACCCATACAAAAGCGCACCCCTGAAAGTCACGTTTTCGGAGCTCCAAAACTCTCTACGTGCTCTTACTATACAACTAAATTACCCAACTTAGAAGGAAAACGCTGCCTTGTTGTATGAACGTGACTAACACTACAGTTGAGTTCTAGTACAAAGGACTTAGTTTAAACTATACTTAATATTTTAATGAAATAAAAAAATAATATTTTAATGAAATGAAAAATACAATTTAAGCAGTTATCTGTATGCATAGTATATATTTTATGTTAGAAGTATTAAACTCGTACTTTTATACCTTTATCATAGTCTACGATTTAACTTTTTTTAAAGTATTACTTGATAAGGAACAGATAATTTCACGCTGTAAAAAATTCTGGGTGAAATTACGGTAAAAAGTATTGGTACTTAGGGTGCCGGTATTTCTTACCCTTAAAATCTATTTTTACCAGAATATGCAACGGAACAAAAAATCTTACATGATTTTATTTTTACAGTAACACTTACCATAAAATCACTGAATAACTCGAATTATAAAAATAATCAAATCAAATTTCTAAAATTTATGATATGATGCAATAATATTTTTTAGTTAAAAAGGTACTTTACGGTAAAATGGATTTTACGGATGATGCAACGAAAGCTCCGGTACTTTAAATTTTTCAGGTTTGCTTAGAACATGACCAATCCTTCCCATTGCAGAAGGAGTGAGTTGTTCTGTTCCAAAAATTTTTGAAAATAATATGAATCTGTTATGGTTTTTATCCTCAATGTTACTTATGTACGAAGTCCTCTGTGTGGAAATAATTTAATATTTGCCATGTAATGTTTTAGAGACTTGTAAGCCCACTTTTGAATACTGAAACATTCAAACAATGAAAATTATTTATAGCAGCATTCGCGTAGTGAAAACAAAACAAAAATGTTCTGTTGCTCTTTTTAAAACTTTTCCCGCATCCAGCAAAATTAAGAATACGTTAGCTTCGTAGCTCTTTAATTTTTTGCATTGCAAAATGAAAGGAATTTTAAACAATCTTATTCTTAAACAAGTGCTATAGAATTAGCTATAACTTTTCCATTTTGATATAGGTGAGACAAAACAAACCATTTATTTATAAAACATCTCAAGGATTTGGAAATGTGTGGTTGGATGCATTATGTTCTGGAGATTTGCAATCACAAACGTCCAAATTATTTACAATGCTCGTCAACAGATGGCGCAGTTGACAGAGAAAATTATAAAATAAAGATTTTTGCTGCATACCATATTATTCTAATTGAAATCTTTACTCGGACGTCGATAAATTTTGTCTTGAGGCTCTCTCTCATCGATGCTTTAAAAGGTGATTATTTTCAAAACGCCGTTTCGAACTTTCCTCAGAGAGCAACGCCATCTATTTGAAAATTTCATAGCTTGCAAAACTTATTTTTATAATCAGAAAGCAGCAAGCTGTACATTTTTATTGGCTTTAGTTTCTTGAAAGTTTTATAAAACGGTATAACGTATACATACAACGTATGAAGTAACAGTATAACTTACGGCAGTGTTTCCAAAACTTACGACTTTTGAGTACCCTTTCTAAATTTTTCTTAACGATGTGTACCCCCTGATAAAGAAATGAACGCATTTTTTACTATAAATAAATTGCACAAAAGTTAACTAATTTTAACTGTTAACTCTGCAAAAAATAGCTAATAGAAAAATACGTAATCATAAATTTTCATGTTTTTAAATAAAAATTTTTTGAAATTTTCGTTTGCTGCAAGATATTTCGCATAAGAACGCGTACCCCTTCTAAGCTGTTCCCGTACCCCTGGGGGTACGCGTACCACACTTTAGGAAACACTAAGTTATGGTATAGTGTACCTAGACTTACGTAAAGTTATTTTGTACGTAAGGAAATTCATATTAGAACATATATTACACTTTAAAAAGTGCTGAATTAAGTAATCACGGATAATTTTTTATTTGATCGTTTTTTTTTAATTTTATTCAAAACAACAATTTTTCTTTGGTCCTAGTAAGACTCAAATTAACCAGCAAGGCCGGAACATGCACCGGGGGACGAATATTGGGATGTTTAGAGGTTTAAATACTAGTCCTAGAATGCCTATCATTACTGGATACATTTTTATTTCTATCTGCGAATAAAATTACCAAAGATAGGCTCACTCCGATTAGATTACTCCGATTACCAAAGATTACTCCGATTGGCTCAATATTGCATATGCAAGATTTATATTATCTAGGACCAAATATTAAAAAATATAGACACCCCAAAAACTGGCTATAAATATAGCCTACAAATATATAATAAATAAAAATATTGCCTATAAGGGTCCTATATTAATCCTAATTTAATTTACATAAGATCCATGATTTTCCCTAGGACTAATATTATGAAATATAGACAGCCCTATAGTGTCTCGACTAAATCGTAAAGCTCTAATTGCTCTATATCAAAATTAATCCTGGACTTCCTTTCAAAACTTTCTAGAAACAGTATTTAAAAATATAGATATCCCAATACTGACCCTGTATTTCAATTTTATAAGGATCTTATATAAATATTAATATCAGTCCAATATTTAAAGGCAAAAACATTTTATAAAAGTATGTAAGAAATGATGCAATTAATAAAATAATAATCAACATACATTTTATTCATATGCTGCTTACCGTAAGAGTCTTAAAAGAATAACAAATGAATGAAAACAGACTTCTTCGTATTATAGTGTTTTCATTTACTTAAATCTTCGAATACAAAGTTTTTTTAAATAACATTTTTTGAATTCAAAACTAAAAAGTAAATGTAATTAATTAATAATCTCAGTTCACTTTGTTTTATTTTAAAATGGAAAAGTATAATTTTTCACAATTTAAATTAGATGCACAAGCTTAAAAGTAAGTACCTATATTAACTATTAGTAAATTGGAGATTTAATGTTTAAAACAGATACTTTAAGGAATAATCAGTTTTTTTGTTTCGAATTTATTTTAAATAACACTACACATAATTAAGTACTGCTGTGGGAATATTCATTAAGGAAAAAGGTTTTTCAGTCTAATGTTCTGTGAAAGCATTTCAAAAATTCTAAGAATCACATTAATGTTCTTTATTTAAGACTTTTTTCCACGTTCTCGTGCCTTAAAAGATTACGGAAAAGTGTGCTTTTTTTATTTAAAGCATTAACTAAATGAATTCATTCATAACTATTAACAAATGAACCTGACATTATTTATACAGCTTTTATTATTAAGAGTCTTAAAAAGAGATTTAGAAAACTGAATTACATGAAAGTGCTTTTGAAATTAAATTAATATATCTTAGAAATGCAGTTTAGTTTTTAGTAAGCTGGTATAAATTAGTTGGTTTTTAATTCTGGTATTAATTTTGCTCATTATCTTTGATTTAATATTATTTATGACAAAATGAAAGCGTATGTATGTATTATTAATGATTTTAGTTTCTCACAGCTTTCATGAAATGTGATAATAAAAAATTACTGCATTTATTAAGATTATAGTAAAAGTTATAAATGTATTAAGTTAACGTATTAAGTAATGTATTAAGTGTATGCAATATTTATTTTTATCTTAATTAGTATTATATCACAAGAGATATTATAAATATATAACGAGCAATGAATGAAACATAATATTTTAACTGTTTTTATCAGACATTTACGTTTCAAGTAAGCACTTTATATTGAAAATTAATTGATGCTTAAATTGTTATAATTGATTTAATTTACTCGTGTTATGAATAATATATATGTTGCAATAGTGACAGTAAAAAAATTTAAAATTGAGCACATTAGTTTCCTTTTTTATTTTATGAAATATTAAGACCATAAAGAATGGAGAGTAAATTGTTTTTACAAACTGAGAACGAGGCAAGAAAAAACAACGTCCGTCTTACTTTCACAGGACGAATGGTGCCAATCGGCACAGTTCAGTTCAGTTTAAAAAGCAACCCAAAAAGTTCGGCTAAAAAAGCAGTTCAAACGACAACCAGTTCAGTTAAAAAGGCAACCCAACGTGTCTTAAGACTCGTTGGGTTGCGTTTTTAAACACATACTGTAAATTTTCTCTGATCAATAAATCAGACTTTGACCTTTTAGTTCTGTTCATACGCTTTTCTAATAATTTTTTTAAGTTTATGCTGAAATTCTAGGAATTATCAATAAATTATTTAGGAAATTATAGTTTTTACATTAATTCAAATTACCTTACTTCGTTTAACGATATAATACGAAGAAATAATTTTAATACGAATATTAATATTTTTATACGAAATATTTTATACGAATAACGAAGAAATATTTTTAAAATTCTTTTCAATATAAATATATTTCAGCTTAGAAATCTAAGTCGCAAAAATGAAGAAAAATATCTTTAAAAAAGAACTATTTATATTTCAAGAATAGATATTTGTAAAAACGGAAACGTTGCATTTGAATACATGTTTTAAGGTCAACGACATCGAATAAACTAGACATTTTAAACAATTTCTTCCTATGTAGGAAAAAATAAGAGTTTTTGTGAACTGCAATATGTGTAAATATTGATTTTTCACCTCATATATTTTTTTCGAAAACTCGAGTTTGAGAATCAAATATTCAGTGAAAAATACTTTAAAAATCTGCAAGCAAATCCTTGTTTGCTGTTAAGCATATATATCTTTTCAGTTTTTGTGCTTTTAGTGAGTACTGTGTTGTAGTATACGTAGAACATTTTTCCTGATGTAAAAATATTAATTAAAATTAAATGTTAGAACATATTTGCTAGAAAATTAGAAACTAAATGGATTTTCAAATGAAACTTATTATAGCGTAAAATTATTCCCATAATATCCAAGTAATTTTGGAACAAATACAAAAAGAAACATAATTTTAATAAAAACAGTACAAGGATTTTATTTTTTTTGTATGGTTATAGATATATTTGTATGGTTATAGAAAAGCTACAGGGAAAATTCTTTATTTTTCATTAAGTACATAAAGACTAGTTTTATAAATAGAAACAAATAAGTGATTTAATTTTATGTCTACCACACTAACTAAAAATGTACTTCTTTTTAAAATATGGAGTATTTTTTAAATATAAAATGCAAAACCTATAATTTCCCTATTTTAGTTCATATTTGTATTAATATTTATATTAATATTATATTATTATTTTATATTTTTAAAATTATATTAACACTTTTTTATTATATGATTAATATATTGCATTATATTGTGTATTTTTGAACTCTAAACAGAAACTCCAATACATGTAATGTATATTCTAAGATTAAAATGCGAAATGCGAAATTATTTTATAGAATAACAAGGTATTTCATGAAAAGACTTGTCAGTTTTTATATTTTATTATTTTATTTCATAACCGTCGTTGAACAACCGACCCAATTTTCAATGTTTACTACTATTAATGTTCTATTCTGTTGTCTTATAGTTTTAAACCCAGTCTATATATATATATATATATATATATATATATATATATATATATATATATATATTTATATATATATATATATATATATATATATATATATATATATATATATATATTTATAGCAAGTATTCTGAAATGAAATAAAACTTTTACAAATGAGAAAAAACAAAAGGCATATATATTGCATATAAATTATTAAAAAATTCTGACTGTGTTCTGAAAAAGGCAATATCGAAAAATCCAGCAGTATCTCAGATTAAAATGTGTTGCCTAAAATACTGAAAATCAATGCATTTTATGAAGACGGCAGATGGTATTGAATCGATGAACAATAAAATACTATATCCAGGAAAAGAAAAAAGAACAACTCATCTATATTTTCGATGAAAAGTCTGAACAAAAAAGCTCATTTCTAGTTAAGTAGTTGACGCGCTATTTATGAAAAGCTGATGATGTGATTGTAGTTTATAAATAAAATCTTTAATCCTTCACGTTTTCAACCTAATAGTTTTGGACGGATATCGCATATTATTTAATAAATAAAAAAGCAAGCAATTATTTAATCAATAAGTGCAAAATAAAATCCGGATAATCTCATAAATTACACAGTTCGTGTTAGACATAATTGATTTGATATAAATTAGCTAAGCTGCATCTGATTTGTTATGAAAGAAAAGGAAAACATAATTCTGCCTAAAAGATTGTACGCAAACATATAAAAATGTCTTTTACGTTACGTTCATTACACAGAGAAAAGAAATTTGTTTGAAAATTTTCTCGGTATTGTATGGGAATGACATTTTTGGCAAAAAACGATATAGTAAAGGTTTTCCAAAAATTCTCATTTTCAAATTTATAGTTCCTATTACTAACCATTTAGTGAAAAATACAAAGTTGAGAAGTAAACTGAACCAAATGAATGGTTTTCATGTCATGATAAAACGGTTTTAATGTCATGATTTTTCATGATAAAATCATCAAATTTTATCATACATTATAGCCGTATTATAATACATTAAACCTTATTTAATTGTTACTTTTACCAAAATCATTATCAAATCGCTTCATTAAAAACTACACATATGTTTAAAAATTACTTAGTGTGTGCACAAAATGTTTTTTTAAAATATCTTAATAATTATCGAGATACTTACAAATTGCAATTGTGTAAACGTAATGCATACTACAGATGAACTACGGTCATATACAGGTGAAATCGAACAAAACATTGTTAGTCAAGTTTTATTATCCACATGCATTGAACTAATGTGCAATAATGCATGATTTGGAAAGCCTTTAATATGTAAAGACTGAACCTCTTTAGAAAATCCGTGCGTGTAATTTTACGAAAAATCAATGTGATATGCAACCTTATTAAATTTCAAATTATTCACACAATTTAAATGCCTGAAACCACTGATTTATATTGAAAAATGTGTTTCATAGCACACTTACTCATTATTATATTCTATAATCAATATTACATATTTTCTTTAACTATTTTCCTTCATAAATTTATATTTTTTCCCCTAATTTTGATTTTGGAAACTTTTTTCTACAATCACTTTCGTTCCTTTTACTCCACCATTCAGTCTCAGCTTCTGAAAAAAAATTTCTGGTAGTTAATATCTATCTTTTAAATGCATTTCCTAAAACTTACTTACAAGCTATTATTTTAACTAAACTATTATAACTCTTTTGTAACAAATGCAGCTTTTTTTCACAAACTGAGTAAATCTCAACAAATGAAATGCTGAAAATAAAACAAATTAAAATTGCCTACTTGTGTCCTTTCACTTTTTATTCAATTTTCAATAAAAACTTAAAGAATAAAAAAAAATGATTTTTAAGATATGAAATGCTCCTTAAGTGTGTTTGTATTCCATTGATAAAAAATCGCCTAAAGGCAAGAAATCGGGAGTATCCACTTACTTTTATGAACTTTGTGGTCTGAAATTTTTTTCACCATCTCAAGACAAATGACAAGTCCCAAAATATTGTTTTTTTTTCATTTAGTTCCATCATTATTTCGAATGAATTCAAACATTAAAGACATTTCAGTCCGAGAGCATTTTATCGTTTTTGTTTTTAAAATTTATAAGTAAAATATTGCGATACAAAAATTTATTAAATTCCCACTGTTTAAAATCAATTGCTAAAAATAAAAATGTCTAATTAAATGTACAAATACTATTTTTTTACTCTACATATCTCGTTTCTTTGCTTCTGTTTGCATCAGACATGTTTTAAATCGGACATTATTAGGGTAATCACTATAAACTTGAATTAGATTGCATTTTAAATGACTTCAATAAAAATAATCAATCCATCAAAATAGGGGATAATTTTAAAATGCTACATATTTCAAATACATTTAAATTAAATTAACTGTCGATTTCACACTTCCTTTGGATTCTAAACCTCATAACTTCTGCAAAAATTTTCTCATTTATTTTTTTTCTCGAAAACGATCTTTGCATTATTTTTTTGTATTTTTAAAAACTTGCAGTTGCAAAGTGCGGGTACTTTATGCCGTAATTTGTTCCATAATCTTTTAAGTGTACTATTTAAAGTAAGTATGTAATAATTTTTTTACTGAAAAAATTGCTAGTCTAGAATAGAAAGTAGTATAGAAGTAGTCTAGAATAGAAAGTAGCTAGTATAGAAAAAAATATTTAATTCTTGTTAATGCAGATATAAAATGTCTAGCAAGACCCTATGGAATTTGGTTGGAGTTTATTCATTAGATATTACGTCAACTATTTCAAAACATGGAATTTAGAAATATTCGTCACTAAAAATTATTATTAGAAAAATTTCTTCCATACCCCACATTGATACTTTTAAATGCTACAACATTGATTACCACTGAGCTGCTCTGCGTGATCAATCTCAAATCGTATTAAAAATAACTTATTACTCTTTAATTGCAAACAATACAAATAAGATATAAAATTTTAGATAATCAGTATTTTAAGAGCAAAAATGAATCCATTTTTATTCTATAAGAAATAAAAATATAAAAAAATCTTACCATTAATGTGAATATCGAGATTCGAAGTTTTAGATACAAAATGTACCATGTACAATCACGAAAAATTTTCAAGCTGCAATTGTGACTGATTGTTTGCAACGTAAATATGAAAGATTATTTCTTTCTTATACGTAAGAATTATTATTACTGTTTTGAATTGTGTTTTGTGTTTTGCTTCGCTTCATTAATTTTTCTCAAATTTCAATGTTTTCTGTTTGTTTAGACTGTGATAAGAGGAAAGAAAAAAAACTTGTCAAAAAATAATACAAAAGTTACTGTGTTAGCAACATATAAAACTTCATTTTGCTATAATAGATATATTAACAAATATGTTTAGTTTCAGTATATTTAAGAATCTTTTTCCAAAATTCTTTGAAATCAAGTTCTTAAAAAATGCAATGGCTATACTAATAAAAATGCAAAATAGGGATTAACTTATCAAAATGTGTCTTTCCATTTACTTTAAAATAATCATTTTTTGTACAATACTTTAATAGAAAAGTCTGATTTTTGAACAACCCTTGATTTTTGCTTGGTGCTATAAAACAGAACTTAACGAAGAAAGTCAATTATATTTCTTTAAATATATTCACATGTTCTTATTAAAACAAATTTCTGAAAAAAATATTTGCAAAAAAGTAATGTTGTAAAATATTTAATAAGGAACTGAGAAAATATATGTCTGCATGGAAAGACATTCGTCTAAAGTCATCTTACTGTATGGTAGTACTATTTTTATATTTTTAATAATAAGAAGAAGAATAAAACATAGTTCTGCTCATTAAATCCAAAATAAACGGTATTTAAACCATTTTTGGGGGAATTTATTCGTTTATATGGTAGCTATTTACCGGAAATTCTGGTCTTCTATATTATGATTCTCATTAGCACACATTTAGTGCAAAATACATAACTGAATAGTAAATTTAATTGAATAAATGAGTTCTTATGCCATACTTTCAGGTATCATGATAAAATTAATGAATTTTACCATTCATCAAATTTTATCAAATATTGTAAAACCATATTTAGTTGTTAAGCCTACCGGACAGTGTAGTAATCAGGGAGCTGACCTCATATAAGAAAGGTTCTGGGTTTGAATTCCGGACAAGAGATGGCTGTTATTTCAATCTCTGTACTAACTGTCCAAAGTTGGCTAACCTTATATGGTGCCCCAAAAAGAGTTGTTTAACAAATCTTCCCTTTTGATATCTGAATGACGAGCGTCAATCGGGTGGGAAAAATATTTAATTGTTAATTTTGCAAAAATCGTTACCGTTGCGCTTCGGTAAATTTACCGAGGTTTTTGGCGTTCCCTTAAAAGTCAAAAACACGAGAAATTTTATCCTATTTTTAATGTTTTGCTGTTTTCAGGAGAATTATTTTATATCTTAGATAAATTGTTTTTAAAATAATAAATTGCAATATAATATTTTCGATAAATTATTTTTACAATATTAAATTGCAATATATTAACTCTACTCATAAATATTCTATTAATTAAGTTACGAAATCAAAATTATTTATGCTGGATAAACACGTATTTTTAAACATATATTTGGTTTTTTTTTTAATTATTAATTAAAAAAACTGAGTAAAACAAACCGTCTTGAACAGCTTAACAATTAATTGCATTTATACATGAAAAATGAAAATATAAAAAAATGCAAGTGTAAGTAGTGAGCCAATTATCAAATTATTATAATGGTCAATTATGATACAACTAATATGCATCTTAAAAATATGAAAGAAGTCTCAAGCAAAGGACAAGAAAGGGTATGACGCGTAAAAAATACCAAAATCATTTTTTTGTTTTTTTTTATTGTTATTTTATTTATTTATTCTTTAAAGCCCATACCTTATAATTCTTACTTTTGCTTATTAAAGACTTGCTTTCATAAAAATACGTTAGGTAATCAGTACTTGCTTTAATAATATTTGAAAAAAGCTATAATTTGAAAGAACTGTTTAAAGAAAATAAAGTGAAATGTTTTGCCCTAATTAGTTTAAAGAACCTTAATTATTGAGCAAAATAATTTTAACATAATTGAGAATGAAAATCAATTAACTCTGCCATTTGGAAAGAAGTTTCTTGAAGTTCAAGAATTATTTTTTTTAACAATTTAGGGAAGTAATAATGAAGTATAAAAAATGGGAACAATCACGTTCTTTAATTATAAATTTTTTTCTCATCATTGCAGTCAAATTAAGAAAAAAACAATATAATGATTAAACTAATTTTAAATTAACATAATTCATAAAATAAACATAAAAAAAGGGCTAAGATCAAAAGACTTCTCTACTGTGTTAATTTAAAGTATTTGCATATAATTTCATAATTCTTTTACTGACTTCAGTAATTCAATTTTATACTGAACTAAGTTTTTTTTCTAAAAAAATTATCAAAGATAAATGTAAACAATATATATCTGTAGAATAAACAATATGAAGTGAATTTTAAGCAACATAGATAAAAATGCTTTGATTTGTTTAAGTTTAAATTTGGAGATTGTGTACACAATTTAGTTTGCTTTGCTCTCCGCTAAGTAAATATTAAAATGCAATTTATATGCTTTCTTTGGCGCAGAAGAAGGCAAATTTTTTTCAGATGATTTTTTTTAAATTCTCAAATTAAATATTTTCTATCAAGTATTTTAATAAAAAAAAAAGACAATGTGAGTAGGGTGACGTTTACTTCAAGTGTTAAAAACATCATGGACTTCAAATATTTCTTATTCTTATCACTTTAAATAATGAATGAATTATATTCTTCTTGATAGCTTAGGTGCACAGTTGCGAAAAAAAAATAATGTTAAGCGATATTTAAATATTTTATCTTCTGGGTTTCTAATTCGTCCCATTGTATCAAAAAAGTTATGTGATTATGTAATTTCATAACAGGGAAGATATAGCTTTTTTTAACCTCCTCACATTTTCTTCAATATCATTCCGTAATCTAAAATTGAAGATAGTGCAACGAATTGGAATAAAAGTATGGTAAAGGAAAAACACTTATTAAAATCCAAAATTAAAAACTAAAATCTGAAATTTTATTTATTTCCTTTTTTGAAATTTTGAGAACTGCCTATAATTCTGAACAAAAATTATTTTTGTTTGTACCATATTTAATGAACGCCTGATATTGTTCTTCAGAAGAAACAATTTCTGTTTATGTATTAATAATAAAAAGCCATTTTTGTGTTGTTTTTTTTTTCAATTTTGTTTATTAGTGCTTTCCACAAAGGGAAAAGAAGATGAAAAATCTAACTTTGCTGCAAATATCAGAAAATCGTTGAGTTCTTAGCATGTAGCTGAAAATTAAGAGGTTCAATTTCTCTTTACACAACATGGCTTAATTTACGACGACAATAAATTTGATAACCAGAGATATTTGATAACTGGTGGAAAACAGGGCTTTAAATCTATTTTTTTCTTACTGTTCTACGCTCCAAGAGAACTCTTTTAAAAATAAACATCAATGAAAGTTTCATCGATCTAACATAAGTAAACAATCAACCGAAATTGACTTTAAAACCAATTTAGTCAAATTAATTTTTTTGAAATTAAGACTCCTCGAAAACAATTTTTGTTACACTGTTAGAATTTTCTTTCTAAAATTATGGTAAAATAGCCGGCAGCAGTCTGTCCATCCAATTAACCATAAAGTGCATGCTAAGGAGTATTTTTTACATTTACGGTTTTAAAACAGCATGGTTACAACTTGCATGGTAAAAAAAACCATGAATGCAAAATTGTATGTGTTTTAAAGCATTTACAAATAGTATGGTTTCAAAATGGTAAAAAAAGACTGGACATGGGAGATATTTTATGACCTTTATGGTGGAGAAATCCAGGCGTGAATGAGAGTATCGTATTTTAATAGCCCAGGGTATTTGTGTAGAGAGCCTAATTAAGGAGTGCAGGATACTGATACTTCTCTTCATGTGTTCAAGAGATTGGAGGAAATTTTGTTGCGTCTACGCTGGTACTCGGCACAATTAGGTAAGCTAAAGTTCATTCAGTTTTTTTTTATTATCATTTTTTAACCTTTTCCCTTCCAAATCCCTTCCAAAAATATTAATTATACACAATATATTTTGGCATAATATTGCTACTTAAGTTTAAACTCCAAGCAGTAAAAAATTTTCATGTTCATCAATTTTCTCACGTTCATATCCCTTACCCAAAAAACTTATTTCTCAGAGGAATCTTAGTACCAATATTAGTATATTTAGTACTCATTAAAAAGCACAAATTAACATAATAGCTGTCGTATCCATTGCTAAAAGTAATTAAACATCATTGCCATCAATAGTCATACAGTGATTTTTTTACTGTTTTTCAAGTTGAGAAGTACCTTTCTCTCCATAATCCTAGCTTTTTCGTTCAAAACATATATTTTTATTACAATTTCTTCCTATTACAAATATTAATTAAACATAACAATATCGCAGTTTTTCAACATTCTATGCACAAATAAGTACGTTTTCTCCATCAATTTACCATTTTGATCCATTTTTTAATTCAATTTCTCCTTATTACTAAAATTAATTAATTATAGTTCTAGAAAATAGTTAAAAGCGATACTATTATTTTTATAATCATACTTGACAAACGAGCTAATATGTTTCCTAATTTCTAAGACCGAAAAAATCATCAAACTAATTGACTCCTGTAATACTTAATTAAATGTGGTACTTCTTCTGGTATTACAGTTATAAGTACCATGATAATGAGATCATATTATAACAATATGCATAATATAAGTACTGCATCAATAAAAACATCAATATCAGTATAAGAAGCACACTGTCTCATATACCTTTTAAAATATGAATTCCGTGACGTCAATTCCGTATTTACCAGAAGTATTAACGTTGATTTTGGTTGTGATTACAGAACAGAACACAGAAAACCTAAGATACATCATTCATACTAACATTTGATTAAACTTGTTTTTGATTGATTGGAGCTAATAACTATCAAATCAAAAAACTTTATCTTTTAAAGCTAATAGAAGACTGAATAAAATCACATATTATTACAGTATAAATGTTTTTCGATACATTAATGATGTATATAATTTTCTTCATTCTGCTTTTCGAAGAATTTATTATTTGAAATAAAATAAATTAAAGAGGAGCAAATAAAAATATGGCAGATTTTTTCTTACTAACATTTGAACTGAAATCTGAGATGAAAATTTTGGATAATTATATTAAAATCTAAGATGAAAAATTTGGATAATTTATTTGGATAAAACAATAACTTTTATTAAATGTAATAACTTCTAAACAAAATAGAGTTTTATAACAAGAAACGAAGTTTTATTACAAGAAATGAATTAAATTTATAAATGAAAACGGCGCTTTCAGAACATTAAATTTCAATTTCGCAGTTGCATTTCTGTGGGCTGCAGAATCTTCTGAATCATCTAATTTTACTACAAACTTAAAGGTTAATAATTCTTGAACTCATTCTCAAATTTGTATTTTTTTATAATTTCGTCTTTCCATAACATTTCAAACTATTTAAAGTTTTATGTAGCAAAAGAAACTATAACATGAAGTGGAACTCTCAAAACATGGCGGCGATGGCTCTTAGGATTGTTTAACGTAAAGAGGAAGCAAATTATTCTATTTTCCTCAATCTTTACCTGGTTCTTTTTAATTAACTATTCCTGCATCCCTTTCATTCATTAAGCAAGGAAATAGTTAGCTATAAATGATGTTTTATAAGTATTTATTTACAGTTTTTTTAAAGTACGAAAAAAATACATTGTACATGGTTTGAAAGTAATTCTTAAAATTTTAAACTGAACATTTTCAGAAAAGAGTACGTTTATTTCTTGATTGCATCTAAAACTGTCTAGACTGGCACCAGTCTAGACTTTTTGTTATAAATTTTAAAGCAGTTCATCACAAATTCATTAAAATATTGGCTAAATTTTTAAACTACTTAAGTTTTCGAATAATTCCGCTAAAAATTAATTTTAAAACCGCAACCAATTTTGACACAAAGCTCTGTTCTTGATCAAGTTTTTCCTAAATGGCATTAAAATGAAACATGTTCATTCTGAAAGTAATTTTAATTTTTTTTTTACAAAAAGAAATGGCATTTTCTTTTTATGACGGACATATTTTACTAACTCTTTAATAGTTAGTGAATAAAATTGATTTTTTAATGAGATACATGTAATGTTTGTTAACAATGTGGTAGCACATTTATATTATATATTACAAATTTTAATTTTATATTAAAAGTCGACAAAAATCTTTGTGTTATCTTTGCATTATTTTGCATCGTCACAAAAATTAGATATATAATGGAAATTTCAGAAAATATTTCCATTATTATTCATGTTTACTATGTAGTAATTTCTCTAAGAAATGTGGAAAAACAAAATAACAAAATTGGGAGCACATTTTTTTTATATTTTGAACCACATTATGCTTGAAAATTTATACTAAATTGTTGTGATGAGAGGAGAGAGAAACTTTAATTATATAAATAAATATATAGTCTGCTTAGATATGCAAAACTATCACCTCATTTTAAAAGCTAAATTTTTGATATATATAAATCATTCTTATCTATCAATAGTGAAGCAATTTATGGTTTATACAGTACTCTTATTATTATTTAAATTGATGCATCCATTTGAAATTATAGTCCTCTGAATAAAAATTAATCGAATCAGAACATAAATAAATGAATGTATTTATTGAAAGTCATTATTCATGAACAATTTGCATAATGTAAGCATAGATTAAAAAAAATCACAAGATTTCAATCACAAATTTTTCATCGGATTATATTAAATTTCTTTATCTTTTTCTGTGTATTGATAACAAAGCATAAGGGACGCAGTTAAAAAATTCGAAATTTAGATGCTTTGCTTTTCAATAAGCAAAATATAAAGTGATGAATTGAAAAATATTTAGTTTGATAATGCAATGTGTTTGTGTGTTTATGTTTCCAGGTTATTACGTAGGTTAAAATTTATTTAAATACCAATGTAGTAAGACAAATTACTAATTTAATGAAACAACATGTTTTTTTTCAATAATAAAAGTAAAACAATTGGCATTTTCAGATTCCTTTCAGTGTTTATCATGTACAAAGAGTCACTTGTAGTTGAGAAAAAAGTAGCTTCACTTAAATTATAATTACATTTAAATTTTAAATTAAAATTAAAGTTATGCGTACATTAAATGGACTTTATTTTTGGATGTAAAACATTATCTTAAAGAGCTAAAACTAATCTTATGAATATGCTTTGAATTGTTTAAGGTTTATATGAGCTTGAACTAGTATAGATCGTACACTCAGGCAAAAAGTATGGTGTTAACTACCTGTATATGGTGAAATTTGTCGAATTTCTGGCCCTATGGGAACAGCAAATAGTTCTGTCATTTTTAATGAAGTGCTTTGGTAAAATTAACAATAAAATAAGGTTTCATAAAATCTATTAAAATTTAGAAAATGTATCGAAATTTGGAAATTTTATCATAATACCTTAGAGAATTGCAAAGAAACAATTTATTCTGTTAAAGTTAATTTCAGTTTTGTATTTTTTTACTAAATGAGAAGCCATAAAAATTATAATTTTTGAACACCGGAATTTCAGGTAAATCTTTATCATATGAACGGAAAATATTAGCAGATAAATGGTTTAAATACCATATATTTTGGTTCTATTAACCAGAAGTATGGGTTTCTTTTACCAGAAATATCTTACCATAGTAAGGTAAATTAGTAATTTTACAATTTTTTTTCTTAGTGTAGGTTTTGCACCTTCTTTCGAATCAGCACCAACTTTGAGAGTTTCTCAATGATCCATTAAAAGAAAGCAAAACTTTCTTTAAGCGTTTCAATCTTTTCGATGTGGCACACTTTAAATCGTATTCTTTAAAGAGCACTTCCTACACCTTACACTTCAAAAAAAAATTATTTACCATTATTTACTTAAATATTTTTAATGACCAATGAATACATCGAAATTTTCAGCTGTTTTATCCCACCTGTAAAAGTTGTAGGTACATTAAGAGAAATTATAACTTAATATATAGGACACTTTAAATCTTATACTTTAAAAAAAAACACTTCTTACTCCTTACACTTTACTTCTTACACTTCACATTTAAATAAAATTGCCCTTATTTACTTACATATTTCTAACCGCCAATGGATTCATTGAAATTTTTAGCTGTTTTAGCCGTACTGTAAAATTTGCAGGCGCATAAGAAGAAATTATAACTTAAATATTGATCTTCGTGTTTTAACTTCATTAACTACATATTTTATGTAAAACTGCAAAAAATACAATGTGATTAATACCTGTAATTAGGTAAGCATTCAATCTGTTTATGTTTTACCAATCTAATAAGGAATTAAATTTAAAAATAAATTCTGACAGTTATATTTTAGGATTATGGAGAGAAAAGTGGGAAGAAAAAATTTAAATGCTTTAAATTTCTCGAAATGTAAAATTTTGATACTTTAATGTACTTATTTTAAGTGAAAGAGGATAACAGATGAATATGTAAAATCAGAGATGATATTTATGAGTAATTTAAATGGACAGAATTTCAATTCAAAAAACTGTTACGGGTACAAGAAAAATTTATAAGAAATGATATGAAAAAAGGATTTTTTTAATTATCTATAGTTCAAAACTTCATTTTTTCCACATCAAGTAAATTAAATATTAAAAAACTTACTTAAATAGTGGTCCAAGCTCATTTGTATCCATTTAAAACAAATTACCAATATACGTGTAGTATCTACTTGTAACAAATTTGCGTGTAACAAACTACGTGTAACAAATCTACGTGTAACAAATTATATGTAACAAGCTATATCTACCATCTATAAGTAACAAGTGCATTATTTTTTTCAGTCTTGTCCTATGGACAACAGAAAGAATCCAAAAATGTGCTTGCTTTAAAGGATTATAGAAATTTCTTATATTAGTTTAGAATAGAATATAATAGAATATATACGTGCTTATTTTGTTTATATTTTGGCATTTAAAACAAAGACAATCTATGTACCTTCAAATCAAAATGAAATAAAGAAATATAAAGTATGTATTTAGTGACTAAATCCTTCAAAAAATAACATGTTTGTGGTAATTGTTGACTATCATGTACTAATTCGGATTATTGGCAAAATTTCGTATGTTCCTTTCTTTAAAATGAGTAAAACTTCTAAAAACCTGTTGTGCGTAGTTTATTAGTGTAAAATCACCGACAAAGACAAAAAATAATAAAAATTTAAATCATTTAAACTTTTAATCATGTACGCAACTGCTTGATCAGTTTCGTATATGATTGTGTTCTGTTATACTGTTAATAATTAATTCTGGTTATTTACGATTTTACCCCGTGCAGATAGTAATTCAGCTAGTATATTTAAACAAAGTTCTTCTAAAAATTATTGTGATTGAATCAAAAGAAGCTTTAATTTATTAATTCAGTTTCTGAATAATATTTTCATTAGTTTTTGCTCCATCTCATCAACGGTTCAGCAAGACAGCCCCTCTTACCGAAAGGGGGAAGAGTCTGAGTGGTTTTTTTTCACTGTAAAATAATTTACACGCAAATCTCACGAAACTCTCTAAGTTTTTGGTAAAACTATTTCCTGGAATATGTCCTGAAGGAACATTTTTCAAAATGACAAAATAGCAACGTTTTCTAGGAAATGAATTTCGTCAAATGTAAGGTAATATTTCTTCATTCTATTTTATTTTTCAAAAAGAAAGTTAGCAGGAGGCTTAACAAGTGCCTCATTTGCATCTAAAGTCTGGCAGTGTTGATCACTATATTATGGGCACTCGACAGGGGGATCAATATCACTCCAACTATTCAAGAAGAACATATAGAACACAAAGATAAAATACACCCACGCCAGAAGTGTGACCTCCTTAGTATGAAGCCATCACACAAAACGGTTGGCTTATGTCGACAGTCTAGTTCCGATCATCTAGTCTTCATTCTAGTTTCGCCATTTTAGTTCACAATCCTTTACAATGCACTGCGATGATATTCCGAGTTAAGGAAACATTCTCGTCATATATTTGAGAGTTCGCATCTCCTCGCAAATCACGTAATTTCGTTACGAAAGGATCATCAAAATTAACGAAACACAGCTCGAAGATTGCAGAATCGTTAAAAGTGAGAGTTTTATTTTTGAAGAGTGTGTTAAATAATTCTAAATATAATTAACTTTTATCTGCGAAATTTTATGACTTTTCATAACATGATTCTACTTAAATGTTGCTGTTTTTTTCAGTAGCATTATAGAAGCATAAAAAATGAAACTTATGCCTAGAATAACTTTAGGGGCCGCGGTGTCATCCAAATTGTTTTGCTATATTATAGAGAAAGTCATTGTTTCTTAAAATCACTATAACATGTTTTTATTGGACAAAGTTAGGATTTTAGATAAATTATCTAAAATTGTGTCAATTTTGTAGATAAAGCTTACTGGAAAGAAGAAATTTAGTCGCAGAAGTTATACCCTACAATTTTGTGAAGAGTTCATTACTCGAAGCGTATCGTCAAAAAATGAAGTTGAAACAATGAAACAAATTTCTTTTCTTGTTGTAAAGAACGAGTAAACTATGATGAACATATTCTTCGAATAAACAAATATTTTATGAGTAAACATATATTTTATGAGTAAATATATATTTTATGAGTAAACATATATTTTATGAGGAAACATATGTTTATGAATAAGCATATATTTCAACAGTCTTAGAAAAGAGTTAATGCAAGGTTATAGTTCAAATGCTTATATTGCGGCAAATGTGGTGCACTGGTTATTAGTAAAACAATAAAAGTTATTAAATTAATTCAGGTTACTGGGATGATTTTTCTTTTCCATTATTGAAGATAAAAAAGTTTTCAGATTTTTTCATAATCTATAATTATCTTCCATTACTTAGAGTAGAATCTAAATTACCTTAATGAAAATATAATTTTTAATGCAACTCATCATGATAATTTAATCATACAGTTTCGTTACTTAAATAGAAAAAATAATCCCATGAATTTCTAATGATCAAGTGCATACTATATCTTTTATAAGATATTTCTTAACAATATTTTAAATCTACACTCAAATAATCTGAGCAGGGACACAATGGCCCCTTCAGTCTTTCTAGGTTTACTACAATTTTCTGTTCTAGTGTTAAAGCTATTTGAAGTCGGAAGAGATACTTGGTGTAAAATTACTTGTCGTATTTTCATAAGTTTGAATATATGTTCTACTGTAAATTTTTTACCTTGTGTTAGAATTGGCAGTTCAAATATCACTCTCACGTATCTTCTTACAGGAATAGAATGTCCTATTTTTTTCTTTTGATCTTCTTGTTGACAAACAGAGTATATGTTTGACAATACCAAAGATTGGCCTCTTACAGCCCTTCCAAGATTCTTTTTTTTTTTAATTTAGCTTTTATCGCCTTCTTTTTGCCATTCGTGAATATGATACGAAGTCTGTTTCAGGTAGCCGATCGAGTGATTTATTTCTTTATTGACAAAAAAAGGAGTTAAGATACTAAATTTCTTTTATATTTGAATATATCAGACATTAAAATAGCTCTTATAGCATGTATTTAATTTGGATCTTATTAATTTTTAAGAAATATAAGAACTAAAATATTTAATTTCAGAATACTATGGAAATATTTTTTTTAAGAAAAATGTCACTCCTATTAAAATAAGAAGGTTTTACGTATTTTTATTAAAACATATTCTCTAACTATTAAAAGCAACTGCCTCAAGAACTCATCATGTATTTCAAATTTTAAGTTAGAAAAGAAAGATTATTTTTACATTTTGGTTTGTGTGTTAAAATTTAAAAGGAAGTAAAAAATGGGAATAAAACAAGCGACATAATTTACTATTTAAAAGAAAACAATTATATTTAAACTGATTTAAAGCAAAGATTTATTATTTTTTACATTTTTTTAAATAATATTATTCAAAATAAACTATATTCTATAAATGAGAAAATAGAATATATTCTATTCTATTCTCTCATTAAGAGATTTAACCAATAACTAACATGGATCTTAGTTATAAACCTTAACTATAATCAATTCTGTTCTTTCAAGAACATAAAGGAAACTTTTACGGAAGAGAATTTGGGAAAATTAACATCAAGAGATCAGGTCAAATAAAGAGATCTGAGGTAAATAAAAGGAACCTTACACAGAAACAACTATAAGAACAAAAAAAAAAATACAATATTTTGGAAAAAATGACTCATAAAGAAGTGTTAAAAAATTATCATACGGAAAACGAGGAAGGTCAAAAACTAAAGGATGACCTGAACTAGATTGAAAAAAAATAGAAGAGTATTTGAAATTACTTAAAATTACAGGAAATAAGACGACAAGATATAGGCGACCAATAGAAAAAAAGACACGCATTTGGAAAAGACCAAGATTCTGGAAGAACTCTAGCACCTTGATGGATAGTTAAACAGTCAGTTTGTAAAAGTAGTAATTGAAAGTATTGATTATGTGGTTTCAAGATATGGTAAATGGAACTTAAATTTCAAATAAATATTTATCAGTTTTTAGTATACAAATTTATGTCTGCTGTTATTTTCTTTAAATTGTACCATAAATCTTACGTGCTTTAATATTCGCTGTGTTCAACAGTAAATTGAAAAAACTAAAATTTAAATAGATATAATTAAATTAGAATATCTTTCCTTGACATCGTAAGCTGTTCCATATGCAATGAGCATGCGTGTTGAGATTGGGGCTCTCGTTTGCTTGTAAAAATAAAATTAACAAAAAATTTTCTGGAAAATCTAAAAAAATATTGCCTGTTTTTCCAGATCACTCTATTTCTTACGGAATAGCATATCGAATGCGTAAAAAGAATCAACAAATGCGTTCCATTCATTTTAATGTTAGGTATTTAATTCGAATAATTACTTCAAATTGCAATGTTTTCTTTTCTTTAAATTTAAGAAAAAATATTTATTTTTACCATTAATGTTTTTCTTTCTTTTCTCTCAAACTCATTATCTGTATATTCTGTTGAAAGAGGTATTGAGGTTTTGTGAAGCGTGATATATTCCAAAATTGGCCTGAAATGTTCCAAAGATGCCTTGAACTGTAGTTGGATGGTTAACATTGTAGTTGCATTTCAGTGCTTCGATGGTGCATTCGGTACAGGCGTCACATACTCTAGCACAGAGCTAGGGACCCCAATTTAGTTCATGGTAGCCGACTAAATGACCGGTAGGTATATGCAGCAAGGTGCACGTTATGTCGTGGCTAAAACTTCGCCCATTGGTTGTGATGTGGAAATTTGGAGATTGATGCACCAAATAATTTTTATGCACATAGTATGATTAAAGTTAAATTTACATGGCATTCTTACAATGGATGATAAAAGATAAACCCTAAAACATGGAACATATTCTAGACCATGATTTGGTGGTCATCACATTGTCAAGTTTAGAGCATTTCAGTCAAAGCCGGAATTTAAACGTACGACACTTTTGCAACATTCCGTTTTTTATTCAATGAGGAAAGTTTTAAAATCAGATGTGGTGGAATCTTAAGAAATCAGATTTTAGAAAACCATTAGTGAGGCGATATTTGATGAGAAGATATCTACTATTTTCAACCATTAATATAATTTATTTATGTTAAGATTTGAATATCCCTACAGGAACTACATTTTATAGTAGTATTTGCTTCAAAAGTTTCCTAAACTTTTTTCAATGAAGTAAACCTTCATCTTAACTTCATAGACTTAACCTACCTCATTAACTTCATAGACTTAAGACCTTCATAGACTTAAATAGTTTATAATTTGTTATATTTTGATTTAAATCAGACGTTTCATTTAACGCATTACAGAAGTTTTGTATTATGGTACACCTACACTTTTTAAAAGTAAAAAATAATCTTAGTAAAATGTGCGGCATTCATTTTTCAGTTCTAGATTTATCAAGACAGTTTTAAACATCTTAGTTTTTATTAAACAAATTTTTCTATTTCCAATTATTGAAAATGAAAATAATTGTTTTGTTCTTAATAATGAAGCATGTTATTTAAACATTATTTTAGTTACATAAAATATGCTTCGTAAATTTAAAAAAAAACATTTTAACGATATTTATTAACCTAACAAAGTAAATATTTCTTAAATAATCATTATTTCTAGGAAAAATAAATTGGGAGAAAAATGCATAAAAAGGGAAACTCGTTATTTTGACCTTAAATAATATTTTTTTGGAAAAAAAAGATACATTGCAGAATACCGTTAAGAATATTTTTCGTTTGAGTAACTAAAATAGCATAAATATGCATTTTTTTAATCAGGAGTTGAAATACTTATGAAACACAATATGATTCAAAATAACAAATTCCTTCATTATTTTGCTCAAAAGAAATTTACTATTTTGGAACAAGAAAAAAAAATCTTGCTCAATTTTAATGGGTTTGTTTAAGAAGCAGACTTCACCTCGTATTTGTTTTCGCAAAGTATTTTATTTCTTTTGGTTAAACTACATTTTTCAATAAACTCAAGGAAAATAAAGAAAAAATTCTTTGCGCTTCTGAGAATATTAAATTGGTAAAGAAATTGTTTAACTATAAGTAAAACTATAGTTAAAATTAAAAATATAGTTCAGGTAATATAAATGAAATAGAACTTTGAAAAAATTAATTCACAACTCAAATATGAGCATTTTTGGCCATATGAAATTATTATTAAATATGCATTTACTTTCTTGTACAAAACTTATATGGTATCTAATTACGTAAAAATACATTAAAAATTAGATAATGATAATAATAGTACAGAAATATGGTATAAGGCTAGAAATATGCGTTAAATTTTAAAAAAAATATTTTCTTTCAAAAGTTAACAAAATTTAAATATGATTTATACATATTAATTGAAGTACGTTTTTACCAATTACGTATTTTATTTTATTTGAAGTCATTACACTGAAGTTATTTCAATGTTCAAAAAAATAACATAACATCCTCATTCTGTTGTGCAGGCACAACAGAATGAAGATGTTATGTTATTTTTCTGGTTCAATAGTGCAAGCTTATTCGTGCGTTAATAGTGCGTTATTCTGGTTCAATAGTGCGTGTTTGACAGCATAACACTTTGTTTGTTCTACAATGCTTGCTCCATAACGCATCCTCTTTTGTTTTAAGGTTAACAATATACTAGCACAGCAAAAATAACTTTTGAACAAATGATCACATTTTCACATAAAATCTTAGAGATTCATCCTCTTATGTGACCTCACTTAACGATACAAAGTTCGACACAAGAACATGCCTCCTCTGAAAAAACATAAATTTTTTGACGGATTTGGATTTTTGACTCTCAAAATACGGTAGATAGTCGTAATCTGAAAAATATGATCATAATAGTTTGAGGAAAGTGGTCGAAAATTTGAACCCAATCAATTTTTATTTAATTTTTTGCCTATTTCACCATGTTTCTTGAAGAGAATCGAAAAAGATTAGCACACAACTATAAAATTTGTTTTTACAGAGATATTTTAATGCAAAAAATGTTTTCAATAATTAATAATTTTTTTCATTATTTTATTTAACACTACTCGTTAAGATTAAGAATTTGAAGATATATGAACTTTTATATTTAACTTTTATATTTAACTTTTACATTTAATTTAATTTTTCAATTTGTTGTTTCTTCAAATACAATTTCAAGAAAATCATCAAAAATATTCGTCTTGTTTTGAATATAGTTTAATTTTATTACTATTTCTCAGAAATAGTAAAATATTTAATAATATGAGAAAAGACTTTGTAGCCAAAATTAAATTGAATTCTTATAATGATCTACATTTTTTTACTTGGAGAAAAGTATCGTAATTGTCTGAAATTTCATCAATAGTTAAAAAGTTTCCAGTAATTTTAACTATTTAATAGGGAGACTTAAAAAATAGTGTCAAATCGGAATGTGGAATTTGAGGTAAGGGGGTTACTGTACTTGAGTAAATTGCGTAGGATACCACTAAAACTTGAAAAGAATCGACTATTTAACTCTGGAATCAAAAAAGATATTCTGGTCAACTATTCTTCACAGGATAGGGAATATTGTTCTGTTAATACTCTTTTTGTCTGCTAGTAAGCCAGATTCTAATTAGAACAGGATTAGGAAATTTAAGCAAGTATACAGGATGTTTCGTAATCAATGCCGTTAAACGTTTCGATTTTTTTTTTAAAAAATGATTATCCAAATAACATGAAATTTGTTAAGAAAATCCACAAAATGAAAAAAAATGATTTAAACAATTTAATTTTGTTTTTAATGATACACCTGATTGAAACATAAGTTGTTTGGCAAGTAATTTTTACTAATTTTGAAAGAATAAAATATAATAAGTAAATGAAATAAATAATCCTAATAATAACTACTGAACTATCACTATCCCATTTACTTATTATTATTGAAAGACGAACTAATTGCTGTTTGAGCTTTAAAATACCATTGATATATATAACTAAGATGAATTGATTGTGTTGAATAAGATATTACTTACATGAATTTTAATGGACATAGTATGACGAAAACTAAATAATTGTTGAAGTTTTTCACACAGAAAACACATTTTAGTGGTACCTTTGTTACTTACTATACAACAACATTGTGCTGATGACAATTAATAATGTCCATATATATGGTCGGAATAAGCATTTAAAATTGATGCATGGTCCAGTAGGGTAAGCTAACCAGTGAAGGAACACTTAAGCTTCGCTTGCCTTTTAAAAAATCATATTAATTACAAAATTCGTAATTTCAGTTAAATGACAGTTTCAACATATTTGTTACTAATTGCAAATTATGTAAAAAGATTATAGAGAGCTTACACGATTTTGTTTTAAATATTTGGAGGTTCAAATGACAAGTAGTAAGAAGACCAAGTGAAGGAACAGCTCTTACCAGTGACGGAACACCCAGTAAAGGAACATTTAATTTTGGTTATTTTTTAATGCTCTTTATGAATTTATAAGCCATGAAAATATTTAAAAACAAGCCTATTCTTGAAATTATAGCATATAAATACTTGGAAAATGTTAGCTTTTTTTTGCAATCGTGAATTGAAAATTAAAGTGTCAACATATAGTGTCAGTACATACTGTTCATTCACTGGGAAATCTATGCCCAGTAAAGAAACATGCCTGTTCCCTCACTGGTTAGAAGTTGTTTTACGTATTTTTAACATACTTTTGATGCGGAACATCGCTAAAGGTACAAAAAATTGAAATTTATCTTTTATTTTCATTAACTTAGAAAAAATCTCAGTAAAGGAACACTTGTTCCTTCACTGGTTTTTCATCGTTTGGTGATCCAGTATATAAACACCCCCTTATCTCAGTATACTTTATTATGCTATGATGCTTAAAAAAATAAAACGGAACTTCAATAACCATATTTTGAATTCTCTTTTTCACAGTGAGAAAAATAAAACTATTGCATGGAGTTAATTCCACTTCAAACATATAAATACAAATACTCACCTTATAATTTTTTCAAAGAAACAAGGTGTTGCAGAAATAATAACAAATTCAAAAAATTTTCCACAGAAGTCGATTTGACCAGGTAATCCAAAACATTGCTAGATGACTTCCAATTGTTTGGCAGTAAGATATTGTTACCAATCAATCTAAGGAAAAACTTTAAAATTCTTATTTTTAATCAATATATATGAAATGCTCCTTCACTGGGTAGAGTTCCTTCACTGGTTGGTTTACCCTATGATTATAAATGCCCTCCTTTTGCAACGAGAGGTTAGGGCATTACTAATTGATCCCACTAACATATTTGGCCATTTTTCTTATACCATTAGGTATATCTCAGGCATAGTACCAACAGCAAGCAGAATTTGGAAAAGTGACAAATACTGTAACTCAGGAGCAAACCTTACATGTCTCGATAATTATAGAAATCATTATAATGAGGGGGTCTTACACGCTACTACGTATTCGCGGTGAGTTAGATTGCATATATTAATAATCTTAGAAATAATGCCGTATCATAGCCACTGGTAGGTTCTCTCCCGCCGAGCAAGTCAAAAGTAAAACATCAGAAAAAGAGTTACATCCTGGTCCTAAGATTGTTAATTAGGCATTAGGCTAAGAACCTCATCATGCAAATGAAAGTATTTGTTCAGAAATCTCAAAAAGTAGAAACCGAACGAAACACATATCCAAACCACTTAGGCACGAAAAACAGGTAAAGAGGCATTTAGATAAACTGTATGAGAAGGAGGAGCGTTGAATGATGTGGTTAGCAAATACAAAATATCTATCTTAGCTATCCAAGAAATAAGAATCTCTTCGGTTATATTGTAATAACTGCTAATACAAATCTCTGGCAGAAATTTTTTTAAAAATTCTGAATTGAGAATCTTTAATTTTTTTAAAAAGTTTCAGCAAAGAAATTTCAGAACCTTAAAAGTATTCCTGTTAACGCTAAAACATTATCACAATATACGAATGATTTAATCTCAAATCACTGATATAATTGAAGAAAATTTCAAAGCGATATCATAAGTTGTTACGATATCATAAAAAAGGAGCATCGAAACAGGTCAGTTTTAGCATTATTGATTACGTATTGCCTCCCGACTCCCCTTAAACTCATAAATCAAAATATTAGATCGAAACCCCCAAAATACTAGCATTATATGCATGTGCGTCCTTAATACTAATATCTTGTTTTTTTTTTTTTTTTTGTTTTTTTTTTTTTGTTTGTTTGTGTATTTTACAATTCATCAATTCTTGGACTATTATAAAATAAAATAATTAATAATTATTGAAAAATACTTTTGTATACATGCACCTTTGAATAAACGAATCTTATAATTGTGTGCAAACTTTTTCCGATAGTTTAAAAATAAATAAATAATAAGCAAGAAGTGAAATTAACCTTAATGGGCTTAGAATTTGGATCGCTCTCCTAACATAACTATTGGAACTATATTTCACAGAGTGCGGCTACACTGCCAATAATGAATTCCAAATCCGTCAGAAATTCCAATCCATCGTAAAACATATATGTTTATTCAGTATATAACATATGTTTATAAGTATAATTCAGTATATAACGTATGTTTATAAGTATAATTCAGTATATAACATATGTTTATGCATATAATTCAGCATATAATATATGTTTTCAGTATAAATATGTTTAGATATCGTCTACACTATTTACATAGCATATTTGTGGCCACCCACCTTAATCACTAAGATTGAGGTCACTCGGTTAAAAATTATCGGAAGATCGGATCATTCGATTAAATATTATTGAAGGGGACACGTTTTGATTCGAAATTATTCAAACTTAACTTAGGTAACGTAAGCGTAACTTAGAGTTCTGTGAAAAACTTTTGAACAGGACTTACACTAAGACAATACGACAAAACATTTTTATTCGACATTAACTTGAAGGGAATGATAATAATCATGATATGCTCATTTGTTTTCATTAGCATGGTAGTTTTAAGGCTTATATTTTTTAAGTAAGTTTCCACAAATCAAACTTTTATAAGTGTCATGTTTTTCGCAATTAATAACAATGTTATTCTTGTAAAATACGTTCAATAGTAGTATGTTCTACAAATAATAATTTTTAACAAATCAGTGTTGTGATATTCATAATAAACTATTCTCGCATTTCCGAACCAGACAAAGTCTGGACTTAGATATCATTTAATAGTTATGATAAACATACTATATCCAAATTAATTCAATAAAAGTTATGGTGAAAACTGCAGGCGTAAATAATTGGAGCCTCTTGCACAATGGTTCATTTGATTAATAACAACTCCTCAAAACACTGATGTAAAGTACTATGGCTTCAAGTAATTATTTTGTAACACATATATGTTATAAATGAAATAAGAATTATTCTAGAATAATTAACTTTGCTAATACAGCGAAAATTTCGTTAGTATACTAGCTTCTTATTCAAAACATTATAGCAGTGCTTAAGTTTATTTTGTTATAGTCTCAAATAAATGCGTCGGATTCTTTTTGCTAAAACTATTATTTGGAATTATTAATTATTATAGTATTTTTTTAACGTTCAGTAAATATTTTGTTATTGATTTTGAGTTGCAAAAGTCTGCTGAATAGTTTTATTAGAAGTTTAAAAAATAATGCAATTAATTATGTTTCAAATTGGAAAATGGTACACTTAGAAAATATCTGTTGCTTCAAGATATTCCGCAGTACCTTTAATAGAGACCCGTAGTGGACTGATCGTAAAGACACGGTTCCCAGTAGAACGCTGAAAAAGCATTACTGGCTGTGGTCAGTAAGCGAGTGAGTGAGTATCGGTCCTCGTTAAACTGCTCTACCATAAAGTGGTCGACGACACTCAGGTCGTTGGGCTACCAACGCAGGGAAGCAATTCCTCCTGCTGAGGATCAAAATTGCCATGGCATGTTTTCAGATCATCCTCAGGGATGTTTCCCACACCATCGCCAATGACCCATTGTGCAACTCTAGTGCGACGTAAATAAAGTACCTACATATCTACCTTTAATAGAAACTATAGAGTTCCATAAAACCTACAGAATTTCTCTGATTCTCAACCAACATGTCATTAGCTCCCACTTGCGGAAACTATTACAGTTAAACGATTCTCCTTTTTCAGCCTTTATTGGTGGAAAAATTGCTCATCTACAACTCGAATTTCTGCCGAACAACAGAAATATTTTATACCGGATCAACTTTCGAATGAAGTAAGTTATTTTTATTTTGTCTTAAGATATTTATTACTGTGCAACATATTTCTGAAAATAAATTGAAATTTGAATATTATTATATAAAATAAACTGAAATAATTTAATATTTAATCAGAAAATTTCTTGTTTGATTAAAAATAAAAAATATCTTTTTTTTTTGAATTTTTTTAAAAGAAATCCCTTCAGATTTGCGAGCATATTTTGCCAATTTTTGTACAACATAAAAAAATTTAAAACATGCCTGCATTATTAAAAGTTTCAGATGTGTGAATTACCCCATGAATAAATTATTCAAATTTTAAGGCTTGCTATTAAAAATCTTTTAAATTTCTTCAATTACTCATACATTTTGATAACTTTTGCTAACATTTGATTACTCATACATTTTGATATTTCAAAAAAAAAGAAATTAATTTAAACTGAGATTTTTTGCTAAAACATAAAATCACATTTTACAAAATATAATTATATTATATAATTTATGTATTTTTATAGCCTGCAGTCATATTTCCTTAAACATCCCTCTCTGGTTATTTGAATGCTGCTAACTTTATATCATATTTCCTAATTAAAAGACGGTCGATAAAAGGACATCTCTTCTTTTACTTTGTCAAGGTTCGGTACTCACAATCAGGTGGGTAGTAAGATTAACAACGTCTTCTAGCAAGTGTGTTGGGTTTCTAACGAACCTGTTTCAGTTTTTAATTTATGTTGAACGCTTTGTTTCCTTGTTAAAAATAATAACTTCTTTTCTAAAATATAAAGAAAGCGGAAATAAGTAGCTGTTAAAAAACTTATTATTTTCAAGATTGAGAGAAGATTTAGGAAAGTTGGTAAAATATTATTTATTTCCTCTGTCATAAACAATTTTCAATTGAAAAATATATATATATTTCTTTGTGAATTGCTTTTACTGTGTTTATAAGTTTTTGAATTGTACATTCATTATTAATTGACTGCAAGCGTTACATATAGCATACAAATTATTCAGATAGTAAACTTTCTAGCAAGAAATTGATACTTATAAGATATCACTGAAAAAATATACATTTTATGGAAAATAAAATGTGTTGTAAAATTTGAACATAATTGAAATTTTAAAAAAAAAGTGAACTTAGAAATATTCAATAACTATAATTATTCAATAGCTATGTATTGAATAATTATAGTTATTAAATCATAGTATGTTTTGGTATTGAATTATAGTATTGAATAGAAGATTATAGTTATTGAATCTTCCATTATGTTAAAATATTATATTATGTAAATACACAGCATAAAATATGTATTGTACACTATTCTATAGCATTACTTATTTATTTAAATAATCAGTAATTTAAACAAATTTTAAAAGATATTAAAGTTACAAAACTCAAAAAATATATCTCATGTAAGATGGCGTATTTATTGTTTCGATCAATCAAGTGTTAAAAGTGCTAATATAAACTTCAGACAAAATACTTAAGTCAATACAATTAATAGTTTTTTCTGATGCATATCTATTTAAATACACATTGTGATAAGATTTCTGCTGCTTTCAAGTTTACCAGAAAATTGTTTTAACGACTTTCACTTCGTTTTAATTTGGGTCAGTTTGACACAAAAATTATTCAAGAAAGGGTGATTTCGGCAACTACATGACACACTAGTTGACGCATTACGTTCAAAATTACAAGGTTCCGAGCATTAACATTAATGTGCATCATTCTCCACGCTAAATATCTGCTCTTCGACTACTGCTTTAAAACAAAATATAATTCTTCAGAGCTGTACTTAAATCAAAAGGTTAATGTACTGAAATCTGATTTTATACACTAACTAATTTCATCCTGTTGACATGATAAAAAGTTTTACAAATGAAAAGCTTTGTGATTATACATTGGTAATAATAACTTTGATAAAATGACAGTATTGTATGGTATTCACATAATTGATTAAAAATAATGATTCAGGTTAATAAATCAAATTTTATGGTAAATAAACCATTCATTTTGTAAATTTTCAATTTAAATGATAAATTTTTACTGTTGATTCAGGTTTCCAAAATTTCAATTCGTTTTACAGTACATTTAGACCTTATCTTCATTACCCTACATTCCTTTAACTCTGCTGTATGTTTTGATCATACTTTTTTTCTCAGTGTGCAGATTGTTTCTGGACTTATCATCCATATTTGCAAGGGAGGTAAGACCTTACAATAAATAATTGGAATTACATAAGAACTCTTGACCGAAAATGCAAATGTTGGGGACTAAGGGTTACCCCTAATAAGGATATAAGATATTTGAAACTTAAAATCCAAATTTTCGTGATTTTCTGTCAATTGTTGTTTTGAATTGCATTTAAATAGGACCAATAATTATTTTATTTTAATTTAATGAAATGTTGAACTTAAATTACTGTAAAATAACCATATTTTGGACTTTTTTTAATTTCAATTTTAAAAGAAAAGTGTTTAAAAACTCAAATTAACATAAAATTGCAATCATTTAGGTAAAACTGTTCAAAAGATGAATGAACAGCCAGAGCATAATAACGAGGCGCTCTTGAAGAAATATAATTATTTTTTGGACGGAATATATTGAAGGAATATATTTATATTTGTTGTTATGCAATGATAATATGTCTCAATTGGTAAAGTCTGATGGAACCCTTTCTAATTTTTCCATTCTTTTAATGTTCTTTTTCGCTCATTCTTATATTTAGTGGAGAAATATTGTAACCTACTAATTAAATCCCTTTTTAACAAACGCGTTTAAGTCAGATTTCTTTATTATTTTATCTTCTTGCATTTTACTTTATTTTTACACTACACATTCATATATAATGCACTAAAATAAATTCAAATTTGAAGCGTTTAATTTAAGACCAGAGAGCATTTAATTTTAAAAAAACCTTCAGAGATGTTCTTAATTACACTTCTTAAGTTAAGTGTAGTTAAGTGTTTAAATTCAACCTTGTAATTTGAATGAAATATACTCCAACATTGAAATTTGAAAAAATTTATTATATTTTGAATTAAAAAATTGTTTGGTATTTTATTTCTCTGTTTATATCTAGTTTACTAATTTTTCAAGCATTTGAACTAAATTTAACTAAACTTGTAATTGTTTTTGAATATAATATCCTTTGTAATAATTTTTAACTTAATTTTAAACTAAGCAAATGAACTTTGAATAAATATTTAAATTTTATAAATGTGTTTTAAATGTTAAAAATAATCCTTTTGAAATAAAAATTTAAAGAAAATGTATCAAATATATCAAAGTAATATCTTCTGAATCATTGCTGTACTCAAGAATTGGATCCGAAAGTTAAGAGAAATGCTTTAAGGGGTTGTGATGCTCATATTATTGAAAATCACTTGAAGTGCCTTAAAGGAACATGTATTATTTATTTAATTCCATCTACAGTTTATAAGATTCAAATATTTCTTTTTTAAAAAAAATTTGATTGATTTATCGAATAAAATCTTAACAAGCTTGACTTTTCACTGGAAAAAATGGTTAAATAACAGTTTATTTTATTTTATTTTACCATATTCAAACAATACAGTCAAATAACCATAAATGAGATTGTATTCAAACTGCTAATAGGGAGAAAAACCATTTATTAACTGCCTTCTCCTAATACAGAAACACCAACTACACTAACCTAATCAATCCACTTTTTTCTTGCTGATGGGGTACATATCATAACCGAGCGAACTGATTTGTCAATATAATGACCGACAGAACAGGGGTTCAAGTTCCAGTGTTTACACCGCTATATTTCATCCATATCTTTCAACACATTAAGAGTATCCAGTGTCTTGCACTTACTAATTATTAACCCTGGACTATTAGAACATGATTTTGTCATCCACGCATAGATGGCAGCATCATAAAAACTGCTAAACTATCTCCAATGTCCAATTAGACTTCTTTTCGACGGAACCATTTTTTAAAACCATGCTAGTTCTAAATGGTTAAAAATTCTTATAGTTTTGTATTTATATTTTATTAACCATAATGAATGTAAACGGTTTCAAAGTCATGAAGATAAAAAAATGTTCTGTGCCATAAATATCGGTTTCCCTTAAATATCCTGTTATCGGTTATTTATCATAATTTGGAAATGAAAATTCTAACAGTGTATTCTGAGAATAGGGTGAGATTGCTAGTTAATGTATGAAAATCTGCTCGAAGAAATACAAAGAGGTAAAATAAAGGATGAAGATAAAAGAAATATCAAGCAAGATGAACCCTGAATGCTTACTACGAGGGTTGCTATTTACAGAGATGCCGACTGCTCCGGACACACCAAAATAATTAAAAAAGCAGTAAATAACTGCAAACTAAATTTTGCAAATATTTGACTATTTTTGCTTGCTTTTTAAAAAGCACAGAATGACGCAACTGCTATAAAGTTGTGAATGATATAAGACTGAATTATTTAGAAATAGTGGTGGATAAAAATCTACTAATTTGAATTTATTAAATCAAGAATCACAATTGATAAACTACCACTTTAAAATATTTACTTGCTGTCCGGAGCAAGTTGGCATCTCCGTATTTATATTTCTCGCCTAATAATGAAAAAAACAATATGTAGGATCGAAATTGGTTTTATTGTTTTTCAAAATATTCTCCATGATGATCAATACACTTTTGCATGCGTTTGAACCAATTTTCAAAGCACTTTTTCCAGTCCGATTGAGGTAACTCCAAAACATGCGTTTTAAATGCATCAACCGCTTCTTCGGGGGTCAAAAATCGTTGTCCACGTAATTTATTTTTGATGTGTGGGAATAGGAAGAAGTCATTGGGTGCCAAATCAGGGCTGTACGGTGGATGACCCATCAGTTTGATCTTTCGCTCCATCAGAAATGCCTTTGTTTGAGTCGATGTGTGAGAGCTCGCATTGTCATGATGAAGAATGATTCGTCTGTTCTTCTGCTTTTTTCGAATTTCTCCGATGACTTCTGGCAAACAAAGGGTCGTTTACCATTCAGAATTGACCGTCCTGCGTTGCTCTAACGCCACTGTTGCCACATGACCGTTAATGCCGAAGAAACAGGCAATCATTTGTTTCGATGTGCTTCTTCCTCGAACAACTTTTGTTGGTTTTGCCTCGCCTTGGAAGACCCATACAGTTTATTGCTGTTTTGTTTCCAGCTCATATGCATAGATCCATGATTCGTCACCTGTGTAGATGTTATACACAGCCTTTGATGTACCTTGAACGTATTTTTCCAACATGTCCTTACTCCAATCGACACGAGCCTTTTTTTGAGCGTTTGTCAGATTATGCGGGATCTAACGCGAACAAATTTTTTTTACGCTCAAATGTTCATGCAATACTTTATTGATGCTAATCATACTAATGTCCAAAGACGCCTCTGTCTCACGGTATGTCACATGACGATCTTGCTTTATCAGTTCACGCACAGCATCGATCTTTTCTGGCACAACAACGGATTTTGGACGACCTGCACGGGATTCGTCCTGGATCGAACATCGACCACGATCAGATTCGTTATACCAATTTCTTGCAGTGCTGTAGGATGGCGCTTTATCGCTGAATAAAGAATTAAGTTCATCGAAGCACTCTCATCTTCACAATCCACGTCGAAAGTTATGAAAAATAATGGCACGAAAATGTTCACGATTCAATTCCATTTTTTGAAAGAGAAGAACTTTTCAGTTTACTATCAACAACACAAATGAAGCTATAATGGTAAATCGTCTGCTGAATTTATGCTTAAAAATATCAAACTTTCGATTAAATTCGTCTGCGGTCGCCTAGCAACACTTACTGTTGCCAAGGCCAGAAATATAAATAGCAACCCTCGTATTAGACTTATAAGAAACAGAATATTTTCACAAAATCTACGCTTTTTTTTTCCTTAATAATTTTTATCCTCAAATAAGCTCTAGTAATTTAACTGAATATAAACTTTTTTTTCCTCAAAAAAGAAGGATTTGTCTTCAAATACTATTTAAAAGAAAGAGCAATATACTTTATTAATGAAAATATAAGATAACTAAATTTCTTTCCCGTCTGCTTTTTTACTTTATTGCCTAGAAATTGAATTTTCATTTATTCAAGAATTTATCTATCTGAAATTATCATCAATATTCTTTGCTAACGATAACAGAATTTTGAGTTTGTATCTAGATAACATTTTAATACCCACTTATAGAATCATTTCCTTCGTGTTTGGAAAAAAAGAATTTTTTAATAATTGCATGCACTTAAAATTAATAATTTCAATAATTAATAACATTGACATTAATAATCATTTTTTAAAATCTAATTTAATAAAATGAGGGGAAAAAATTACTTTTTTTATATTATTTACTTTTTTCGCGAAATTTAAAATTTTTACTCTCCAATTATAAAAGAATTCCCAAACCATGCCTCATCTGCAAACGAACAAACACTACAACAATATAAATTTAGGTTATTATAAATATGATAAAAATTACATTGATGAAATTTAATATGACCTAGAGCAGAAAAATGTATAATCGTAGCAATGTATTATGAATTCTTAATAGATATTAAAGGTAACTTAAATACTGTATTATCTTTCTTTTTGTACGAGAATAGAGAAATCTAATAAATTGTCTGGACAGACTTGAAGGAAATTTCCAAAACTAATTTGAAACAGCTGGATACATCTAGTTTCTCCTGATTTTAGATCAGAAGTAGACAGAAGAGTAAATTTCTTTTCTAAATTCATTTCTATAACTTCTGAACACACATTGTTACATACACGCATAGAATTTTTTTTTATTTTAATTTCTATATAGTATATTTATTTTACAATAAATCTTTTAGTTTTGTTTACAATTCAGTCTTTTAATTTACCAAGAAACGCAAAAAACTAATTAAAATGATCATATTTTGCTTTCTTTTTATATGTTAGCAAATCATTTGCTTAGTTTTTCTACACCACTTCATGAATTTCTCATAATTTTAAATTTATATATCCACATATTTTACGGAATAGTTTATAAACTTAATTAATTAAATGTATAAATTAAAGTCTTATGACAAAGATTCTCAATGTTTTTCCGAGTTAAAAATATAATTAAAAAAACTTAACTTATTAATAAAATTTTATCGAGATTAACATTCATTTGAGTTAAGTAAAAAAGGAAAACTTGTAGTAAAAAAATTCTTATTCTCCAAGATTTTCCCGGGCACAAATATCCAAAATTTCGAATTGCGACCATGGACGATTGCCTGTATGCTCACCTTTATCCCCTTAGAACCGTCAACAACCCTTTTTGTTCTCCGCCATGCTTTGGTGACCCGAGGAGATGACCCATTATTGGGAGGCTAGGGAAATTTTATCAAATTTCACAATTGAACATTTCCCCGGTATTTCTCAATATTTGTTTACTTTAATTTGCTTTTAGTTTGTTGCTGTCGCATCCGTACTATTTCCATATCATATATATAGAAGCTTTATCACTTCTCATTTGCTGAACTAAAAATGTAAAACAAAAAATTAATAAATAAAAATTAATAAATAAAAAGTAACATCTTAGTGGTATTTCAAAAAATAATTTTTAAATATATGTTTATTCATTTATATATCTTTAAATGACTAAAATAAAAAAACAATATTCCGTATTTCAAGCAATTTTATTTTAGTTTTCAAATGAGTTTCCTGCTTTATTAAAACTTGCTTTTTTCCTTTCTATTGGCAAAAGCATTTTTCTACAGCTCATGTATAACAGTTCGCAAATATTTGCCACAATACTTACTTAATATCAAGTTTCTTCCATAACAAGTTTATAGATACTAGAAAAAGTTAAAAAAAGCTGCAGTAAAACCACTTATAATTTATCTAATATGTACCTATTACGTATATTAATTTTTTCTACAAACATAGTGAAATGCGTTTCATTTAAAAATAAAACAAAAATTTAATTGCCTTATAAAATTTAATTGCTTCTGCACTGGTAGAAAGAGTGAAAGATCAAAAAATATAATCAAGTTTCCTTATTATTAAGTCTTACAGAAAAGTCCCAGCAATATCATTATCATAAACTCGTGAAAAAAGGTATAAATCATGAAAAAAAATTTAATATATTTTAAGCTAGGCATAATTCCTCGCGATGCATTCTAAAAGAAAATGTCTGCGAAAACATTAATTATACTATCTCAAATTGAATTGTCATGTTTGTTTAGTGCAACCATGAGATTAAACATTTAATCGGATTTTATGTTTAAATCAAAATTTTGAAATGCAAAAAAATTACATTTTAACCTTTTATGATAAAACTAATATTTTTTGTAACAAATATAAACATATTATTCTAGATCAAAGTACAAAATTTATCGAAGTAATAGGATAAAAGGATTTTGAGAAATGCTTTATAATTATTTCTTGTTGTTTTATTTTTTGATATTCCTTGAAAATTAAAACAGTTTACTTACTCATTAAATATAAGCTTTGATAAATCAAACATGAAAAGGTGTTTAAGTGCAGGGTACTTTTTAATTTTCAAATTCCCCGTAAATTATTGCGCGTCAAAGTAATGCTTTTAGTTGTTAAATACTAAAATATTTTTTTTCATATTCAATTTGAAACTGGTGTATTTTCAATGGTTTCCCTATTAAAAAAAACATCAAAATACAAAAATAAATATATTGGTACAAAATATAGTCATCTCTTCCCATATCTTGTATAAAATATCAATCACTAAAACTATCCAATTTAAAATTCATTTTAATGGAAGGACAAAAATATTTTATTATAAAAACTGAGACTTGAGAAACAAAAAACGGTAAAAATTATTTATTTAATTATTAATATCTAAAATAGGAATTAGGAAAATGCGTTAGGAATTATTTAACTTTATTATCGACATTCAAGCAAAAGTCATAAATTTTAAAAAATGTGACAATATACTCTGAAGTCTAAGCAAACGTTTTACATCATAATTGTAATATCGAAAATATTACATTCCATTTCATTCCATTTTCACTATTTTTATCAGAAAACCCAAACATTTGGTTTGTTAATTTGAATTTTTTTTAAAAATGTCAAGAGTAGTTTTAATGGAAAAACTCATATTTTTTAAAGGAACATACATTTCTCAAATTAAAGACTTTTTGCATTGAACAAATTTTCTAATATAAAATGTAATGTACAGCAATTGGAAAAATATAAATTCAATACATAGATTCTGTTAAAAACTTTTATCATATAGTGATAAAACATAAATAATTTCCAATTACTAAAAGTCACAAAAACAATTAAATTATTTCTATGTGTTTTAAAAATGTTTCAATGATGTAACATCAGGAGTTTTAAGGAATAGAAAACATTTCATACTAATTTTGAAGCGTTAATTATAATGTTTTAGAAACGTATCGACAGATGATGCAATCAACAAAAACAATCGTGTAAAAAAATTAAAAATTTTGCTACTTTCTCTCTCATAAAAAAGTAGGGATTGATCTCAAAGTCTTCAAAAACACAAGGCTTAACAAAAAATTAGGAAATTTTAAGAGATTGCATTTGTTATTTTATCTAATCTCTTTATCAAACGTCTCTTGATCAAATCCTTTTACTTAATAATCATAAGAAAGCTTTTTTAGCTGATAAAAATTTCTTGATTGCATTTAATTACACCGAATTATAAAAAATTAATATTCTCAATTAAAACTTTTCAAAATAGAATAATGCATGTAATTTTCTGTTGTGTAATTTTGTGAACAAAATCTTTATTTTATTAAGAAAAAGACTACTTCTTTTCATTCTTTGCTATATAAATATTAATTACAACACTATTACAGACAATGTAATTTTGCTGCAAAGACATATTAATAAAATTCCTTTAAAAAAGCTTAATTGATAAATATAATTTATAAATATAAAATAACACTAAATTAAATATTTAAGAACTAGCCTCATGAATGAGTATATATTTTTTAAAAGTTTTTAACTGTAGTTAAGTTACAAGATTAGTAGATAAAGATTTTTACTCGAGTTCGTCTTCTAAAAATTTATATTTGTTGCTTCCACTCCAGAAAGACTGAACATTGATACCTAGAAAAACTGGATTGGTTAATTTGGTCTATTATTTGTGTGTAGATTAATGATTCATCCGTAATCTTCAAATATAATCATAATTAATTTAATAAAAATATATTATATACTTAATCATCAAAATTCTATAACATTTTATTCGTTTTTTTTTCCTATAAGGCTAGAGATAACACATCAGTGATTTAATTACTTCTTAAAATGGATGAATCTATGAAAAGTCAACAAAGTCTACTCAACACTTCCGAAAGTTATTTTTTAGATTACACTTCAACGAAAAACGAGAGCATTCAAATTGTTTTTTATTTATAACATAAAAGTTTGCTTCTAATAATAATGTTGTAATTATTGTAAAAAAATCATCTGCATAGTAAAAAAACTATAATGCTTCTACAACCAGTTTAAGGGTCCAATTAGTTATTACTTATTATAAGAAATGCTATTAAACGAATATATCTTAAAGCAATTCAAAAAAGGGATATTGATTCAAATTATAATATTCCTAAACTACACTGAGGGAAGAAGTATGACATAAGTATGATAAAATCTACCAAATTTTTAATAAAATTTAAACTATTTCTCGTTTTATGGGAATACCGAGAAACTCTTAATAATTTTTATAAAATGGTTTTATAATATGTCATAAAATTTCACAAATGAGGTAAAATTTCATAATTTTATCATGCGCATGAATTAAAAACCATTTATTTGGTTTGATATACTTCTCAGTTTCGTACTTTTTACAAAATGTGTTGCGATAAGAACTGTAATTTTGAAAACCAGATTTTCCTGTTAATTGTTATTATACGAATTGAGAAATTACCAAATAAATCTTTGAAACATCGAAATGTTTTAAGATTAATGTTTTTTTTTACCAGAATTTTTTCTTATATACTTTCTTACCAAAAGTGTCATTACCATAAATGAAATTTTAACATCAATTTCGAGTACAAATTCTTCGTGTACAGTGCTCAAAATAATAAACAGACCACCTTAAACAACTTTTGATCGAATTGTCGGATCAATCTTAATGATTAGAGGGAGTGATTTCAAATATGCTAATTAATGTAGACGATATTTTAAGCTACGAAATCGGACACAAAAGCGTACTTCCTCTGAATAAACATTCGAATTTCTAACCCTCGAAATATATAGGAGATAGTCGCAATCTGAGAAATATGGCCACCATAGAGGGGAGAAATCCAAAGTTTGGACCCCTTATTGTTAATTTTATTTTTTCGTATTTCACCAGATCTCAAAAATTTTTTAAGGGAATTGAAAAAAAACTATCACACAATTATAAAATTCATTTATCTAAAGATTTTTCCATTAAAAATGCAACTTTTAGTAAAAATTATAAATTTTTACTTTTCCATTTGAACATTGTCTAAAAAATTTTTTAATGTAAGGTATACAATTTTTTAAATCATGCAAACTGCGAAACTTTATCGAAATCAGCGGGATAATTTCTGAGAAATTGTATTTGAAAGAAGAAGTCCTATCTTTACAGTCAATTTAAAAGATTCATTTAATTGCTATTTATTGTAGAAAATGTTGCTTTAAATTAGAGATATCGATTTATAAAATAGTTTTCAAAAACTAGATTACGATAAAATATTTTGCAATTATAAAATATTTTAAATAAAAATATTTTATGACAGCCTTACCATAAAGTGATTGATGAATTACGATGAAATATATTTTATGTGTATTTGAATTTAAAATTATTAAATTGATTTCTAAGAAAATCATTATTTTAGCAAAATATTTCTAAAAAAAAGCATAAGAAAATAAGACTAATTGAAACTTATAAAGAAAATTAAATCGAATCAACATTTTGATATAATAAATATACATTTATGCTTTAAAAGAAATCCTTTTAATTTCTCAAAATTAGCAGCAATTCAGATTCAATCGTAGTAGCGTTTTAAAACATGATTTTATTTCATTATAACTTTATATGATACATTATAAACTAAACCACTTCTTAAAAATGCCTTAAGTCATGTCATTTTTAATTTTCAGTCCTTAAACACCAAATTATAATTACAACACAAGTTTATTTAATAATTTTATGTCCAAAATTTGCTTGGATTTCCAATGCCAAAACACACATGTTTTGTCATCAAACCAATTTAGACAAAAACAAAATTACTGCTTCAGATGTCAAGAAGAGTGACATATTGATTACTTTTTTGACATAACTTTGTAACAAAAGTGACGTTGGCAATCCTAAGCCTTTTGTCCCTTCATAAAGTTCAAAGGAGTAAAAAGAAGATATATTTTAGAACGAATGGATAAATTTACAAAATCTTTATAGTTTAAAAATACAATAAAAAATTCACTTAATGAAACTAATCTCATTTACAATCACGTCCTTGATGAAATTTATCGGTACGGAAGGCATTACTGTAATAACTTACTTAATTTGCCTTCAGGCTATTTATCAATTTATCACTGCTTCATAAACATATTTTCCTTTGTTTTAGATGCTAGAGAATCGGGTAAAACTAATCACAATGAAACATAATTGACAAGTTTTTTTTTTCAATTCATAATTTTGCTTACACGAAAATAGAATTAATACATATTTTTAGTACTGTATTTGCTCCACTATATAAATTTAACAAGTTTCTAATCAATTTCTGTGTACAAGTATCATGGTTCAGTATTTAAATGAATTTTCGAGAGTATTCTGCGACAAAAACACTCTCAGAAATAAGACTCTTACTTTTAAAGATTCAACAATCTGTGGCGATATTACATATTAGGATAAAATACCTAGGATAAAAAAAAAAGGTTACTGTGACCTGGCGAACCTGTAAACTTCTATGCCAAGCATGAAGTATAATGAACTAAACTAAACTCAAAACAGATGAAATGTATATATATACCATTGCAAAAATTTATTTTTCTTTTGGCGCTTTGTTTGTACTTTTTCTTATGCTCTACTTCGAATATAATTCGGGATACTTTTGATTTTGGTGTTAAAATGTTATTAAAGTTAAGTTTTAATTTGACACTTCTCCTTTTTTTCCTTTGACGATTTATCGATTTCAAATGCAGGATAAAATACACGCAACCTATCTCGCCAAGGATAAGTGGTGGCCAAGACGTACCAATTATTATGGTTCAGTATTAAAATAAATTTTTGAGAGAGTATACTGCTATTGAAGAAACTCTCAGTATACTGCTTTCTCAAACAAAAAAAACTCTCTCAACAAAACTCTCACTTCTAAAGGTTCGACAATCCTTAAACTGTATTACTCTAATTTCAAAACTAATTTCATCACATAATCACGTAATTTGTGACAAAACGTGAACTCAAAAATATATGACGAAAATGTTACCTTAACTAAACCTAATCATAGCGCATTATGGAAGATCGCTAACTAGAATGAAGAAACTAGAATGAAGACTAGATGGCCGTGAGTGACGCAACAAGACGATTGGCCTGTATTTTGGTCTTATACCAGGAAAGTCTCGACTCGAATCCCGCTTCGGGCTAGTATACAATTTACCTCTCTGTTCTGTCCGTCCTTGTGTTATTTGAGCGAAATTGATCTATCTATATGGGGCCTACGATATAGTGATTATTAGAAAAGTTAGATATGTAAGATAATTTTTTTAGAAAAAATAATATATTAATTATTATAAATATTTGATGAAAATCTTTAATGAAATTTGTTTCCTTGAAGAAGTGATAATATTTATTTCGTCACGCCAACTAAATTTTTTCTCGGAGCATGGACCAAGAAGCGGTTTCGTCAAAAACGAAGAAAGTTACATGAAATTTGAGCATTCATTTTTTACAGGGAAAGAATTTCCTGCTTACAATCAAGCAATAATTTTATTTTCTTTGACGTAACCAGAATAATGCCAAGCGATTCATAGTGAGTTAGTTTTTAATATTAACATACAAAATCAGTTCTTACATAAAAAAAAATAATGGCTATTAAATAAATAGTAAATACTTTTAGGTTTTCGATTTTCTATGAGCTATTGCACTGACAATTTAATTAGCTTATGAGTTATTCAAGCATTTTGCATAAACACAAAGATATTTTTTATCCTGACAAAAATAAGTCTCGCGAAAAAAAAAATTACTTATGCTGCAGAAAAATAAATATCACTCAAATCATTACTATTTTAAATTTGAATACTTTTAGAAGAAGAAATAGTGCAACATGCTCCTCTAATGCAAACAAACTATTAGCTAATACAAACTATTAGCGAAGAGTGAGATACCATTATGAAATTAACTTTCAATATTCATACATATTCTTGCGTTACTAATACAATTATGTGATTAGAAAATTATGATGAAAAAATAATTTTTATAATAAAATCAAAATTTGTCAAAAAGAAAAGCCTAAAATTTTACATTTCTTAGAACATGCCTTTGGCCTAGCTGGGATTATCTGGGTCTGATAATTTATCCTCGCATATACATTTTTCTAACCTTCTTCTTTTTCTAGCCACCATTGTCTTTTGTTTAACATCATACTCTCCCTTGCGGACACGAGCTTTATCAGCCATCAACATAGCTCTGGTTGTGTTATAACCTGGCGTTATAAATTAACTCAGTCAAAACTTTACATTTTACAATGTTTCCTTCATTGTTACATCCAACTACTTCATAAGCACCTATCTTTAGTGGATCAAGTTTGACAAAAGTACTCTTAGGAATCCAAGACCATAATATATTATTGAAACTTTCATTTGAGTTTTGAGTCTTTCCTTGAAGACACTTAGCGAACAATTCAGGTTTTGCCAAATCCTGATACACATGTTTAATCTTCAATAATCTCGGGGCAAACTGCTCTTATGTTTATATTCCCCACCTGAGTGTTTCGATTTTATGTACCTACACCACGTATTCTCATCTTGTGGGCAAAGGCCATGATTGGGGTTTTTATCCGTGGAAAATTTATGGAAAAATGTTGCCCAAACAGCTTGCTTCATTGATTGCAAATCATTCGTATTGTTGCGAATTGATAATCCATAATATAATTGAAACCTATCAATTTCTTTTTCCGTCAGTCGGCCACGTCCTCCTACAGATTCATTATCGTCCAATTTCTGACCTTTTAGTTTTTGTTTCAATGCACGCAGCCATTCTTTTTTTTTACGTACCCAATATACTCTATTTTATTAACTGTCATATCTCCATATGGGTTAGCTTCGCACACTGCTTTGTAAGCCCTTGAATCACCATTACCAAGAAATTTAACGCAACGAAGGTTCAGATCTCTTAAATATTAAAAGAGCACCGAGGCCCCACTATTGCCATGAAAGTTTACTCGACAGTTGAAATCGTGCTTTAACTTATTTTCACACTTGAAAAACCTTGATAATATTTCTATATCAAGCACTTTGCCTACATCAACACTTGTAGCAACAACCACACCATTCATTGACACATGTCTTCGTCTTTGCCAGGTACCATCGATTGCTACAGGAATGTCAATTGAATTGTTGGCAGTTTCAGCTTCTCTTGCTGCATCATTCATGCTCTTCAAGGCAACATTTTGAATTGCAGACCCTATTTCACTTACAGCTTCATCGAATCCGCAAGTTAATTATTCCACAAAACATTTGAGTAACTGCTTTTCATTTACCAATGCTTCTTATGGCATATATCAATTTAGTGTTTACTTCGTAAATTTTAGTCTCTTTGTTGTTGCACATTTTGTTAGAAACTTCAGTATTTGAGAAAGATGATTGAAAGTTCCATTTTTCACAATATAAGGAAAGTTCAGAAGCAAGCCTTTGAACTTGCTTTAAAAACTTACGTTTTATGCTCCTGTTCTTACATGCTGAGCATAGAACTGAATTATTTAAATAATTTGAAAATAAATTTAAATTGATAACTTCATTTGCGGAATCATTATTTAAAAGGAGTTCAAACTTGTAAAAATTGCTGTCTAGTTTCGTTTTTGATGCGGATTGATTCAAATCAATCTCTACTGGATGAACAAGCCTTTGAACTTTTAGAATGAATTCAAAATTCCTTACACTTTTTGAAAACTTTCTCTCGGCTTCGTGGCATGTTTATTAGCAAATTAGTTAAGAGAACTAATTAAATAATTGTGCAAAATTGTGCTGAAAATTTGCAGAAAGCAGATTTTACGTAAAATCAAATTTTAAAGTTAGTAAATACACGCAATCAATCGAAAAAAAAGCTGATTTCGCTTCAAATCTATTAATAGTTGCTGTTTTCATACAAAACTAAATATAAAACTAAATTCTACCGAAGTTAAAAGCCAATCCAAACTTATTTTCAAGCAAACAAGAGCAATCCATCTTTCAATTTCGGTTTTTTTGGGCGTGGCTTTGAGCCTAAAATGTTTGTTTACTATTTTCAAATTTTTTTTAAAAATTCTTCTAATTTAGACACATTCAAATTTTAAACGTCATTTTTTCCAGAAATAATTCAATTTTCATAATATACAAAAAAATTCATTTTTTAGTTGATTTGCGTGCACCTACCCCCTTAATAAATAATAGTAATTTCCTTATCTTCATCGTCAGAAACTATGAATCTTTTTAATATTTTTTATGTTCATTAGAAATTTATGGAATATAACTAGCAACTAATAGTTAATATTAGTAAATACTTGTAATAGAAAATTCATTAGCGATTTAAAAACTTATTGCTCATAAATATTTTAGATTTTCGGTCCGGCAGAATTTTGTTTTCATTTGATATATATTGTGATATTTGCTGTTATATAAATAGATTCGCCAATGAAATATGTACACGTACTTAAAAATGCTCCCATAAGATCTAAAAAATCAATTAGCCCAACAATTAGGAAACAAATCAGAATTACAAATCAATTAGAAAACAATTAGCCCAAGTAACCCAACAACTATATACAAAAAAATAAAAATAAATAAAAAATATAAAAAAGGAACAAAAATGAGCATTTCAATTTCAACATTACATTGAATAGCATGTAATTAAATTTATTTTCTTTTATAACATATTAAAACCTACAATAATTTGAAGTGCATTTTATATCTTTTGTAATAAAACAACGATTTAGCATTATTTTTAATCCTCGTATACTACAATTAATTAATTAACTTTATAAATTTCGATAAAACTACAAAAACAAAATAAATATACGTCATGCGTCAGGGCATACCATTTTTAATTATATTCTTCAAAGACAAATTCCTTAAAGAACAAGTTTTCTAAATAATGCAGGAATATTTTAATTCCTTTATAGCGTATAAAAAAAGAAATTTGTAACTTAAACAATTACGTAAGCTTTTAACTATTACTTATGCAACATTTGTCTTGAGTTCTACGCTTCAAACTACTGTTTACAGATTATATAAATACTTCCAATATATTGTAGTTGTGGATTCTTTATCTAACATTTTAATTAATTTTAAAAGAAACAGTCTATTCAATGCTTTTTTTAATTAAAATGTGATTAATTTTCATTCCACTTTAATAGCATTAAAAAAATTAGCCACAATAAAAACAACAACAAAAATCTACGAACTAATGATAGTTTTAAATAATTAAGACTTATGAACGTGAAAATTCTATTGAGTATTCAAAACAATTTAACTATTGTTTTTACCTAATTGTTTAATGCCATTACTATTCATTCGTTTGAAACGAATATATTTTGAATATAGGAAGACAATGAAGTAAAAAATTGAAGTAAAAAAAATTTCTTTTACCTGCAATTTAACTTTTTAGTAATTACTACAAATAATTTTTTAGTAATTTTATTTTGTTTTTTGTACATTTTTCCAGTATGAGCTATAACAATTTTTCAACAATTTATATATATATATATATATATATATATATATATATATATATATATATATATATATATATATATATATATATATATATATATATATATATTAGTCATTTTCAGGACCTTAGTTTTAAGGTGCACTATTAAAAAAATAATTTTGTAGAGATATATATTAAAGGCTTCAGTTTTCATTTATAATATGCGCTGTCTTAAATTAATTAATAATTCTAAGCTAAAATTAATTAATTGTTAGATTTAAAATATCACTAAGTGTTAGAGTCTAATTAATTTTCACTACTAGTTTCCAATAATTTCAAATCACCTGCAACATTTTTTCAATTGTAAGAATGTTTGGTTGCATTCATTAAAAAGTGAAAGTTTTTCTTCGTTTTACTTCTTCCCAAAGATATTTAAAGAAAAATAATAACAGAACTAAAATGCTTTTAAGACAATTAGAAAAAAAGAAATCCAACTACGCAATTATAATAAGGATTTTAGCATTGTTGTTTCTTTCCAGTCATAAGAAATAAAATTTTGGACTTTCAAATATTATCTTCAAACAAACTTAAAATAGTTTTCACTTCAACAAAACTGTATTAAAATTGAAGAATTAAGGATTAAAAAATGAAACACTTTATAAAAATGTTTTTACATTAAATTAGTTATAATAATTAGTATGGAAAAGTATTTTATTTTAGGGCATTGTTAAATACGTCTTTTAAAACCTTGGAAATTTCATTCTTAAGTTGTTTTTTTTAATTTAATACAAATTTACTTATAACATTTATAAGTAGAAAACTTTTAAATTAATTCCAATAGATTAAGTTTTCGCGTTCTTATTTAAAGGCTTTGCTTTTGAATAAAAAATAACTAATTAAATTATTACTAGTTTGCATAAATTAGATTTATAGTAGTTAGTGTAAATCAAAATAAAATATACAGCAATAAAAAATAGAATATATATAAAATCTGCTGCGACATGCAAATTTTACAATATTATTATAAATTCTTTTTCATTAAAAGATTTATCACTGCCTTTGTATTTATTTCAATGCGACTAACCTGACTACACTTTTTAAATTTGAGTGCAAAATTTGGTTTATAGTGAAATTTAGTTAGTATTGATGTAAAAATAATTCTAGATATATTTTACAATGTATATGTCCTAGAAAAGCGCTTTAAAGCTTAATAAAGTTATAGCAATGCATGTTGATAGAAATTTTTGTATTGTCGATAGGCAGTTGTGACTAATTCGTTGTTTCTCAATCATTGTAGTTTAAAAAACATTAAGCAAAAACTACGAATGTATCTTTCTATCGGACTACTTTGATTTTATGAAAACATTTCCATGGAAATTGAGGGATTCTTGCTTTATATACATTAATTTTTCATCTAAAATTCTTGCTTCACATACATTAGGTTACACTAGTATTTTTTTAAAACCACTCCTAAAGTTCCTGCATGTTTATTTGTTTTCTTTTAAGCAAAAATAGTTGCTATTTTTTTTAATTTTATAACTTTTGAAAACAAAATCGTTATTAGAAAGTAGGTCACAGAAACTAAATGACCTTTAACTCTTCTTCAATTAAAGTTTTATTATTATGGGAAATAGTTATTTGCTTAATTGAGAGTAGTAATCCATTACTTGGTGGTTTCTTAAAAATTAAGTAAATTATTTTTAAAAAGGATTGCCAAATTGAATTCTACTTGTCAAAAAGTAGAATAAAAAGTGTGTTAGAAATTTTGAAAAATCTCTCATTGTCTCGCACAGTTGTTTTAATTTGTTAGTGCAGTATAAAAAATTCTGATCAGAATAGGGTTAAAAGTACCGCATTCTTGGTGCCAGTACTTTTAACCGTAAAATTTTATGGATTATAGTATCTGATATATTTTGTACCGTTCTTTTCACAGTAGCACCGTAATTATTACAGTACTTTTTACTGTAAAATCTCTGTATCACTGTAACTAAATAAATACTACTGTTAAAATTATGGTATAAAATTTTACAGAAACAATGGATTTTAAGAATGCTGCAGTCAGGATGCTGGTACTTTGTATCAGAATTTAATCCGGAATGTTTTACATTGCAAATTAAAAAGATAATATCTATTTATAGAATTTGAATTCAAGAACAAGTTATTTTCATAGCAAAATATATTTAAATTGCATTCTTATTGCGAAAAAATTTAAATATAAACTAAATTTAAGAATAGATAAAACATACTTTTAAGGCTTCGAAATATTCAATGCTTATAATGGCAGTCTTAGCTGTGTAAAATAGTCCTATTAGAAACATATACAGTCATTTTCTGTATAGTTTTGTTGATTTGTGGTAAAATTTCCATGTACTCTCCAGTGTCAAACTACCAAAGTGAATTTGGACAAATGAAGCAGTTAATTGCAAGGTGTGACAGTGTCAATGTTGTAGCACTGAAAACATTTAAATGTCTAAATTGCTGTTGTTAAACTTAATTACATTGCCAGGTGGCTCATGTTTAAGGAGAATTACAATCATTTTAATGGACAGGAACTGTACAATCAGCCCTTGAACAAAGTTGTTTGATAAATTTTGATCACTAATTGAGGTTTTACGAAGTGAAGTATAATTAATCCTAGAATAATTTCAGGAACTGTAAAACTAATGTTTCAACACACTAATGGTATTATTATGCGTCCTTTTGTCGTTTAATCGTAACTAAATTAATCGTTTTCAAACTAATTTAAAATTCTCTCTTTTTTTTATTTTGATTTTATTTCTATTGAAGTCAATTTTTTTATCTAAGCCACACTTAGTTCGGAAGGTAATTATGCGAAATAATGGGCTACTCAATTTGTATGCGAAATTCGGGGAATATTTATGTTACGTAATTTTTAATCCTAAAACTCTCGACTGTAGTCCAAAACAGAAAAAAATAGAATTAAGGCCTTTTAAGTTGCTTTTGTTGTTTTCGTATAAAATAGAAATTTAATTTTGCGATCAGAAAGTAACCATTAATAAAGAAATTATACTTAAGTTATGTTAATCAGTTGTTACGCAAAAAAAGCTTTAAATTTCAAAAATTAAAATTACATCATTTAGGAATGCGTGATTTGGTATTCTGCCAATTGCCATAATTAATGCTGTTGAAATAATAAGAGCTTTTTAGAAAGACATGAGAAAGGAAGATTTAAAAAAATGTCGTATTTGAATTTTTAACTAATTTACCTAAATTAAGCACTTGTCGCAGAGTGTGAAAAATAAAAAAAACGGCCACCCATTAATAACTTTTGATTTAATGATCGGGTCTTCACGTTCTAGGACTCAATCTTAAAAGTTCGACGGGGTGACCTCAAATGTGCTAATTAAATAGTGCCGACGATATTTTAAGTTACGAAATCAGTCATAAAAACGTACTTTTTCTGGATAAACATACTTTTTTTTCGACGGATTCAAATTCCTTACCCTGATTCTGACAGAGTTCGAACAAAATCGGTTGAATGTTAACTGAGAAATAGAATTCAAAAAAAATATTCGATGATAAGAAAATATTCAAATGATTTTGCTCAAATTTTGTATTTTGCCATTTAAAATAGAGTTCTTTGAAATGGCGTGAAATATTTTTTACCTTACAATTCACATTTTTTAGACCATTATTAAATAAAATATTAAAAAAGTTACAAATAGTTAATAAAATTATATTTTGCAATGGAAATATCTTTGTATAAATGAATTTTACAATTATCCGTTAGAAATTTTCAAATCAATTAAGTTCTCCAGAAATTCTGATGTATGCAAGAATTAAAATTCACATTAAGGCGTCCAAACTTTGGACTGTTCTCCTGACCAAACTATTAAGGCCATATTTCCCAGATTGCGGCTACTCCAAATATTTTGGGAGTTAGAAATCCGAATGTGCTAAAAATTGCATGTTTACTCAGAAAAAGTAAGTTTTTATGTCTGATTTCCTAAAATATCTTTAATATAACGTCTATTCTACTTAATTAGCATATGTGAGGTCACCCTTTCAAATTTTTAAGATTTGAGTCTTTCAATGTGAAGATCAAAAGTTATGATTATCATCAAAAGTTATCATAATCATCAAAGGTTGTCATCATCATAAAAAGTTATCGTAGATATTAAAAGTTATCATTAGTTCAGAGGGGTTCGTGTTTCATTTTGATCATTACCTGTAATATTCCAAAAAAAACGAACATTGAAAGAAACGAACATTGAAATAAGTAATGATTTCTGTTTCCATCAGAGAGGAAAAGAAATATTTACAAACCCTGATTAAAGTCAGAGAATCCCTGAACAATGCAGATATCAAATTGACATAAAACTTCAAAAAGAAGAAACATTTTTAACCAAATTAAGAGTCAAATAGCTTGCTCGAAAACTTTTAAAATGAATTCAAGATTTTTTGCACCCAATTATAAAGTTTGTTTAATCAAAAATAATTATATGCAAAAATAACTTTTAGTAAATATTTAATTGTTTTTTTTTTATTATTTAATTTAATAATGTTCTAAAATGTGTAATGTATACCATTTCGTACATCATTTTAAAAAATGCAGTTTTAAATGTCAAAATACAAAATTAGAGGCGAAATTTACTTGAATAGTTCCAAAAGAACCGAATTTTAAATTTACGATATTTTCAAAATTTTAAACTAAGTATCGCAATGATTGACATTTTTAATCAATTTATATGCAGAGATTCCAATTGCATTGTAAAGGCTTTTGATTAATTATAAGGTTTTGATGCGCAGTTTACCGGAAATTATTAATAATATATAAAACATTATAGTATGATAACCATTATAGTGTGCATAACATTAAAACATACACTGGTGGACAAAATTAAGAGATGAAAGACATTTTCCCAAATATCTCAAAAAATACTCAATATAAATAAATGAAATCTGGTATGGATATAGCTTATTCCCTGATAATAAAGTATGCGAAACAAAAATGAAAGTGCCATTCACTGGCAGGACCTATTGCCAATAAATTCAATGTAGTCTGAACTTAAGGATAAAAGATGACAATAAAAATAAGGCTTCTACAATGTGTGTTGCCTCTAGTATGGTGTATGGTCACCCCTGACAGACAGACAGCATGCACAACGAGTACCCATGCTATTAATAAGGGAGTTAAGGAGGTGGAAGAATGGGAGGAAGATCCTCCCATTCTTCCCACCAGAGCAATTTTTAACTCCAGAATGGTTCTGGGGGAAAGTTGGCGCATCGAAATAGCTCTCCCAAGATCATCCCAAGCATGTTCAATAGGATTCAGGTCAGGGGATTTGGCTGGCCTATCCATTCGTTGAATATCCTCGCTTTCCAGATACTCATCAACCATGAGAGCCCTATGTGGTCGTGTATTGTCGTCCATAAAAATGAACTCAGGGCCAACAGCGCCCCTGAAAAGACGCACATAGGGCTTTAGGACCTCCTGCCTGAACCTCCGGGCATTCACGGAACCATTGTCAAACACATGGAGCGGTGTGCGGGTATCTTGCATGTGCGAATGAATGTGCGAAAATGCTTTCCATCTCTTAATTTTGTCCATCAGTGTATGATTCTTTAATACAATGAAGTCCCCATGTTGAAGTGGACTCCCTTAAGGTCAGTCGTATTCTTACTATGGATAAACTACACTTGCATATTCTATAATCAATAATGTGCAAACCATAACGTTTATTATTGTAGTAAATACGTTCTTGATAAATATTTCTTATTGATGTACTGTCGTGCAATAAAAAAAACAATACGAGCTGTGAAAATTTCAAAATTGAGATGGATTATTATATATTTGGTAAATTTGCATGATAAGCTACTTATTGAAAAAAAAGTTTTAAAAGTTATCTAAGCATTGCTAGCCGCTTTTCTTGAAATTTGTTACGTAGCATTTTTTTCTTCAAATGCGCGTCAGTGTAATGCTTCTTTAAGACATTCTGTGATAATTAAAGATATAGCAATCTTCATCAAGTTATCATGAAATCATTATTTTCCAGTTTAAAATAACTTTCACAAACTTTCTAAGATCACGCCATTTATCTCCATCTTAAAAACTTGTTTTTCATCACCTTTTAAATAGCGACCCTAATTGCATCGAATAATGGCATATACGTGCCTTTATCAGAGTCGAGCTACTTAATTTCCCTGGAACAATAAGCGATCATTGCATTCTTAATTAAACTCAATTGTTTAGAAATTCTTATCTTGAATGTCACTCAAAAGTGCTTGTAACTAGCGATTTCAATAGTTGTTGAGTGACAGCAACTCCACCGGTGTATTTACTTTGCCCAAAGCTCTCTCTATAATTGATAAAGGTCTGCGGCATTACAAACTCCTTCAGACTAGATTTGCATTCTTGAAAGAGGTAGATTTGCATAAGCGCCTTTACTCAAGCGCAATTTCTACAGCTAATTTAGCTTCCTTCAAATACCGAGTTTCAAAATCTTGGCCTTTAGAAGAGAAAATTAGCTTGCTAACAATCTTTTGCCATCGGCCTCAATTATTTTTTAGGCCCTCTAGGCTACTAATTATAGAAATTGAAGAGTGTTATTAGACTTTTGTCAGTGTTGTAATTAGTTTTACATTCAATTAGTAAGTGAGCTTTTAATTAAAGCAATACATATATTATTTTTTTATATTAATGAGAAACTTTAAAATCATTGTTATATGATTCGAAAAATAAAACAAAAAGTCTTTCATTGAAAAGTCGGACTCGTTTTGTAATATTCTGTAATTAAAAGTATTAAATTGCATCCTTTTTAATCAATAGTTGTCTTAAATTGTGATTAAGATTATTTGTACATATTTCCTAATTATGATTAATATAATTTTTTCATTCTTAATTGTCATAATGATAGTTTGAATATGTCTCTTAATTGTCCTTAAAATAGTTAGCGCATATTTCTTAATTGTGGGTAAGATCATTTGTGCATAGTTCTTATAATGCGATTTAAAACATTTGTACGCATTTCATAATTATGATTAAGATAATTTGTACATGTTTCTTAATTGTCATTATGATAGTTTGTACGTATTTCTCAATTGTCCTTAAGATATTTCGTATATATTTCTGAATTGTGGGTAAGATCACTTGCACATAGTTCTTAATTGTGATTAAGATCATTTGTACGCTTTTCTTAATTATAATTAAGAAAATTAGTACCTGTTATTTAATTGTCATTATGATCGTTTGCAGATACTTCTTAATTGCCATTATGATCGTTTGTACATGCTTCTTAATTGTGAGTAAGATTATTTGCAAATAGTTCTTAATTGTGATTAGGATCATTTGTACATATTTCTTAACTACATGTAAATAAATTATTATACATCAGTAGAAATCTCATTCATAAACTTATATAGGATAGAATAAAAAAAATTCGGATCAAATTACGATAAAAAGTACCGGCACTCAGAGAGCCGGTGGTTTTAACCGCAAAATTCATTTTTACTGGAATATTAACATAAAAAAATGTGTTATAATACTTAATAAATATTATAAAGGAGTAAAAAATTTTATATAATATTTTATGGTAGAAATGGATGATGCACCCAAAGTGGCGGTAATATATACCGCCACATGATCAGGAATTTTTCCTAATGTAGGGGGAACATGGGATACCATGAAACAAAAGTAACTAATTTTTATTTTTCTAGCCACAAATTTGTTTACACAAATTATATATTTTAATTAGTTTCGTTGTGGATTTAAGAAAGAAACGTTACTATACATTCAAACACGATTTTTCATTGCATCTGCGAATTTGGATGGCATATCTTTATAAAATATATTTTTGTAAAATAATAGAATCTTCTCTTCGTGAAATATTCATTAATTTAAAAATATTTACATTTTTTCCCCTTTAAAGTAGAGATATTTAGACGCTACTTTAGTATTCTAAACGTCATTGAGTTCTAGAATTTCCATGATTATTATTCTCTATACCCTCTATTCAGAAAGGATTCGATTTAACTTTAATTAAATAAAATCAACTTTCGAAAAGAGAAATGCTCTGTGTGAACTTCAATCTCTGAGGAAGCCGGTCCTTTTAAATACTGGACAATAGCCATTCTAGAAAAGGTCGAAAGGGTATCAGTAGGATACAAAGTCAACCAACTATTTATAATTCAGCATCCCCTTTAATTGCTATCAGAAATGGCCGGAGATGACTTTCTCCACTAGGTATTTGAAAGCAGAAATATTATTGAAAATCTTAGAATAAAGATGGGATATTTTTGAATAAAACATATTGTATTTAAATATGTTTTATTTTGTATGATTGCTGTTATGCACTAATTCTACTTCAATAGGCTATTAGAGATTGATACCTGGGATTCATTCCAAGAACTTTAAAAGCAACTATAGCACATATGTTCTCTATATTACCTCAATTTAGGTCTGAAAGCGACTGATAGTAATCACCCTGTCTCCGTACTACTCTACGTTACCGCCTAACCATGTGTAGATTTATTGTTACCGAGAATAATGATTTAAATAAATTTTCAAAAAGATAAGCACTCTGCATGAACTTTAATCTTTGAGGGATAATGCGAAGAGAGTTTAACAATAAATTATATCATACTCCACTAAGATAGTAAATTACTGTTTCTGTAGAAAAGCTCAACTATATGTTGGCAAAACATGATATATAAATTTTTAATCCTCTTTTGTAATAATATCAAATACTATTATTTAAACTTTACACTTGTCAAAAATAATTTTAGGCACTGGGGAACTATTTCTAATATTTTCAAAATGTTAGAGGAAAAAAACTATTTAAACACAAGTAAAAATAATTTGAGATTAAAATTATGCAAATTAATTAATCGTGGTAGCTTTAAAAATCGGTTTTAAACTCTAAAGATACAAGTTTTCATAATCATTTCAATACCATTTTGGAACATTTACGTTAGCGTTATTTTTCACTTTAGTTTAGCTTTGTATATTACCCTTTTCTCCTTTACCCTTTATAATAGCTACTTCTTCTTAAGATTTTGAGCTTTAGTGTTTAATTATATTTTAAAAAATTTGAATGTTTAGTTTTCACCTATTATGCTGAAAATTGATTAAAAGAAGATTGGAAAGGAAATTTATTTAAAAAAAGAATTTCTGTTATTTTTATCAAATATATATCTGATTTAAAGATAGAAAAAAGATCAACATATTATGCTATTAAAAATTAACTATTATATTACGATAAACATCCAACCCTTTCGACATTTCTTTCTTAATCACACTCCACATAAAAGTAAGGAACATTTTCACTTATCTTGCTGATAATAGTTCGGTACTTCTGAAAGTATTTGACAGGAGATTTGTGTGAAAACCAATTTCTTGTCAGCGTCTGTAAGCATAATGAGTGTGGAAATGATCGTGTCATATCTAACCATTAACGATCCAAGTTCTTGTTCGGTACAAACCTACACTAATGGCAGCACTGCCCTTATCACTTTATAGGTTTCTGATAAAATATTCTGAGAGGGGGATTTAGGGATAATTTTATAGGATATATTTTCCCTGCTTGTATTCTATAGATGTATACATATTATCAGACTGTATTTAATAAACAAAAACTCTATAAGAAATTAGAATTTTAGAGCAATCATGCGTAATTTTCTAACTACATTGAAAGAACGTTATATTTTACTTTCTTAAGAGATTTATCCCTGATATTATTTCTCTTCAAGTGTAATTTTAATGAAATATAGTAATCGAATTAAAATGAATGAAAACTCTAATTTGGCAAGAGATTTGCTGGAAAACCAAATTCTTGTCTGCGTCTATAAGCATAATGAGTTTAGAAATAATAGTGTCATATCTAATCAGTACCTAATGATCAAAATCATTGCTTTGCTCAAACCTACATTAATGGCAGCACTGCCTATGTTTCTGATAAAATATCCTGAGCTGGGGCCTTACGGATAATTCTTCAGGAATATATTTTCCCCTACTTGTATTCTAGAGTTGTTCACATATTGTTAGAACTGTATTAAAGAAACAAACACGTATGTTCGAAATGAGAATTTTAGTGCAATCATGCGAAGCTTTTTAACAGTATTAAAAGAATGTAACATTCTATTTTCCAAAGAGCCCTAAAAAGCAGTATTCCATTTTATCACATTTAATTTTTTCAACATTCAGTAATCAAACGGAAACAAATGGAAAATCTAATTTGTCAGGAAATCAGCTAGAAAACTAATTTCTTGACAGCGTCTATAAAATCATGAGTGTGGAAATAATCGCGTGATATATAAAAGCAATTAACAATCCGAGTTCTTGTTCGGAAAACTTACATTAATACCAGCACTGCTTGATTCACTTTATTAGTTTCTGATAAAATATTCTGAGCAGGAGCTATAAGGATAATTTTTCTAGTTGATATATTCTTTTGCTTTATTTACTACAGATGTTTACATATTTTAAGGCAGTATTAAAGAAACGAAAGCTGTACATGGAATGAGAATTTTACATCAATAACGTAACTTTACAAATAACGTTACATACCACTTTCTACAGAGTCTTATTATTTTATTTTATAACAGTCATTGAACAGCTGACCCAGTTTTAGGCTTACGACGACTACTAATGTTCTACTCCGTAGCGTTGTAATTTTGAACCCAATCCAAAAGACTAGAAAAATCCTGATTCAAGTATTGGAAGAAATTTGATGTCAAAAAGTACTTTTTCATGGAATTAACCCGCATTTGCATTAAATGGAGAAGAAAATCATGAAGACCTCCCATGGTCAGCCTGATGGCAAGAGGAGCATTCCTGAGGTAATAAATGATCCAGTAGTTTACTTGCCTCCTGGGTTGGTTTCAAAGTTCAACAAAATCTCTGGAACTGAATATTGTTAGGATATACGTAATTATCAATCAGCTATTCAGTGAAACGGAGAAAATAGTTTAAAAAATGAATTTATCATTTTCATGATTTTATAACTTTTATTTATGAATTGAACTGTTTTCTTTTTCTAAAACCTTTGCACATAATAAATTGCCCATGCATACGTTTTGTACCTCTACACTTCTGAAAAAATTCATTGTTTCTAATTTTTTGAAATTGTGTTCTATCCAAAATGGACTCTGTTCAAATATTTTGCATAATTTAAATAAAAACAAAGTTTTATAAAGAGTATCATTTATAACTGCCTATCATAAAAAGGAAAGAAACATATATGTATTTTCTAAAGAGACGACGCAAGTTTGAAGTAAAAAAGATACAAAACAAGAGCAGTTTGAAAAGAACCATCAAATTTTTAAACAAAACCTTATTTGTTTTTCTTTGGAACTTCCTTTTTTGCATTTTTTTTGTGAAAAAAGAAATGATTCGTACGCATTGAAGTATAAAAAAAATGAAGTGAACGTAGATTTTTAATAAAAGAATGAAACTACAATAAAATGGATACTTTCTTTGTTGTAAATCCCCATTCAACCCAGAAGATTATACGTGATGAAAACAACATTTTTATAAGTTTCATACCACGGATATCTATTTTTAAGACACGTAGTTTGTAGTCATTGAGGAGAAATAATCTTTTTTTTTTTCTTCTTCAAACAAAAAAAAACTTTTAGATTTAATGAAAGAGAAACTCATTCATCATTTTTTGAAAACTTTCAATGAAAATATAAAAGAAAAAAAAACAATTTATTTATGAAATGTTTCCTAAAAGGGTAAAAAATTTAAGACATACTTTCTGTCTTCTATACTTCTTCTAAAAAATGGGTTACATGATATGTATTCCTTACTCATTTTATCATCTGATTTTTATTGGTTTCCTTTGATATATATTTTTTTTTCTCCTAGAATGAGAATAATTATTCAACGCTGGTTGGTTTCTTGAGAGGGGTGGTTCAAACTAATAAGTCTTCATCGGATTTTGGGTTGCTTAGTTTTTTTACGTGGACAGTCAGAACATAAATTTAAATTAAGTCATGAGTATAATAATAAGTATAACAAATAAGGATATTTTTGTCAATTAGGTATTAAATTTCCAATTCAATAACGAATATCCGAGAGTCTCAAAGAACATATAAACTACACTGTTATAAACTTGAGATCAAATTACAGCAAAAATTACTGGGACCTTCACTGCATCAATCTTAAAATCCATTTTAAAATTAAATATATTTTTACCGTATAATCTATTTTAACCATAAACTAATACCGTAATTTTTATAGGGATGTTAATTAATTACAATGATTCAATGATTTTTTAGTAATTTTTATTGTATATATTTAATATTTTTGCTGTACAATTTTATCGTATATTGATCCTGTATTTTCTTATTATAGTTGCTTAAAGTAAAAGCATCTCAAATATTATTATCAAATTCAGATGTCTTATCAATTAAAATATTTCAAACAAAATATAGAATTTTAAAACTAGCACATTGATTATATGTTAGAACTTTCAACTATCAGGTTTCCAAAGAAATATATTTTTTTAGTTAAAAATTTGAAGCTTTTGTGAGACTATATTGTTGATGTAAAAATATACTTTAAAAGAAAATGAAGAAATATTTCATTTTAAGAACTTAAAATAGATAGATAATCATTATTTGGAAAGAATGCAAATATTTTAAAAATAAATACAAGAATTCTTAAATTTCTAGCTGTGCACACCTCTCAAGATGCTTCAAAACAGACATTTTATTTTATTAGATAGACTTCATTAAAGTTACGTTAATATTATAATTTGATACTCCAATTTCATTGTTAAACAGTACGAACAAGTTAATTATAATGTAGTAATCATTAAACCATAACGGTGATTACTTAAACCAAAATATAGTGCGAATTCGCATCAGCTATTACTTGGTGTTAATCTTAAACTTGTTTCTCTCAAAGTTGAACCACAATACCCTATTATTATTATTTGGAGTTTAAATTTAGCACAATATTAAGTATTTGAACGATAATATGATTTAATACGGTCCAAAAATCATAAGAATATAACGCTATAACATTAATAATAACTGCGTTTTAGAATTTATTGAAAATTGTAGTAATTTTTTAATTCCTAATAAAATATTTCTCATACTTAATAAATTTACGTTTTTGGCTCTCTCTTGATTAAATTTTGTATAAAATGCTCTTTTTTGCTGTACACTTTTTTTCAGTTTTGGAGGAAAGTTGACTATATATATTTCACTCAATTTTTGTTGTGTTCTTGTTTTCCAGTGGCGCGATCTATGGTCAAGAATTAGACTCCTGCCGCACCCATACGTCAAGCCCGCTTATAGGATAGATAACATTCATACATCCATTCATTCGTCCGCAAATCATAATTTTGACCAGAACCAAAGAATTATTAATCTCCAATTCAGTACTCTCAGATGTATTGGTTTGTTATGGGGACAAGGAGGACTTTGTGACTGGACAGATTTAACGTGCAGTAGTCACTATTTACTACACGGTGAGTCTTTGATTGGCTGCATTCGAACTTCCGTTCTCACAAACTCACTCAGTAAGAACAATCAATGGTTTCTTTTTGCTTTTGAAATTGTACTAAACAAATATCTGGAAATAATAAGTATCTGGACTTATGGTTCAAAAAGAACAGTTAAGACGGATTTTTATTTTCAGTTGTTTATTGCTCAGAAATATATAAATTAGTAAAACTGAACAAAACTTCAACTAAATTGGTTATGCAAATACCTTAAATAACGAATTTATTTATATGAATATTATTTCAATATCAATCTTTGCTTCAATGTTTTTTTCTCGTTTCAGGCGTCTTCCTTTTTTATGTGATATTTATTTATTCATACAAAGGAAAACATTCTGGTAAAATTATTGTATTGTCTGGTAAAAAAAAATTTTAATTCTGGTCAACAAAACCAAAATATGCGTTATTTAAACCATTCATTTGGTAATTTTTCCGTAAATATGGTAATTGTTCACCTTAAATCCTGGTTGTTAAAATTCTAGTTTTTATTACCATGCATTTGGTAAAAAATACAAATTCGTAAAGTAAATTTAGCCGAAAAAATGGTTTTTATGCATGCTTTAAATGTATAATGGTACAATTACCAAATTATACAACATTTACCAAATATTATCACAGGTTATAAAACTATATTTTATTGTTAATTTTGCAAAAATTATTACCAAAGCACCTCGGTAAAAAATAATCAAGCTTCTTTTTGGTGTTCTCATCGAGCCAAAAAAGCGGGAAGTCTTAACGTATTCTGGTAGTATTGTTCATACCTTTCTTTCACGGTATATTATTTTTCCAAAGCACTTCGGTAAAACTATCGAGAATTTTGGTGTTCATATAGAGCCAAAAACACGTGACGTTTTAGCATATTCTGGTAATTTTGTTCAAACTATTTTTTTCTCTGCGTATTATTTTTCAAAGCAATTCGGTGAAAAATTATTGAGCTTTTCGGTGTTCTCATAGAGCCAGAAACGCGTTACGTTTCAACATATTCTGGTAATTTTGTTCATAACTTTTTTTCTCAGTATATTATTTTTATCTTTAGCTATTATTTTGGGCTATTCTTTAAAAACTGTACTTGCTTATTTTAGTTCTTCACAGTAATAAATATGCATTGATAAAGCCTAATAAATGGCCATTTTCCATCCACTCAATACGTGTCTATCAGAATATGTTATCAAGATAACCCATTTACAATCATTTGCTGAAATGATAATTTTCCACAAGAACTGTCAATGCAATAATGAAGTCCTAAGTCCAATGCAATAATTTCAAATATAGCGAACTCCAAATAATAACGTTCAATATGCAGAAACGTTTAATATAACATTAATGTGTATAGTAACAGTAAGATCTATATGGCCTATTACCATTTAGCAAAAACAATTTCGTAAATATCTGGAAATATTTTAATTCAAAGTCACAATTTTACTTAAAAAAAACTATCTGGTAACAATTTATAAACGTCTGTTTATTTTATTCTTTTATATAAATACATTAAACTTTAAAAATTTGACTATAATTTTGCTTAACGAAATAATCCTAACAAACTGAAGCAGTAAGATATAACTTTTTAAAAACTCCATTCTCTTCATACACAAATATACAAATTGTAAATAACAGTCGACAAATATCAAGCTCTCAAAAACAGGCGCCCATCTTCAAGATTTATTAAACGTGACTAAGAAGAAGCAAAAGTGATTTGAAACGTAGAACATTAAGTTGCCAATGAAAAAGGTGAGAAACAAATTAGGTGAGAAACAAAACTAGAAAAACCAGTGTAACCGAGTGCAAAAAAAGATGAAAATTTTAATTAAGTGATATAAATATATTTATTTCTTGCAAAATGAGGTTCTCAGGAAGCATAATACATTATTACATATCCTGAAGAAAAAAATTGAAAAAAAAACCTGATGATTGTGTCAATAATGGTTTAAAAATGTGAAATAAATTTTTACATTATTTTTCTATTCAATTTTTCATGATTTTATTTTAACTCCCACAGACGCACAAATAAATTTACGATCTCTTTCTTAAATTCGACAAAGCTTGAAAAGCAAAAAAAATGGAAAATTTTGTAGATTCGGTACTTTATTACTTTTCAACTATGTTTACTTCCATTACTTTTTTTTTTTACAAACCGATCTTACCTTTTAATAAACAGATAGATGAGTAAAATACCAGAATTATTTTCCTTACTTGAAATAATTAGAACAATTTTATTTTGTTTCTCCAGGTGCTTAACTATCCTAAATGAGTAAATTAAAGAAATTTTAAGCTCTATATGAATAAAAACTGCTTTTAACTCCTTTAGTCATTAAATTGGTAGAAGACTTTTAAACTTTCAACACCTCTACAGCTAATGTTTTAAGGAGACTTAACAAAATTTTACAACTAATGCAAGTGTTTAAATCGTTCTCTCAAGTGAAGTAATTAAAGAAAAGAGTATTTTTACATTACGTCATTAAAAATTCAAGACAACTGTAAAGCAATTTTTTTTCACTTAATAGTTCAAAAAGAAGATAAAAACAAAGGAAAATTACAGACATATAAAGAAGAAAAAAAAGGGGGGGGGGAAGAAAAATAATAATAAAAAAATAACAAACAACTAGGGGGAAAAAGAAGAAGAGAAAAAGTATAATTTTTTTTTAAAAAATCCGGAAAATAAAATATATAATCTTTTCATCAGCACACACGATTATATCCGCAATATATATATATATATATATATATATATATATATATATATATATATATATATATATATATATATATATATATATATATATATATATATATATATATATAAAAATATATATATATATATATATATATATATATATATATATATATATATATATATATATATATATATATATATATATATATATATATATATATATATATATATATATATATATATATATATATATATATATATATATATATATATATATATATATATATATATATATATATATATATATATATATATATATAAAATATATATATATATATATATATATATATATATATATATATATATATATATATATATATAAAATATATATATATATATATATATATATATATATATATATATATATATATATATATATATATATATATATATACATATATCATTGCTATCATTATATTATCATTACTATTTAATGTTTTTTTTCTACACGCACCACACACTTATAGTTAAAATTATCTTATTTTTGAAATATTTTAATTCATATCACAATTTACATTGGTATGCTTTAATTTTAAAGTTTTGTATTGCGTTACAAGCAATTCTGTTAAAATTTCTGAACTGCATGGTAATGACTTTTCTGGTATGATTATCGATGCCTATGGTAATGATTTTTCTGGTAAAATTTCAGAACTGTATGGTAATGATCTTTCACTAAAAAAGAAGATCTTAATTTTGATTAATAAAATCAAAATATACGGTACTTAAGCAATTCATTTGGTAATTTTTCTGTTCATATGGTAATCGTTTACCGGAAATTATGGCTTAAAAATTTTAGTTCTTATTACTAAACATTCAGTAAAAAATGCAAAACTGAAAAATAAATGTAACCGAGTGAATGAATTTTACGCCAAACTCAAAGGTAAAATGATAAAATTACCAAATTTTCTCACAGTTGCTAAGATTTATCACATATTCTAAAGCCATATTTTATTGTTCATTTGACCGTAACCATTACAAAGTCAATTCAGTAAAAGTTATCCAACTTTTGGTGTTCCCACTGAGTGTATAATCTACAATATTATTTTACCATCTCATGTACCATATGGTAAAATATACATGGTATAGTTTCTGGTACATTATGGGAGTAAAATTGCTTGGTTTTGAGAGGATAGCAAGCCATATGTCGTATAAAATACTGAAAACGGGCGAAAATATAAAAACTTGAAAACATAAATAATAATTAAAAAATTTCAAAAAAGATTTTTTTAATTGAGGAAAAAATTCAACTCTCTCGCTTAGTTAACAATTTTATTTTAATTCTGTAGGCGAAAAATTTGCACAGTGATTCGCACAGTATTCCCAACTTATCGTGTGGCTATGGTTTGTGTGTGTTGTCCATCACGAGAGCTATCCCAGCTGTAGCTTACCTACTGTCAGGGTCACCCAATCCGGACAGGTCAGAGGGAAGGACACCAGATAAAGAGGAAGTGGGGCGCAGAGCTAATGACTACAAACTGTGAAAACCTACTATTACGAAACCTTTAGAAATGCAGCAAAACCGGACTGATAATTTCGTGACGACTCGGAAACGAATAAGGTGTAAGAAAAATGGATCATGGACTGTGGAATGTTTTCAATTTATATCTCCCTGGAGCAGTGAAACAGTTATAGGTGCAGATAGATAAACATAAATTAGGATTATTCGCTGCTAAGGAGGTTGAGTGGAAAGAGAGTGACATATCTGATATGGAAAAATATATTTTCATGAACAGCGCAAGCACAAAACGAAACACCCATTGAAGTAATTGGAAAGTTGTTGGATTCATTGCTCGAAAGTGCCTTAGTGAGAATATTATTGATATAGGCCTGTTAATTAAAGAATTATCATCAGAAGATTAAGAACAAAATTCCTTAATATGGCGCTGATGTATTAACATGCATCAACAGAAGAATATGATGAGGAGGATAAGGACAAATTCTATGATACTCTGCAAACAGAATATGAAGGGATACAAAGGCAAAATGTGAAAAAAGTTTTGGAAGATTTTAGTTCAAAATATGCAAAGGAAAACATTTTCAAATCTACAATTTGAAGTTTTAGCTTATATGTTATTAGCTTTGTGTAACGAAAATGATCCTAGAACTGTGGATTTCGCAAGTGATAAGTGGTTCCTCTTGTTCCAAACACAAAGAGATGCATAAACATATATGAATATCATCAGAGGATCAGAAAAAACCAGCTTTACATGTCGTGATTGAAAAAAGGCATGCATCGGATATCTTAAATGTTAGGAGTCTTCGAGGTGCAGATGCCAATACAGAACATTATCTTGTTCTTGAGAAGTATAGACAAAAAATTACCAGATTTGCAATGAAAAAGATTAAAAAACTCGATTAAATAAAATCAAAACCTTTGGACGAATTCGAGAAAAAAAACTTACTAAGGCAATTGATAAAAAATATTGTAGAACCAATCAAGAAGATCTGCTAGAATTAAAATGGGAAAAATAACATCATTCTAAAAACAGCAAAAGATGTCCTGGGGGATGAGAAAAAAAACACCACAAAATGAGAGATTTGATGATGAGTGCAGGGAACTCATAAGGGGGAAAAATCTAACGAGGGATAAAATGCTTTCCAATGAAACCAGACAGAATGAAAAGCTCTATAAAGAAAAGAGAAAGATCGTTTCAAGCCTATTTCGTCGTAAAAAGAAAGCAATTGAGCGAAACAGAATACGGGAAGTGGAAGACCTATCTGACATATCTGGATACGAGTGGAATCTATTCTAAAATTAAAAACATCATAAGGGGATACCAAAGCGAAGTAAATTTCTGTAGAAACAAGAGCAAAAAAATTCTTGGTGAGGAACAGAAAATAATTGAAAGGGCAAAGTACTTTGAAGAAGTATTAAACAAAAAAGACATATAGACAAATAATATAGGCATAAATGAACATAACAATGAGGATGAGGAAAATTGAAAACCTCCAACTTTTGAAGAAATAAAACAAGTTAAGAAAACTAAAAAAATGAAAAGTCACCAGATGAAGACTTCAGTACAGCAGAATTGTTTAAATATGGAGGGGGAAACTTAGTAAGGCTGCTACATTACCTTTTGAAGAGTGTGTGGAATAAGGAATCAGTGCCAAATGAATGGCAAAGTACAATTACTGGCCCTATAAATAAAAAAGGAGACATTTTGATTTATAAAAACTACCGAGAAATACCGCTTTTAAGCACTACCTACAAAGTTCTTTAAAAACCATTGAGAAAAGATCGCAACCCTTTACAGAAAAAACAAAAAAATAATAATAATATGTGACTATTAGTGTGGTTTTAGTACAACGAGATCTACTTCTGACAAAAAAATTTTAGTTTTAGAAATGTGTTGAAAAAGTTTTTTGAACAAAACATTAAAAGCTTTTTATAGACTTCAAACAAACGTATAATTTTATAAATAAAGAGAAACTTTATCACAACTTGAATAATTTTGAAATATCGGGAAAGCTAATAAGACTTGTTAAAATTACTTTTCTAACCTCAGAAGCTAAAGTGTAGGGTAAAATCTCAAGAAACTTTGAAATCAATACAGAATTAAAACAGGAATATGTATTGTCTTCAACACTCTTTAACTTTTGTTTAGAACACATTATTTGGATGATTTATTTTAGTAGAGAGAGGACAATTATAAACCAATCATTATAAAATTTTTGCAATAAAAGATGATGTGGATTTAATGTCTAGAACAGAAAAATGTCGAATAAAAGCATATAAAGGATTAGAAAACGAGGAAAGAACTTTGGGACTTTTCTTAACTGGAAAAAAACAAAATACGCTGTTATGGGCAGAGAAAATGGACCAACCGCGAGCGCAGTGAATACTGAACTTATTTTCGAAGGGTGACAGGATTTAAATATCTTGGCTCAATTATCACTGAAAAAATGTGAATTCAACCCAGAGACAAAGGCTAGACTGGCAGTTGGAAACAGATGTTACTTTTCAATCCTTAAGTTGTTTAAATCTTCTCTGCTTTCAAGAAAATTGAAATTACAATTATATGAGATAGTAATTAGATAAATTGCCACATACGCAATAGATACTTGGATTACCACTCAGGAAGAAGAAAAAATACTTATTTCTTTTGATAGAAAGATCCTCAGGAAAGTATATGAACCAATCACTGGTGGAGATTTTTGGAGAATTCGGAAAAATTTAGAGTTAAGCAAATTATGTGAGGAAGATATATTAAATATATAGTAAAAGATATTACTAAATTTGATAAGATATAGTAAAAAATATATAGTAAATTTAATAAAAACGAAGAATAATACTATGCATCGAGCATCTGAAATGAATGAGTGAGGAAAGAGCAGCAAAGAAAGTCTATTAAGGAAAACTATAGGGAAGGAAAAATGTCGGCCGCTCTAGAAAAAGATGGTTCGATAAGGTAGAATAAGAGATCTGAAAAAAATAAAAATCAAAAATTGGAGTATAAAAACCGAGGACCGAAAAAGTGAAGTTGTGTGGCAATGGAGACTATTGACAGTAAAACCAAGGAGTAAGTAAGTAAAGTGAAGAATTTGATTCAATTGTTATTTTTAAAAAAAACACTTTATGGCATAACAGTATTTTCCAGATTTTATATTTCTTTTAAAAATTCTCACTATTTTATGTAATCCATCAAGGATGTCATGTTTGAAAAAAATGCGTGTAAATATATAGAAAATCAAGGCTTTTGGACACATGATTTAAAATAGTCAACTATGTAATAGCTTCAGAAAATAAATTTCATTTTCAATTTTTCCGGTTATAGTTCGAGAATGATATCTAAATAGAAACTGATACCTGCCCTTTTAGCATATTTGGTATTAAACTTATTTTAAAGTTATATTATTCAATTATAATATCAATGTGTAATTACTTTATAAAAGAATATAAATTAATTTTTGAATACTAAATTACTTTTACTCGTAGTATATTACGTCTATATACATTTAATATGTCACTAATTTTAGTTCTTATATAATGATATCAATTAGAAAAGCAGCGCATAACAAAAAGAGATTAATGTTCATTAATTGATCCCAAAATCGTCAGTAAAATCCTTTGATAAATTCATTCCGTTTTGAGTAAAGAAAATCAATGAGTTCGTCAGGATGTATTAAAAAATATCGCGGAAAATGATTTTCCGTTCATCGATTTTTCCGACACACTTTTGTATTTTAACGAATCCGATAAAGCAGAAGTAATGCTCCAATTCATAAAATAAGTTTTAAATTTCAGATCTTTTATTGATTGCTTGGATTAGAACAATGACATCCAAAGATTTAGTTTTATTTATATTAGAAAAGTTCGGAATTTCGGAATTCCTATTGCATACTCGGAATTTTTATAACTAATTTTTTTCGAAGTAGTTAGGCTAAACTTTGTTATTTAATGTTTGGTTCAATTTATATATTAAAAAAAGTCATGATGATCCATTTTACAACTCAAATTTTGATCTAAAACTAATTTTTCTTTATATTCTGTTTTGTTTTTCTTTAATTTGAGAAGGCAGAGAAAAACATAAAGCATGAAAGTATATATTTAAAATTATTTTAAGATATATTTCATGATTTAAACTAGTCCTTGTGGTTTCTAAAATCGTTTACAACAAGTATGGTCAAAAAACCATGACTATACTGTTTGTTAACTATTTACAACTAGCATGGTTTCAAAACCTTAAAATAAAAATTTAATTTGACTTGGTGCTGCCATCTATGCATAAAAAGGAGAGTGTCATATTCCAATATTACAAAATCTATAACTTGGGATTGCAGGACCCTGGAAACTATTCTTGTGTTGAAATGAATGAAGGAAATATTTCGGCATCAAAACCCTGTTCTGTCGGCCATGAGATGGACAGATTAGTCCTACCCAGCTTTGTACCCAGATTAACATGTACCCAGCTGGAAAGAACTAAGTGGCATTTTCAGGGGAGCCAAGTTTGTGCGATAAAAGTTAGTAAAAAAATTTTCTCACAGTTAACAGTTAGAGTACCATCTTATCTACGATTATTTGTCGCTCTTTTTTAAAAACGGTAAAATAAAAATTAAATAAATTGTTATTTAACCATTTTTTTCAAGATTTTTAACAATGTTGCAAAAACTTAAAATCTAAAATGAACAAAATTTAGGAAAATTTAAAGTCTCGAAACAAAGCCGCAAAAAGTTAAATAAAAGAAAAAATGTACAAGGTTTAAGATAAAATTTGATAAACAAAGTATGGACCTAAGGAAACAAACATTAGCTTTAAAGTAAGTAGAAAGCAAAAAAAAAATGATTATTGATCAAGGAAAAAGAGAAATTTAAATTAAAAAACCAATTTAATTAGAGTTGTAACTGGAAACCCAACATTGATAAAGAAAAACATAATTTAATAAAAACATTTTTTATAAAATTAAAATATTTATGGAAGAAAGGAGTTATTTAGATAAGTTTTATTCATTTTTTTTCAATTTACACTTTTTTTCAGACGTTTTACTTCTCCAAAGCATTAATCTCCATTTTTTTAATTCATATTTTTATTTATAAATGTTGACCAGACTCTGTTTAGTATAAAATTTCCAAATAAACATAAAAAAAATTGATTTATAAGTAACTGTCTTGGTCTTTTAATAACAAATCATGTATTCCATTCAAATATCAATTATATATATTAATCATAATCACTATAAAATAATCAGATCAAGTGTAAAAACTTTAAACAATCACAAAATGTACCGGCACTCATGGTGCTGCCACTTAATACTGTAAAAACCATCTTTACTGGAATACTTTACTTAAATATAAATTTGTTACACATCTTTTGAACTGAACAATGAATGAAAGAATAGAATAATTTTTCTCCTGCTTAATATTTTCGAAAAAAAGCAGCAAAATCGAGTTTTAGTTTTGAAATTGCTGTTTTTAATTTAATATTTTATTTTTGAATTGGGAATCCACTTTATTTTATGAATTTCACTTTCATTATAAGCTTCCTTCTTAAATAACATCTTATATAACATCTAGCAAGTAAAGCTTTTAAAAAAAAACAATTATTACGGAAAAAGTAAACAACTTTGTAATTCCAGGTATAAACAAGAATGCAAGTAAATAACCAAATTGTAGTTAAAAATATTTCAAGAGTAAAAAATTATATTGAATATGGTATTTTGATAAATTTGTAAAATGATCCACAGAAGCTCCTTTCTACCCTAAACAGTTAGAAATTTCTCGGAAAAAATGGTAGATAACAATTTATTTAATCGGTATATTACCATATTGAAACAAAACTGTCAAAAAACTATAAATAAGATGGAATTCAAACTGTTAACTGTGATTAAAACTGCTTATTAAATGCTGTAACCTGATACGCTTAAACAACCAGAACTTTGTCGCACAAACTGGGACCACCTAATGAAGCCACTTACCTGCTCGCGTTGACACTACAATACTTCCCCCATTCTCCTTCTACACAAGAAAGAGTTTCCAGCGCCATGCACTCCTCAATTTACGACCCTGGACTATTAGAATACGATACTCCCATTCACGCAGAGGTAGCAGCATCATAAACTTCTAAACACAAAAAAGTCTAGTACGTCCCATATCTTGCTATAAAGAAAACAACCAGAAAATTAAACTAAACACATACCACGATCTTTTTAATAAAGAACAATACAACTACGACCTAACTCCAATGTCCATTACCCAAAGAAAGGCACAGCTCTAATATCCAGTTAAATTTCTTTTTCGTGGTTTTGAAATCTAGCTAGCTGTAAATGGTAAGAAAAACGTACAGTTTTGTATTCTTGTTTGTTTTTTTATCCATGTTAGTTGTAAAAGGTTTCAAAACCATATAGACAAAAAATTTTCTTTGCCATAAACTTTACGGTTAAGTGGATGGATAGACTACTGCCAGTTATTTTACTGATATTTCAGAATGAAATTTCTAACAGTGTTTTTTTTTTTTCAAATGCATCGTTTACTTTTTTTAGGCACTTCAATAAATTTATCTTTGTATTTGTTGGTGCATAAATCATTATACTTAGAGATGTCATTATAATTTGTACAGTCCTCTCACCTGCAAAACACGGTATATTTATTTTAATCTAAAAACGTAATAGAAGTATTTGATTTATGAGAGTGCAAGCAAGTTTTAAATTAAACTCCAACAAGATTGATTTGGGTATCAACAACTGGATAAAACTCCATTATATAAGGTGCTTCAGAAAACGTTATCTCGGGTTTTTTCACTTTTTCTCTCACATAAATGAAACGTATTAAGCAAAAAAATACTTATATCTAACCCCATTAATATCTTAAGGTATACTGCCCCATGAAAACTTTTCCCATTTTGCAAAATTGAGAAAATAAATTGCTGAATAGATTTATATAGAAAATATCGATTGAAAAGGCGTGTTTCAATTATTTTCTGATGTTAAATCGCATAAAAATAGTTTTAAAGTGTATATCAAATAGATTTTGGTAAGGAAAATAAACATTAATATTAAAATAAACTCACATGAATGCTATATGATACCAGAAAGAAAATATATGTTTTATGAATATTTTGCTGAACTTCAAATGGGAAAATATATGATTTAAGAAAATGATCGCTATTTGTAAGTTTTGTAGACCAAATGAGTGCGTTTAAATTTAATTTCTCGTAAGACGGAAACAATTTATACGCTTTAATTAATAGGTTAATACATTCATAAAATACATAGTGTTATCAAAAATGAATAAAATAGTAAAAATAAAAACATAAAAAACATGCTTCTTGCACATTAACTGGAAGGATAAGCTATCTTTAGAACTGTAGTATGAGAATTTCGAAAATTGAAAATAAAGATAGTTGTCTGATGGGACATGGATGATGCAAAGCTCTTTGGCAAGGATTTTTGTTTTTAATATTGTATGGGATATAATAATTATGTATGTGATATATTAGTTTATGATACGTGCTAAATATTAAATTATATGTGACAAAATTTGCATACATGTGTGATAAAATTATATGTTTCTTAATATGTGACAAAATTTGGTAATTTTGTCATGATGCCTTAGAGCATGGCATAAAAACCAATTTTTCGGTAAAATTTACTTTTCAGTTTTACACTTTTTTTACTAAATGTGTGGTAATTTTGAAAACCGGAATTTCCTGTAAACCGTTACCATACAAACGGAAAAATTATTAAATTAATTGTTTAAATGCCGTATAATTTGGCTTTATTAACCCCTTGCATTTGACGCCAGGACCGGCACCGCAAATTCATCAATTTTGGAATGCCCGATTTAAATTCTGGCAATGCATGTAATTTACCAATTTTCCAATAGATAACGATACTTGTTTTAGATTTTTCCCGAAAAAGCTCGGCAGTTTGGCGACATTTATCGGATTTTTGTAATTTTGCATTTCTTTACGAATGTCCTAAAAACCACATAATGTCTGAATAAGACGATTATCAAGAATACGTGTTAGACTCTTCATGCTTAGATACCAATATTTCAAATGAGGCTTGTGCACCGTTCAACTTTTTTGTATATATCATACTATAAAGAATTTGTGAAATTCAAAGGAATCTGAGGGCTCGGGTTGGCAGGGAGCTGGACTTACGTTCGGGAGAATGAAAGTTCGAATCTAGCCTTCAGAAGACTCCCTGTGCAGTAAATGGTGAGTAGTACACGTTAAACTTGGTCACAAATGTCACGGGTCGCAAAGTCCTCCATGTTGTGGATGAATGAAAGGATGCGTGAATGGGTCCGCCGTATAAAGCGGAAGAGGCAGAATTTGAATTCCTGGCTATAGATGGCACCACTGGAAAATAAGAACAATCGCACCCACTTAGCTTTAATGACCGATGACAACAACAACAACAAAGGAATTTGAAAGACATGGAATTCAAGACAGTTGATGCAAATAATAATACTGTTGTATTAGTCTATTATATTTATTTTGAAAATTATGTCGCTTGGTTTATTTTGCTATAATTTGAGCAAAAAATTACTGCAATCAATTAAGATTTTATATGCATGTGAAAATATTGAATTTAATAGTTATTTCGCTTAAAAGTTGTTTTTATTTTTTTTAATAATCGATTCTTCACATTTTGACGATAATAACAAACAAAATTAAAGAAAAACATTTTTTTCATTTTTGGAGCGTTTTTTTCTTAATACATTCCACAGGCAAGAGGCTATGCAAAATTATGTTATTGTTTTTTATTTTGTTAATAAAAATAATATTATTATACAGTAAGGTATTTTCCCCAGAATTTTTTTCTCTTTATACTATTTTGCCAAAGAACATATAAAAAAGTTGCTTTTAAATTTTTGAGAAGTCTCTTTATTAAAATAATTTTAAAAGCTTTAAAAATTAATATTTTTTTCGTAAAATTTAAAGAATTCTGCAACACTATTAAGACGCAATCAGTAAGTATATTTTAAATAAAAATATACAATCTTAAATTCTTTTTCATCATTTTTTTCCCAATAATCATTTTACAACATTTAAAAATTCTTTTTATATTAATTTATAAATGTAATAAAACCAATTTTAAAACATATTTCTCAACTTTTCGCAAAAGAAAATTATGTTTTAAACTGAAAAAATATTTATTTCACATTTACATATGTCAGTCTGTTAGGAATTGAGATGTATCGTTTAAATTGAAAAAACGCAAGAAAATTAAAGTGAATTAGAGTTATAAATATGAGACAAAATAAAACCATATCTTGTACCCATCTCTTGTTCTAATTTAGATGAAATAATAGTTTGAAAGATAATAAATTGAATTGTTTTTTAATAGAAAAAAAATTCTGCTTTTTTTTGTCCCGGACCCTCCTTAAAGCTTCATTCTTGTAAATAGTAAGCTAAAAGACGTGCATATTCGATAATTAAAATAAAACTAAGTGCTCGAATATAAGGAAAATCGCAACAGCTGCTTAAACCATTTTACCCTATAAATTATATTTAACTAGCTAATTGCGGGAAATAAACCTGTCTTAAAATATTCTTTTTAAGCTATTAACTTAATTAATTACTTAATTGTTACTTAATTTTTCCTATTTTTAAGACTATTATATACTTGAGACTATTTTTAAGTCTATTATATACTACATATTATGAATCTGTTTTTCATCCTTGTTCTCTCTTGACTTCTGTGGTTTTTTTAGTCTTTTTCTCAACTTTATTTTTCCATTTTTTGTTAGCAAATTTAGGTTTTATATTTGAAATAATTTTTGTTTCTTCTCATTCACGACTGGCAAGTCTTGAAGATGGGCTTCTGTTTATAAGCGCTTAAAACGTAATCTATTATTAATATTTCCAATGTGCATATTTTAGAAGTAAATATGTTTAATCAAGTAATATCTACCATTCTTGTTTCAACAAAAGAAATACAAAAATGCATAGCTAAGCTATTAACTAGTATATATATAATTTAACCAATGTAATTAGTTCTTAACTAAGCCTAATTTCCTTAGTTTTTTAAATAATTTATTTGAAAAGTAAAATAGAATTTACTGGTATTAAATAATCTAATAAATTATTATATATCGCAAATATATATGAATAATCTAATCAATTGTATCAATAAAAAACATTACGAGTGTGTCCTGTTTAAATAATAATTTTATAATTATCTACTCAAAATAAGATGTTAAAGTGCTTTTAAAGTCATGCAAGGAACTTCAGTGTACTGAAAATATAAAAATACTTAATACTTTGCTAAATACTTAAATCAAAATATTGTTTCGAAACTGCATAGATTTATGGAAACAAATAAATTCTTTCAAAAGAATCAACAAGAAATCTAAGATATCAACTAGAAATTCCATACCAGAACAGAGGAAAAATCACAGCAGCTGTTTAAACCACATTAACCTAAAACTATATTTAACTAGCTAAATGAGGAAAATATCCCTGTCTTAAAATACTCTTTTTGCGTTATTAAAGTTCTTTTTTTTCTATTTTGCATCAAATGTAGTCATCACATAGTCGTCCACATTTATTATTTCAGTATTTCATTAAAATTATGCTCCCTATTTTGTTTTCAAATGAAAATGTGTTCGAAAATGATAATAATTCCATTTAATAAAACTTAAATAAATTTTAGAAAAAAGAAATATTTTATTAACAAAAGTATCTTGAATGAACTGAAAGAAAATGGCTAAATTGGGGTCTCAGAAATGCCTCTTTATATTATTATACTAGCCGCCTAAGGCGGCCAGCTGTCCGCCACGCTGAAGGTTTTCACAAATAAAGTTTTTTAAAACATAGCAGGAAATCTGAAGATTAGTGGACAATTAAAGTGTTCCTGTCCTGCAATTTTGTCTTCATATCCAGTTCTGCTGCAGATGTGTTATAGCTCTTGAGGATGTTTGAAATTATATAGCTACAACGCTTAAGAAAAAAAAAACTAAAATGCTAAATACATGAAAAGAACACGAAAACGAATAAATCAATCAATTTCTATTTTTATATAATTTTTTATGGTATCAAATTCTATTTCTATATCTGTTACGTCAAGCACTCAGGTATTATAATTTGATCTAGTTGTGCTTGTATAATTTTGATCTAGTTGCGCTTTCTACGTCATTTTGTTAACATCGTTTGGTTTGTTATTTAACATCGTTTGGTTTGTTATTTCTAAGTTAACTTTCAAAAAATTGGCTGGCATCAGCATTTTTATTCTTTAAGTTGTTTATTTTTTCTTTTGGAATTCGTTCCTTTTTAGCAAAATGTTTTTCAACCTAATCGAATTCTTTGCCGACTGTTCTCTGTATATATAAAGAAAATAAAGTAAATATTTTTAAAGTGTTGTGAAAAGAATTTTTAGTTGTACAAAGTACTACAATATCGCTACAAAAATTATCGTCTTCGCTTAAGAAAAAAAATAGAGCGTGGAAAGAAGAAGAAAAACTTATTATAACAATTATGAACAGCGACAAATATATCAAAGCGAAGCGTTCTATTTACGTATCGAATATGTTGCCACATTTTTAATACAAAAGTTAAACTTTTCTCCACTTTAATAAATGTAAACTAATGCGAACTTTACAATTAAATTATTAATTCCTTCGTATATTATTGGTTTAAGTTGTCGAAAATTAATATTTCAATTGTAAGGTTCGCATTGGCATGCATTTATAAGAGTGGGGAAAAGTATATGCATTTTTTAATAGTTTTTTGAATATGGCTCTTTGAAGACGAAAAAGCAGACGAAAAGCATAGACTTACAAAATGACTGATAACTAAATAACTAATCCAAATTTTTGAAAAAGAAAAAAAATACTTCTTCATTATGTCAAAACACAATTATGTGCCGAGTTTCGTGCCTGGGCGAGGCTTCTGGGGCGATATATTGTGATTACAGACACACACACACAGCCGCTTTTATTATTATGTATAGATACATGATACTGTCTGTTTATGGTGCAGGTCTTAAACATAATTTTTTGCTCGATTTTTTTAAAATTAAATTTATCATTTAAATTAAATTACTTTTATTAATTAAGGTTATGAAAATGTCTCTTTTAAGCACACAATTCTAACACTGTAGAATTTTCATTCTATAATTGTAATAAAATAACCAGCAACAATATGTTAACCGTAACGTTTATAGTAAATACCGTTTTTTAAATTTTTTTCTCTCAGTTAACAGTCTGAATACCATCTTATTTATGGTTATTTAGCATTATTTTTTGAATGCCGTAAAATAATAATTAATTAAATTGTTATTTAACCATTTTTTTGAAAAATTTCTAACTGGGCATAACTTGAAAAATTGGAAAAACTGATTAGCTATTTAAAAAAGTGTTCAGATTAAAAGGCATCTTTCTTTCTCTTAAAATTATCAGAAGCTATGTAAAAGTTTCATATTTAGGCAACAGATTGTTTCAAACTACTTAAAACAGTCGATTCTTCGTATTATAATGCTTACCATAAAGCTTAAAAATCAATACAATCCATGTTATAATTTAAAATAAAAAGAAATAATTGCTTCTAAAATTGCTTTGCTTATTCCAATATTTTCTTGGTAAAAGTCACTAAAAAATATTACTCCAAGCAAATAATTGAGAAATATTTTCACAGCAATGAATAAATTATCCGCTACATTTACGACTGTCATATTCAAGATTTTAAATTTGAACAAATATTAGATTTTCAAATGAAGAGAAAAATGCTACCCATATTTATTTTATTGAATTTAGGGAAAACATTCTTGGCAATAACCCGCACACATTATTTTTTCTCGCTTTCTACCTCTTATGTATCGAATTTATGTCCCATAACCCATTTATCAAAAGAACCATTTTTGGCATTTTTGACTGGAAAATCAATACAAATAAATATGTTTCCTTAATGTCAAAATGTTGTAAAAACAATTGTCTTCATGCTTTTCTCTTACAAAAATAATATTAAAAAATTTATTGATTATTGAATACTATATGTTTAAAAAATATTTTCAAACTTTTGATATTTTTCTTTATACATAAAGGAGATATATTTTTTTAAAATTTCATTAAAAGCGCAAATGCTTTCTTATTTCAATTGATCGCATTTTATTTAGTTTAACCGCTTGCGTTGAGCATCTTATTAGTATTAGAATTTAACATATGTAACCGATACATTTCGAATCCAGCCACAAAGACAATTTAAATCTTGTGTCAAGCATTGTGACGGGCGTGCCTCTCAAAAGTAGCAAAATGAGTTTGTATATGATCATCTCTTATAATCCCAGAATCGTGTATGAATTAGGACAACTGATTAGGTGGAAAATTTCAACACCTGGTACTAAAAATTGTTCAAAAATCTCAATTCGATCGTTCTGGTGAGAGGTTTGTAAAACGGAATTATTTCGGTTTTTTAAAACAGACATTGATAAAAATAAAATTTCAGACGATTTTGTTTTTTTTCATCTATTTCATAGATAAAATTAGCTTATAGTTCTTATTAAAAAAGGAATGAATTTACTTCAGATACTTTATTTTTTATACTTTATGTCAGGTAAACTCAATGATTAAAATAAACATGGTGGCAAAGATGGATTACGTTAATCAATTAGTATTTCTAAAACGATCTGAATATTTGTGTTCACTTTTTATAGTTATTCTTTATAAATATTGCTTCTATAAAGCTAAAAATATTAAGAAATGATAAACAATATTTCATTTCACTATAATACACTACTAAAAATTGCAAATTCATATGTGCTAAACTATTGTTCAGTTTCAAAATTTGGACAAGTCATTTCCTTTCATTAAACTAGTCCTATCACTCTCCCCAAAAAAAATCAACAGCAAAAAATCATTTATTTTTTGGCATATTTTTTTTTAATAAATGCTTGCAGTAAAAGAAAACGTCAGTTGTTTTTAAACTTATTATGTTTTCACGCTTTACAGTCTGTAGATTTCAAATAGCATCCATAAGATAGAAGAAAATCTACACCGAGAAAAAAGTATGATCAAAACTGCCAGAATATGGTAAATTTCACCGTGTTTCTGGCTCTATGGGAACATCAAGATGTTTGGTAATTTCCGACAAAGCGCTTTTGTAAAATTAATAATAAAATATGGTTTTTATAATGTATGATAAAACTTGATAAATGGGTTAAAATTTGCTGATTTTTCTCCTGATACCTAAAAGCCTTGCATAAAACCATTTCATTTAATTTAAACTTTTATATTTTTACTAAATGTGAGGCAAAGGATTATAATATTTAATACCGGAATTTTGAGTAAACCATAACCATATAAACGAAAAAAAGTACCAAATGAATGATTTAAATACCGTATATTTTCGTTTTGTTGACCAGAATTATTGTTTTCAAAAGAAATGTCACTTCCATACACTCTGATTATTTTATCAGAATGTATTCCACCGTGGAGTATAAATTCTTAAAACTCTTTTATAATGCTTGTATTATTTTGAAAGTTTGGTGCTAATGTTATTCTTACCTATACTAAATACTCAAAAATCTGCAATCATCTACAGTAACATTGAATTTACGTGGCTATTTTATTATCATAATCAAGTTTCCAACAATTAACATAAAAAGACAAAAAATTTTAAATGCATAATATTCTTATAGGACTGTAATAAATTCCAGATCAAATTAAAGAGCAAAGCACCGATTCTTTAAGTGCATCATCCGAAAAATATATTATACCGTAAAATCCATTTTTACCGTAAAATATTATACCGTAATTTTTACAGAAATACTAATTTAATTAAAGTGATTCAATAATGTAATGGTAATGATTTCTGCAAAAATTACGATCTATCAGGTTTTTTGTTCTACAACATGGTCAGGTAAAAGTCGATTTTCAGGTAAGAAGTACCGGCACCCTGAGTGCCGGTACTTCTATCCATAATTTTTCCGGAATTCTCTTACGGTGTTTTTATTTAAGGAGAATCGGTATACAGGGTTTCCCGGGACTATTGGGACAAACTTTAAAGGGAGGTAGGGGAAATCACAATGATTCCGAACTCATGGACAGAAACGTGTTTGTTCGCCGCTAGGTGTTGTTGTTTACAAGATGGATTGTGCGTGATGGAAAGATTCTCCGGTTAACACGTTTTCAAGATTAAGGAATGTAGTGAGTCTACCACTACAATAAATACAATTCCAATTCATTAATATATAAGATATGTAAATATGACTCTATGTTGAGGTAACTTTTCATAGATGAAGATTGATTTTGTCGATAACTACTATCTCCACATTGGTGACCTTCGGACGTGATGAGAACACGTCTACTTTGACAGGAACTCCCACATCGATTTGAACACTCCGACCTAGATGGATGGTCTACATTGAACAGTTGACATTGAACAGTATTCTCACAAAAAAGTATGAAGATCTTTCTTTGGGATGCTGTGAATACAGCATCTGTAAATTCCAAAATGGATCTGGTAACAAGAACTGTCTGCGCTGCTACGGATATCCAGCAAAATCCAGGTGTATTTGATTAAATCTGCCAATTCATATCCAGTATAATACTTGCACAGCAAGTAATGTTGAAAACTTACTAGCGAACACCTTATTAACATTGCACATGTAATATCTTTGATCAGTTAATATATCAGATGATCTCTGTCTTGTGTCTCTTTGTTTCTTTTGCCTTTCATACTACTTTCCCATGACGTTTCCCTCCATAGGTTGTTACGCAAATCTGAAATCATGTGATGTTCCCTACTTCCCTTTATAGTTTGTTTCAATTATTCTGGGGCACCCTGTTCTCTCATTAAATTTAGAATTTATCTTAATTGAAGTAAACATTCGAGTATTTTAATTTGAATTAAACGGTTAAATCTATTGATTTCATCATTTACTTCAAATCCAGATGCTCTAACTTTCAAAGAAGTTAAGAGAAACAAAATATGGAATAAAGATATTTGATGAAAAGTATTCTTAAATTGCAAACACATCTTTACACATAAGTAACCTGAAAAAGAATTAAGGCATCACACTGAAAGAAAGCTTAGATTTCCTCTAATAGCAATTGTTCCGGAATCCTCGGATATAGGTGGCCATTTTATCTTAAAATGATCTTTAGCGCCATTAAGTTTCCAACAGTTGATATCAAAAGACGAAAATCTTTAAATTCGTTTTCCTTATAGTGCCAATGCCTTAAATCCCCATTCAAGTATAAACATATCAGTGAAACTCAAAACCTCATTTTGATAATCTGTTCTCTATCGTTAACAGAACGGTCGGTTTAATTCTTTGAAAATGTGTTATGTGTATTCAAATGTATCGTAGTTTTAGTTTTAGGTAGGATATAAAAGTAATAATACTTACTTCTTTTAAAATTGCTTTATCATTTTAGTTAGTTTATTTATTTTATGGCTGAAAGAATTTAGTTATTGCAATTTCACTATATTTCAAATGAACTGAGACTTTTACTGGATTTATATGAAAATAATCAAATGCTTCTTTTTTTTGTTACAAGTAATTTTTATTTATTTCAGGAAACTGAGATTTAAAGATAAAAAATAAAAATTCTTATAAGAAAGGAACTCACACATTGTCACAAATTATTTACAATTTTAAGTAAATAAAGAATTCGAAAAATCATCATATGCTGCCCATTGTAGAATCTTGAGCATAAATTCAATTACGACAATGTCAAAATTATTTCCACTCAAGTTACCTCAACTCAACTTGATATCCGGTAATCTTGTTTTATTCATATAAAAGTTGATTATCTTAATAATAACATTAGTTTCTCACCACCCTTCTATATCACGTGGAAATACATTTTGCTTTGATTTGCCCCTCCCGACCACTGTGGTTTTTCCTGTTCGGTTTACCTCCTTGTTCTCTCTTGGTTAGTTTTTTTTTCTCACGTTCATTTTTCCACTTTTTCTCTTCTCATTCACCATTGGCAAGTCTTGAAGGTGGGTGACTGTTTTTAACCGCTTGAAACATGTCGACTTCTATTTACAATTTGCATATTTTTGAAGCGAATATTTTGAATCAAGTGATATTTAACGCTTTGTTTCAACAAAAGCGATACAAAAATTTAAATCTAAGTTTTAAACTATCATATATAATTTAACTATTTGAATTTTATTCAAACTATTTTAAATTTCCATGGTCTTTTTAATAGTTAATATGAAATGTAAAATAGAATATATTAGAAAAATAGAAAATAGTCTAATATTCGTGCAAAGGACATCAGTTTACTGAAAGTATAAAAGTATTCAAATAAATCATTTAAATCGAAATATTGTTTTGAAGCTGCATAAAATTATGGAAATAAATCCATCTTATAAAATTTTATAAATAATATTTTAAAATAACAACCGAAAAAATTTTCAAGCTTAAAATTTTGTATTGAAAAGGCGAAACATACTTCACTTAAATCGAAATCAGAATCGTTTTGAAACAATTTACTTAAATACCTTATTTTGTATCAATGAAAAAGAAAAAGAAACATCTTGAAAACATTCTCTCATAGAATGCATCTCGAATATTTTTATAACTCATAAAAATATTTTGAAATAAAATATAACTAACACTCCGTTGATACATTTGTCATTCAATTGAAAAAAATTTTATTAATTCATTTATTTTTCCTATAACTTCACGTTTAGAAACAAGAATTCAACAATGCATTCTTCAAAAGAAAATTGGCAATGTATATAAAACGCAGAAAGACTAGTACTCTATAAAAAATGGATATTACATTTTTACAAAACTTCCTTTTTGATAAAACCGTTTCCTAGTGCAGTTGTCAAGGTGACGAAATAACTATCATCACCTTTTCAAGGAGAAGAATTTCGTTAATAGTAAAGAAATATTTCGTTATGTATTTTCTTTCAATTTTTTTTCCATGAAAGAAGAAGTACCAAATGTATCTAACTTTCTAATAATCACTTTATAGAGGGAAGCTTGTAGATGGACTAATGCTGCCTCAACAATGCAGAAAGGACAGACAGCACGGAGGGATAAATTACATCTATGCCCGAAGCGAGATTCGAACACAGACCAATTCCTTGACAATCCTATTGGCTTGTAGACTTATTTCGTAGCGTTATTTTGAAGCGATTAGACTTCATCATAGTTAACAATTAGATTATTAACTGTTATCGAATAGACTATTAACTATTTCCCACAATGCCCTACGATGAGGTTTCGAGTAGTGGAAGCATTTTCCTCACATACGCGGTAGGTTTCTTCACAAACGTGACGAAACGTAATTTGATTTCGTGACGAAATCATTCACAAAATACAGCTCAAGGATTGTCAATCTTCAAAAGTGAATGTTTCGTTTTTAAAAGTGTGAGGGGTATTATAGGTGTATTCTTCCTTACCTGATTCTTTGCTTCCAGTACAAAAAACTCAGTTTTAATTTCCCTACAACTGCCACATTAACTTCCATTTCTAGAAGAAAACATTTCAACATATAATTAAAGTATAAAGTTCTTACAATAGAATTTTTAGTAAAAAAAAACTCATTTAAGTGTGCCATTTTTTTTCTTTTTAGCTTAAGCGCATCTATTCACATACACTTTTCCGCGCTATTTTCGATATCTTCTCACTGAAACATAATAATATTATTATCCCATCTATACTTACTGCTCTGCTTAATTACTGTGAATGGTATCGTAAAAAAATAATTACTGTAATGGAACGTAAAAAAATAAACTTGAAGAGAAAAATATTTATTTATTTTGCACAAAATTCGGGATGATTTTCAATTTACGAACTCTAGCATGAAAGAGTACATGTTTTTTTCTCACTTAAAGATTAATTCCAATTTTATATAAAAACAAGTAATAACATGGGAAATAACATTTAAAATCTCTAGAACTAAGCTCTTTTCCGTAAAATATTAATTTTTGTTCATTTAGAAAAGATAAAATGCAGTTAGTGTATATACAAGTCTTTTAAACATTCTTCGTGCTCTCCTACTTCGCATTTGATGTCCTTTTTGTTGACTTTTTTTTCCACATTTTTGGCAACGTAACTGTGTTTTTCTCACATGAAAATGATTTATATCAACATATCTAATGATATCATGCACTTAGCATCTGCGTGTTTTAGTAATAGGTCTACCTGGACCAAGCAAAGTGGTCTTTAATAACACGTTAAGCAAATTTCTCGCCAGAAGCTTTGGTGATCTAACCATTTTGAAGAAGGAGATGGGCACAAACAATTTTGAATTGCTTTTTTTTTTAAACCAAATACAAATAATGACCATATGTGGCGAAATAATGACCACTTAGACAGTATGGAATGGTATGAATTTGCATTTTCCGTGAAAATAAATTTTCAAAATCCGGAAGTTTCATACCATGTTACATATTTACATAGATGTATTTCAGATATTATAAAATTTAGTTATATTTAAATTTGCGATATTAAAAATACACTATCATGGAAGCTCCACTTTAAGACCATTTCGTTAAATAATCTAATATTTTCAAAGTTACTTTCAGTTTTCTCAATTTAGCAATAACGAGAAAACGAAAATTCTGAATACATTATTATTTTGTAAAAGTCTGAAGTATTTTTACTATCTTCAATGCAATGATTTTATTTAATACTATATATATATATATATATATATATATATATATATATATATATATATATCGTTCGTGCCTACCGTTCAAAAATAAGGACAGTACATAAACGCTCAAAAAACTACTGAAAAGAAAAAATATCGAAAATTGTAAAAATACGTATAAATGATTTTCTTATCTCCATTTTTAATCAGGAAAATCAATATTTTTGCTGCGTTCAAATAATTGTTATACAGTTTTAATTATGTAAATGTTCTGCCATCTTGGGATTTAAGTTAAGAGCAATGACTCAGTATATGTATTGTATAATTTTCTAGAGGTCCGACAAATATTGTTTCCTTTCGAAATTTTGAAAACAACCATCCCAAAATTTGCGCGATGGACACAAATAAACTAAATCAACTAATTAAATAAGTGAAACTAATAAGTAACTGTCAGACTGTCAGTGGCCAAATGCAGGGTGTTTCAAAAATGTCCTAACAAAATACTAGAAGATATATGAGTGTGTCAAAAGAATTAAGAATTGAAAAAATTCAAGGATGTGTTAATTTTAAAGTATTTAGTGTTTACTGTGATTGTAAGTTGTTCATACTGTAACATCAGGTTTTTCATTTAAATAGTAAAAACAAAGTTTCCTTGTTGAGACGTTGTAAAATCCTGACTTTTAAGGAGCATAAATTGTTGACTATTTCTGAACAAAGCTGAGTTTTTTTCCACGAGATCCATACCGATCCCCACACACCTGTGACACACACTTTTAAGGGTTACCAATAAAAAAATCAAAGCTGTTTAAATCAGGAGAACATGGGGGCCTGATTAAAATTGCCTTACTATTGCGATTTCATTCAGGGTATTACCTTGCGGCATACGATGACAATTTCAGTCATAAATAGCTGTGGAATTCTCTGTTCTTATAATGTGTTCTACCGATCTTAAGCGCTTGTCGCTACAATTTTGAGGCACTCTTTATACTTTATTTAAATGCTGAAATATATTTGCTAAAAAATATGAATTTGGATCAGCAACCGGACAAAGTTTAGATCATTTTATGTACCAACATCACAAGGAGTTAGCCATACTTATTTTATCTCTTGATAATAATGTTCAAAATACTGCGGTTAATTTACTGCATCATATCAAATCTTAAAAGTAGTAAACTGTGGTTATAGAGCTTAAACAAAATAAAAGTACTTTAAAAAGGCTCAACCCTTGAAATATTACTTTACTTTGTTTAAATACTTCTAACAGAAGGAGCAATATTTTAAATTCTACTCAAGAATCCTACCTATTTACTTCCACAATGAGCCAGAAAATGATGCTGCAGTCCCGTGAAATGACTTTCTGCCCAATTTCATTTGAATGAGTTTTCACAATATCACGGGAAAGAATTGAAGTGATATTTCTTAAGATTTCACATTAGGAAAGGAGATTTAGAAAAGATATTCGGAGAGTAATGGATTCTTTTAATGTGAATGATTTCAATTTCTTCACAAACAAAACTAACGCACAGGCAATTTTTTTTTGTTTAATAATATGCTGTATAAAAAATATATTAATTATACATAAGGTTGATATAGAATTTTCATTTCAATTTACTTATTTTTTAATCCAAATAAAAAGAATCTAACTGTGCATTAGCAAAAGAAGTAAAAGAAATTTCCAAATCATTAGGCTGACAAACTGCTGATTGCAAGTCAACGAAAAATTTATTTTTTATTAAAATTTTATTTTTTTAGATGTTTTAGTTTTCAAAAATAGTTAATTTATAATGGAAAAATGATTTTTTTACACCGAAAAATAGTTTTCTAAAAATACAGAGTAGGAGTCAAGAATTATTTTTAAATCACGTAAATTCTTGTTTAAACACAACAACCAAGTTTCCTGTTAATAGAGTAACACAAAATACCTGTTGTGAATTTGCCTAAAGGAACATTCTTTCAGACATTTAATGCATTGTTATTTATTTTGTAGGTACGTACCAACCGTTGGATGTGGTGGGTAGAGGCTTTGAATTCAACTGCTTCGGCCGGTGTTCAATTCTCCCTGTTAAATGCTGCGTGTGGGATCAATTTATGTCTTCTCGTTTTAGTGATTTGGATTCAACTCTAATAAAATGTTCTATATAATATAATATAAAAATTAATATAACGGTTAAAAGATCTGGGACAAGAAAGCAAATTATAGACTTTTGTTTACTTTCTTTCTCTTATTTTACTGAGTATTCTGTAAATATTTGTCTTTGATTGTATATGAATCACGAATTCTTTAGTTGATTCTTTAATTCATTTTTACAGAAATTCTTCGCATTTTTCCTTTGTAATTTCATGTAAAGCTCCTCCCAAACCATTTCTACCGGTAGATTCTCATATAAAATACTTTTTACAATGTATGTCAATTATACAAAATCAAACTCGTTGAAAAGTAGGTTTTAATGCTGTCTATTCATTGCAATAAACAACAGAAAAGCAAAAAAACATAAAAAAATTTTATTTGCAACGATAAGAAAAATTATGTTTCGTTACTTAGTGAAAAAAAAAGGTATTATTTTTTCACATGCAGGTGTTTTATGTGGTTCTAAAACTTCAAATTTACTCGTGTTCAAAAACACTGCTGATTTTACATTAATAGTACCTTTAAATCGTTAGTTTAGTTTAACTTGAATAACTTTCACTCCATATACCTGACAAGTTATAAAAGTATTTAAAATTATACTCCTTTGTCTGAATATTTTGAAAGTAATTGCTTAAACTCATTTTTACTGGACATCATGATAAATGTATGTTCAAATGCATGACAAGTAATAATTATCTAATGCAAAGAAGAAATAAATTGCAAAGGAGGACACTCTAGGATTTTTTCTTTAATATTATATAATCTTGCAAAGAAAAGATCGAATTTATTCTCTAGCGTGTGGAAGATAGCCAACTGTAAAGCACGTTAACACAAATTACAGCTATTGTGTCAACCACACAACAGAAAACTTTACAGAATAAAGTAAAAGAAATACCGCCCAAATATATAGCCAGGAAGGAAAAAAAATTATGAAATGCCTAACAGAAATGTTCTTTTAAATAACACGTACATTTTTATCACGCCGTGTATATTTAATAGTATTTTTTCTTGGTGTCATAAGCAGGTTTCTCAGTTTTCCTTTGTTTCATTTAAATGTATGCAATTTTTATTTATCTCAAAGAGCTGTTAGAAGTTTTGGGGTATGATGAATTATATCCAGGTTTGAACGAGAATCAGACTATATGTACAAGTCAAACCATATTATCGTACTTAGCTTGATTACACAATACAAAGTTTAATTTGTAAGGAAACTTGGTTCAATTTAGTAAAGGATTAACAGCGGAGAAAATATGCTTCATTATATGGTTTCAAATTTCAAAACACCAATCACAGAAAACAAAAATTAAATTTTAGAAAGAATACAGCAAAGCGTTTTTTTTAGCCGTGGTGGCTCAAGAAATAGAGAATTCGCCTTCCCTTGAGGTGAACCAGGTTCGAACCCCAGCGATGGCTCGTCAATGCGAATTCCACACCCGGCTCATACCAACCTCAATGCTGACGTAAAAATATCCTCAATGGCAGACAAATCATGGGTTGGAGTTCCTTTCACATCTGATTAACCGTGGGAGGTTTTGGTGGTTTTCCTCTTCATTAACCCAAATGCAGGTTAGTTCCATCATAGAGTCCTCCACGAAAGCAAATTTCTCTTAATCCAGGAGTTCCCTTGTCTTCTGAATATAATTCAAAATTACAGGGCTACGGAGTTGAACATTAGTAGTCGTAAACAAAAATTAGGTCAGCCGTTCAATGACTGTTATAAAATATAAACATTTCGTTCCTTGAATCATTTTAACTGTAGATAATACTAGAGAACAAATATTTTGTTTCATTTATACAAATACTTAATCTTACCATATTCAGGTGCGGGGGTTAAAATTGAATATCAACGAAGAATGTCCGGCAATGTCGTCGATTGCGGTTAGGGGCACTCATTGTTTACGACCTGCTTAATAGCACACTATGAAACAGTTCAAAATAAGAAAGCGACTTATACGGATAACGTTTCCGGGCATGGCTTCCTACTCAATTTTAATCCTGATATATGTGTTGTAAATCCCCTAGAAATTCACGACCCCCATGCTAATTAACAGGGGTTCGATCCCGGCGATGGCTGGTCGATACGAATTCCGCATCCAGCTTGTACCGATCACAGTGCTGACGTGAAACATCCACCACAGTGGTCGACAGATTATGGGTTAGAGTCCCCTTACCGTCAGGCTAACCGTGGGAGGTTCTCGTGGTCTTCCTCTCTATGTAACGCAATAGCGGGTTAGTTCCAGCAAAAAGTCCCCCACGAAGGCAAATTTCTCCCTATACTTGATCCAGTAGTTCCCTTGTCTTCTGGATTGGGTCAAAATTACAAAGGTACGGAGTTGAATATTAGCAGTCGTAAACCCAAAAATTGGATCGGACGTTCAACGAACGTTATAAAATAAAATGAAAACCCCATGCAACCTCCTGTTATACATAACTTTTTCTGAACTTGTACATTTCGAAAGAAAAAAAAATAATAAAAAAGAAAAAATAAATATAAATAAATTTAAAAAAATAAATAATAAAAAAAAAAAAAAAAAAAAAAAAAAAAAAAAAAAAAAAAAAACAGTAGTTGGAGAGAGAAGCCGATTGCAGGTTTGAAATAAGTGGCACGTAAGTATCTAAAATATGCTTTAAAAAAATATCATGCAACAAGAAGTAAAATAACATTTGCACCCCAATGTAATTTATGCGAACAAATTTACTGCCGCATTTCGCCTTTTTTATAAACAAACAAACTTTTTAGTTAAAAAAAAGGATAAGTCATAGAACTAAGGACACAGTTAGAGTAAAGAATAATTTCTGTAATTCGTAGAATCGTTCCTAAAAATATAACAACTTATTTAATTAATTCAAATAGATTTTCTAAATGATTTTTTAAAACTTGACGTTAAAACTTCGTTTTCAAATTATAAATAATTAATTGAAATATAAGATTATTAAATTTTTAAATATTCCAGTTGCAATTATTTCTTCATATTTTTTTCATTCTCTTATTTTAATTTTTTAACAAAAAAAATATTAAATTAAATATTTTTCATTATCAATCAAGCACACCCCTGAAGAAAATAATATTTTAGCATTTGTCATGGATTTACTGGATCGTGTTTGAATCTGTGGTTTGAAAAAAGAACTCTGAAATGCATGCGAACATTCTGGGCAATAATGATCTACCAGCATTATAGCAATATATTTGGGAAGACCTATTACTCTTGTTTCAAGGTAACTGCTCCGTTAACAGATCGAGACTTGTGAAGGCATAGTTTGACGAAAAGGATGCTAAAAATTTCTTTGGACATCTTAAAGCTCTGATACAAATCCCACATGGAGAAAAAAAATCTGGTAAAATTACCGTACTCTGAGACAATGAAATCTCTGGTAAAAAAATAACAACCCGGTTAGCAAAATAATAACAACCCGGTAAACAAAAACAAAATATACGGTATTTAAACCATTCATTTGTTAAGTTTTCCATTCCTATGGTAACGGTTTACCGGGAATTCTGGTTTTCAAAATTATAGCTTTTACTATCCCAAATTTATTAAAAAATACAAAAATGAAATGTAAATTTGAACGAATAAATGGTTTTTATGTCATGCTTTAAGGTATCATAATAACTTCACTAAATTTTAATGCATTTATCAAATTTTATAGCATATTGTAGAACTTTATTTTATTGCTTTTTTCACCAAAATTATTACCAAAGTGCCTAGATAAAAATTATCGAGCTTTTTGGTGTTCCCATCGAGCTAGAAACACGATAAATTTCACGATGTTCTGATAGTTTTGACCATTCTTTTTTTTCTCGCTGTAGCTGTGGGACAAAATACGACGACAGCAGTTAATGCTCAGAATCAGACTTGCACAATACATTTAGCAAACCCTATAATATTTTTTGATATTATTTTTATTGCAGATTAAAAAAAACAATCATATATTACATCAATACAGAACTAATAATTTGTTATAGATTTTAGGATATTTTTTCAAAATTAATTATAAGAAAATATTTTATTATTGAAGCTCAATCAATTAAATGAAAATTTACAAAAACGGCATTTAACGCGCAGGTTTTAAATACTTTATTTTCCATCAATTAAAAAAGACCCTTTGCTTTTCAAAAATTAAAAGTGAGTTAAAAACTAGAAATACCCATTTCTAACGATAAAAATAATTACTTTATTAAACTACCAAAAGCTAATTATAAAAACGATTAAATATAAAATATTAATGCTAAATATTACATGAGAAAAGCTTCCTGTGTAAGTTAAGAAGTTCACTCACATTTACAATAAATTCTTAACATTTTCTATCTTTTTTCTGCAGTAGCTTAATTTAAAAAAAAGTCTGCCAACACATATTCTTGAACTTTCATTTTGTATTAAATTGCTTATTTTTTATCACATCATTTTCAACTGCATGTGATAACGTTGGTTGTTAAAGGCAGAAAAAAAACTTCTTATGCGTAAGAATATATCTATAAACCACGTCCCACATAATTTTATCAGATGGTCATAAAATTATAGGGATATTACCACCATAACATTAAGAGGAGGGTTAGAACAAGGACTTGAGTCATTAATAGTAAGATATGACAAGATCGTTTCCACCCTAATTATTCGAAGCGATAAGTAGTTCTCACACCAACTATCGAACACTTTTGGCAAAGTTCTATAGTTAAGGGTTCCAAAGAGATAAATATTCGTATTTATTTTTCTTATTTATTTATTTAATTATAATGTCGTCATAGCTCTGGCATGTAAGTACTATTATTTCAAAAATTATGTCAATAAATTATGTTTATAAATGTAAAAACTATGATTAATTTTATTTTGTTCAACATTAACCATAGTTTTCGTGGGTTAACTAGCATCCCAAGAGTTGTATTGTTTTAGAAATTATTTATCCACATTTCCGTTGAACTCAGATATTTTTGTGAAAATATAACATGGTTATACAGTCAAACTCGGATACAACAAGCTTCGTTGTCTAAAAAAATGGACGTTATAAGATAAGGTCGTTATATCGAAAACATAAAAGGGCATGGTATATTACTAATAAATACTGAACTTTTTATTACAAAGTCATACAATACTTTAGATAGAAATAGGAATTAGTCAGAATAATAGATAACAGCGCTCGACTTTTTTTTTTCTAAAATAGTGTTTCTCGGTAAAAATGCCATTTTTAAAGATACATTTTAAGTTAAAAATAAATTTCAAAATAGAAGGAGATGATCCTTTAAACGGAGGAACATTCAGATTTCACAAAAAGGATGAATAAATATTTTAATCGATAGGTTTGTTTGATAAATTCCTTGTGCATTGCGCAAATAAATAAACGGACCACCTTGAATAATTTTCGACTTAATGATTGGATCTTTACGTTCTAGGATTCGATCTTAATGATTAGAAAATGTGATCTCAAATATGCTAATTAACTTGTGCAGACGATATTTTAGTTACGAAATCAGACACAAAACGTACTCTCTCCGAATAAATATACCCTTCTTCAAACGGATTCTGATTTTTGACCTCGAATTTTAGGGAATAGTCGCAATCTGGGAAATATGGTCTGAATAGTTTGGTCAAGAGGGCAGTCCCAAGTTTGGACCTCATACTGTTACTTTTATTCTTTGTATATTTCGCTATATGTCTGAACTGAAAGTTTTTTGCATACTATTTTAAAGTTCGTTCATTCAAAGATAATTTCACTCACAAAATAACTTATAGTAAATATTTATTATTCTTTTTCATTTTTCTTATTTAATAATAGTCGAAAAAGTATTGAATTTCAAGATGTACAACTTTTTTCATCATTTTAAAGAACATAATTTTACATAGCATAATACAAAATTTCAGTGAAATCGGTCGAATAGTTTTTGAGAAATCAAACTTTAAAAAAGTCAGAAACTTAAAATTCGAGTTCTGAGGAACTATTAGACAACTTTCATTTTGTACAACGCTTTTCTTTTCAACGATTGTGGATGCATCATTTTAAAGTAAATGAATACATACTGGATATAATTCATGTTTTCGGATTATCAATATTTAATCTAATGTCTAAACATAGACTTCGCCTATACTGAACGTAACATGCAGCAATATAACATAACAATTTTTTTAGAAGCTATTTTGCTATAGGAAAAAAGCCACAATTAATGATGCCCAAAAAATACCTTAAACTTCAGACAAAATTATTAATTCTTACTATATTATCTGAATGCCCGTTCTTCCAATGGGGTGAGTAAAACAAAAAGAAAATAATCAATTACTCAGTGCTGAACAGCACTACAAAATCATATATTAAACTGAAAAGCTCATGCTAGCACAATTAATAAAGATAAAATAATTTTAAATACTTTTTACACTTTTTATTACCTGTTGCCCCTTTCTTTGGCTTTAAGTTGTAAAGTAGAGCAAAATTTTTTCGCACTTTTTTAGCACTTTTTAAACACTTTTTTAGCACTTTTTTTTGCATCATCAGAAAAAGATAACTGTATTCAGCAACACTTGACACAATATTATTGCTCGCGGTCACTTCATGATAGCCAAAATTTACCTCAAACGAGTAATTTTATTTTTCAGTGCATATCCCCTTTGAGCAGTCGTAAGACGCTTATTTCCCTAGTTTCGGTATTAAAACTGCTCAATATTGGTGCAACATTAACAATTACCATATATATCAATTCAGTACTCTATACATATATTATTATATTTGGTACCTATTGCATAACCTTTCAACATTTTATTTTTCTGCAAAATTTATTTATCAATGGTATTAAACTAAAGCCGAAATTTTAAATACAAATAGAATTCTTTTAAGACCTTCAAAAGGACATTGAAGCATGACCATTTCCCTTTAATGTACTGTTTTAATGACTTTTAATGTACTGTTTAAAATCTTTATAACTAGCGGTGAATAAAGTTCTTTTAATTCGAATTTATTAAAATATTAATACACTCTCGTTCCTACCACTAGAAAAAATATTTATCTGTAACTATGGAAAATCCGTTGTAGAATTCGTTTAAAAACTGCGCCAATTACCATAATGGGTAGAATGCGTATTACCAAAATTAATTAAGCGTCATTTGTGCATGATGATTTTCAAAGGTTCCAACAAGCGAATATGTACCTTTTCTCCATTAACTTTGCTTTTTAATAAATAGTTCATTGTTTTGCAATTAATACATATTACCAACTTTAATTAAGTATCATTGACGTGAATAATAGTAGTGATTTTTTACCTTTCTTCTAAATATTTAGTACTATTTTTTCGGTATTTTTCATATTTCAAATTCCCTTGATTTTAAAATAATTAGCTTCCCGGAAATGCGTTTTAAAAATATAAAAATTAAGATAAAAACATAAAAATTAATAAACATGTGTTTTTCTATACTAATTTGGTGACGTAGCCCTCCTAAGCTACAACATTAAAGTTGTTCATTAAATTTATCTTTCGTAGCGAAATGAAAAATAATTAAATAATAAAGTACTCACGATAAACTCTTATTTTATCAAACAGAGCTATTAGATAGCAAATATCACTGATTTTTTTTTTAAATAGAGAAAATATAATCCTCTAAAATAAAATTTAAAAGAAAGACGCTTAACCAATCAGAAAACTCCATTTCGTTTGTTATTCACCTCGCTCGAACAGTTCGTAGTAGAAAATTCTTACAATAATGGGTCTATGGTGCAGCTGACAAGACTTTTCGTATCGGTCGCTATAATGGTTATGTAACTCTAATGTGGGTCACACTAAAGAGCGTATAGGGTAGCACCATAGTTTGGTTAATGATTACAAAAAAATAAACTCAATCACCGTGCACTGTTAAAAATTTCTCTAAAAATAACGAAATAATAATTTATTTATAATACTCGAATAAAACAATTAACTAACCATAAAAAAGTGGTTTTAAAACTGTTAACTGTGAGATCAATCATTTATTGACTATTTTCATTGAATACGTTAAACAATCAGAAATCTTTTCTCCATCTCGGCCCACAGTCAATGAGAAGCATGCGCACATTTTTCAAAAGCTGGAAGCTGAGGTATCTGATAAGAATTACAAATACGCATTTTTATTTTCCATCATCGGATGCCTAATAATCTTATTGCAAGGGAACACCTTATACCTTTTGTTCTTTGCAGTTGGGTATTTGCTTCAGATGAGAGGGATAATCTGTCAGTCTCTTGACAATTCAAATCCCATTCAAACAGGATTCAAATCCCAGCTTTCAATCTACAAAGTTTCCTCCGATCCTTCAACACACGAGGAGTTTCCAATGTTCTACACTCCTCAATTGAAGACTCTGAACTATTGGAATACGAAACTTTAATACTCCCACAGATGGAAGAAACACTGAGAGTATAAACACATATAAGTCTAACATTTCCCATCTCACACGTTAGATGGCACCACTAGATAAACAAGTTAAACCACATTCCACAGTTCACTTGAAGGAGGGGGGGGACACAATTTAACTCCATTACGATTGGACAACTGCTACTGGTTATTTTATCGTAATTTTAGAATTAAAATTCTAACAGTGTGGCAAGAACTAGACTTCAAAAAACCGAGCTTTCGTTAAAAACCTACTGCTAATAAGAAATTGGAATTTCAAGGATACATAAATATGAAATCTGATAGTTTGCTACTGATTGCTTTTTAGGGTCCAAAAAGAAACACTTAATGACAATGTAGTAGTTTTCAAAAGCTTATTACTATATCAACAATACATACTGTAAATCTGTAATAATAAACTTTTCCTTACTTAGCTATAAAAAGACGAGTCGTTTATGTATCCAATATGTTAGAAATCCAAATAGTTTTTATACAATACTTTTATTTTTATTTGATTGTAAGTATATCAAGAATTAAAACATAGATGAAAAGGAACATAAATAAGTAATTTTATACGCCACTCACGTTTTAGTTTTCTATTTTATTTATCTGCTTTAACTCTTTTTTAAAGCAACTATAGATTTACTTAGCTACAAATAAATTGATCTAAAAACGTTAATTAAAAGAAGAAAACTTTTCCTTTGAACACGATTTTATTTTTGCTTTGATTAATAATTAATTTAAAGTCAAATCAGAAAAAAAATTAGAAAAAAAAATTTTAATGTTACTTACATTTTAATTTTCCATTTTAATTACATACTTTTAGTCTTTATCAAGAAGGTCAAAGGAAATGGAATTTTCATGTATTCAAATGAATTAAAATTCAGATATAGGAATTTTCCTCCCCTCCCCCCCGAATTGAAATCTTCAAATATCTTCCATTAAATGCTAGATTTCTTTTCATGTACAACCAAAAGGATAGAATAGGTAAAGATTTACGAGTAACTAAAGAGGTTTTCAGAGGAAAAGCAACAGCTGGGTAGAAAATTTAATCAAGTTTTGTTAGATCTAAATTCTTTCTTATTTTAAAAAAAAGCACCTATTTTGAGACATAGGAAAGTGAATTATTTAATGATTTGAATCAGATTTTTTAACGAATCATGTCAAATATTGTTATAAATTGTTAAATGTTGTCATATATCGTTATGAATTGTTAAATGTTGTCATAAATTGTTATAAATTGTTAAATGTTGTCATATATTGTTAAAAGTCATTTAATGATACTCTAAATTAATTATTTTACAATTATTTACTTTCTCATTATGTTAATAGAATATAAGGACAAATTGATTGAAACCAAACTAAAGTAAGATAACACCAAACAAAGAATATGAAGATGATTGTATATTTCTTTAATCATTTTTTTTTTCCTTACGGGATAAGATAATTTGAATAACTTAGAAATTTTATGAGAAATACGTTATATGCTATTCCACCAATGTATTTTTTATGAAAGATCACTACCTCTCAGCAAAAGAATTTAAATTTCTGTAAAAAAAAACACAATTATATAAAATTTATTTAAGTTAAAACATGATCTTAGAGCTCCATTAGTTGTATCATATGCATACTACACTGCATGCTACACTTTGGACTACCCTCATCTTTATTTATGGTCTTCTAGACTTTATGCTTGATTGAAACTGAATATCATGCATCTAAATCTTTTTATAAAGTTTTCAAAAAACCTGCATCATTTAAGGTAAATTAAATTATACATGCACGCGACTAATAATATTTTTTTGGATCATTGAAAAACGTTAATTGATTTATTAAAAACATGAAAATGTTTACATGATGTATAGAACAAAGTCAACAGATTATATTTAAACTGACCTGTGGTCAGAAATATCATTTCCAACTTGGACCAATCTAAGATACTATAGAGACGCCACTCCAAAGTTCAAAAGGCATATTTTCTTTCTTAGGCCCTACAGAAGTATTCTTGAAATGTTGGTATTTATTATATAAAGGACAGATTTTTGGTGCGAGTCTACCATAGGATCTTACGCAAGAAACTAAATGATCAGAAAAAAATTACTCATCAACTATAAAGTCAAAAATATTTTTTAAGTACATGGAGACTAAATTTCTGGTTTAACTACCGCATTGTATTGCGGTAATTTTACCAGAATTTTACCAAACCAATTACCACAAGAATGGTTATTATGTCAATCTGCTGGTAATTTTTCCGTTCATATGGTAATGGTTTACTGGAACTTCTAGTTTTCAAAATTATAATTCTTATTACCTCACAATTAGTAAAATTACAAATAAACGGTATAACTGAAAAGTAAATTTAGCCGAATAAATGGTTTTTATGCCATGCTCTAAGGTATCACGACACAGCATAATTACCAACTTTTACCACATTTATTAAATTTTATAGCATGTTATAAAACTATATTTTATAATTAATTTTCCCAAAATCATTATCAAAGTGCTTCGGTTAAGTGTACCTATATTTTTGAAGTTCCAATAGAGCCTGAAGCACTGTAAATTTGACTATATTTTAGTAGTTCTAGCCATATTTCTTTTCTCAGAGCAAATTTCGGGTAAACCTGAAGTGGTCAAAAACAAAGGATATCGTACCTGTTTTTACAGGTATCAACTACATCTGCTGAAAGCAGAATTTATGCATTAGGTTTCTCAAATATTTAACCTAATCCGAGATAATTGTAGTTCAAACTGAATCACTCCCAAATTTAATAAAAGAATGACGCACATGTTGTCTTGCCTTAGAAACTCACACATCAAATCGGGAAAAGCAAACTAATCAATAAGATTAGAACTGAAACAAAATTAAACGCCAACTTAAGAAACTTTCAGTTTCATCTCATAGATATTTTGTTTAAAAAAAACGCTTTTAAAGAAATATTTGGTGGTTGAAACTGCTTAGAATAACAACGATGTTTACCTTTTTTCAAGAATTTTTCACTTCAAAAACACGTTATTTTCCTTAGAAAAAAAATCCAATTCCATTTGCTATATGAACTGCTCAAATCAAAGTATCTTTACTTCTAAATCTCCAGCTAACATTTATCTAAAAGTAAAGATTTATAAAATCGTTATAAGTAATCAATCATTACAGAAATTATAACTAACGATTTATAAAACTATATTTAACAGAAGCAATGGTAATAGTACACATTATAAAATTTCCAATGTACATTGTTAGAAAGAATTTCCTTCCTTCCCGGAGAAACATTTCTGGTAAAATTGCACTACTTTATGGTAATGACATTTCTAGAACAAACAAAAAACACAATTTTGCTCATAAAAATTTTTTTTCGTTCTTACCGGAAATTCTGATTTTTAAAATTATAGTTTTTATTACCACACATTTAGTAAAAAATGCAAAACTGAATAGTAAATTTTACCAAATAAATGGTTTTGATGTCATGCTTTAAGGTATCATAATAAATTTTCCAAATCTCACAGCATTTAACACATTTTATTTCATATTATAATGCCCTATTTTATTGTTATTTTCACAAGAATATTATCAAAGAGCTTCTTTAAAATAACCAAGAGTTTCGGTGCTTCTATACGTAAAAAACCCGGTGCACTTTACTGTATTCTAGTAGTTTTAACCATACTTTCTTCTCAGTGTTATTTTAGAGTTATAAAGAGATTTTTGCTGGTTTCTGTTTCTGCAGTTTTATAAATACTGCAATCGCGTTTCATGTAATTTGTTGTCATTGGAAATTTTAAATTTTTGGCTAATGATGAATATCCAATTGACACGGTTCCTTCTTTAAGGCAATGTTTGCAAAACATCAAAATCAAATATTTATAATTCAAATATTTCATTGAAAAATTGAAAATTTGAAAAACAAGAGATAGAAATGGAGATCACTGCTCAATCAGAGTAAATAATTTGTGTTTTCAAAAAATATTGCTTTATTCGTTTATAACTTAATTATAGAATGTTTGAAATGTTTTAACGAATAGTTTTAAAATCGAAATATATTTTAAAATGATTATTGTAAAGTTGGTCTTCAATCATTGAAAATGCTTATATTTCGTTAATAATATGCATTATGTTGTTTGAATCTATTTAAAGAGTAATGTTTTTTGTTGCTAGTATTATTTTTTTTACAAAAAGAATGCATAGATGTAATTATTTAGCATAGGATTAGAGGAATAAATACTATTTTAAGAGTAAAGGGAAATTAAAAAGGTATTAAGTTAGTAACTTAAATTATTGGCATGATATATTATGTCCTCTTCATAATTATATGACATGCATTTTCGTATTTATCAAAACAGCGAAGGGGTTGTTTTTATTCCTCCAGTATATTTAGAGAACGGAAGTTGAAATTTTCTCATGCCAACAAGTTTTCTGAATAGCTCAAAATATCTTTTTTTCTTCACTTCTAGTTTTTCGATCATAAATCATAGATGGCAAGAGAGGTTGAAAGTTTTACGACGAGAACCAAAGAGTTCAGGAGAGTTTCAGCAACAGCTGGTTACCGAGTAATTTTGTATCGTGATAATGGGATACTCAAAAGCTCCGACCCTTTTAGATCAATTTCAGTGAAGGAAAATATATTTATTACGTATTTCAAACACTCCCGTTTTCGTATGAAAATGACTCGAAGATAATGTGCAAAGGTAGGAAATATTTTGACAATTTGAATTTTTCTATTATTAAAGCATATCACTTGAAGATTGAATTAACGTACATTACTTATTTAAGAGATTAAATATTATTTGAAGCAATTAATGCAATTAAAATGTAAACAAATATTAACTTTAATTAATGGCCTGACATGTCATGCCCTCTTCATGGATATGGGACATATATTTCCGTATTTATCAAAGAACAGCAAACAGATTATTTTGTTCTTCCAGCGAATTTAGAAAACTGATGCTGAAATTTTCTCATGTCAAGCAGTCTTCTGAATGACTCAAAATATATTTTTCACTATTTTTCACGATTTTTTTATTCATTGCTAGTTTTTCCATCATAAATTATAGATTGCAAGAGAGGCTGAAAGTTTTACGATGAGAACCGAAGAGTTCAGGAGAGTAACAGCGGGTTACCGAGTGATTTTGTATCGCAGAAACAGGATAGTCAAATGCTCGGACCGTTTCAGATCAATTTCAGTGAAAAAAATATATAATTATCACATATTTGTAAAAATTATATATTTGTATATTGTCTCCAGCTTTCGTATGAAAATAACTGTAACATAAGCTAAATAGGTAGGTACTTTGTTTACGTCGCACTAGAGCTGCAATAGGCTATTGGCCACCGTCTGGGAAACATCACCGAGGATGATCCGAAAACATGCCATTGCAATTTTAGTCGTCTGCAGAGGGAATGGCTCCTCTGGTTTAGTATCCCGACGACCTGCACGTGAAGCCGAGCACTTTTCTGTAGAACAGTTTAAAGAGGACCGATACCGCGCAACATCGGTCCCTACGCATGCTAATCAAGGACCGCACACTGACCACAACCAGTGATGCTTTAATTTGGTGTTCTACTGGGAACCATGTCTTTACGATCAGTCCACTTCGGAACCTGAGATAAAGTGTTGAGACAAGAAATATTTTGACAGTTTGAGTTTCTCTACTATTAAAAATATCGTTTGAAGGTTGAATTGACCTACATAAATTATTCGTATCAATAATAAATTACAATCAGTAACTATAGTAAGTTTTTACCATTGATTCCAAACCTTAAGATTTTAAATAACTTAATAAGCATGGATGATGAAGTGTGGCCAGAGCATATAATTTGATAACTGAAAACATTGCAAAACTTGATATACATTTGACTAAAGACTAGATGCAAGGCTATATTAGTTTTTCTTTAAACTCAGTCGCATGTTAAATATTCACAACTAGCATATAATATTTGTAGTTAAAATTCGTCTAAAAACGCACATAAAATTATGTGAACTTAATAATGTTTCATTTATTCTTTGATGCTTTTCTTTTTTCATTTATTCTTATATATATACTTTTTTTTAATTTTTTTGCAATAAAAAGTAGCAAAAACATAACAAAAATATCTGAAGCTTGAAATTTTAAAAAAGGATTTTTAGATTATAATATAAAATCAGGCTTAAATTTATGTATGAGTTAAATATATATACAGTTCGCAAAATTAAATGGAGCGCCCTGAATAATTATGCAAGGTGTCTCAGTTAAGCGTTTCAGAACTTCTAAGAGGGGTAGGGGGCATCCTGACGACTCGAAATCATAAAGCAATGCGGGGTCGGAAATGCTTTCCTGACGCGGTAGATGGCGTTGTTCGAAAGTTCCGACCGAGCTTTCCAGTGCGTTGGCCTCCTCAGTCACCCGACCTATCATGTCTTGAATTTTATTTCTGGGGTCATATGAAAACACTGGCTTAAGACACCCCTGTTGGCAATGCTGAGGAGCTGGTTGCAAGAATCACAGTAGCTGCCGGAGAAATTCGAGATATGCCTGGAGTATTGCAGAATGTTCGGATGTTCATGCACCGGAGATGTGAGGTGTGCATTGTAGCCGGTGGCAGAAACTTCGAGCACTTACTTTGACCCATCTGCCTTATGCTTTTTTCAATGTATTATTAGAACGATTTTTCACTTACGATCTCTTTTCTTTATGGTGCTTCTGTGTACGTCACAGCTTCAGGAAAGCATTTCCGACCCCACATTGCTATATGATTTCGAGTCGTCAGGATGCCCCCTACCCCTCTTAGAAGTTCTGAAACGCTTAACTGAGACACCCTGTATATCTAGTGATCGGATCTTTACGTAACAGAAGTGAATCTCATTGATTTCAAGAAGAGGTGAACTCAAATGTGCTATATAATTTGTTTAAACAATATATAAAGTTGCGAAATCGGACACAAAACTTACTTTCTTTTAATAAAATCCTTTTTTTGCGACATTCTCAACCTTATTCTCAGTCGCAATCTGCGAAATATGGTCCCAATAGCTTGGTTATGTCGATTATTGTAATTAATTAGCATATTTGACTTTAAACCATAATACGTGAAGATCCGATCCATAAATCAAAAGTTATTCAGGATATTTTTTTTCTTTGTTTACTGTGCACCTTAGCTTTTAAGTTTACTTATTAACAATTATTTTATCTAATAAACAATTCCTTTCCTTATTATAGAGTTTCGTAAAAGCTTTGTGCGTAATTAGGGACTGTAAGACTCAGAATGATTTCGAATACATGCAATATTTGCATTCCTTATTGCAACAAAGAGTAAAACAAAAATATTAACTCAAAATAATTCAACATGAATTTTTGCTTTAATTATAAAATAATTGGTGAAACTTATTTTTATGCATTTTACTCTTTCTCATATATTTCAACTTTTTGCTATATTGCAGTGATATTCTAAATTTTTATTATTAAAGTATTATTTGCGTGAAATGTTTCTTTCTTAATTAGTTTGCAAACTAATTTAATTTTCAAGCTTTCTAAAATTTAAATCTAATTTTGGAATATTTCTTTAAAAAATACAGATATGTAAAATATTGTAAAGGATAATTACTCATTAAAGAGGAAAAATTTTGACTTATTAACTTTATTCATGTTTTCCATTTTCTACAAACTTATACCGGAATTTAATCATAAAAATTAAGGAACTGCTTTCGTGTCAGTTCACAGTAAACAAAGATTGCGATTCTTCTTCAAAATGCAAATATTTCATGAATTCAAAATAATCATCTACTATTCACGAAGTTAAGCAATAGGATTTTATTTCCGTAAGGACACAAAGGAAAACTCAAATGCAAATATAAAAATATATCCATAAAAATATATCCTTTAAAAAGAATTATACAGTAAAATTCCTTATTCAATCTTTTTTCTGAATTCTATGTCAGGAATATTGATGTTTTAGAACCTTTGATCTAGTACTCAGTGACTTTCTTAAGTTTTTGAAAAAATATGTAATGTCTTTGAAATGTGCCTTTGTAACCGAAAACTTTAAATTTTGACTTTAGAAAGGGTTTTAATTTGCTAAAAACGTACTTGAAACTTTTTAGGGTCTCAAAAGTATTTTTGTCTTAAAAGTATAAGTAAAAATATAAGCATATATAACGGAATAAAAAAATTTTACAATATCGATACAAAAATATTATCTTTTTGAGACTCGGTACAAAATATCGGTTTTTTGGTACAAAATATTGTAAAATAAAACTTTATAATTATATGAAAGATGGAATTATTGTGTTGCAGGCACTCGGAAGTACATTATGCTTTACAAATACAAAAGTTTGAACATCGAATGAAGCTTGAAATTAGTGCTTAAATTTGTTCAATGAAACGAATAAAAATTGGACTTTCTTCATATACTTGTGCTTTTTAATATTTTTTTTCACATTTCGTGCACAAAAATTGCACTATTTTCTTCATAAAAGCCTTTGACTTAATCTGTTTTGAACAAAAAAATTAATTAAAGGTACAAACTCAGATAAAACTGGCATTCCGAGCCTTTTAAACAAAAGTTTTATACATACTTTTTATCCATGCTTTGTTTTCAATCATTCTTTCTTTTTATCTATTTTTACTAAAAGTGCTGTATCTTGTGTGAAAAAGCCCCATTTTAACCTGCTTATAATATTTATCAGATCGTTCTGAAGAGCACATAAATTTTAACAGCAAAATCAGGAGTTTTAAATGGAAAATAAATAGAAACTGGTCTGTGATTTAAACAAAAATTTTGTGAGCTACTATTGTTACAAGTGACATGTAACATTAATTTTTGGTATTAATTATGTTTTATGTGTTATTTAGTTCTCTTTTTCAATATCATAGAATATTTTTGCAATTTTATGAATAATGTACTCATATGCAATGATTTTTTTTAAAACAACAATTAAATTTTTTCTCCGAAAATTCGTAATTTTATTGAAAATTTCAGAATTCTTTATGAAAGATAAACTAGTTCAATTTACCCCTATTGTACCTGCGTAAAATTTTAAAGCTCATCTCGTTAAAGTTAAGCAGATATTTTTCGACAGTTAAATACGTATATTTAGCTAAAAATGTGCAAAGAATAAAAGTAAATGCCCTCAAGATTCTGTTCATTCAGGATACTTTTTAATCGAGATTTTATCCTCGTGTGCTTTAATCCTTGAAAGATTTTATACACACGATGTTTTTTCCACGGAAGATTTTATCCACATGAGATTTTAACCACCGGAGATTTTCTCCACCAGAGATTTTATCCACGGGAGTTTTATCCACATAATATTTTAACCAGACAAGATTTAATATATAGAAGAATTCATTCACAAGAGATTTTATCCTCATGAGATTTTATACACACGAGATTTTTTCCTCATAAGATTTTATACACACGATGTCTTTTCCACGGAAGATTTTATCCACAGAATATTTTCCCCGCTCGAGATTTCCTCCACACGAGATTTTATTCACAAAAATTTTATCTACATAAGATTTGAACCACGCTAGATTTTATACACAGGAGATTATATCTATGAACGATTTTCTCCACGTCAGAATTTAAGCACCCAAGATTTTATGAGCAAGAAATTTTAACCACACAAGATATCATAAGCTGGAAATTTTATCCACAAGAAATTTTAACGACAGAAGATTTCTCATCACGGGATTTCATCCACGGGAGATTTTATCTACTCAAGATTTTAATCAAGCGATATTTTATACTCAGGAGAATTTATCCTTTTAAGATTTTATCCAAATCAGATTTTATCCGATCGAGATTTTATGCACACGAGCTTTTTAAACGGGAGTTTTTACCCGCTTAAGATGTCTCCACAGTCCAATTTTAACCACACGGAATTTTATACATAGGAGATTTTATAAAAAGAAGATTTCATCAAAAGACGATTTTTTCAAAGGAGTGTGAGTGTTTCAAAAGCTTACGTTCTATTTCTTCCTATTTAAAGAAATATAAACAATTATTTTTTAAATAAATTTACATAATTTTTACTAAGTATCTAAACTATAAAATTCAACAGTCATTATAAGAAACACGAAGAAGGATTTTAGCTTACTGGAAGCTATCTGAAATGCTCTCTATTCGGACAGGTTTTTGTAAAAATATTTTTTCTGGAAGCTTTAGTCCTCAAAACAAAAGCAAGATTAACCTAGATGCTTCATTAATCATTGCTCTTGTCTCGAAAGTTACTCTCTCCAGATTGAAGGACTTATAGCAAAGCTGCTATGTATTAACAATACTTTTAATACGTTTTTTAAAACTAATGAGGCATAAGTACTACTACTTTTAACTCTTGTGAGTAATTTTTAATTATTCTGACCTTTTATAAAAAGTTCTCTTATTTTCATAAATATCTGATGTAAAAATATTGAAAATCCATGAATTCATAATTGTGCTCTTACGTTATTTAGAAAATGTTTATTTGACTATGTTTGCTTCAAACATAAAAGTATTTCCCCTCAATTATTTTTTATTTCTTCTGTTTCATATATATATGTATAAGCGTTTAAAGTGTAAGAGAGTGTCAATTATTTTTTATTTCTTCTGTTTCATATATATATGTATAAGCGTTTAAAGTGTAAGAGACCAACATTTTGTCCTCTATAAATGAGTGAGGTTACAAACAAGTTTTTAACTTTTTGTGAAAAGTAATAGCGTACGCATTCCAAATTTTGCTAAATTTTGGTTTTTGAATTTTTATTTATCTAAAGTTGTATGCCAGATTTCTCTCTTTTTTTAACTTGACAGAAACAAACTATTTAATATAATACTATGTAAAATTTTGACTATGTAAATCCAATTTTTTTTAAAGAGAATAGTTAAATTCAGTAGCAAATTTAATGCATATCAATTTTTTTTTCTGAGTATAAGCAAACTAGTTCATTGTTACATTCTGAACAGACTACTTTTTTCAGATATAAATAGGGATTCAGTAAAGCGATGACAGACTTGGAAAAACACTTCCGAAGATTTGAGAATTGCATAGCTACCCAAGCCGAAATCTCAATAGGCTGCTTAAGGCGCTACCTTACTTCTGCTTTTACGCATTTGATTATGCACTTTCATTTGAACTATATTAATTTCTTGCTTTCAAAGAATTGCTGTCAAAATTATAGTTTAGTGATTTGGCGACTGGCTTGCAGTGCTTTCTAATTGGATTGCAAAACCTGTAAGTCACGATTAAACAACTTTCTTCTGGATGTATTTGAATGCAATTTTTTTCATAGAAAACATAAAATTAAGATAAATCAGAATGTCAGCACCGGCTCAAATACACACAAACAGTTTTTCTACATAGTGAAAGTACCCTACACTGAAAACTCCTGAATCAAATAAAGATTTAAAGTATCAGCATTTCGGATGCATCATTCGTAAAATCCATTTCGCTGTAAAATCCATTTGTAATACAAAATATTAATTTTTACTCTAACCTCTATTTAATTAGACTGATGCTGTAATTTTACTGAAATTATTGCTGCAAAAATTATGTGTATATTATATTTTTCTTTGACATATTACGATAAAAATGGATTTTACAGTAAAAAGTATCGACACTCAAGTTAATGGCTCTTTTTACAGTAATTCTTTTGGCAGTGGCATAGCATGACTTTTTCGACCTATGCAGTAGCATTTGGCTCAAGTATAGGACTGGTCAGTAGTATGTTTGGCACAAATCGAGAATAATCCGTAATTCATTATAAAAAAATACCCCTGAATCAAATATTAGTACAATCTTGACGTAAATAAAAAGACAATTTTGTCTTAGATATAGGAACAAATCTTTATGTATACGGTAATTAGTGACTGAAATATAAGGATGAACCTGGCTCAAATCTTCCTGACTTAAATATTAGGGCATATTTAGTCTTTAATAATAAAAAGAGTCAGTAATCCAAACTTGTTAGCAAAAAAGTACGATTAATCAATAAAAAGAGTTTAACGATAAGGAGTTAAGAGTTTAGAGTAGGAGTTTTCTTTAAAGGGGATGGATCCTAGAATAGCCCACCCCGTGGTAATTTTTTTTAAATCTCGCCAAGCAAGTTTTTGGCCACACTAGGTTTACGGAAGATATTTCGGGGAGATTATTTTGAACGTCCGATCACACCTCCAAAATTAAACCTGATTGGTTATTTGATTTGTATACTTACGCAAAAGTTACAGCGTTATTACAAATCAGAGAAATAGGTTTTAAGTTATAATAAAATGAATTTAAAGAATATAACCTATCGTTAATCAAAATTAAATCTTAATATTTCTCTAATTATCTACATAAAAATGTTATCTCTATTATAAATAAAGATCTATGCAAATATTTTTATTTTCGAGTCCAGAAAGCAACTTTAAATAAGCGACCGAATAGTTCCCAAGAAATCAAATTTCTAATATACACTTTTTTTTCAATTTCTATATCTCAGGAACTATTTGACCGATTTAGTTTAAACTTTATATTCTGCCTTATAAATTTATATTCTTTAAAATACTGTCTAACTTTGTATGCGTTGGAAGTCAAATTTAAATTTTCTATTATTCAATAAGCAAAATAATAAATAATTATGAAAAAGGTTTTTTCCTTGGAATTTTCTTTGGATAAAAAAAATTTATAATTGTGTACAAAAGCTTTTCGAATCATTTTATAGTTCTTTAGAAATGGTGAAGTACGCATAAAGTAAAATTTGTCCAGCTCTTCTGACCAATCCATTGGGACCATATTTCTCGGATTGCGGCTACCTCCTATATTTTGAGGATAAGAAATTCAAATCTGTAGGAAATCAGATATGTTTATTCTGAGAAAGTAATTTTAGTATCTGATTTTGCAACTTAAAATACCGTCTGCAATAATTAATTGGCAAGTTCAAGGTCACCCTCGTAATCCATTAAATTTGTGTCTTAGTAAATGAATATCTTATCATTAGATCAAAAGTAATTTAAACTTATTCATTTAATTATTCATTACTATTTTTAGCAATCTGTATGCAGTTATCCATTTTCTAGCCATTATAAGTTTTGTAAATATTTCGTTCCTTTCTTTCAGTATAATATCTTCCCTTTAGTTTACCAACTAAAAATATTTTAAATTAGAGTTTTTCAATGTATCACATATTAACATCTACTAAAGACTGCTATTAAAAAAACTTATCATAAGAGACATTGCTTTGTGTTTGAGAATATTCAACTCATTTTAAAACCAGTTTTTCTAAAAACACTTTCGTGATTCAAGAAAAAAAAAGAACAAAAATTTGCATTTCAATCTAACTAAACATATTAGTTTTACTTCAGATTTTTGACTTAAGCATATTCCAAAAAAGAAAACACTTCTTATCTTTTTGAAGTGTTTTGCATAAAAATCATATTTCTCTGTCAGAGGAGACATCAACGAATTCAGCTTCTTCTCTTTTCGTATCATTTGCGCTTAGAATTTACATAAGTTCTGAAACAGCTGCGAAGGCTTTCTTTTTTTTTTTTACTCTTTTCAGTCATTTTCAGAAAAACGTGACTTTCGAATATACTCAGATAGTTTTTTTTACAATTAAAATAAGGAAATGTAAATTTTGGATGTGGATAAAAACACTTTTGAAGATTGTGATTGGCATTTCCAGAAATATCATTTTTAACAACAAATGCATTAAAAAAAATGGAGGCACGTGTTTCACAGCTTTCAATGCTTTTGCATGTAAAAAAAAAGTTTTTTTTTGTCTTCTTTTTGATTGCACGTAAATAAAACGGTTGGTTTTAAAAGCTTTTCTGCAGATTTTTTTTAAATTAAAAAAAAAAACCATGAATGCAGGAAAGTTAAAAAGCAGAGAAAAAACTAAGAATTAAACACCATTTTATTTTAAGTTTTCTGCGAGAGCATTTGCTTAAAAGATCAATTATCTAAAGTGAAAGATGAGTCAACAGTTACACTCTGCATTTTCTTGAATGAAAATTTTCTTGAAACATGTATATTGTGATGCATATTATAATGCATATCATTAACAAATTAGATATAGCAGCTGAATTTATCCCTTAATACTGGGCAACTAAAGAATGAATAAAACCAACCATGATATTGTTTGAGATTATGGCAAAAAATGATATTGGAAAGTACAATTTAAATGTACGACTTCGAAGATCAAATTTATCAAATGTACAAATATTTTATGTCATTTTCTGAAATATGAGTAAAGGTATGTAAAACTACCTTTTAACTTAACATGTGTTTGAAAAAGGCCCGAGACTACAGATAAGTTCTTGGAGTTTTGATTCACTTCTTTAGGAGATCAGTTAGTTCTGATTTATTTTACAGATAAAAATGTATGGCTGCATTCAATCTCATACTTCCAAGGAATTTCTCTAATATGAAGATATTTACCGATTGTAGAGGCCAACAAGATCACCAGATCTTAACCCTATATAGAATGGCTGCAAAGCCATGAAGGGGGCAGTTGAAACTAATAACTTTCTTCAAACAACGATACAGAGCTGAATAAGAAAGTTCTTGCTAGACGAATAAGTTGCCTCAAAGACACCAAAACCGTCTTCCCAGAATAAAATCTAAAATCAATGTCTGTGTATCATGAAAATATAATGAGAAGAGACTATTTCCACTTTAAAAGCAATTTTTCCTACAATTCAGCAATGACTGTTTTGAACTCTCCGTGTCATAGGAATACTATAAGTTGTAAGTGTGGAATAATTGTTTTTTCTTATTGTATCATTACATCCTACGTGAAAATCTAATTTCATTCTTACCAGTTCAATAGTTAATTTAGTGGGAGCAAATTTTATTCACAGATATTTATTTATGCTATTTTATTTTATTTTTATAATTGTACTGCTTAAAAATACGAATATAATTACAGTGCCTCATTAATTTGAAATAAAGGTCCTCTGTAGCCTTTGTTTTGACAATTTTCTAATGCTTTTCAAACCTTAAAATTAAATATTCACGTGCAATTATAAAACTTGATTCGGTTCATAAAAAGATAAATAACAATCTGCGGTAAATAAGCATTGTACAGTAAATTACACTCGATTGTAGACCAAGTAGAAATATATCTCAAAAACTAAATTCCTTTATGAATATCTGCACATTTAAATTTTCTGATTGATCCTTACTATGAGAAATTGAAATATTAGTCATAAATAAATAAAAGTGCCAGAAATAATTTGAATAGATATTTATTCCAACACATGCGTTTTTTAAATCTCTATATAATAGAAATTATTAGTAAGCCCCAAAGCCACGAGTATTTTTATAATTTATTTTGCATTATTATTTTTTATTTTATGCTTTAATTTAAATATTTATTTTCATTTATTTATGTTTAATTAAAATATATATTTTTATTTATTTATGTTTAATTTAAATACTTTTTTTTATTTTTACTTATCTATCAGTAATAAATGAATAAAAATGCTAGAAATAGTTCGAATAGATACTTATTGCAACACTCGTTTCTTTTCTTTTTTTCAAATTTCTATGTAACCGAAATTATTAGGAAGTCCCAAAACCACGAATATTTTTAGGATATTCTAAGGTTCAGTAAAATGCTGCAGGAGTAATGTAGCAATGTGCTGTCACGAAGCAATGTAGAATCACGAAGAGGAAAGCTGGTGTGGGCAAGTGAAAAATATTTTAAGCTAAATTATAATTCAAATTTACTTTTCATCATTATATTTCATTTTATGTCTTAACGCATTTTGTTAGCAGACAATATTTTAAAATAATCAAGTACCACCAATAAAGCAGAAACCTGGAAATACCATATATACCACAAACATAAAAATATGAATTTCTACTTCTGCCCAAATCTATATAAAAAAGAGTATAAACTAAGTGTTTATATATTGTTTATTTTTTAATTTTTGCATCAGAATATTTCTTCAATTTTATATTTATAAGTTTTATGTTAAGAAAATATGCTTAAAAGTATTAATAATCTTTATTTATCTTCTAGATCTTTATAATTTATACATTAAAAGAATGGTTAACAACAAATATAAATAAAAAGTAACCTATCATTAAATTAATAATTTTAAGAAAAAAAATGCAATTTAAAATATAAATGTCTGTGATTTTTTTAACATTGTTTTAACTTAACTATATTTAGTTTGACGAATTACTAAAATCTTCGTTTCTCTAATAATATTAATGACTCTTCCTCTTCCAAATTGAAAAAAAAAAGTGAAATGGTAAGGTAAAATAAATTTTTAGCCGAAAGTATTTATTTATTTTTCACTGTTTTTGATTAAACATCATAAAAACGTCAAATTGTTTAAATTATAGCTTATCCAACTACAAAAAAATTTAATTATGCATTCGTGTCCCAATTTTATTTTTGCTGATTTCTTCATTCCATCCTATTTTGAGTAAAGAATTTTATTTTATTTTTATTTAGTTATTCTTTGATCGATGAATGTTATCCATAACAAGGAGGTGCAATACATTTTTTTAAAATAAAAGGGAAATGCCCCAAAAGCTGACTACCCTTCGTTCTTGAAAATAAAAAAGCGTATAGGAATCTGAAAAACTCGTTCTTGATTTACGATGAAAATCACCATAGAAACAAATTTGCATTTTTCTTTTTCTTTTAGTTGGCTGAAAGATTGAAAAAGTATATGGTTCGGTATGCATAAACATCACATTTTTTGAAATAAAAAAAAATATTAACCATTTGTCTTTATATTTAAGCTGAATAATAAATAATACAAAGTAACGAAACATTATTATCAAACTATTTAGTTATTTGAAATTAACATTAAGTTTACTACTAAAAAAAGTTTTAATTTACCCAGTATAGGTATTTATGCCTTATAAAATTATAAGTATTTATGTCTTACCCAATTTAATCGAAATTTCACTTATGACCTTAAAATCAAGCAGAACTAAAATTCCAGTTAAATATTTGAGCTTTGGCATTCGAATTGCAAATGCAGGGATAGAATAGGTTTACACTATATTGTTTACACCATTCATAAACATTAACGTTTACCTATTTTTTACATAATTACCAATTCATTCGATGAAATTTTATACTCTCTGGCTATCACGGGATGAACTCTCAGTTAAGTTACTAAAAGTTACCCATGTCAAAATTCTTGATGGTTTCATCAAAACATTTGATGTTTTATGTTGGTTTCAATGCGATTCAAGATGGTCCAACATCATTTGATGATGATCATCATCAACATTTTCCATTATGCATTCATGGTTTTTGATATGCCAGCAAACTTCCATCATTCCATGATGGAAAATGCTACTTTAATGCTATGATGGCTCGTAACCATCAAGAAAAGTTTGATTCTCATGGACCAACAATCCATAATGATCCGTGATGTTCCATGATGGTTCCAACTATAATTCTCGTTGGTTCTCAGGACTATACCATCAAAACAATTTGTTTTTTTTATGTTGGACCATCATGAATCTGTACGAATTCCTACATTGGGATGATGATTGTTCATGATCATTCCAACATTTGATTTCTAAAAAAACTTTGATGGAAATTTCTGATGGTTCAAAATGAGCAAACCATCAAAACAAGTTGCTATTCTTATGCTGGACTATCATAAATCAGTCCGAATTCCTACATTGGGATAATGGTTACTAATGTTTGAAAACATCAAAAATGTAGCGCTTCATAATGGAATTATTGATGGTTACAATCAAGATTATGTTGGTCCATCAATAGAAAACCATCAAAAAATTTCACTTGGGTAAGCCGTTATAGCTAGACTGTTAAACATGTCCCATCACCACACCATATATAATTAAGAAAAGACTTTTCACCTTGTCATTGAAAAAAAAATTTTGACGCATTATGATTATTTAATTATTAACCGTTGGCAAATACTATTGAAACTATAATAAACAGCAAAGACTCAGGTAAGCTATCGAAAACTTGAAGAAAAAAAATTATGAATAAGTAGGTACGTTTTCCCATCTTGTCGCACAACACGTTGACTATCCAGTTGTTTCAATGGATATATCCAAACGCAGATTCAATCATCTTGACTGGGCATGAAATGATCACCACATGTTTCCTAATTTGAAATAATATTTAACTAGAAGGTAATTCAGTTCTTGACGAAATTTAAAGTTGGAGTATAATAAAAACATATAAAATCTGACAAAGAATATACGAAAACTGCTCCAATTCGATTTTTTTCAAAACGAATAAAGAGAATATTAAAATTCTTTAAAGATTTTAAAAACTATTATTTTAAGTATTTGTTTTCGGAAAGTAGTTGTAATCTTGATTGAAGATTCATTTGGTTGACAATAAATTCTGCTTGCGGTGATACGTAAATAATTTTCACTCGTAATGCTATCGAGCAGAGAACTGTAAATAAAATTTAAGAGCTTTTCCTATTCAGAAAACAATTGGAAATTTATTTGAAACTAAATTCTTATTGTTAATAATATAGAGATAATTTCTTTTTATGGCAATCAAGAAAAGATTTAAACTTTTAATATCATTTATCTCAGAGTTCTATTTAAATTTTGAGTTCTCTAGCATTGGAGGAATTAGTCAAGAACTTTTTGATGACAAATTTTTGCCAATAAATTTAGGATTAAACTTACTTTTAGCTACCTGAAATGATTCGTCAGTTATTATACTATAGAGATTCAGAATGGTTCTGTAAAGATTTGAGTGCCTTAGCGAATGGATAAGTGGTTGAAATCCTTTATGTAATATTCCATCGTTACAAACACAAACGCAAGTGATTAGAAAGATAGTGAATAAAAGTAACTCTCAACTTTCGAAAGAATGTAAATATGAATAAAAAGACTGCATAAAAGACAGAATTCAATTCTCATATATTGTGAGAATTCAATTTTCATATATTGTGAGAACTCAATTCTCATATATTGTGACAATTCTCATATAATGCTTGTAAGCTTCTAACTCAATAGGAGGGCATATTGATAGATTTTTTTTCCATTTACTTCGATAGACAATAGCAGTAACTAGGATACTTATAGTGCCCATTATCTGTTTTAAACCATACCAAATTTTTTAGATTACAATACTTGATTTTGATCAATTTTTTGCTTTGTTGCATTTAAATTAGTCTTTACTATATTTTCAGACCTCTGCATAATTCCTATTTCTGCTAATTACTCTGTGTTAGTAAATTAAACGAAAAAAAATGGATAGATTCTAGCAAAACTAATCATAATTTATTACGATAAATATGAAACTTAATATGAAGCATAATAAAAATGAAGCATAAAAATACTAAGATTTTCAAGCAGTTGTTCTATAAAGCATTTACAATGAAAGAAATTAAAATTTTACAACATTAATTTACAAAAATGACAAACACGTGAGAATTTTTGTCCAAATTATAAGTACTTCTTAAATTCGTTATTTTTCAGAAAAGTCACTTGGTTTTGTGAAAAATGCTTCTAAAGACTTAAGCTACAATTATTTTAAGATAAGAGAGACAAGTTAATATTATCCCAATGTACTTGGTAATTTACTCAGTATTATTTATCATCCATTCTTACAGTATATCCTATCAATTTTCTTAAGATTTTTGATTCTCATTCACCTGGAACTTTAAGTTTTAAATATAATATAAAGATTATACATTTTTCACACTCACACGTTTTTAAAAGAAATGTTTCAAAAACTATCAAAACTTATTTCAAAAAGTTTTAAATAAAGGTCTATTTTATTTTAAATAAAGGTCTATTTTATTTTAAATAAAGGTCTAGTTTTGACTATTTTTCAAATGTTTTTTATCTCAACTTTTAAAAAGTCAGTTTATATAACTGCAATTTAAATTCGAATTAAAAAAGAAAAAAATATCAAATAAGTCTTATAAAAATATCTTCAATAACAAAGAAACGCAGTTTTAATATTTTTTAAAAACATCTTGTTTTCAATGAAAAAACTTCTGGACTAATTATGACAAAATTTAAAATTTTTCCCTGCACTTTTAACAAAACTATACCAAATCATAATTCAAAATTACTTATTTTTTACGGGTATTAGTATTATAAACAAGAACTTTAAGACATCCAAAATGTTACATTGTGCAAAGAAACTAATAATTTAAAAAATTAAATTCATTTTTAGATCTTCCAAAAATATCTTACCACTTTTGTTGAAACATTTAAAACCATTCAAAATGTACAACACAAATACTATTTTCAGAACATTAAAAAATGCTAGGTTAAATTTCTTTTTTTTTAATAGATAAAATTTAGAATTTTTTTCTGTACTTTTATTCAAACTATGTCAAATCATTATTTAAAATTACTTGCTTCTATTTCGTGTATTAATATTATAAATAAGAGATTTAAGACATCCGAAATATTGCATTGTGCAAAAAAAAAATTTTTGAAAAAATTTTTAATTATTTTTAAATTTTCCAAAACTATTTTACTGCTTTCGTTGAAACAAGCAAACAAATTTGAAATGTACAGAACAAATACTATTTTGCGAACATTAAAATAAAAGGTAGGATAAATTCTTGAAACAATACAATAAAATAATTAATCCGATTTAAATGAAAATGTCTTATTTCCATATTCAACAATTCAAAATCGAAGATTTATGAAACATTCTATCATTTACACACCACTTGACTTTTATAAGGGGCAATCTGGAAACCGCTTTTTAGCCTAAAAGCTTCTTTATAAAGGAAGATGGATGCTTGTTAAAAATGCATCACGGTAACAGCTGTGAAAAAAGAAAAACTATCATTCTTTCTTTAAAGGGGATCAAAATGCTTCAAGTTTTAAAAGCTCTGTTAAAAATAAATGACAGGCTTTAAACGCTACTTTGAAGTGTTCTCCATGAAAGTTGCAAAGAAATTCTTATCTCAAAAAAATGATGATTTACGGATTTTAACAACGGTGCATATCTCTAATTATTGATTCCCATTATAGAATTTAAGCTCGATTTAATATGTCAGCACCGTTAGTTGCTTAAGAAAAAAATCATATTTAAATTTCTTAATAATTCGATGCAGTTTTGCTTATTTTGATACTTTAATGTTGTGATACTCAATATTGTGACATTATTGCAACATTTTTAAAATCATTTTTAGTATCAAAATTTTGACTACTTCGTGCCTGGTTGGAGGACTCAAATCTCAACTTCAAGTGCCTGCTGATAATGTCGATTGAAATTTTATACTAAATGTTGTAAGAAATATTTTTCCATTTTATCACAACTCAAAATTTCCTTTACTTTATGCTATAAGCAACTAAGCACGCAACCAAAATGACGAAACAATTTATATAATAACTACATTTTTCGAGTTGACTGAATCGGAGAATATAATTTAATAAATGTCGCACTTATAATGAGAAACGTGGACTATACATGACTATCGTAATAAATATTTATGAAACCAAAATTCCAACATCTTTCAAAAGTGAAAAGTTTTTCGTTTTAGCAATGACTAAAATTGAATTAATTTGTTCTTTTTAGTTCACTTTGGAAACGTAATTTTAAAATTTTTATTATTTTCACACGTATCATAAAATATATGTTTCAATCGATCATTTTCTTAATATTAGCAAATAAGGTGTTGTATGCATTTTTTATTTCTAAAAAATATACAATCAAATATCAGAACTTTTAAAAAGCATTAAAAAACATCTATTTTAAAGGCAACTCAGTTTATTTACTAGTTTTTTTTAGTTTTTAGAAGATTCATTGTATAAGTAGGGAAGAGTCAAGTCTATAATAATACAGAGCATCTTGCCTGTAATTCGGTGCAACATTGTTTCGCAAGATGTTTTGAACTATATATTGCGCTGTATTTTTAGTTTAGCTGGTTCAAAGTTTTGATAGGAAAGGAAAAAGTCTATTTCCTCCCATAATACAGAGTGTCTTTCATGTAATTCGGTGCAATATTTTTTCTCAAGAAGTTTTAAACGACTTACTGGGCTGAATTTTTATTTTAACTGGTTCAGAATATCGTTAGGAAAGGATCAAGTCGTCTTCTATAATACAGCGTATCTTTGTTGTAATTCGGTACTGCATTGTTTCTCAAAATGTTTTAGATGACGACTAGTTTGTATCTTTTTTAATTAAAATCAAGCCCATTTCTAGATATAAAATGATGTGCCCTTTCTGTAACTCATTGTAATGTTTCTTACGATATTTTAAATTATATATTGGGTTGTATTATTACTTAAATTATTTCAGTGCTTTGAATTGAACAGGTTTGGAAACGAACCAATACTTAATTATTTGTATTTGATAGGAACAAAAATCAAACACATTTAGATTTGTATAATAGTGTGAGAATTCGCAGCATTTCTTAAAATATGTAAAAAGTATTTTTTCAACATTTTTGTTTTTATAAATATTTCATACAAAAATATTTATAAAATAAAAATTGATATAAGATATTTATAATATCAATTTCATATGAAAAATGTAAACCAAAGTCATTCACTAATTTTAATTTCTCTAAAAATGTTTTTAAAGTAGGAAAATTCAGCTCTTGTGGTCTTTAGAATGTCTGTTTCATTTATTTCTTGAAAAAATATAAATTATATTATTACAGACAAAAAATTTCAGAAAATTAAAAATATTCTTTACTGAGTACGAATATAAACACGCTCATTGCTAGGCTCAAATATTTTATAGAGCTTCAGTTTTTACATTTTTAGGAGTAAAATTTGGCGTTATTACTACTTAAAATATAGTAATAGAAAGGGAAAAAAGTATAAAAACAAACTTTATTTTCAAAAAAAGGAAAATAAGCCTTTTGATATAATTCAGTTTGGTAGGAATTACTAGCAAAGATCTTAAACTATCATAACAACAGAGATTCTTTCAAGTAACGAAAACATGAACTCTATAACTTATTAAGCTATCAAAATCTGATATCGATAAATATTCAATATCTTTTCACGATATAATACTAATCATTTTATAATTATATCACATATTTATAAAATTTACATTTACTTTTATATCTGTTGAGATTACAGCAAGCATGTTAGAAAAATAAAAGTTACAACGGCACATATCATCTTTAAGAGAAGAAAATAATGTGGCTCGATGTAATTCAATTTGGTGGGCAATATAAACGAAGTTCTTGAGCTTCCTAGCATCAAACTTCCTTGCAGATAAGAAAACCACAATCTCTTATACTCTGACAGGAAAGTAAGGTTTGATACTGCTCCAGCGGGAAAAATAAAATGCACGAAATCGAATCAAAATTTCAACTTTCAGAAAATATTACCACAAGGAATACGATCTGAAGCTATAAAAACAATCTTGTCTTTCATACTTCTAGAAGATCGAGAGTGTTAGATGGATAAATTGCATAGTTTTCTTCCTTTTCAAGAAAATATATTGGAATTAATAATACATTGTAAACAGAGTAACATAAGAATATTAAATGTTAATGGAACATGATGTTAAATGCTTCAGTGTTCAATTTTCTCTTCATATAAGTAGTATGCACACACCCATATTTATATATATATATATATATATATATATATATATATATATATATATATATATATATATATATATATATATATATATATATATATATATATGAATAAAAGAAATTAGGAGCCATATCAGTGCCAAGTTGCTAATGTTAGGGGAGAGTCCGGTACCCCCGCCCGCAGTCAATTTCATATGTATAGAATATTTTTTCAAGTCAATGGGCCATCGGACATTAATTGCTATATTAAAAAAAGATTATTTTCAAAGTTTCAAGTATTTATGCAGCTGTTAACATGGTAAACAATAGTTCTGAAAATATGTTGAATGCAGTAGTCATGAAATTAAGAAAAATTAGTTGAATGTTTCGATTAAACTTCATTTTAATACTAAAAAAATAATTTTTTCTATACATACAACATTAAAGTATGTAGTCTTAAGTTTAATTTGCACGAAGAAAGAAGTTTATATGTGAAAAATTGTTCGAGTAATTACAAATTTACAAAAAAATTGGATTTCGGGTAGCCCTGCTCACATGAATGTCGGGTATCACCGCCCAATTTTGTTTCGACGATAAATGTACGGTTGCAAAGATTATTATTTTACTGTTTCAAATTTGAACGTTATATGCATTTTAACAACAATACAACAAATATTATTGTTATTAAATGATTGTTATTAAAAGATAGAATTCACTAAAAGTGTATAAATATGCAATAAATAAAATAATTTTGTGATAAAAATGATAAATTAGGTTTATCTATTGTCAATACATTGGTCACTTTCATTTACACCTGAAAAAGCAGTCGAAAAACCTAATTTTTGTAACAGGGCGGGGCTACCCGATACATTTTGAAAAGAGCTGAAAAACATGTTTTTTTTAATTTCCATTTTTTTAAGTTAAACTATTCTTTTTTGGTTTATTCTTTTTGCATTATTTAATTAGATGGTAAAACAATGGAAACATACAAAAATATTGATTATTACTCAATATTATACATAAATATAAGCAATACTCCTTAAGTTGGCAGGGCTACCCGACTCTCCCCTACCAGTAGAAATTTGAGGAAATAAAAAATATTTTCAAAATAAAGAATAAAAATGGAAATCGAAAACACTGAAATCTAAGGGGAATTATCTAGCCGTCGATGCAGGAGCAGTTTCTGCTGTCGGTGACAAAATAACACAAACAATCATCAAAACAACTCGAAAATCGAAGTCACTTCGATTTTTAGGATCTTATTATATATATTCGTCTGACTTGCTTTTGTTTCTTGTTTTATTACTCTTTCTTGTAATAATCAGTGGTATGGCTGCTCATGGTATTTTGTCATCGACAGTCAGTGTGTTTTTCAGTGCTTAAAAGTTTAAGCAATATCTTTATTATGATAGGTGATTTCACGATTTTAGTCCTGATATGACGCAATGTATAAATTAATTAATTTACTCTAAATATGTATCAATATCTGAAATATCATAGTGTCAAATGTAAATACATAAAAAGGATTTCATTCATTATAGAAAAAGTATTCAAAATAGAAATCTCTAATTGTCTCTCTTCTGAAAAACGCCTTTTATTTTATGAAAGACATTGATTTTCAGATATACATTTTTATCATTAACTCATGTATTTATTTATGTTCAACAAAAATGAAATAATATAAAAATTGAAAAAACACCTTCGTTTTTGAAATACTGTTTGTACCGTTATGTACCATTATGTACCGTTAAATTATTGCTGATTATAACAATTTTCAACAATCAAAACTTTCCAACTAAAACTAGATTATAACGTAACTTTGTCTCCTAAGAAGCATCTATTCAACGGGGTTTCTGAGAATCATGCATAGTAATCCATCATCATATGTAACTGATCTTCTATGGTTAAACATGACTGTTTGACGATGTCAGATGGGTAGATAGGTCTTTATTCACAATGTAGTACTTGTAGATTAGTTAGAATTTCCACAACACACTCCTATCATATCTAGTTACGATTCCGCTTTGCAGTAAACATCATATTACAGTTTACAGAAATGTTCCATTTATGAGTACAAATAAACACAAAATTAAGCAAATAATCTCACATTGCTTAGGCTTAATGGTTATATATACTACTAATTAAAAAAGTAAACGCTAAATTTTTACTTCCATTAAATTTCTATTTCCTATTTGTTATGCTGTCTATGTGAATTAAGACGTTTTTTTTTCCAATGCTCACCTGAAGAATGACCTTTCGTCATGCAGGCATCAGTGTTGGCCACTCTTTCAGGGGCACCATATTAGGTGAGCAACATTGCTACCACTATAAGGACAGATAGTATAGAGACGGAAAGAACATCCATGACTTAGCCGGGTTTCGAACCCGCAACCTTTCTGATGCACGCCAAATTTCCTACACAGGCAGATCGGCGTGAATTAAGACATTAACGTATGTAATTTCATTGCATTTATAAATACATAAAATAGATTTGAAAAAAATAATGTTTCAAATATAATTCTAAATACCCTAAACTTGCATTAGTTACATAAAAACATTCCCGTCATAGCCCATTGTAGGCCAGGGGGTCATGGATGTTAAGACACTAAAATTTCTTGTCCAATCGCGTGATTGTGACAATCTGGTCAGCATTGCTCACATTCCACCTTTACTTCCCAGATAAGTAGGTATCCATCGATCTGAAGTTAGGTGAGCTTAACCCCCCCCCCCCCCCCTGGGGATCGAATCCCAGTTCCTCACTCTGGCAGTTCAGTGCCTTAACCACTGAGTCATCACCATTCAAACAGTTAAACACAGATGGATGAATATATTCGCATAGGTACAAATATAAATCGGTAGGACCTAAATATTAGCAGCTATAATCAATTTTTTTCAGAGTTATACTCATCCTTACATGACTAGTGAAATTTAAAAAATAAATATCTTAAGTACTAGTTTTTATTTTTTTTGCTTAAAAATCACTTGTATTTAAGCATATACTTTAGTGAATGTAATTAATATTGTATAATTAATAAAGTAATTAATATAATTCATTTTCTTAATATCAAAACTCTCTCAATATTAAGGCACTGAAAAAACACAATGTAAACTAGTTTAAAAATTTTATCATCCAAAACAAACAATAAATGTATATTTCAAAATTACATAAGTGCATCAAAAATGTGGAAACGAAGCTGATATTTATGATACATTCAAGGGATAATCTCCGCTACAGTTTTATAAATATAATGCAAGCATAAAATTGCACAAGACAACAGAACTTGTATCAAATTTATAATAAGTTCTTTATAGTAATTCTATGAATATGAGCTGGTTTAATACAACTCTAGAAATAGTGGATTAAATTATTTTCATCTGTAATTCTGAGATTTTGCAACAGTGTATAAATAGAAATGGTGGAATTTGAAAAATTCCAATTACCATAGATATAGGATTTCAGAATTGTAGACATACATATTTGAACAAATTAATAGAAATACTAAAATAAATTTCAGTAGATAAAATATAAAAATATCGCATCGACAAGCAACACAAAAAGATATTTCAAAATTTAGCTTGCGAAACATACATATTATGTTTACAGGTTATTATGTTTCCAGGATATGGTTATTTCTTGTTTAACATTCAATGTGATTACCTATTGACAAACTATATATTCTCCTGTTGCAAAACATTTTATCAATCTCTTAATTTAGAATAATGTTTTTTAATAGACTATTCCATAAAATAAGGAACTCTAAATAGTGCTATACAAGCTTAATAATCGTTGCTCATATGAGAGGAACAAAAAGAAGATAATTATTTAATCTGTACTAAATAGCATTACGAAATCATACGCAAAACTGAAAGTCTTGCCTACTCTAGATAAAAAGCTGAAATAATTCCAATATATATATTTTTTTATGTACTATTGGTTTTTGTCCTCTCCGGTAGTTATAAGTTATTAGATTAAGTAAACCATGCAACTCCATCAAGCTTTCAAACATTCAAAACAAAACACTTTTCAGCGCAATTTTCCACTTCAGTATTTCTCTGTGGGTAGTATTTGCCGTATCTATTTATACTCGTTTAAAAATAAGTAAATATGTTTAATGCCATTGTTTGAGAATATACTCAGAGTTCTGTTTTGCGTGGGAGTAAAACTAATAATGCGTTTATGAAAATCATTTCATGTACTTTCATTTCAACTGTCCGCTTTATTTATAATTTTTCGTTCAATTTTCACAAAGACCATCGGACTTATATTTAGAGCACAACAATTCCCTCCTTTACAACATCTACCATTTAAAATTCGCTGAATATAGAGTATTGGCAAGTAAAATATTTCTAAATGTCGTTTTTATTATATAACTTGTATTTAGCAAATATTTCTTATCTCGCTTCTTTGTGTTCTCTTGCTATTAACAGGTAGATATTTATGGGTTCTAGCATGATCCCGTATGGGAGGTATACTATGGAAATGAATTTTCTTTTGTAATAATAATCCTGGTAGCGACGTAAAATAATTCTTGGTCATTCATCCGTCTACATTTGACATACTTTCAGTATTTTTTTAAGCCCAAAGTAATACAATCTAATATCTCTCAAAATTCATATGTTTGTAGCATTCTAAAAGCAATTTGCTCTTATTTCAACTTTCTCATTACAAGCAAATACTACGGTTTCAGGAGCCCACAAATTGCCGTCTCGGTAACACACGTAAGTGAAACAGGGGTTCGTCATGCTCCCGGTCAAACAACTTGGCCGGGCAATCACCCGTAAAATATTAAAACTAATAAATTCGCATAAAAATAATACTTCCGATATTACTTTTTTGTTCTATATGACACTTTTCAGCAATTCTTATGATACATCAAAGATTTCATTAATTTTATTCGGAATTCTTCACATTAAATTTGTGGCGTAACTACCACTACGATTATTAAACATCAATTCACTGGTATATAAGACATGCTAACTTGATTCAATCACGAGGTACCTTTTGATAGATGAAGGTTGGCATGATCGATAACTCCGCCCCCACAAATTGTTATGTATTTTCGATGCTGTGATGTTTATTTCTAATGTAATATTATGTTTCTTATTTTCAATTTTAAATAAAAATATGTTTAAAATAGTTCTCGTTAAGCTCTTTAAGATAATTACTAAAAGATTTTGATATTTGCATTTTTAAAAATGATCATTTTGAAATAGTTTATTAAGGAAAGCAGTGTCACAATTGCCATCTTTGGAAAAGGAGGTCACCAAACTTAAGGTCTCCCGATTTCGTGACCAATGTAACAATGTAGTGAGCAATATAGTCAGCATCTCACACCGATCGACTATTCTTTTCAGGTAAATTAGTACTAATCAATCTTGCACCAGGTGGGCTTCAAACCAATACCATACTGAAAAAAAAGTGCAGTCAATACTACTTCTTAGTAAAATTTACCGTATTTCTGGGTCTATGGTAAAACAAAAAAGCTCGGTAATTTTAAAAGAAGGGCTTTAGTAATCATTTTTGTAAAATTAACAATGAAATATTGTTTTTTAATCTGTGATAAATTAGGTATATGGGCTAAAATTGTGTAATTTAATTGTGATATCTTAGAGCATTGCATAAACACGGATTGTGTGGTTAAATTTGCTTTAAGGTTTTGTATTTTTTACTAAATGTGTGGCTATAAGAACTATAAGTTTGAAAACCAGAGCGGAAAAGTTTTTAAGTAATTGGCTTAAATGCATTTTGGTTTTATTTTGGTTTTATTAGCCAGAATTGGGTTCTTTTTTTAACGGAAATATTACCATACAGCACTGTAGTTTTATAAGAATTTTTTTCTCCGTGCAAGCAAACTTGACTATTTTACCTTGACAACTCAGTGACTTAACCATCGTAGCACTTTAATAGCGTATCAAAGAAATATACGTGACCGTGACAGCGTCAGCAGAAACTTAACCCGATTGCTGAAACTTTTAACGCATGTTAAGAAGATTTAATAAATATTATTGCTTATATATTTATAACGATAGAAAAAAATACTAATATACCTCTATATAACTTTTATCTTAATGATTAATTTTGAAGTAAATGGTACAAATACATTTATATAGTATATCACTAGAGTTCCTTTATTTAAAATAACATTTCATTTTCCTTCTGTATGCACTATATGAGGTCATAATAAACATATTTGAGCTAGCATTTTTGCATATAATTATTATTAGAAGCAAAAGTAATATGAATGGTTGACGATCATCTTTACAATAATTACTATATAAATCATCTTCATAAAATCATATTATAAAATCAGCTTTATCATAAATACTAGAAATTATTCATACTAGGGCATTATATATTTTGTAATGTATTTATTAACTTTCATCCGTTATTAAACTTATTTCATAATACATGTTTCAATAACCACTTTTTTTCTCAGAAATACATACTGACGAATAATATACCACTAGCGTTTCTTCTTTTAAAATAACATTTAAAATAACATTTAATTTTTATTCTTTATGCAGTATAGTTTTAAAAACTCACGAAAGATATATTTGGACCAGAATTTCTTTACATAGAATTGGTGTTAAAGGCGAAAATATGATGTACAATTGGCAATCTTTTACATAGTATTAAGTACTACCCATACTAATACATTGTATATTTTGTAACGTATTTAGCAACTTTCATGTGTTATTAAATTTATTCCATTATGCATTTTTCAAATGCCTCTTTTTTCTCAATATGAACAGCTTTTCTGAACCAATCTGAACCAACACTTTTTAAATAGAATTAATATTAGAGGCGAAAATAATATGAATGGTTGACAATCTTTATACATAGTAATAAATACTTTCAATGATTCATGCTAATGTATTGTATTATTTTGGGATTCATTTATTAACGTTCATCAGTTACTAAATTTATTTCACAATAAATATTCTTAATGGCCTACAAAAAATAGAAATTGTTGCTGCGTCATAAACAATAAAAAAATACCTTTCAAGAAAACGTAAGCACATTCAATCAACTAAAAGCTTTTTTTTTTGGAATCTCCACGAATCTTAAAAGTTCTGATGAGCTTTTTTGTTATGACATTCATTTATTCATATATAAGATTTCAGTGATGAATATTAATGTCGCAAAAAGTTTGTTTAACATACAATGTTTTTTCATACATTCATTTTGCGGGCTCCAGTAATTAATCAAATTTTTTTTTCCACCAAAACAGAAGAAAAAAATTAAATGGTTATTAATCAAGTTATATGAGGGTTATTTTAGAAGACAGTTTTTTTCGCTAGAGTAAGTAGGAAGAAAATGGAGTTTTTTTTCCAGCCTTTTATGCAGGCAAGAAAACCATAGCAAAAAATGAATTTAACTATATAGGTGATTTTTATTTGTTCATAAGCATCTTACTTATCAAAAAAAAAGGCTAAATGTTATTATTTAGTTTGGTGCTCATACAATACCGTTAGCTTTGTTTAAAATTTTAATTTTAGTGACGTAATCATTTGATAGCTGCGCAATATCAATAGCGAAATCTATTTACAAATAAAGCTTTCTCTCAGTGTAAATTACATTGTAGATGCTCTAGCGTGATAATTAAAAACTTATTCATAATAACAAACCATAGTTCAATTAGTTCTAAAGTTACATGAAGCGCTTTGGTATAACAGATTTGGTGCAACTAAATATGGTCTTATAATTTGTCATAAATTTTGGAAAATGAGGTAAAGTTTGATAATTTTATAAAATTAGCTATAAGCATGGCATAAAAACCATTTACTTTCTATTAAGTTTATTTTTTCCCTTTTTCTACGAAATGTGTGGTTATAAGAACTATAATTTTGAAAACCAAAGTTTCCGGTAAGCCGTTAACATGTGAGAGGAAAAATACCCAATAAATAATTTAAGTACTGCAATTCGGTATTTAATGTACTCATTTAATATGTATTTAATTTGGTTTTTGTTTAACCAGAATTAATGTTTTTAAAACAGAAATGTCATCATCATACAGTACGATGGTTTTAGAAGAACTTTTTCTTCTCTTTTATTTATAGGGATAGTAATGGAAACCTAACTCGGGAGAACGAGCGTTGGTCATTTTAAAACCCCATACATTCTAGAAGCTCTTATTCCAGAAAACTAGACACCTGTTTGTCCTGTTTTCATAAGTAGCTAATTGTATCCATCCTTATCAGCATTTTCTGAATGTTTCGAAGTAATTTCAATTTATCCACTTCCTTACTTTATCAGCATTTTCTGAATGTTTCGAAGTAATTTCAATGTATCCACTTCCTTATTTTATCAGCATTTTCTGAATGTTTCGAAGTAATTTCAATGTATCCACTTCCTTATTTTATCAGCATTTTCTGAATGTTTCGAAGTAATTTCAATGTATCCACTTCCTTATTTTATCAGCATTTTCTGAATGTTTAGAAGTAATTTCAATGCATCCACTTCCTTATTTTATCGGTTAATGTGGGTATATAATGACCCCACTTTATTCTTTCCGTTTTATGTACAAATCATTTTATTTCTCTTGACTGAAGAATTCAGGGAGTTTTTTTCCATACCCGATTAAAAAATTTTCTCAATAAGTACAAGAACTGCTTTGCTATGCAACAAAAATAAACTAATTGCTGGGGAGTTGAATCATGAACCGAATATTTAGAATCACTTATCCGAGTTAGAATCATATAAACTGCAAGTTCAAATATTAAATAATTAATACCTGCAATCCACAAAATATAAATTTTTCAACGTTATTTTAAACTTTTCAAAAGAAAGTTTTACTCTAGAAATGAACTGCTTCAACCAGCAATTCATTCGAAAAATAATTTTGCAATGGACATATAATTTCTGAGTGTAATTACAGCCTCCGATGAAACTATAAATAAAAACTACTATATTCATTCATAGCCGTGGGGATTCAGGGGATAGAGAATTCTCCTCCCAATGAGGTGACCCGGGTTCGATTCCTGCGATAGCTGGTCGATTTTAATTCTGCACCCGGCTCGCACTGACCGCAGTGCTGACGTAAAATATCCTCTGTGGTAGACGGATCAAGTCTTAGAGTCCCCTTGCCGTCAAGCTAACCATGGGAGGTTTACGTGCTTTTCCTCTCCATGTAACGCAAATGCGGGTTAGTTGCCTCAAAAAGTCCTCCACGATGGCAAATTTCTCCCAATACTTGATCCAGGAGTTCCCTTGACTTCCAGATCTAATTCAAAATCACAAGGCTACGTAGTTGAACATTAGTAGCCGTGAGGAAATTTGAGTCGCGACCAAGGTCCTTAGGGCCCATACGCCAAATATTTGATGCCTCGCCGTCACAGAAGAACCCACAAAGCACTCAAGGCCATGCAGAAGGTGGACTCTCAGGCACATGGCTCCGAGTCACACAAGATTAAGGCACCACGTGTAGTGTCGGATGGCAAAGGAGGACCGAAGACCCCGGGGGGTGCAACGAGTGATGCGACGTCAAAGTCGAGGTACCAGGTCTGGGCCGACAGCAGTTGAGCTTCACCCACTGGGATCCACTAAGCAGCCTCCAACCAGAAGGCCAGCAAGGCGTCTTGCCCCTCAACCACATGCTTTATTAAAATTCAATTAAAAACATGATTAAAAACAATAAAATCAATTAAAAATATCATTGAATCCAAGCGAGGCGCAGCTCGCAATACAATTTTCTTCTTTGGCGTCACATGAGTCGAGGTAGTAGCCGTAACCAGTAAATTGGGTCTGCTGTTCAAAGACGGTTATATATTCGTATATACTAATTCTTATTTGCTTTAAAACAATCATATCGAATGTAATATAATAATTCATATTATAATGTTTTTAGAAACTTTTAAATGAATTTAATTTTGGATCATTCAATGACTTCCACGCTTCTTAACATTAGTTCGGGGTGGCGTGCACCTTCATGGGACTTCCATAACCCCCTTGGCTCACGACAGACCGTTGCAGAAATGCTTCACTGACTTTCTAAAGGAAAGTAGTTTATTAAAATATATAATTATTCTCGATAAATACAGTATTATATAAAAACTACTATATACGAGTATCATATAAAGCATCAATTTTTATAATTGGTACAAAAATATTCCCCTTTTCATTTTTTAAAAATAATACACCGAAGAGCCATTACATTATGACCACCCTACTAATAACATGTAGGACCACCCTTAGACCTCAAAACTGCTATCACCCGCCGTGGCATTGATTCCGCAAGGTACTGATATGTAGTCTGAGGTATATGGTACCAAGCGCTCACCAACTGGTTCTGCAATTCCCTCACATTGCGAGGGGTAGCGTGGCAGCACGAATTTCGTTTTCCAAGTAGGACCACAAATGCTCTATTGGATTAAGGTCAGGTGAAGTTGGGGACCGAGACATGACTTGAAAGTCACTGGAATGTTCCTCGAACCAATCTATGACGATTCGACCCTTAGGACATGGTGCATTATCCTGTTGGTAAACACCATCCCCCGCAGGAAAAACTATTGCCATGAATGGGTGAACCTGGTCTGCAACTATGTTCAAGTAGCTTACAGACGTCAGGGATTGTTCTATGAGGATTATGGGTACTAATGTGCCCCATGAAAACATTGTTCCTGCACGAGAAACCATGAAAACCTGGGCGAGCCCATTTTTATAGATGGAGGGTGGTCATAATGTAATGGCTCTTCGGTGTATATTTATATATATACTAATTCTTATTAGCTTTAAGACAATCATATCGAATGTAATATAATAATTCATATTATAACGTTTTTAGAAACTCTTAAATGAATTTAATTTTGGATCATTCAATGGCTTCCACGCTTCTTAACATTAGTTCAGGGGACGTGCACCTTCACGGGACCTCCATAACCCCCTTGGCTCACGACAGGCCATTGCAAAAATGCTTCACTGACTTTCTAAAGGAAAGTAATTAATTAAAAAATATAATTACTCTCGATAAATACAGTATTATATAAATACTACTTTATACTATATGAAGCATCAATTTATGATTGGTACAAAAATATACCCCTTTTCTTTTTTAAAAAATAATATATCTCGCTTAATATTTTGTGAGCTTCAAAAAACGTAGTTTAAAGTTCAATCGCAGCTTTTGAATTCTTTATATTCTATTTTGAGATACTACAAATATTTTATATTTTTCTTTTAACTTTTTTGAGTGGGGTTGAGTATTTTTTCAAATGCTTTAAATGATCATTCTACTACATTAAACAATTGATTTGATGATCAAACGAGTAACATCCAATGAAATTAATTATAATGATAATCATTTTTAAGAATAATTTTAATGTACACTATCACCATCAAGGAATATAACGATCAATTTGATGCGTCTTTATTATTCTCTTTCTGTATCAATGGTTATCAAAAAGTAAATTAAGTTCATTCTAAGCGCGTATATTACCATTCAAACGTACATATAAAGTTAATCGAAACGCGTATCAATGGTCAAGTTAAGAAATTAAATTAACTCCAAAATGTATTCAATATTTATTCAAATGTATCGATTACAGCTTAATGAACTTTATGAATTCTTTTCCCTCTAAAATCACAGTTAATGTTTTTTTATGCTTCTTTGCTTTAATTTTTTATTAATAATAATGTCACTAATATAATAGTACTTTATATTCTGTCACCTTATTAACTAAGTAAAAGAAGAAAAACTAATTAAAAACTAAAATTATTATAACAAATTAAAAACTACTTAAAATTGTAATGAGCAATAGCTTAAACAAGATACCTAGAAGCAAATGCTCCTAGAATCTACAGAAGGAACGTGAAAGTTGTACTTCTTCAATCTCAATCCACAAAAGTTCACTAAATATGAGAAAAAAGTGGATTTAAATAGTAGTTTTTCTTAGATGAATGAAAATTTCTATGTATTTAACATTTGGGGGAAGAAACTAAAAAAAGTACAATGGAATCCGTTATGACTTTTCTTCCCATCAGAGAGAAAAAGAAATATCTACAAACCCTGATTAAAGTCAAAGAATTACTGAAGATTGCAGATCTCAATTAACATAAAACTTGAAGAAAAAAAGAAACTTTCCCTCTAACCCAATTAAGAGTAAAATAGTTATTTCTTGCTACTTCGCATAGATTCTCTCAATAACACTTCATTTAACTTTATTGCAAGTATTAAATTAGTTGGCCATACAAAGAAATACTGAGAAAAATAATAGGAATGTATGCGCATTTTATTCAACCAAAGAGCATCCTATTCTTAATGACCTCAGTTAAAGTGCATCAAAACAAAATCAGAAGACAAGCTCATTTTATTAATTTAATTACAGAAAGCCTCAAAATTAAAACACGTAATGTTCTTGTGCCTTATTTTAATGAGACTATTTCCCATTCTTCTGTTTGGTATAATGATTCTGTAATGTAATTAAAGTCTGGTGTTCTTAATGATTAGCATGACTATTTAAAGTTCTTTTCAAACAGCTAAGACCTAATATTTGTCATTACTTATCAAGCATATACATCAGTTAAGCATATACAGTGTAATACGTCAGTTTAGTTTAATTCTTTAACCCTTAAATGCAGTTTCACAAAAATATTTTTTTAAATAGTATTGTTTTTAAACTACAAAGTTCTTTAGTGAGAAAAATTATTCGAATTCATATTTTCTATTCATAATTAATATTAAAAACACAGTTGTAATATTTATTTTAAACGAGATTTACTATGCTAACTATAGACAGTTCAGGCAGAAAAGACTTTCTTTTTTAATATATTACTCGTTACGAAGCCCAAAATATAGTTTGCCAATATGCGTTTGTGAAACGCTATGAATTTTATATAGAGAAAAGATGGGAGGTTTGACTCTTTGTTTACAAAAGCATTTTATAAGATGGGCGTTGCTGGGGTTCCAATATCTGTTCTTTTAATTACGTTTTATTGCTGTTGGCATTTTGTGTTATGTAAACTTTTAATAATTTTTAATAAATGCCACGGGTGGTGGCTTAGCAAACCGGGTCAGCAGTGTGGGTGTCCCGTGGGTCCGGGCAGTGGTCCTTTTGGTGGACTGGCGGGAACTTCGAATTTGGAACTTCGGGAGGGGCGGAGTATATTTTACCTTACAAAAACATTTTTCAATGTCTTATTTACATAATAGAATTCATAATTTGTTTAGATTATTATTGTTTTACTTACAAATTCTTTTTTTTTTTATTAAGGCATTTTAGAATTTAAAGTCAAGCTACCCAGACATGGTTTGAATCATTATGAAGCTATTATACCCTACACAGCATTAAATATTGTCAACAAAAAAAACAGGTAGTAACTGTGTTGAAAGATGTACCAATTATTTACAAACTGACATTAATAATAATAAATCTGAATTAAATTGTTAAATTAATGTAGTTTGGAGCAGTATATTGAGTAAAATGGAGGCAATTCTGTCATATGCTTTTTGTTAACTTTTTTTCCGGTAGAAGTATTTTGTAGAACTTTCTTGTTTGTTTGTTGTCTCTATTTTTTGCTTATTGTTCTTCAGGATTTCTAGTTCAGTAATAAAATCTGACAAATTCTGTTATGAATGGTCAATTTAAAATGCATTTAAATGGAAAGTCAAAGTGTGCAGTTGATAAACTTGTTTTTAGTACACATATTAATCCAATTACATAAAAATGACAAATCGTTCTTAATAGATATTAATGACAGATGGTACCGTAGAGAATCAAATTTACATAGATTAAGTTACTCTTCCGTATAAAAAATTTCATTATTCATATTATTTTAATTATAATAAGTTATTACAGTAAAATATTTATCATCTAACTGTTTCTATTTAATTCTTTGAATTTACTTGCAAACTGAGAAAGAATATAAATGACGTATAATTTTGCATAATATCATTATACAATCTTGTCAGTTGAATATATGTTTTTTTTTTCTTTTTTAAATGAATAAAATTAATCAAGCCACTCCTGTTGTCAAACTTTCCTTATACGTATCCCCATTAAGTTGCGTGCAGAAAGAGAACATTTATTTTTTAAATACTTTTATTAAACTGTGGCAGTCATAAATAAAATTTACACTGATTTAAAATATAGTTGTATCTTATTAAGCACTCAACACAACTATCCTATCTCTATTTCCTCATATTTATTTTAATAAAACAATAAAAAATATTTTGCTGAAAATCTTTGATTTCGAATATTTTGAGTTTTAAAATAATTATAAGCACCACAACTGAAGTCGGAAAGAGTTCTTATAGAAACATGATTTAAATCAAACTATATAAACTTTATTGCATGTTAAAGATAGCAAACTATTACTTTTATAATCAGAATTTTTAAAAATAAAATAACCGAAATAAAACTAAATTATTTTTTTCATCTTAAGTTATGTAGCTTTAAATAACAAAATCTGAAATATCTATGGAATTTATTGAATTGATTTAAAGCTTAGAAATAGAAATGAATAGAATGATTTTTTTTCTAATTTCCATGTTTCCGTATCAATTTAAATATTTTCTTTATTTCCTTTGAGACTTCGGAATAATGAGTTTCTCTTATTCAATTTTTTAACGAGTTCTTACACAGCCATTTCAAAATCTTCGCTCGAGGGGGAAATTAATTAGTTCATTCATTCTTTAACACTGAATTAAATCTCAACTTAAACTCTTAATATACATGAAAATATGACGCTCTTTTTTAGCTTCTTAATATATATAAATTATCGCCTTTTATACCTTCTACGTTAATGGGTTGGGATAGCCTAGTTGGTAAGGCGTTGGGTTCATGTCCAAGAGGTGTCAAGTTCGTGAGTGAGTGAGCCTGCTGAAGGCTCACCGTGTAGCGAATGGTGACTCGTGTACGTTAAATCTGTCGGGGTCACAAAGTCCTCTAAGTTCCCATAACAAATAAAAACTTTTGGGGGTACTGAATAGGAAATTGATTTTTCTCTGGATCAATTCAAAATTAAAATCTGTGGATGAATAAAAGGATATATGAATGGGTCCACCTGATAAACGGGTCGTGACGTGTGTGTGTGACTGAAATCATATTCTTGACAAAAGATGGCACCACTGGAAAAAAAGAAACTCAAACTCTGCCTTAAGTTGACCAGATTTCAACAAGCTGGCTTGCTGGTAATTGGCATGTGGTATTAGAAACAACAACAATCGTTTACGTAAATAGATTACTTAATTTTCTTTAAAAGCATTTATTAATATCTAAGCTAACAATATTAAAATATTTTAATAGAAAAACTATATATTAATTGCAAAATGACTTGTTGAAAATGTTCTATCATCCGAAATCAAAAAATACGTGAATGTTTTAAAGTATAATTTAACGGTCAATGATCATATTATATTTACGACTAATAATTTTCAAAAGAAAATGAGCTAAACTGCAAATGAAAATAACTTACCTTATCTAGTTCAAAGCCACTAATTTCTTAATTAAATGGTTCAGAGGTTTAATTATATAAAACTAGATAAAGTATAAATTTTCTCGTTCATTTTAAACATAAAAATAAGAGGGTATATGCCAGAATTTACGTTATAAAAACGGATATAGTACATGAAATAAATTTATCCTATAATTTAAAGCTATGGTATCAAAGTTAAAATTAATAAAATAATAATTAGTAGATATTAAGTTCCATAGTAAAAAATTAGCCTATTAGTATACTACCATAAGCTTCTTGTTTTAATTTTTCTTCTTCTTTGTGTGATTTCGTGTGAGTTTCGTTAAGTAATCCGTTATTTTCAAAATCCTAATTCTTTTGTTATAATTCGTCTACTAATAAAATTAGAAATTTTTCTTTTGTTATTTTTTGCTTACTGTTCCAAAAATTTTAAGAGATCATAGATTATTTCGCATCGCTGATTTCCAATATGAAATCTGCTTCTTTCTCTAATTTAATTTTTTAGAGCTAACATTTACAGTCTATTTTTGCATAAATGTGCAAATTGAAAAACGTTATATATAACAGGGGGTCAGCTAAATTGTGCAACAAATTTTTAGAGTAATTAAGGCACATCATCAGGATTGAAATTACATAGGAACCCATGACCGTCACACGCCGCTTGGGGCGCTTCCCTCTTATGAACTGTTTCCTCGTGTGCTTCTTAACAAGTCATAAATGGGAGGGCCCCTAAGCGTAAACGAAGACGTTTCCTGATATGGGTTCCTATACACGTTTAAATTCCGATAATGTGCTCTCACTCCCTCAGAAGTTTGTCGCAACAATTATGAGATCATTTGCTGCGCATAATATTTTTGAACTTACATTAAACTTTTCAATCTTACATTTTAACAAAAAAAGAGTGAAAATGTCATTTAAAAAATTTCTGTAGCTATAGGAGAGAAAACAGATTTGAAATTCATGCATCTAAGTTTAGTAAGATAAAGTGTCTGTATAAATGCAACAAAAAATTTGGCCTCAGTGTATTCATAAGGTTTTTAACATTACTGTAAAATTATAATATTAGTATTACCTAAAAAAATACATTTTTGGCACTGAAAACGTTCTTAAAATTAAATAAATACATTGAAAAATTTAAATAGATCATAAAACAGGAATCACGAATACTGCCTAATTTCGACAAATTCAATTTTTAACAATTATATTCGATTTTTAACAATTTTGATTAGTAAAATGTTTGTAGTGTTCAAGTAAACTAAAAATAAATGTTAAATAACTTTAACGTTTATAAAAATTAAATATTTTTATATAAATTAAAATAATTAATTGTCTATATCACCAAAATAATTATTTTTAGCTTATGAGGCCTTTTTAAAAAAATTCAGAGGATGATGGATAGATAAAAGGTATTGATGAAATCTTCTAGCGATAAAAACCTTTATAGAAATAATACGTTAACTAAATATCTAAGTTGATAATTCAAAGAAATTTTTTTTGGTTAATGTTTTCCATAACTAATATTTGGTTTAAAATAGGATAATATCTCTATCTGACCGTCTCTGGTTCATTGCCAGGTCATTTGATATATTAAATTCCATGTGATATATAAAATTCCATATGATGTATTATCATGCGTAATATGGAAATTTTACCCTAATTTCATTTTAATGAACGACAGGCACTTATTTTCTTAGAGCCTAATTAGTCAACTTTCTAGAAAGGGAGAATATTTAAATTATAGCTTTACTGGCCATATCTCCATATATCAACAAAATAGATCGCGTTTGTTGCTCTCTAATACAAATGATTGAATTTCACAATCCTATTTCGAGAACTATTAAGATTCTGATAAAAGCATTGCTAAATGAATGCTACAGAAACTGCCTTACTTCCACTATGATATTACTATGTTTAACTCTAATAGGTATTCACATCAGTTATTGTTTCATATTTTCTGACTCTTTCACGCATTACGCACATGATTATGCGTAAATATTATAACTATGGAATAGTCATTTAGCTTGTGTTACACATTCCACTGTTCTAACTAAATTTCCTTAAAATCAGCCATGGATTTCAGAAGCTGATCAACTAAATCTGAATATTCTCGTATTTTTGAACCCAAGTTTAATTTTTAATTAACTTTATAGTTAGAAAATTTTAGTACTTCTGTTCTTGAAATCGTAATTATAAATGCCTATCATTTTTAGAAAACCAATTAAAAATACTAGCGCTTGTTTGTTTCGAATTATTTAATTTCGAATTATCAGCATTAGTTCAACATTTAATATTTACTTGAAAACTAATGCACAGTAAAATACTTTTGTTTCAATTCAAATTAATACTGGAATATAAGCGAACACATTTCCTCTTCTATCAATAATTTTGAGTAATGTTTCGCTGAATCCTTTTCCCTCAATAAAACCTTGCGAGATTCATGGATATTCTCTTTTAAATTATTGCTCTTAAATTGAAATAGAATGTTTTAAATTTGATGCATAAAACAAGTAGAGAATGCTCAAATAATAAAACTTAATAATTTGTTCTCAACGCATATTTTTATTGCATTTTAAGGTGTTTTCAATTTAATTTGAAGATCTATATGAAAGCAAAACATCGGAAACGTATTCTGGAATGAAAAAAATAAAAACCATATTTTGTGTAAAAACTTAAAAACAGAAATAAATAATGACCAAAAAAACTAATATAACATAATGAAATTTTAAATTTTACCGTTATTTAATTAAATTTTACTTTTTAAATGAAACATTTTTATTAAAATGCTAATAGGTTTCCAAATAAAATGTAAATTTTTAATTTTTAAACTAATATCCTAATTTTGTATTTTCAGAAGTTGCTATTTGAAAGACTTTTTAGGGATTCTTTTAAATTTATTTCCTGTAAAAGTATTTAAAATGGGTAAACTATATTTTAGGCTAATTTATATTTGCATTATTATATTTACATTATGATATTTACATTACTATAATTTATATTTACATTATAAACTATATTTTAAATTAAAAATGTATCGATCGAAATTCTTTGCCCTCCACACAATTCAGTTTAAAATAAAGTTTATGCTTGAAATTGTATTGAGAGAAACCTTCGTGGGGAACTTTTTGATTGAACTAACCCGCATTTGCGATATATGAAAAATAAAACCACGAAAACCTTCCACGGTTAGCCCGATGGCAAGGGGCTCTAACACATCCATCTACCACTGAGAACAGTTTTACGCCAGCACTGCGGTCGGTACGAGCCGCGTGTGGAATTTGCATGTTTTTTATAACTAATTGTGTGTTTTTTCGTATGTTCTAAAAAGATACGTAGATATTTATATACATTTTCAAAAGATGCAATGAAAAAGGCTTCTACTAAATCCCACTCTCTAAAACAAGCGAAAATTTCTTGAATTGTTCGCCAGAACACCAAATAAAATAATGTATTCAGACTACATCAAGAAAATTAATCAAATTTGACAAGGATGCAAGAAAAAGTTGTTTCAAATGTTAATTTCCTAATAGAAGCGACTACGTAGAATTATTCAACCGACGTAAGTCATTTTAAATTATGGCATTACTATGTCATCAGTTTTGAATATTTTGGAGTGAATCTAATTTCCTTAGAATATTCTAAAAATTAATCTAATTACAAATAGAAATCTCTGCAAATATGATAAGCATTAATTTATATAAAACTAGTTTAAAATGAATATTGAAATGAATATATAGATTAAAATTAATATAAAATTAATAAAACTAGATAAAATAAAATGAATATAGTACAAAAATTTTGAAAGACATAAATTCTTAAAATTACCACCAGTTGATATGAAATAATAATATTCCATTAACAAAATAAAGATTAGTTGTACAGGATTAATATGTACAACTTTGTTAGCTGCCTGATAGGTGAAAAAAATTTTTAGATAAAATTCTACTTTACTAAAAATACTTTTTGATATATCTTAAATAGTTAAGTCTGTCAAAAGAGGAAAATACTTAAATTTTTATTGAAAAGAAATGATTTCAAAAGCAGTTCATTTTTCCTAAGATTGAAAAAAAGAAGATTATTGAACTATCAGGAAGATGAAAGAAAGTAGTATTCATATTTCTGCATTATTCATGTACATGAAAATGTCTTTATATCACAAGGAACGATTTAATGAATTTTAAACAGTCGTGCTCTTTTCATTTTAAATTTTATCAAGAATATACTTCTTATTACTTGCATAGTGAGCTAAACTGAAACTGCTGGCGTATGATTAAATTTGAAAGAATAATGTTCTAAAACATCAAGCTTTCATATTTTTCAGATCGGATATTTATGAATTTTGATTTTATAAACTTTTTCTTTGATGAAAAATTTAATATATTAATTAAAAATCTCAGCTACTTTTTTTCGTTACGTTTTTTTTTAATTAATGCGATACTTAGTATCTCTTTGCCTATTTAAATTAGTTTATTTTTAAATTAGCAGAATACCCCATTTGCACACGGGGTGGAGAAAGTCAACAAATCAGTACTGAATGACACAAAAAAATCATTCTAAACTGAAAGACATGCATAAATACAAGTAAATTGAAAAGAATTCCATTTCTTACTTTCTTTCTTTTTTGTATTTGACGAAGGATTTACAATTTTAGATTAAACAGAATGAGTTTTTAGTGGTTTATCTCATCAAAATAATAATAAACTATATTCAGTATCAGTTCCATGATACTGAAACTTAAGATGAACTTATGTCAGCCGAAAATAGCCACTATTAAATGATTTTATCTGGTCCTTATCTCTTACAAGGGCCGTAAAAAATCTCTTTTCATAGTATTTATATTGAAACTGGACAGTTCCCATGCAGTTTGGTACCAAATTTACTAATTGTACCTATATAGCACATTCGATACCTATTAAAACTGCACCAACTACCAAAATACCAAAAGTTGCTATTACAAAAATGAATTAATGTGGATTTCTGCTTCAGTGGTCCAAATTAAGCCTCATTTTTAACGTTTTTCTTTTTTAATGAAATGAAAGGATACATTGAGACATACAGTATTACCTATGTCTACCTGAAATATTTATTCATAGATATTCCTTGTAGTTCACCCTTTGTTTAACTTATTCTTTCTTCTATGTTTTTCATAAATTGCATAGAGAGCCAGAAAAATATTTTTTTTAAAAAAAAAAATTTCTCTAATTTTCATAACTGCATTTGTTGCCTTAGCACAAGATTCGAATCAGAATGTCTGCAATTCGGTTCGGGGGGGGGGGGGAATTTCTTAAAGAAAATACATTAATAGTTCATATACTAGCATTATTTTATTTAAAATAACTGAATTATAAGAGCAATAGTTGATATTTGAAACACAAATTCAATGAGCACGTCTTGTATTCTGCTAGAGGGATAGTGACGAGTTAGTAGCATTTAATGCAACTTTCTAACAAAATTAAAATAGAACTAGTTAATATATCTGTCTGGTATCAATTCTATTTAAAATAACTGAATCACAAATGTAATAGTATTAGAATGAGACTCAATTTTTCAAGGTAATGGCCTTCCCTACAATATAAATGTAATCAAAGAGTCAATATAACAACCCCATTCTACCTGTCTTAAGTAAGCTTTTATGATTTTGATTATATTCTATAGACCTAAAGTAAATAAGACACACTAATATGTTGCTAAATTTCATTTGATTGGTACTAGAATTGGAATGTGAAAACTCGATTTACACCTTGTCTCTGCGTTAAGTATCGGAAGGATGATTTTGTGTGCGTATGTCTATGACAGAATATATTACAACACACAATTCTAGTTATTAATTATATTGTCTAGCTCTTAATATTGTGATTTAGCTTGAAAACAAATTCAATAACTTGGTGCAAAGGATTTCGAAATTTCAGAATACGTATCCGGTTTGTTAAATTTCGATTAAAAAGAGATATTATAATTAAATATGAAAGCAGATACATTACTGTAGTGTTCTCCAGTTATGTATTTGTTACGTATTGGTGTTTCATGTGATGTAGATGTAGTGTAGTATAATGTTTCATGTTCAAACACAAATTTATGTTTTTTTTTTTATTTGTTAAATAGAAATAAAAATCTTATTCTCCAATAATAAATTAAAATTTAAAGGAAATTGATGGGGAAGAATTATACGTAATAAAATTCAATTATCATAATTTTATTTATCACATAAAGTACTTTACATAAATAATTATAAAGGACAAAATTATGTTAAAATTGAAATCAGAGTTCTGTATAAAACGTCACATTTCAGGTAATAAAAAAATCATAATTCCGATTAATAAAACTGAAATATATGATATTTAAACCATTCATTTGTTAATTTTCCGTTCATGTTATGGTTATTTTAAATTATAGTTCGCATTTCCACGCAATATCCGAAGCTGAATATGACAGTGGAAGTGATTTACACTCACTGTAAGGCACATTTTCAAAAAGTTTTCTCAAAGAGGAAATATCAGTGAAGCTTTAGCTACTTTTTTTTCCAAGTTTTCACTAATCACTTTATCTGAAATGGTAGATGTTTTTTCAATGTTAGAAACACATTTTTGAAATTTTCTAAAAATGCCCTTTTTCGTTTTGCTGGCCTTTCTTTTAACTTATGCCAACGAGAACTGGGGTTTTTCATGTTTCGGAAATAACAAATAAAACAAAAATGAAAACAAAAGTAATAATTAACAATTAACAATTAATATATATATATATATATATATATATATATATATATATATATATAAATAAATAAATAATACGCGCGATAAAAAAAATTGGCAAATAACCAATTAATTATAAACATTGATGCAGTCACAATTAAGAACTATGTTGCCAAAAAATTCAGAAATTAAATTAAAATACTAAAAATATTTTTAAAAATTTAAAAAACTACCAAAATTAAACTGAATGAGAAAGAATCAATAAAAAGCGAAACTAATTTTAATAGTTATCTGCAGACAAGAAAATGTAAACAAAAGGGAGTGGTCAAAGCAGAAATGGCCATAACTTGTCAATTTTGCTCTAATTCTTTTTAATGTCCAGTTAAATATCTGAATTTCAAAAATATGAAAAGTAAAAAATCAAATTTCTTTTTTTGGCAAATTTTCGCTAATTTGAAAGTCTTTTATCACTTTAATTGAATAAATGGTTTATACGCCCTGCTCTAAGGTATGATGATAAAATTGCCAAATTTCGCTCCATTTACAAAAATTTTATTACATATTATAAAATTATACCAACCAAAATCATCACACATCTTTTTTTTTATTCCCATAGATACAGAAACACGATCAGTTTTACCATACTTTTTTTGTAAATGATTAAATTCTAGGTAAAGTTATGTTTCAATACTCAGTATATCGTTCTAAATTCGAATCAAACTAGTTACTATCTTTAACATTTTCATTTAATGAAAAGCGTATTAAAATTCTAAAAAAAACTTATAATGTGACTATATTATGTGACACAATATACCCAAAAAATGCTCCTAGATTATCCTAGTTAAAATCAAACTACTGAATCTAAAAAAGTTTTAGATTTAAAACACAAGTACGGGAATAGGTCTCTAGAAAAGGGTATTACGAATAGAAGCCACGGGTTATAAGAAACATATAAATTGGTAACCACTTTTGTAATATTGATAACCACTTTTAGTATGTATTCAGGGTTATTTATTTTATAAATCCTTTTGGAAAAAATCAATATATTTGATTTAAGGTATCCGACTAGTTTCGACAACTTTATTTTTTAAATATTTATAGAAAAATTTAAAAAGCTATATGTGTATTTGCATGTAATATATGTATTGCATGCTATATGTGTATTTGCATGCTATATGTGTATTTGCATGTTTGCATATGTAAGCATGTGTATTTGTTTAGCAAATAATAACTATTATTATGATTTTCCTAATTAGTAATTTACAGGTAAATAAGTCATTTTTTTGCATTTACGCTACATTAAATAAAATTTCTACCGTCTGAAACAAAAATTCCTTTGAGAATTTTCTTTAAAAGGCTATCAACTATCTTATGACGCAATTATCTTAAAAGCAAGTGCATATACTACCGTAGTTAGGTATCAATGTTGTTCGAAAATAATAAAAAATTAAATTTCTATAATTGTAACAAATTTTAAATTTCCATAAAAAACGTGGACAAAGAATGAAATTCTACTTTTTTTCTCTTAGTCTGCATTTAAAAACATGCGCACTATAGTTCCAAACGTCTGTAACAAAGTGTACACAATTGTTTTAAAAACAACATGAGATATCGTGTTTTGGGTGGTCTAAAATGTGAAAAAATCTGATTTTGAGATAAACGCATTTAATGACTTATAATCATTAGTCTATCCACTGTTATCGCCTTGCACAAAACCTGATATATCTTTGTACGGAATTTGAGTACAAACAAAGATAAAGTATTTTTAGAAAGCTAAGACTACAAGAATTTTAAATTTATAATAAACTCAATTTAAAAATTTTGCCCCAAATTACGCTTTTGCACTAGTCAGACACCTTAAATCCTTTTCGTATATATTTTTTAAAAATAAAATAAATTTATTACAAAAATGTCTTACAATAAACAGTTTATTGATGTATATTTCTTTTAAAAATAGTACATAACTTAAGAGAATTTGAATAATACGAATAGCAATCATTTAGAAATATTTACAAACTAAAGATAAATAATAACATATATAATATACTTGTAAAATGTATCAGATATTTATAAATGGAAGTGAAGAAAAATAACTTTCTTCTCTAATATAATTTAAATTCTAATTAATAATTATTTCGATTATTTTTATTTTTGGTTCTAATTGTTAAACTACTCACAATATGCTTTTCAATTATTTGTATTATACAATTTCTGATAGGGGTTTGCAACCATTTCTTCATAGAAAATTAAGTTGTTTCATCCAAAATAAAAGGATTTTTACTACTTGTGAATAAGTAAGAGGATGAAAGTATTGAACAAAAATTATCCATAATATGTGAAAGCATAAGAAAATGAAATAAAATAGCTATTTTGAAATGAACAAAAAGAAGTTAGGAAGAAGCAATCTTATTGGAATAAGGCTTTAATAAAAGTTTAAAAAATATGAACTGTAAAGTATCGTAAACCTTAAAGTAGTTTTTAAATACTAATAAAAATAAAAATAAAATTTTCTGAAGTTTTCATACTTTTTTAGTCAATTTTGCTAAAGGAAAATGGAAGAAAGTAATCTAAGATAAATCCCTGCAATGTGTATTGCATAAATCTGAAATGTTTTCAATCACTATGTTAGTAACTTAAATATAATGGATTAAATATATACAGTGCGCAAAATAAATTTTTTCAATGTTTCTGGCAAATATAGCCATAATAGTTTGATTAGAAAAGCGGATCAAAGTTTGAACTCTTTAATATTAATTTTCCATATCTCGAGAAATTTTTGAAGCAAAATGAAAAAAATTTGCACACAGCTATGAAATCCGTTTATTTCAGATTAACTTTTAGTGAATATTTATCATTATTTTATTATTTTATTTATTAATAGTCGAAAAAAATAGTCAAATAGTCGAAAATTTTGAAGAATGCATTTTTAAATGTCAATATACAAATTTTGAGCAAAATCGGTCGAATATGTTTCTGAGAAATCGAGTTTCAAAAATAAGACTTTTTCAAACTTTGATGCATTCAATATATTTAATGTGTATTAATAACTTACTGATTTAAAATTATATTATTAGAAATTTCACGATGCATCAAAGCAAAATATTGTGCTAAATAGAAAAAAAAATATTGTAAACCTACTGGAGCTCGTATTATCAATCAACTTTAGTGGAGATATGGTACAATTTAACCCCTTGAGAACCACATAGAAAATCTGATGAATATTTTATATCAAAGTACCAATATCATGGTTCAATATTGAACCGATATTTATAATATTGAGTAAATGAATAATGTGCAAAATAAAGATGTTAATAACAAAAAAATATTAAGACCAGAGCTGATGCTAAAGGAAAACTCATATAATAAATTCCTTTTATAATTTATTAGCATAAAAAATATGTTGAAGCTTACATTTCACTAGTTTATATATTTATGTGCTGTAAACTGAAAAAAGAAGGAAAATGCATTTTAACGGTTATTTTCAAGCTATAACTTTCATTATTCCTGATATTTTATTTATTACAATTTCAAAAGCGAAAACAAAGCATTCATAACTATGAAAGTTTCTACTGAGAGTTTTATTTGTCCGCATTTATACTCAGCCTAAATCTTATCCAGAAAACAAATACTGTTTTAGAAAACAAAAAGTTGCAAAAGCCTACCGAAACGTCTCAACACTTATAGAGAGCTTTGAAGTAGCTAAAAATAAGTGGATCTATAAAAACCCATTATCAGATTTAAAACGTTTTGATGGATAGGATTTATCCTCCGTTTTATTTTACATAGTAACTTCCATAAAATGGAAATAAATATCGTTATTTTTTCAATACCTTCAACTTAGATACGGATTTAGGAAGGATGGGTCTATTTTGAGAAAATAAAAGGATTTTTTTTATTGGAAAAGAATGGGGGTGTCAAAGCTTGCTTTGCATTAAAATGAATGTGTGACTCACACAATTAAAATTTTTTTCTTAATAATCTCGAGGTAAAATTTTGAATTTTAAAGAGTAATATTAAAATAGTTTGTATAATATTGAAATCTGTTAAGATCTAGAAAGCTAAAAGAAATCCTTGAAGAGAAATAATTTCATACATCACACAAGTTTAAGCTTACTGTAATGTTCAAATTAACACTAATAACAATAAAAAACTTTTAAAAAATAAGTAATACATATTTACAAAAATAGGTTCAACATTGAATCATAATATTGGTATTTTTAACGATAATATAAGCAAGTTTTCTGTAACCATATGGTGTTAAATTAGACGATGCTTCCGTAAAACTTCAAGATGCAAAAATATGCAACTTAATACTATATTAACGTTGCTGCAAATTTAAATAATATTATGCAATATAAATTTTTCGAAAAAAGTGGTTAAATAACAATTTATTTCATTTTATACTGTCATATTCAACCGAAACAATCAAATAGCCAAAAAAATATTATTTTCCATATACTGTTTTCATATACTGTTTACTGTGAGAAAAATCATTTATTGAATGTTTTCAGTTAATAAAGGGTTAGACAACCAGAATATTATCCGAACCAACTAGGAGCATAGCCAATGCAATCGAGATGCATCGCAAAGCTGTTTTACACTAAATAGTCAGGTATTTCTAACTCTCATGATAGATGGCACCACTGGATAAAGTAATTAGACATATGTCTCCGTTCATTTGGCAAAACACTACTCAACCAAAATCTAACTCAAATTTTACATAATCTAACGAAAATCCTAACTCTAAAGTTCACTTAAATTACATTTTTACCGATTTTGAAACCATTCTTGTTGTAAATTATTACAAAATTATGTAGTTTAATATTCATGGTTTCTTTACTCTACGAGCAATTCAACAGTTTAAAATCCGTAAAAAAAAGAAGAAATATTCCTACTCGTAAACTTTGCGATCCGGAAAGACAGATTGCGTCCAGTTATTTTACCGTAATTTTATAATAAATATTTTTACAATGTGGTTAGAAACGCTCCAAAATTTAAAACAGGTTTTTTTTAAATACCTGTCATGCAAAAAATATTTTGAAAATTCCAAAAATAACTACAAGAGCTTACAAATTCTCTAAAACTAGGATTTTTTGCTTTCCTGCTTCTACTATTAAACCCAATTATAATTTTTTTTCTGAAATATTTCCAAGATTTAACAAAAGTTTTTCAAATATTTTTGGGTTTAAAATATTTGAAATTGATAAAAAAATATTCGAAAATTTCCAACAATATTTTTTAACTCTCTAAAACATTTAACTTGCGTTTTTCAACTGCTACTTAAAAACACTTCTGAAATGTCTTGGAAAGGTTCGCAAAAGAGTTTAAAAAGGTTTTAAATACTATTGCAAAAGAGATAATGGTCAGCAATCTGTATAAAAGCAGTCGAACTACAAAATATTATATACTAATTTATTGATAGTTTCACGAAGTAAAATATTTATTTTAACAGCATTTTTGTACATAACATAAAATTTAATAAATATATATATAACAGATTTTCATATCAAAATATTATCCTTTCTATTGAAATTTCTTCCATCACTGCACATTACATGCCTTTTTTATAATCAAATAGAACTATTTTTCCTGAAATAAGACACTATAATATATCAATGAGTATCGATTAAATATTTCTTTATTTGATTCATTTTATTCCTAAATGCGGGAGTGAAGAAAAAGTGAAAATCTAAAAATAGCGTTCACTGAAGCACCTAATATAATGCTGTTTTATCCAGTTCTTGATACCCTTATCAATCTTTCTGGAGTTTAATTTAAAATTTGCTTCAACTTTCATAAATCTAATGCACAGCTATTACCTTTCTCAGTCAAAAATAAATCTCTGATGTCCTGGAAAAACTGCCCCAAATTTAATGAAATCCATACAAAGATAGACTGTGTGTGTTTAATATCATACATATCAGAAATTATTTATGTATTGTAATACTGTTACTGTGAATTTTATTCGCTAATCATTTTTCAATATTCAAATAATTTTTTGCTCATCAATTTAAATCCATTCTTTTTAATTTTCTATTGCCCAATAATTGTAATGTTACTGTTACAATGATTGCAATGTAATTGTAATGTAATAATTTTTAGATTACACAATAATTGTAATGTTATTATTGTGTAGTTTATTCTCTAATAATTTTTTTTATTTATTTTTGTGAATCAATTTTTATATATTTTAAACTTCCAAATCATTTAATAATTATTTGTTAACAAATTCTTTCTCTGGAATTCATTTGCTAATTATTTTATTTTATTTATTTTTCCACTTTTACGCCATTTTGTTTTTATTTTTTCTGCTGTAATTTTTTTTACTTGCTATGCATTTTGTTCGCTAAATTTATTTTACGTTTAGTTACTTTTTCATTGTTACAAATTACTCCGATTATGAAGAGATGTAGCAAATCATTTCTATTAATAAAACTTAATATTTATTATTATAACTTACCTATTTTTATCAATTGAAGAGATTAGGAATTAGGAATAGAATAGAGGTAAAGAATAGACGAGAGAATCGGACTAATAGCTATGATAATTTTATGTTCAAAAAGTACAATTTCGTTCTTGTGACTGTATCTACGCATTGACATTGTTAGCAAAAGAGGTAAAACTTTGTTCCCCGTGTATTTTTTTCCTATGTATTTTGTTTTCAATATAAATCAATAATGATTAAGGTATCGACTAGTTTCTACAACTTTTTTTTAAATGTTAATATAAAAATTTTTTAAAAACTAGTTTATTTGTTTCATTATCTGTAAAAACTTATAAAACTAGCAAAAAAATATTATTATTATTTTCATAATTGGCTATTTTTAGGTAAAAATAAGGCACTTTTTGCACTTATTCTAAGCACTGTGAAAAGAATTCAATTGTCTGAAACAAAGAATTAGAGTATAAACAAAAGTAAAGTATTTTTATAAAGCTAAAAGTGCAGGAATTGTAAATTTGTAATAAACTCAATTTCAAAACTTTTAACCCAATTCATGTTTTTGGACGAGTCAGATAATTTAAACAAGACTGAAAACGATAAATAATTCAAAATTTTTATTGTTTTTACTTAAAAAAGTACTATTGTAGTTATTTTACATTGGTATGTAGTGAATATATCTAAGCACGCTAAACATAGTTCCGATTTTGTTTTCTACTTAATTAAGTAAAATTAAACACGAGATGGACAAACTAACAATTCAAGAGTACAAAAAGTACAATTTTGTACTTTTGAACTTATATGTACTATTTGAACATTGTTTCCGGTGTATTTCTTTCAATACTTTATGCCTGCTTGAATGACGCCAAAATCGAGTCAATCGAGAACTGATATTTCAGAAGCTGTGATAGTATTTTTATGATGCGAAATCAAAAATAAATGGTTAAAAATTTAAACATTCGGGAGTTCCTTTTATTTGCTGACTTTTATGTTTTTACTGAAAACAAGGAAAATGTCTTAATAACAATTGAAGATCAAGTGGAAAGGACAGTTTATGACGATTTGATCGCCAGCTGTTGCATTTTATAGATTACTAAGTATTGATAATTCAAAAATATGGAAAATAGGTTGTCTTCTAGAGATATTATACAGTGAATATGGGCCATGCTGGGGAAAAACGTACCGCTTCCACGTGCGAATTCGTTTCTTCTCAGAATCTGCTTTGATGGGCATAAACAATTCTTCCCCCTCGGTCTTCATTTTCTAATGATAAGAAATCGAGATGGAAATAATAAAATAATTGAAAATTTGACAAACAGCAGAAGCTCCAAGATGCAGCGCTCAATCCAAGAGGCACCCAATTCTACACTCTAACCATTAAATGTTAAATATTTAAGTATTTCGCCTATTTTAAGCATATCCATAAGAAATAGAATGAATGTAATACAGTATTTTTCTATCATCGAATTTTAATCTTTAAAACTGAACCATTCAAATTTAGGAAAAATGTCATTTAAAACTTGAATTTAATTGGCACTTCAATTAACATTAGGCTTCCCGTATCCATAATTAGAAAAATAAATTTTAATACTGAAAATATCTAGATAGAATATTAATGTATATATAAAGCTAAATCATTCTACACTGTAAATAATTTTGGATCAAATTACAATTATCGGTACTTTGGGTGCCTCATCCGTAAAATCCATTTTTACCTTAAAATATTAAACCGTAATTTTTTACAGTTAATTAACTAGAGTGATTCAGTGATTTTACGGTAATTATTACGGTAAAATTACGGTATATCTAATTTTTTGTTCCTTAACATGTTCCACTAAAAATGGATTTTTCTGTAAAAACCACACACAAGATACCGGTACTTTTTATCGCAATTTAATCCAGAATTTTTCCCAGTGTAAAAATCGCAATTAAATGAATTTCAATAATAAACAATTTCGACAAATATAATCAATTCTCTTTATAAAACAAATATTTTTGCGTTTTTTAAAATACCGTTCTTAAAAATTGAGGGTGTTTTTATGATTTAGAAATCTGCTCCAGCTCCCGAGAACTCAATAAAGTGAAAAAGGGAAAAGGAATGTCAAAAAAATCGATGGCGGAAAAATTATTTCCCTTGACTTTTTTGAATGCATTCAAAAGAATTCATTGATTTTTCTTGAGCTGAAAAAAAAGAAGAATTTTTCCGAGAACTTAACCAATTTTATGATCATTAAATATATATTAATCATAAATTTCCTATTATTTTTTTTTTCATTTCGCTAAATAGAAAAAATATTAAGAATTAATTAAATGTAGATTCCTACTTGATAAAAAATATTATGCTTTAATTTTACAAATTTAACTTTTTTAAAAAAAGCTTATTTTACTTTAGCTTTTTTTTTTAATGAAATGACGGTCAGCTTAAAAAAGAAAATTTAATAACAATTCGTAATAGTTTCGTTAATTTTAATATTATAACGATAACTATTAATTTTACTAACTATACCGATACCCTTACTTGTTTAGCAATGTTATAAACAAATTATATAGTTAGATATATCATCATTATTCTTACTTATTTTTAAGGGATTGTATAAATTAAAATTGGGCTTAAAAATTGCTCCATTTCGAAATGTTTTAACTTACTTTAAAAGAAAAATAAATTAAAATGAAGTTAATACTTTAATAAAGCATAATAATTACTACAAAAAAGTTAATATCAATTCAATGGAGCTTACTGCATTCTTTTACTTTATTATGTTCTATATTCTAACACAAAGATATATTCTAACAAAAAGATATTTAAAAAAAATAAGTCATTAAATATAGTGTTTTGTACTTTTTTTCCCTTTTTTTGGGTTCAAATATTAATTTCGACGACTATTGTGTATATTTTTTATTCAATTTCGGACGAAGTTTAAAAAAACATATTACAACGACAATCATTAATGAACACTCTGAACTAATATTTCAAAGTTAGAAAAAAATTTTCCTTAATTTAGACTATTTTTTCAGACGTGTAATCATTTTAAACAATTTGTTTTTCATCACTTTTTTAATTGGAATTAGATGAAATTTATTTTTTACATACTTGCATTTTATGTAAAAATGAATTATAATTAGAAGAAAACACTGGAAAAGAAATAAAATATATTTTTCTACGAAGGTATATTTATGGGGATTAGCGCTTCTAAAATTAATCAACCCATTAATTTTTTCATAAAAAGTTTAAAACTTACTCATAAATATAAACGTAATTTAACATTCAATACAATTCTAACGAATAATTTAAAAAGCGACAATGATTACTTTTATTGTGGGTTTGATTTTTTTTTATTTAATTGCTGATTGTCGCCATGGTCCTGAAGCGCAATTAATTTTAAATTACTTATTTTTATATGGTAAACAACAAAAACCAACTAAAATCGGTCAAATGTAATATCGGTCAATTGTTAGTTTTAAAAATGTCCTATATTTATAAATTCGATTTCTCAGAAACAATAAGACCAATTTCGCTCAAATTTTGTATTTTACCTGGTAAAATCCCATTTTTAAAATTATGTGAAATATTGTATACCTTATAATTCAGATTTTTTCTTACTTTTATTAAATAAAATAATAAAAAATAATAAATGATTATTGAAATTATTTAGCTTTTGAGAAACGAACCTTTATAATTGTGTGCAAATATTTTTTAATTCACTTAAAATGTTCTGCAGATGTATTGAATTACACAAAATGTAAAATTAACAATAAAAGGTAAATAAAAAAATTAAATTAACAATAACTTTGCACCTTTCTCCAGGTCAAAATATTGGGAGTATAATTCCAAGATTGTGGGTACCCCCTTCAGGATAGGAAATGCGAAATCAAAACCCATCTAAAAAGCATATGTTTATTCAGAAGAAGCATGTTTTGACGTCCGATTTCATATTTCAAAATATCGTCTTCATGAACTAATCAGCATATATGAGGTAATCCCTGGAACCATTAAGTTTAAGCCCAATAGTATGTAAAAATCTGACCATATTATGAAAAGATTTTCAGTGTGCTTCCTTTTTTTACCGCACTGTACATAACGCTATTGGATATTAATTACAGTGTGTATCATAATAGTAACTTTACTTTCGTTACATGTTTAAGTCGTTAAAATAAAAAAGAAAATTTAGTAATTGCAAATTTAATTAAATTTATATAACAGGTAAATTTGTTAAGTGAATCAGTAGTTTTCATATAAAAATTTCTTCTGATTCTGTATCTTAAACGAAAATTTGTTTATTACAAACATGTAAATATACTGTAAGATAAATAAGTGTGTAAATATAAATTTGATTTTCAAAGCTCTTTTGAAAAGAGAAATAAAAAAATAAGTAGTTTTATTACCCCAAACTTAAACAAAAAATTTTTATATTTAAACTATATATGCTATCATTCAGAAAATAATTGACAAAGCTCTTTTATCAAGAAAAATAAAAAAAATCCATCATTCTATTGCCTAAAACTAAGTTTCAATTTCAAACTCTATACCTATCCAGAAAATAATTGTTAAAGCTCTTTTGCCAAGACAAACGAAAAATCCATAGTTCTATGCCTTAAACTTAAAACTAGGTTTTAAATTTAAACTATACATACTATATGTCAGAAAATAATTGTGAAATATCTTTTGTGAGGAAAATAAGAAATCCATAGTTCTATTGCATTACACTTAAAACTAAGTTTTAAATTATTTTCAATAAAACCAAAATGCACCACATTTAAACAATTAATTTGGTAATTTTTCCATTCATATAGTAACATTTTATAGCAAGCTCTAGTTTTCAAAATTATAGTTGTTATTACCACGCATTTAGTAAAAAGTACAAAACTCAAAAACAAATATAACAGCATGAATGATTTTTATGCTTTGCTCTAAGGTATCATGATAAAATTACCGTGATGCCACAATTGGCACTACATATTTCCTACCTTTTAAAATATTCTTAATTACTTTAGCTTATTTTTCTAATCATTATTAATCGAATTATATTTAAATTAAATCAATAAGCTAATCTTTATAAAAGCGAGCATAAAATATTTTATTCTTCTCTTATCGATCAATGTAACAGCTAACTTTTTATTTCAATACTAATGCAGACTTATTAATTCACTATCAAGCCTAATCGAAAACAAAAATCTATTTATAACTCTTTATTATTAATTTCTTGCAGCAAATATGTTTCAGTTACATGGTTATAATAATTCTCACAGTCTTGTTGGCGATTTGCGATCGCCAAGGTATTTTCAAACCTAATAATGATCATGCGGGGTTGGCTTTATTTTGGCTATGTTATGTTTCGATAAATCGCCAATTTGGGATCTCCTCTCCATGCTTCTGCGTCCGTTAGGAATAAATTCATTCACTTTCAATTTCAAATTTGTGGCGACTGGGGATGCCCTTGCAGTCCTCCCAGTCCCAACCGTTGAATATCAATGATGGTAACAAATTTCTCGATGTAAGAGAATATTTTATCTTGATCCCTTTAGAGGATTTTCTTTTCCTTATGACTTGTGTACTCTATGGTCATTTAAATATATTTATTCTTACTTTAATAAATAAAATTTCTACTTAAACGATTTTATTCTTTTTTCTGGAGATAATATTTCAAACACCATTATATAGCAATCACCAACATCATAGTTGCAAAGTGTTATGAAGCTATATTTTTTTGTTAATTTCACAAACTTATTACTAAAGCGAATCGGCAAAATTTACCAAGATCTTTTTTGTTCTCGTGGAGCAAGAAAAATGGTACATTTTCCCATATTCTGGTAGTTTCGACCATCTCTATTTTCAGTGCGTAATATTAAAGCATATTTATTAATTTTTTACTCTTTGTTAGAAGCCTTTTTCTTTCTAATCTACTGCGTTCATTTTTTTATATCAAATACTGAATTGAACACTGATACCAATACTATGCGTCCTAATAATATAAATAGCAGATCGACTTCAGATTAAAGTATTTGCAAATTCAACGGAACTGTATTAGGAAAAATAATACAAAATTTGTATCAAATAATATATAGTTTGAATTCTCAAAACATTTTTAAGTTTTTCCACTATTTTTTAAGTTTCTCACCTATTTTTAATAGGTTCCTCATTCGCCTTCCAATGACGTGACCCACGTTCAAATCACAGAGATGGTTGATAAATACGAATTCTTTTTCCAACTCACACCGACCACAGTGCTGACGTAAAACATCATCGGTAGTAGACGGATCATGAGTCAACATCCCCTTACAGTAGAGCTACCCAAAGGAAAATTTCGGGGTTTGCCTACCCATCAAGAAGTAGTTCATGGAAGGTAGTTAGTCCTAAAGCTTGACCCAGAAGTTTTCTCGTCTGTGGATTTGAATTAGAATAACAAAGCTATGAAATCGAACATGGGTAGTTGTTTACTCAAAATTGGATTGAAAGTTCAACGCAGTTATAAATTAAAATAGAATGTTTATGTTAATTTACTTAAAGTTATCCCTTTGACGCAGAATTTTTATTAAGTATATTTTTCAGATTTTTTCATAATTTTGTATTAAGTCAAAATAAGTGAAAAATATTATATTTGACAGTTTAATAATTTATGGCTATGAAATGCAGCATGAAACGCAGGTGTCTTTTTTTTTCTTTTGCTTTAAAGGTAAAATCTTCCAAATAACCTTCTATACAATTATTATTCATCTCTGAAATTTCTTTAATTTAAAAAATCAATTATTGATTCAATATGAATGGAGAAAAAAAATTCATTCTACTTATTGGGTTATTTTTTTTTATTTATTTATTTATTTATTTATTTATTTATTTATTTATTTTTTCAAACCTAAATTCGAAAATCTAAAAAAAAAAAAATATTAACCATTACACTGTTTTTTTACACTTTAAAAAAACACGCTTTCACTTGTAATTAGAGCATTAGAAAAAAATTATGTAAAAGGGACTGTCTCATTTGTCATCAAAAACATATAAAATGGTATCTCATTTGCGTCAAAGAGTTAAAGAAAGACCATTTATTGATTGGTTGGTTGGTTCTAATGCCACTTGCCACACTGGCAGGCCTGCTTGGTGAAACCGAGCAAATTTAAGGCAGAGTGTGCGATACTTGTTTTTCAGTGGCGCCATCTATGGCCAAGAATTCGACTTCGCCACACCATACGTCACACCAGTTTATAAGGCGGATCCATTCATACATCCATTCATTCATCCACAGATCGTAATTTTGACCTGAATCAAAGAACTATCGAGCTCCTATCCAGTACCCCCAGAGGTATTGATTTATTATGGGAACATGGAGGACTTCTCGTCTCAACAAAATTTTAACGTGCATCAGTCACCAACTACGCGGAGAGTCTTCGGTCGACGGGATTCGAACCCACGCACTCTCGGACATGGGCCCAGCGCCCTACCAACCAGGCTATCCCGGAACCCATTTATAGAAATAGTGATTTCCTTTCAACTATTATTAACGAAAAAAGGAGTTTAAAAAAGGGGGAAGGCATTAGGTGCTATATAAATGTAATTATGTCGTTGGAAAATAAGTTCTGTCTATTTTCCCATGACAATTATTTATACTTCATGGTATTTCTGAAAATTAGAAAGATATTAGATGTCGGATGTCACAGAAAAGCTTCTTGTTTACGTTTTTAAACACTCATTGTTTAGAATTTTACATTTCATGTTATTATTTAATAATTTTTGGAAAAACAAACAGGTGCTCATAACAAAGTTAAAGAAAATGATAAACTCTCTGTGATTCTTTTAAATTGTAAGGGTAATAAAAGTAATGCATTGCCTGTAAACAATTTTTAGATTCGATAAGTCATGGATGAATTGCTGGTGAACGCAGCAAGTGAAATGTCATTTCTAGCAATGTGACATTTATTGCGATAGAATCTTTTGGGAGAACTTTATGGACAATTCAGATTCATGCTCCATAAATTTTAAGTAACATTTATTATCGTTCGATTTGCTTTAAGAAGTTTTGAATGTACTTTCAATTTAGTTAAGAATTCTGCTCATTGATGACCGTTACTTTATTATGTTGACATTGTTTTTTGCCTCAACAACTTGCTTTAAATTTCTCCTTTGCTATATAGGTTAGATATAAAGATGTGTAAAATGCATAGGAAAAATTCTGAATGAAAATAGTTCAACATCATATGGATTAAATTTATGCATCCTAAGGCAAGTAATATAATCTTAGTTTTAAGCAAACGTAACTAAAATTTTAGTTTTCATGTATTTAATAATCTTGTCTAGCATTTAATTTAGCCCTTCTTGTACATTACGTCATCATAAGAAAATTAAATTTTTGTATAGAGATTAGCTGATGCTGAATGTTGAATCTCCAGCTAATCTTTATATAAAAGGTTAAAAAAGCTTAAGGTAGGGCGGAAATGCAGGTTAAGAACAAACTATTCTTATAAACAAATTATTCTACATTACTGTTTTAATTCTAATTTTCAACGGAAACCTAATCAGTGTGTCTTTGACTATTTATGATGATTGATAATTTACACAGGTGATATATATATATATATATATATATATATATATATATATATATATATATATATATATATATATATATATATATATATATATATATATATATATATATATATATATATATATATATATATATATATATATATATTTCATTAAAGAAGATCGGCAAGGAATGTGGTCGAGAGTGGAGATCTCACTACGTAACTTTTAAACATTGATCCAACCGAAAGTTTCTTTAACTCGATGAACTAGCTCCGTTTTCGTCTACTTTGTTAATATCATTTTCTTTTCAGTTCCTTATCTTTTTCCTTAGTTTTTAAACTGTCTACGAGTTTATTGTAAGAAAATAGTAAAAAGATTTGAAATTGTTGTCTAAACTCTAAAATTTATAACAGTGTATATAGAGAGAATAGAGAAATTCTATGAAATATTGATTCCGAATATAGTTTCTAGTAATATTGAAATATATATAAATCATATCGTATCAGTATTTTCAGGTCCATATAAATGCAATACATATTTAACATAAATGAAAGGCTTCACAAAATCCATACGCTGTTAATGTTTAGTTCTCTATTTTCTTTCTAGAGAAATATAAGACCAGGTTGAAAACACGCGTATCCAATCAGAAAGTGAAGCAAACTCTAGTTATGAAATAGCTCAAAAGGAATATCATACATATAAAGCAAGAATAAAGTTAGAAAAAGCATCCTATGTGCTATAGAGGGGAGCACAAGAGCTCAGCATGAAGGGTTGAACCTCCCTGCAACAATATCTTTTTTTTTAAATCATAGAGGAAAAGGTTTTGTAAATAAAGAAAAAGTTGTTATTACTGTGAAAAAGAAAAAAAGCATAGTAATTTATATCAATTTGAAAATGAATGTAATAAAGCTGAGCATTATTTTTTTTTGAAAAAAGGTGTATAGTATCTGTATAACACGGTGAAAGTTAAAGTTATTAACTGCATTTATTGTTGGAGGATAGTATCACTCTCGAGCTAAACAAAAATTTAAAAAATTAAGTTTACTTAAATTCTTCAGTTTGAACATTAAAAGACATTTTCTAAAATTAAAAGATAACTTACAGTAATAGTATCAGAGGGATCAAATGCATTTATAAAGTTTTATATTCCTTTGCTTCATAAAGAATATTCTATTTTACAAATTACTGATCCTCAGCGAACTAAGTTTTTTATTTAATGTTCGCAGAGTAGAAAATTTTTAAGATTAAATGCAAGGTGGAAAAAAATTATTCTTTCGGAGTATTTTAAGAAATAAATTAACCACTCTCAATATTTTATTCAAAATACTGTTTTAGTTTAATGAATATTTTTATAAAAAGAAAAATTACATTCCCGACGAAGATTATTTTAACTATTCAAAAACTGTTGAATTTTAAGATAAATTGGATAGAATTTAAGGAATATAATTCAGCTCAGATTCAACAAATAATGCAGCTAAACACACGCGTCTTTAGTTTCCTATATTTTCTTTAACTATTATCCTAAATATAGTTCAAATATATAGTTTCCCTTCCAGCAATATAATGCCATAATTATGTAGTACACATAATTACTATTAGGTTGTGTACTACATGAGCTGTGGTTCTAAATGCTTTTCCTTCCAGATATTACTAGTGTAATTCAAATGCCTTAAGACTAAGATATGGAGTCAGAGGCTGGACGTCATTACTGTGTTGCCATTCTTGCGGAAAATTAACATTTCCCCAAATCCTTTGAAATGGGTTATCTTGATGACATATTTTGATGGACGTATTTCCGGTGGATAACATTCAGTACTCATAAAGCTGCCTTTGATAAAGACTTCCAATGATGGTAACTGAAAATACTTTTAATCTGAGTTAAGTGGCTTAGACATTATCTCGATTTTCTAACAAATAATTTGCGCGATAAATATCGTGTGACGCTGGGAGTTTTTTAAAGTTATTTTCTTTAATATTGTTAATACAGTTTAACGTTTTTGGAACTGTTTAATTTGAGATTCTGGATAATTCAAATTTTTGATCGGTCATTAGAGTTTTGAATTAAAAAATGGTAATAAATCGTCGATAATTAAAATTTTATTTAGATTTTCCGTATGATCGCCTTGTAAAACACTAGAGTGAATATTGTTCTTAAAAGTGTGTTTCTAAGGAAAGCAAGATGTCCCACTACGAATTACTTTAACAAAACCAGTCTGGTGCATTTTTTTCGCATGCGAATAAGCGGATGTAATACGAATGCTCTCTTTCAGGCATTTTTAAGCAAGAATTATACTTTGATACTACTTTAATTTTAACCTACTTATTATTCTGTATTTTCTTTCTTTTTTTTTACATTTTATAAATTAGTACTAAACTTGAGAACTTGAAGCTGTGATGTGCCTGAATACTGAAATTTAGAAATGTGTACAAGGGAAAAATAAAATTTAGAAGCAAAAAATTGTCTCAAAGAAATTGTTAACATTGAATTCAACATAAATTTTTACTTCAACTACCAAATAATGTTCTAATTTCAACATTTTTTATGACTGTGATGCCACAATTGGCATTACATATTTATTTCCTATATTTTAAGATATCTTTGATTACTTAAGCTGATTTTTATTAATAGAATTACTTTTAAAATAAATCAAAGACTTAATCTTTTGAAACGAACATAAAATTCTTGTCTTTTAGATCAATGTAACGGATACTTTTTATTTTATTACTAATGCAGACTTGTTAATTCACTGTCGCCTCTAATCGAAAACAAAAATCTATTAATAACTTTTTAATTCTAAATTTTCTAACCGAAAATATGTTTCAGTTGCATGGTAGCAATAATTCTCATAGATTTGTTGGCGATTCGTGATCGCCAAGGTATTCTTTTAAACCCAATATTGATATGCTGGTTGGCTTTGTTTTGGCTATGTTATGTTATGATAATTCGCCAATTTTGAATCTCCTACCCATGCTTCTCCTGTGTCCGATCGGAACAAATTACACGTACTTTTTAATTTGGCTTTTGTTTAGGCAGGTCGTGGGGGATGTGTCTCCCATGGCCCGTCCTTATTAGTATTATTATGCAAAATTGATTCAACTGAAATTCTTATGGATAATATTTAAATTTGGTATCTCGAGCTCTGCAAATATATGAAATAAAAGCTTTTTATTAAATATGATCCGGTTCAATTGTTAATTTTCATCATCCCCTGATTTCAGCATCAATCTTCAATTTGTCAATACCCTACACCCTCCTACAACACCTGCCTATTCCATCTTAACATTATTGGCTCCCTAATTGGCTAAATATTCCTTCTTCCACCATGATGACTATACTAATTTTTCCTGCTATTTCCTTTGATTCTTATACGTTTTACAACTTTGTGATAAAATAAAGAACATATAGTTGCTGTCCTTCTGAAAACTGAAATTTAGAATTGTATACTTGAAGGAATATGCGAACTTTTAGCAATTTCAAGTTAATAGTGAAATGCATAGTATAGACCCGCAGTGGACTGGTCGTTAAGACATGATTCCCAGCAGATCACCGAAGTCAAGCATCACTGACTGCGGTCAGTGTGCGGGTGGGTAACCACTTGGTCCAGTCTGCATAGGGACCGAGGGTGTGCGGTATTGGTCCTCGTTAAACTGTTCTACCGTAAAGTGCTTGACTTCGCGTGCAGGTCGTCGGGCTACCGAAGCGGGAGTGCCATCCCCTCCGCAGAGGATCAAAATTGTGATGGCATGTCTTCGGATCATCCTCAGGGATGCTTCCCAGAACGTCGCCAATGGCCCATTGTGCAGCTCTAGTGCGACGTAAATGAACTACAACTACAACAGCATAGTATAGAGAAACCAAATATATATTTAAAATTTTGTACAGAGAAGAGTTTTATGAACTATTTTAACTTTAGACGTCTAAAATGTATACAAAATGAGACGGAATTAGCGCATCAAATGAATGAGCGAAGCCCGTTTGGATTGCTTCGCAATCCGAAGCAATCCAAACGATTCGCAATATCATTTAAGGAGTTTTCGAGCCATAGTGAGCAGGGGTGGAGCCTTCTAGCTCTTTTGGTTTTGCTGAAACTGGTGCTTAATTATAATGATTTAATGCTGTTGTAACATTAGGAATTTTTGAAGGCTTCGCAATTTTTTGAAGGACAGTCGAATGTGGAACATCCATGTTTTGCATCAATTAATGAGTAAGAATCAAGGATTTCATTCAATGAATCAATTAAACATTAGATGCCCTCCTTTGAAGAAAAAAAATTATGAATAATAAGTCGTTGAACAATATTTGATTAAAGAAAAAATTCTTTTTGCTTGCAATTTTGTACTCGTACTACGTGTTCGTCAAATTTGTTGTATACTCCCTGAGGGTAGATTGACTTTTAAAATCTTAATGAAAAAAAGTAGTAGTATGAAGAAAATGTAGTAGTCTTTTTTCAGATAAAGTTTTTTTGTTGAATGTATGATTGTGAATTTAATCTGCATATATTATTTATTTCTCCTGTTATGCATGGAAAGAAGAGAATGCATGGAAATTGACTTTTTCAATATTTAAACTTTTTTTCTCAAGTGCTTTCAACTTGGATGTACCCAAGCTTGACTACAAATAGCACTTGTAAAATTCTGGAACGTACGCTTGTTTATTATTAGTTTAGAATTGAATTCCGTGGTGCAATAAAACAAAATTTTAACTTTCTTCATGAATTTCGAAAGAAAAAAAAAAGAGTTAGCAAAAAAAATATTTTTTTAAAGTCATAAGGACTGTTTAAGATTCAATATTTCAAATATCTTGTGGGAAAAGGAATTTTATGGAATCTTTTTATTTCATTTTTGCTTTTTAAATGACATGAAAGTACAGCTTTTTTCACATGCAAGCTGATGAAATTAAAAAGAGCTATTTTCCCTTACGCCATTGTACTTTTTAGTAACATCTTAATGTTATATGTAGATTTAAAAAAATTGCATGTTTGCTCGAACCTCAGTATGCTTCAAAAGTTTTTTAATTTCTTTTCGAATTAATAACTTTACATCTTATTGCAAATTTATGTTGGACAGTAAAATTAAATAAAGTTTTCTCTTTAGTGACTTCATAACTTTAAAAAAAAAAATTTCATTTTGTGTATTTTCACTTTTTAATTTTAAAGAATAAGGGTTTTTTTTAAGAAAATGACAGAAAAATTTTAAAAAAAAATGTACAAAAATCTGTTTTGAGTGATCTACTTAACGTTACTTTTTATTTAGGGGCAAAAGTACTGTAAGACATAGAAACTGCAAATTTCATAGTTGTGTAGAAAATGATCAGGAGGTACGAAGAAATAAAAAAAAAATAGGATAGAATTCAGTATTATAATTATGTTTATTTACGTCTTTATTTTGGCAGCGCTGCACAATGGGCTATTGGCGACGGTCTGGGATTTATCCCTGTGAATGATCCAAAGACAAGCCATCATAATTTCGATCCTTTGTAGAGGAGATGAGTCCTTCGCTTTGGTAGCTCGACCAAAGCATATGCATAGGGGGAGAAGGCTAGCTTCCGTAGGTATAATGTAAACAAGACCCCAAAGGTTTGGTGCAGTCCCTGTGTATGAAAGAAAACACATTATTTACGGACACGCAGCAGAAGCTCTTGAAACTAGTTCCCACTCTTGTCTCTTCCCAATCCCTACTGGGGCAGGGAGAAGAAAAAAAGTGTTCTCTTTTCGTTACTGGTATACTCTGAATTTCGCACTATTGATAAACGGTACTGTACTGTTAGTAAAGATATTCCTTTGAGAAATACACTTGCATCATCCATGTTGATTTAATCAGCTGACGCATTTTGACAAAGAAAAAAAGAATAATATGGCGTACCCAGTCATGCATGTAGAGTTGCCCAACAACCGGTTGGCTGTCACTTTGTTTCTTATGCGTATGGGCTAGATCTCAGTACATATGATACTCTGTTACATTTGAGTACGTTGCTCACCTTGCATGTTGTTTTTCTGGTATAACATATCGAACCGAGCAGTTGTCCAAGTTAGTTTCGTATTCTGAGAGCTGGACTTCTTCAACTTCCTATGTTCCTTGGCTCGACGACCTTCGTCTGAAGTGCACCCTACCGCTCACTCACCGCAGGTAACGATAGTTGAGTTCTGTGTTCTTCTAGAAGCTGTGTTCTAACAGTAAGTCAACAGGGGGAGAAAATCAATCATTAGTTTGAAAATCTATTAAACTTGTAATAAAAATACCACGTGGGGCCCTCTGAAGACTGCTGGAATGCAAGTGAAATTTAACGTGCTAAAAAGGACCATTTTCGTTTCTAAACTAAATCTATACTAAAACTATCTTTTTATTTTTTTTATTTTGCAACTCCATTTTTTTTTCTTTGATAACTCCAATTTTCGTGCTTTACAATTTTTCTTTCCGATACATTTGTTTCGCTGAGACCAAGTAGCTAAGAAACTTAAGATTACAACGGTGTGTTGAAAATGAACATGGAGTACAACGAAATAAAAAGTTTAAAAAAAAACTAAGATTCAATTATTAAACAAAGAAATATCAACTATTAAACTTGCTGTAAAAAATATCATGTGAGCCGATCTGCTGCCCACTGCAATGTAGCTACCGGCTTGAAATTAAACGTGCAGAAAGGTTTTTTTAGCTGATTTTTTCACCTTTTTAGCTTTACACAATGATTACTTATCCATTGTTGTGGAAAATTTAATTTCTTCCTCTACGAAATTTTTTTTATAAGTTTGCGCTTGACTTAGTGAATAAAAAAGCGAACAAATAAAATAAGAAATAAGATAAAGAAATTAGACGATGCAGATATAAATCTCAACACTTGTATCGAATAACACTTGTATCGTAAAAATAAAATAAACTCAAGAGTGAGGAAAATTGCTTCCAATTTAAACGGCTATATGAGAAAAACTTTATGTTATAAATTTTCAACAAGTAAAATTATTTCTCATTTATGCCTTTATTACGTCACGCATTCTGTATTCCTAAGCTTAATTTTTATTATTGACTATTTTTTTACAGTTGACTATTTTTTTAAATTCAGGAATCCAGGTAATCTTTCATTTTGTTTCAATTAATGTGTTAACAATTTTTTATTTTTTATAATTATAATAATAATACATTTTATAAACAAAATGCTCTTTTTTTTTAGTCTTTTCATTTCAAAATTCCAACTTCAAAAAAATGGCAGACAACCACTGGTGTTGCAAAAGGTGACAGGTGGTGGAGTGTTCAGAAAATGGGGCCTCCCATCCTTTTGTGAATAGAAAAGGCGTCTCAAGGTTTCACAATTTTCGCACTCTCCACACTTTTCCCTCTCAGTTACCATGGTAATCCCAAAGCTTCTTTCTCCTCACATGGCAATACCTTTCAGTATAATGTTGGAATGTACTAAGCGTTGGAAAAGCAAAATTTGTCGTAACCATGGTAACAAAAAGGGGAAATCTCGAAAGTGTAAGGTGACTATTCTATTCACAAAGAAAATAGTAATGATTGATAAGAAATTTGCTTACATACCAAGACTATTGTTGTTTCCTTATTGTTGGAAATTTACAAGGCAGTGTAACCGTTAAAAGCATTGTTTTTTTTTTTAAATTTACATTTTTAATGCATAAAAAACCTTTTTTTATGTACGAATAATTAGAGAATTCAGTTTGGAAACAAATTTAAAAAATAACTGAGGGAAAGAATGAATAAGTTTTGATCATTCAAAATAATAACTGAAATTCTGTGATTGCCAGATATCTGTTATAGCCCGATTGAAGTATCTGTTATTGCGCGATTGAAGTACCTGTTATCGCCCGATGTTTCTCTTTCAGGAATCACATAAATAATATTCTAATTATTTCTCTTTACTCACAGTAACAATCTGAACAATACCAGATTTTTATCTTTACTGTGAATAACCCAAATAACTCAAAAATGTTCGGCACTGTGAAAAATTACGGATCTAATTAGGGTAAAAAATACCGGATCCGAAAAAATCCATTTTTGCAGAGCATGTTACGGAAATAATTGTAATCTTCACTATTGTAGAATCACTGAATCACTCTAATTAAATAAATGTGATGGTAAAAATTTACTGTATAAAATTTTATAGTATAACATTGTACGGTAAAAATAGATTTTACAATAAAATGAATTTGACGGATTATGCACCCAAAATGCTGGTACTTTATACTGTACTCACTATCTTGTTTGCTGTGTAGTATTATCTTGCAACATAATTAATTTTACGCTTTTGCATCTTAAAAATACCACAATGACCCTACATATACACTGAAGAGCCATTACATTACGACCACCCTGCTAATAACATGTAGGACTACCTTTAGCCCTCAAAACTTATTAATATTTTTTATTTCTTGGGAAAAATTAAGCCAAAAAATGTGCACAATAAGGATTTCAAATTGATATTAAAACAAGAAAGAAAAATTAGCAGATCAGTTTGACTGCTTTAAGAACCTGTGTGTTTCTTATTAACATCTTTTCAATTTCTCTCTGTACTTACCATCAAATAAGCAGGGCTTTTTCTCACTTTCAGTTCTATTTCCTTCAGTTAGATTTTGATAAAGTTATCTTTTTCTTTGCTACCTCGCTTGAATATTAATTTGAAGCTCTATATAGATTTTATTTTAACAAGTATTCTAAAAGTATGTATTAAGGGTGTTTATTCCGAAAACCCTGTTTGTTTTTGACTACCAAAAGATTAAGCAAACAAATCAGTTCCGTTTAAATAAATATGCGCAGTTTTCTCAAAGAATAACCACCACATACATACAGTTGCCATTCTCAAAAACATTCGCTTAGTGCCTTTCATAAAAACAAGAATACAAGCCCTTCAACAGCTTTCACTTTCTAAAAAAAAATAACTTTAAACCTAAAAAGTTCTACTTTATTTGAATCATTTCTTCGGTTGGCTGGCGAATTCTAAAAGAAATTTCTGAATTCTTGCGAAGAAAAAGAAATAGAACTTAACCGATGAACAAAAATATGTTGTAAGGAGTTTCAATACTTTTCCTTTCCTGGATACATTTTTATGACTTTCAAGGCTGTCATCCATCACACAAATAGCTTATTTTAGTTCTCAAAAAATCGTGCATATGTGATTTAGTTAGATAGCTAGAAAAATATAAAACTTTTATATGTGTTTTGTGAAAGTAAATCATATGTTACATTGACAATCTTGGGGGAAAAAATTTAAAAATTGTTTTTCGTATTTCGGTACTAGCAAATGTTTTTAATATTTGATTAGCACAAATAAGTTTTACTGAAAAATATATTTAAATATTTTTTTCAAGCTTAAATGTAGCATTCACTATTTTTTCAAACTCAATATTATTCTTAACATTTCAAAAAATTATTTTAGGTAGAAACTTAAACAGTTTTCATGTTATGAAAAATTTTGACTGATTTTAACATATTCCTTACTATGAATAATAAATATTTGTATATATATATATATATATATATATATATATATATATATATATATATATATATATATATATATATATATATATATATATATATATATATATATATATATATATATATATATATATATATAATAAAATAAATATTTATAATATATAATAAAAAAATAAATACAAGAAAACACGAAGAAAATTAAGAAAAACAATAAGTTTCATTTATTGCGCTTAAGCTGCAAGTAAACAGAACTCATTAGATAAGTTCAAAATGAACTCTCTGTTTCACGGATGTAATCGTGTGGGCTGATGAAAAGATTATATCTTCTTTTTCCGGTTTTTTAAATAAAATTTCATCCATTTTTTTTTTCCTTAAACTGTTGTTTGTTATTTTTTTACTTATTATTCCCCCCTCTTTTTTTTCATATGTCTATAATTTTTCTTTGCTTTATTCTTCATTTTGAACTTATATATATATATATATATATATATATATATATATATATATATATATATATATATATATATATATATATATATATATATATATATATATATATATATATCACTCTTATTACTGCAAAAATTTCAGCATTTTTGTTTTTTAGAATTAGATTAGTACTCTGTTCACCACACTTCTTTAAACGTTTTTTAATAACGTACTTTATATACATTTTTTCCACTTTTTAATAAATTGCTATAAAAATTACTCATATTACTGATATCGGTACTTTTTACCGTAGTTCATCAGAAATTTTTATAAGGTACAAAACAATATACTTTTTAAATAACTATAAATTAAAAAACATATTTTCTTAATCATATCATTTAATTCAATTTCAAAATTTATTAAATTATTATGTTGCTAAATTTTAATTCATTTTACTTATATTTATTTTAGTACCAGCTTCCTCCGGCGTTCAACTGTTCCACCTATTGAAAGAAGTGGAATTTTAAGTATTTCGAGATTTAAAATACTGTACAGTTAAAAATTAAGACCATAAGTAAGTGTGATAAACTCATATTGCGTAAGAGTGACTGGAATTAATATTTGTCTCTTACATCTTATCGTTTTGTATCGTGAATATCTTAGTGAATTTGTTATTAAAATGTTTATTACGACATATGTTAATATTAAAGAAAAATAAATGATAATTCTCTCAATAGCATCTATGCCAGATGATAAATCAAATTAGCAACATTTTCAAAATCAAACTGCGAGCAGATTTGCTATTATTTATAATGCGAGCCCATGAATTTCATTAGTAAGGGTTTAGAAATATATACAAATATCAAGGCATACTTTCACTTATCTAAAGAGATATTTGAAATACTTTTACATCTATACTTATTAAATTGTATAGAAAATTTCCATCCAAAATTAAATTCGAACTATATTAAAAATAATATATTTTGTAAACCTAATATAAAGATGTTGTCTATTCAACTTTATTTTCGAAATGAGAACGCAGATGCATATGGAAAGCAAATTAGTTTTTCAGAAGAAAATTCCAATACCACCTGAGGAAGGAATTCTTGAATACTTTGGAGATTCTTTTTATTGAAGTTTTCATATCTGATCAATAGATTTTTATTGAGAGCAAGAAAGAATGTAAACGCATCATGAATCCGTGAAAATTATCTCACTCTTCAGAAATAAAATTTCAATTCTCCAGAAGGCATGACAAAAATACGTGTTTCGTTGTTAGAAATAGGACAAAGATATTACCTCACAAAAAATAGCGTAATAAGGGTTTTGTAAAGTTAATACTTTTTATGTATTACATTATTTTTAATGTTACTTGCTTCTTCCGGAATTGCTTATAAATTAATACTTGCTGTACTTCAATAAGTTTTGTATTGCATAATTTAAATAATAATAAATTTATTTTAGTTATGGGACTACACTGTTAAAAATTTTAGGAAAAAATCGTTAATTAGCAGTTTATTCAATTGTTATTTTACCACATTCAATCAAAACAGTCAAATAAGCATTAAAAAAAGTTTGCTTAAACTGTTAAGTGCAAGAAAAAAAAAGTTTATTGAATGTTTTTTTTTCAAATACGGTTAAACAAAACGAATACACACGGTAGCTGAGAAGGCTGATAGGTGAATCTCATGACCTGCTGATCAGGGGTTCGAATCCCAGCATTGATAACATTACATTTCTTTAATTTCTTCAATACATGAAGAGTTTCCAAGGTCCTGCACTCTTTAATCAGTGATCCTGGTCTATTAGAATACGAAACATTCACGCAGAAATGACGCTGCACCTACAGAACTCCAATGTCTGTTTAAGTTTCATTTTTATACTTTAGAAACTATGCCATTTGTAAATTGTTACAAAACCGTATAGTTTTGTATTCACGATTCTTTAATCTTACAAGTAAACGGTTTCAAAACTGCAAAGATAAAAAAATGTTCCTAACCATAAACTTTACTTTAATCAGATAGACCGACTGGTACCGTTTATTTTACCGTAATTTCCAAATGAAAATTTTAACAGTGTATGACACACATTTCCAACTAAGTTAAAATCATAATTTACGAATGTAATATTACCATTATTGTCATTTATCTTAAATATAATAGGCTCTAACTACACTAAAATAATTTTATTGCATCTTAACACAAAACATGGTGTAATTACTTTTCACCAAAGAGGTGTAGCAAAACGCCATATATATCTGTTGGATTACTACACCAAGAATATTCGTTCACTCTACTTGGTGCGAAATAGCGGCCACCATTTCTCTTATTCAATAACAGCGAAATTTATAATTATAGTAATATAAAATACTCATAAAAATCAGTAAAGTTATTTTTATGATGCAACATAAAGCAAGAATCATTACTTTATGGTGCATATACAATATAATAAAAATTTCTTAAAATTGAATGAAATACGTATATGGTTAAACGGCGAAATGGTAAATGGTTTAAGGCAAAACAAATCTTTCACCATTTTAAACTCTGTAATTTAAGATGACAAAATATTAAATTTAAACGAAATTGGAAGAATAGTTTTTGAGAAATAAAACTTTATAATACGGCTTTTTTGAAATTTCATAACTCGAGAATTATTTCTACTAATTTTGCACACATTTTATATTTTGTTATTTGTAATTACGTAGTTTAAAAGAGTGTAATGAAAAATTTATTCAAGAAAAGTAGGTCTTTATGTGTGATTATGATACTTTAAAACTGGACTATTTAATCTGCATATTGAGGTAGGACCCTTGAAATCAAGATTGAATTTTGTTTTTTGGCTAACTCTAAAGTATGCAAAGAAACGAAAGATGTCAATCTCAAGAGCTTTCAATGTAATGACTGGATTTTCACGTACTAAGACTCAAGTTAATGGTCCGAGAGCGTAACCTTAAATATGCTAATTAATTAGTGCAAGGAATATTTTAAGTTATAAAATCAGTCACAATAACGTACTTTCACTGCATTAACATACATTTCACGAAGAATCTGAAATATATAGTCACTATATATTAGTCAGGAACGCGGTTAAAAATTTAGCCTCTTAATCTTAAAATCTTAATCATTTTAGTTTAGTTTCAATGCTAGATTCTAAAATAAAATAAATTTTGCTTATTCAAATGTCTATAATTAATAAAGTATATATATAACAAATCACTTCAGCAATGCAGTAAGAATGGCCCTTTAAAACAAAACCCCTCCAGTTACACTCAATTTGCGCTTTTGTTTTCATATTTTGTAATCTGGCAATCTTGTTGCGAAAATATTTTTAAATCATTCTTGAAAAATTTCCCGTTCATATAAGTACATCTGATTTCGCTACTCGCTTTATAGTTTCTGTTTTACACTGTTTTTTCTTTTTATTTTATTTTATTTTCTGTTTTTACGTGTTATTTTTACTTATTGTGTTCTATTTTATTTGTTGTAATTGTTGTAAAAAAATTTTTTAATTGCTCCTCACACTATTGTATTAATATATTTTGCTTTGGCTATATTGATACAATAGCAGAACGCATTTTCTTTTGCAGATATAATCGTGTGGGCTGATGAAAAGATTATATCTATTTCTTTTTATTATATATATATATATATATATATATATATATATATATATATATATATATATATATATATATATATATATATATATATATATATATATATATATATATATATATAACAAATTTGGTGAGGTCACAACTGTTTAATATTTTTGCTTACCGTACGGACGGATGTACGGACGGGTCAAATACAATTTTTGTATTCTTCACTTTGTGCATGAAGCTGAAAGTTAAGTTCTAAATCAGTTAACGAATCTCTTTAACAGTAATTCGTTGTACTATATTAATATAATTTCCACCAAGAAATAATACTTACAAAACTGTTAATAAGATCAGACATCAATTTAAATAAATTTATCTTAAAATATAACTTAGAATTATGTGATAATAATAATAAAAAAACAATTTTCTTAAGCTCTTAATTTGGAAAGCAAACAAAAGCGTAATAATAACAGTTCAGGTAAATAGCCTTGAATTAGGGATACAAAAGTATTTATAGGAAAACAATACCTTCATGACTTATATCAATTTTGTATTGATGATAACCAAACCAATAAGAAAATTAATGAGGGAAAACTGGATCCTACCATGTGATTTTCTGGCCAAAAAATTCGCGGACAACAGTGGGAAACTGTGTTAGATTATTATGCTTTCATGTTACACAAAGATATATACATTTTAACTCTGAAATTGGGGGTAACTACTTAGTCACCATTTTTGTTGTTCAGATACGCGAAAAAAATTTAGGCTAACTTTGCAACCTTAAGCGTTTTCCAGTTTATTAAAACTGGCACTTAAGTTTAACAGCATTGTGTAGCCAATACCTTAATAAAAAAAATCACTTTGTTTGGCACTTTTAGCTTTTTTAATATTTTTTATAATCTTGCGCAATATGAGTTTATCGTTCGATCAAAAAAAAAATAATTCTGAGCTGCAATTCAACTATGAATTAAACTGAATTCAACACCAAATATATTTGTTTTGACAGAAAAGTTGTAATCAATAGCTAAAACTAAATAAAATGAGTTAAAAATATTCTTAAGATGTTAAAAAAATAATTTTCATTTAAAAGAAAAATTTTTTAATGCCATTATTTAATACTTAAATAATTTTTAAGAAAATTGTATTAATATTGAAATACTTTTAAACTGAAATAAAATTCTTCTTTTTAGCAATTAAAGTTTAAATCTTATATGTTATTTGAAATACGATACATTTTCTTAAAGAAATGCACTTTTTTAATTTATTAAATACAAAAAAATAATTCAATTGAACTTCCACTACTGGAATTCAAAGTAAATATATTTTTTATTTCCTTCAAAATAAATTGGCTATCTTTTACTTTTATTGGTTATATTTATAAAATATATTTTACTTCTGTAAAAGTGAAGAAGAAAAAATAAATTTTAAAACTTACTTACGAATTTCATCAGATATAATAATCATATTTCATTTTCAGTAAAAAAAAATCTGCAGGATCTAAGTTGGTAAAGAATCATTAAGTAGTGATCAAGTAAATACGAAACTAAATTAAATTTAATTCAGAGTCAAAAAGAAATTAAAGTAGCGTTACCAATATCGAATAAAAAATATTTTTTCTTTACGAATAATACAGTAAAAAAAAAATTTCTTTATCTTTTGAGGAGCTGTGCAGAATATAAATTTAATTCGAATCAAAAATTTTACTAAAACTTTTCTATTTAAATCAAAGTTTAGTATTAAGCAAATCTATTTTAATTTTAAAATATTTTTTGAAAAAAATAGAGAAAAAAACTTTTAGATACGAATTGATGAAATATTTTTTTAAAAAAAGGGGTTTAAATCTTCGGTTATATTTGATTAAACTAAGCGTTAAAAACTTAATTCAAATTTCTTTCATAAAATCATCTAAGATTTCCACATAAAAAAATTGAAATCTTAAATTTTAAAATTAACTATTTAGCTTGTTTAATCGATTGATTTTATTGAGCTTGTTTAATCGATTGATTGGTTATCCATTGATTCTAAAAATAAATGAATGAAGATTCTCAATTATTCACCCTATCTTTAAACACTATTAACACCTTTATGGTCAATATTTTCATGTTAGTATTTTTACATTAATATTTTTCTTGTTATATAAAAATAGAACTTTTTTATTTTTGGATTATGAAGTTGACGTTCATTGCATTTATTAAAAGAAAAAAGAACTATGTATTTTTTTTCTATTTAATTACATTTGGTACCACTTAACAACTATTCTTTGATTTTTGCTTTTGTATTACGGAATTGGCGAAAATTCTTGTACTATTTCTTAAAATATACAATAATTAAATATGCATTAAATAACTTATTCTAGTGAAATTTATAAAAACCGCATTTCAGCACTTTCAGAAAATAAAAAAAGTATTTTATTTCATTAATATATTACTGCTTGTGTGTGATTAAAAAAGCAAAGATTAAACAAAATAAAATATTTTACTTTGAATTTTAGCCCTTTATCCATTGTTAACTCATAGAACTATTAATATTAAGCGTAGAAATAGTGAATGATCAAATCAATTTATTCACAAAACAAAAATATAAAAGTAGAGAAAAGATATGCCTTGAAAGAGAAATAAAAAGAAAATGATATAACTAAGAAAGTTAACTTTCATAGCAGTCAGTATGTTTATTTTGGGAAAATTCTTTTTCTTTTTAGATCAAAACATTAACCAAAAAGCACAATACAGTAAAGAAGCATGTTTTCTCAAACATACCTCAAGAACATGATATCAGTACCAACAAAGTAATAAGCAACTATTAGTAGGATTACTCTCGCACTGAAATTCGGATCGTTAGTGATAAAATAGTACATGATCGTTTCCTCTACCATTATGCTTAAAGATATTGGCAAGAAAATGTTTCTCATAATTTTCTTGTTAAATACTCTTTCGCCAGATCATTTATTATTTTCCATAAATACGGTTAATCTTAGACAAATATTCAAGCAATATTACAAAGTGATTACTCTGAAAAACAAATTTTTTGTTGCATTCATACTAATAATTGATCTTGACTAATTTTGGTGTAAGAATTTAAAATCTGGAACTAGTTTTTTTCCAAATGCTACAGATATTTTTAAATGACACTTTTAGTCAAATTTTTTAATATGTTTACACTTTATATGTAACAGGGGTTCACGTAAATGTTTTATTTAATTTTATAACCGGTGTTGAACAACAGACCTAATTTTGAGATTACGACTATCAATGTTCAACTCCATAGCCTTGCAATTTTGAACCTAACTCATAAGACAAGCAAACTCTTGAATCAAGCATTGGGAGAAACTAGGCTTTATGGGACTTTTTGATGGAACTAATCCGATTTGATCTAAGTAGAGAGGAAAACCACGAAGCCCTCTCTCGGTTAACCCGACGGCAAGGAAATTCTAACCCATAATCCGTCTACCATTGAGATTATTTTATATCGGCACTGTGATCGTTGCAAACCGGGAGTTGAATTCAATTCTATCGGCCGACGCTAGGATCTAACAAGGGTAATCTCATCGGGAGACGAGCTCTCTATATATCGGTGATACCATGATAACTGTTTCGGGATACCATGATAACTGAGAGGGAAAAGTGTGGAGAGTGTGAAAATTGTGTAACCGTGAGACGATTATTCTATTCAAAAAAAGGTATAAGAGGTACCATCAACTGAATGCTCCACCATCTCTGCCACCTTTTGCCCCTCCGAAGTTTGTTTTTTTTTATAAGTTGATATTTTAAAATAAAAAGAGTACCACGACTCGCCTAAATGTTACAACAAACTCTCTATAGGAGTTAGGAAAAATCATTAGGATTAAAATTGCTTAGGAATCCATGCCTTGAAATGTCGTCGGACGCTGCTCTAGGCACAACCCGAAGGCGCCCAAAATAACATTTCCGGGCAAGTCGTGGCTTCCCATGCAAATTTAATCTTGATGATGTGCCCTAACTAAAAGTTTGTTTCAACATTTATGTGAACCAATTTTATATATAACGCTTTTAAACTTCTTCATTTCGACAAAAAATGGACGGCAAATGTCATTTAAAAAAGAAGTGTAACTTGTAGAATAGTTAAGAAATGTTAAGAAATTTCATGCAACAGAAAACAACAACAAAAATTGTTTCAGTATTATTAGGTTACTCGATTTAAACCAACGGAATGCCAATGAAATTTGGTATATACATAGTATGAACCGTACCTAGTGGACGAGAGAAAACTCCAAGTTAAGTAAATAAATAAAAATTTAATCTAAACATTCAATTAAAATTTGAAATTAAAAATAATATCTGATATTAAAAAGACAAGAACACATTTGCATTATTTCCATTTAATGTGAAAGCATTTTTCTTATTATTTTCTAAGTCTATCTTCCATTTATGTATTTTAATGAACAAAAAGTATATATTTTCAGAAAAACACATTGTAATTATATCTTAATTATGATACTTCTTTTTAAAAAATACTAGTAGAAACTGAGAATTAGTTATTTCTTTGGGGTATAGTCTATTTATCTCTAGGAAATAACACGTCAAAATAGTCTGTTTTAAATTAATCTTGCAGCATACGTGTTTGGCAACTAATTGTGTAGAATTAACTCATATATTTTAAGCTCAAAACAGATTTTCAAAGCAGATATAATTAATTAAGATACACTTACTTGTATGAAATTTAAATAATTCATTTCGAAACATTTTTATAAATTAAGTAAGAAGGACTTAAACTTCTTTTGAAATCAAGGTGGTGTATGTACTTTAAAAAAAACCGTCTTTTAACAAACTGATAAACACCAGAGATAAAAAAAAAACATTTTTAAGTCCCACTATTTCAATACACCATATAAGTCAGTATCTAATTTGTATTCGAAATTGATATTTTTCTTTTTATACAGATTCATATATAACAAAAATAATTAAACTGTGGCGTAATTAGGCAAAAAGACACACATTTAGTTTTATAAAAATACCGATTTGAAAAATATAAAGAGAAAATTGCGTTGCTTAAAATTATTTAAAATTAATCACTATCTGCTTAAAAACCATTAAGCTATTGTCAACCCAATTTATATCATAGTCCACAGTCACGGTTTCAGTTAAATTCATCTCTTGTACGGTTTTCCATGAAAATTTTATAAATATTATCTAAACTCTACTCACCTTAAAAAGAAATATGTGTTTTCTTTCTATTACATGCATTCTCATTGAGAAAAAAACATGAAGCTTATATAAATAAATAAAATTTGTTTTTTGTGAGGTGTATCGAATTAATAAAGCTTATAAAAGATTTTATCTGTTAAATACAAGGAGAAAAATATTCTGGTAGATATTACAGTACTGTATAGTAATGTTATGTCTGGTGAAACAAAAGTCATAATTCTAATTAATAAAATCAAGATATTGGATATTCAAACGCTTCAATTAGTAATTTCATTTTATTCATATGGTGACGGTTTATTGATTATTCTGGTCTTCAAAACTATAGTTCTTATTACTACACATTTAGTAAAAAATACAAAACTGAACAGTAAATTTAACCAAATAAATGATTTTTATGTCATGCTCTAGGGTATAATGACAAAATTACTAAATTTTATACATTTTATCATGCATTATAAAACCATGTTCTTTTTTTTAATTTTAACAAATCATTAACGAAATACTTAACAGTAAAAATTACCGAACTTTTTGGTAATTCCATAGATCTGCTAATTTAGGTCCTATTTTTTATTTGCGTAATTGTCCCTAAATTGTAATAATTATCGGCCCGCAATATTTATTTACAATTTTATTGTAATTTTGTGTTTTTATTGATACAACTGCGTTTTTGAATTGGATTATAGATCAAAACTGAATGCTTAAAACAAAAAGTGGTGTTTCTTTGTCAATATATAAATTAACCTTATGAGATAACCTTATTATGCAATATTTTATGATAATTATATTTTGTAACCATTTAAGTAGCATACCACTCGTATGTGGATTTACTCGTAAGCTTTTACTTATTTAATCCTTAATTCAAATAGTATACTATATATAATTTTTCAAATGGAATTATAAAGATAGCTTATATTTATACAAAAATACTACAAAACTTTAATACAACTGAAATTCGACTGAAAAAATCAGAACAATGCACTCTTATTTAATTAATCTTTTTAATGAACTATTCGTTGTTAATTTCGAAAAACTATTCAGCTCAATATCAAATTATTCTCACAAAAAATACACATCCAATACATTTTTCATCATGAAATTAAATATCTTGCATATTTATAAAATCCTAAGCTCTCAAAAGAAATTCATCAAAGCTTTAAACGAAATGAAAATGTAAAACTTTTTCATTAAAATACTTTAACATTTCGAAAAAAAGCATTTTTCAACAAACATCTTTGTTATAAAGCTATAAAATATTGAATTTCTTCTAAAAAAAATTTAGACATCTCTAAAGAACATGCAAAGAATAAATTAACTGTAAAAGAATATGAAATATTTCTATTAATATTTACCATTTCTATTTTAACAACGAATGATTCCAAGTAAAACTTAAACTTCATTATTTTTTGTATTAAAGTTAAAAAGAAACGATTTGCTCTAAAGTTTCAACTAAAAACTATTTTTCCAAACAATACTTAATTTAATGAAAATGTTTCTATTCTTAAGTTATATTTCTTTTAAAGGAAATGTTCGAGTATAAACAAACAGTTCGTAAATTTAAATTTCCATTAAAAACAGTACGAGGAAAGGATAATGTTTCTTTAAAAATGCATTTTATGGAACTACGGAATCGGAAAAAAGAGCATATCGCAATTTAAAGAAGAAATTGAATGTTTAAAGAATGCAGATATTCGTAATATTTTTGTTTCAAGACAAGAAAGAGAAACAAATTATAGTTTCGGGAGTCTACAGAAAGAGACTAACTTCCTATTCGGCAATCGACCGACACGCTAGAAAAATTTGATTATTTCGCCCAATAGGAAGTCAACTTCCTATAACCACTGCAGCAATTTAATGAGACTTTAGACAAAACTCGGTTAATAGTTTGCATTTTACTGTTGGGCTCATTTCTTCTTTACATTTATTTGATAAGTTCTCCCCAGATTTTGCAATTTGGAGGTGCTGGCTATTTTTCCTCATTTATTTGAAGTCGCATTTATTTTTAAAAATGTATTCCTGGGGAATACTTAAAACCTTATTTTAATTTTTACCTAAATGATTTATTTTTTTTAATTTTTTATTTTTAGTGTGATATTTTAAAACAGCTTTTCTGATAACTCGCTTTCATTTAAATTTGGGTGGTGCATTGCAATCAAAGTTTCTTTGATAATCCTGGTCTGGAATACTCAAATTCTAGCTCAAGCTTCATGCTAAATGAAAATCCTTGATTAATTTTGTTTTCTGACTTTTATAAACAAGATTTGTGTGGTTATTTCTTGGCAAATAAGAAGTATTTAGCACTTTGCATGTAACTAGAGTGCTCAAGTTTCATCTTAAGTTCTATGCCTGAGAAAATTACAAGTTTCAATAACTTACTATTTGATACTGCCATACACATTAAAAATATTTTTGTCTATGTCCCAAAAAGAAATAAATTATACTTTCTGCAAGGAGAAAAAAAAAGCAAAGTACCATACTGTATGGGTATGACATTTCTGGTGGTTTATATAACTAAAATATATGGTATTTAAGCCATTCATTTGATAGACTTTTAATCTGTATGGTACCAGTTTGCAGTAATTTACCGTGGTTTTCTAAATTATAGTTTATATCACTATACATTTAATAAAAAATACAAAACTGAAAAGTAAATTTAACCACATAAAGGGTTTTATGTTAAAGTGTCATGATAAAGTTATGAAATTGTACCACATATCCATAATTGCGAAATTTTACCACATATTATGAAACTATATTTTATTGTTAATTTTATCAAAACCATAACTGATGCGCTTTGATAAAAATTACCGAGCTTTTTGATGTCCCCATAGATCCAGAAACACGGAAAATTTTACCATATTTTGATAATTTTGACCAAAGATTAAATAAATCAATTGACCTATAGATTTGAAATTTCTGATTATTTCAACTAGCAGAAGAAGCGATCTTGCTATTACCACTGAGCCAAGTTGTATGAATTTTGATACTAACAATAAGTTTGGTTAATAGCTACTGAATAGTTCTGTTGGATCTTCTTTTGCCCTTTACGTCTATTTTGAAGTTTTGCTCTATAGGGCGTAATTGGACAGTGTAAATTGTTTTGCTTCGTTATTTGAAAATCGCATTTATTTAAAACTGTTTCTTGAAATTTAAAAGCTTTTTTCAACTTTTACGTAGGGGAGAGTGGGGTCAATTGTAACCAGGGCTAAAGAGAATAGAAGGGCTGGTTCACTCCTTTGAAGTATCTCTTGCCGCGCCGATCCTCCGACGTCACTCTAGTGACGTCACTTTGGCGCAAAGCTCGCACTTTTACTTCAAGAACGGAGCGTTTGGCCTTACTAGCTCTAACTAATATTGGATCATTTCTTTTTGCGAGATATTCTAAGACATTTGTTATTTTCTATAATGACTTTCCTCAGTTTTTGCAGTGAATTTACAAGAATTTAAAACTATTATCGAAATGCCAGTTTGCGCGATTGCAACTAGCAAAAATTCTGATATAAAAACAAAAGGAAAAAGTATAATTTTTCGCGTGTTCCCTAAAGTAAATGAACAACTATGTGAAGAATGGATTCCGAAATGACACAGTTAATATAAAACAGCAACACGTTTATTCTGTCGTAAAGAACTTTTATAAAAATTCATTATCTAAATAGAAACCGCCTCGTTACTTCATAAAGAAAGGCAGGTGAAAAGAATTAAAAAATAGATAAAGTCAAAGAAAATTAAAATGTAAGTAAAAAGTATAAATAAAATATATAGTATATAGTTGAAATTCTCCTAATTTCATAACATATTTTTTAATGTAGTTATTCTAAATATTTATGATTTTTTTTAAAAATTATATTCTCTTCAATTTAAATATCTATAAATTATATCATCGTAAATTTAAATGTCTTTAAGCAATTGCAAAATTTCTAATGTCATTATGAACCTAAATTATTATTTTGTTTCAGTAATTAGCGTTTAAGGTTGATGTTTCCTAATGATGAAGTATGAACAAATTGCTACTAACGACATATTTTAAAATCAGGGATTCTAAATTTAACTTAACTTATCTTTATAAAAGAATATGTAGATAAAAAAAGTGTCGATATATGCCTTCATTTTTCTTAATAGTTAAAGTTAAAACAGAACTTTTTAAAATAAAGTATTTATCGTGTCATTTTCACCAACTAGCAAAACATTTTTATAAGTTTAAAATGGTATTTTTTTAATATAATAACCAAGAAAGTTTTTTTTGAACTATGTTTATGAACGGAAATAATGTGTTAATTACGTAAAGTTTGAAGGCTAATAACCAGAAAAAGTCTAACTTATTTTTACAAAGAGAAAGATGCAAAGTTATCATATCTTTGCTTAGCGATCTCCGAGATCTGTGGACACAGTGACGTCATGAGGAGGAAAATCGTAGCTTCAGCTCTAAGAGCGGAGTGAACTAGCCCTTGTATTCTCTTTAGCCCTGAATTGTAACAGGGTACGATTGTAGAGCAAAAATTTCGAGTGTCGGGTTCTAGATTTGGCTCATAGGTGGCGCACAAGGTGTATTTAACAAATCTACATGTACACCCCTGCCGGCAACCATTTTTATGTACTTTTGTAAGAGTTACATCACAAAAGATATTTTCACGCTACGTAAGTACTTTTTTGGTATTGGAATATTATATTGTAACAAAGTAATTTTGTTTAAACAAATAAAAATTATTAACCGAATATGTAAGTGGACACCTTAATTAACATTTCAATAAAAAAAATTAGTTTTGTTAATTAACTAGCATTGTTTTTAGCAAATGAAGCTGAAATGGCGTCTTGGGGACGATTGTAACAATAAGTAAAGGGACGATTGTAACAGCTGAAAATAAACAATCTTATGTTTACAAACCGTTACTTAGCTCTTTAAGAACCACCAATAGTTTCCTATATCATTTATATTATGCTGCATGTGCATTATTTTATTTGTCACCTTTCACAGCATAAATTAAAATTTTTAACTCTTTAGGGCGCTTTTTCATTACACGACACGATACCGACAAAATCGGACGACAAATGTGTGAACGACAATGTCGTTGCCGGATCGTTCAAGCAATTGTTTTTTCACTTCCGATATCGTTCGTCCGAGAAGTAGAAATTCTTGTTCATTCAATGTTTTGAGCTTGAGTGAGCAGTTGTTTGTGTTCTGTAGTGATTTTTTTCTGCAAACTTTAAATATGCCGGATGATAATCGTCGTCTCAAACTTCTTTTTAGAAGAAAAAAGCTAGCAGTGCAGAAACGTTTTTGGATGCACGAAATGGTACTTACGTATTAACGCCACCGCAGCTACAGATTTGGCGGTTTTTAAGTGCCGTCAATCTACACCTAAAATTTTTGCGACAAATCATGAAATAAAACACTCTATTTAAAATCTAAAAATTCAAAACACATTATTTAAAATCAAAGTAGTCAATCAGATTTCGGTGGAAAATGGGCCGATATAGAGTTTTACATATATTCAAAACAGTCTCTTTTCTTTCACCAGATGTTGTCGCCATATGAACTCTGATAAATAAGATTCCAAATGATGTCTGACTGTCCACCTATGTCTTTTGTTCCTCCATTTAACACTATCCCTTATTCTCTCAACTGTTTGTGTATTATGAACTCCTGTATCAAGGTTAATAAAATGTATACAAATACCTACTTGCTAAGGTATTTGTATTTATGATAAACTTTAGCCACTAGGAATCCTTCCATTACCTTTGTTTGATAACCTTTCCAACTGTCAGAATAAATTGTGCTACCATCTAAGTCCCACTTGCTGATACACTGTCTTAGATTACATTTCCAAAACGTACGTTTACCAAAATAAAGTCTCATGTCATGGGAATTGATACATTTTAGTTTTCCTTTTGTTCTATTTTCAGCAAATCCCAAAGATGCATTTTCGTAGTACTAAAAATGGCGTCAGAAATCAGCAAACAAGGCAACAAGGAATCCAAAAGATAACTGCATGCGAAAACGCTGTGTGCGAACAACAGGATTGCTCTTTATTGGAGCATTAGCACAACTTCTGCAACAACGTAAGTACCCACGAAATAAATGAGGCAAGACATGTTGAAGAAGATTTTTATGTGTTTTTCCATAAGCTGCAAAAAGTCCCAAATAAATTTTTTAATAACGTCTGAATGAGAAAAACCAAGAACAAGAGTGATGTTAATGAGGAGTAATTTTTATATGGCTTTTAAGTTGGCGTCTGCTCGCTAATTTATGTCTGTAATCACTTAACATTACTTAAATTCTTTAAATGCTTTTAAAAGTATTAACGTTTTTTTAATCGAATTAAAATATTTGTTTCTTTTAGAATAATCTTTTTAGATGATTTTTTAAATGAGTTTTACCAAATTTATCTTATGAAGCCGCTCTATCATATTTCAAGAAAATGTTTCAGTTGAATCAGGGAACAGATTTTTTATTACTCAATCAAGCAGAAACCAGTAGTTAGTTCGAGTTCTGTTTGAAATACATAAGGGTCTTTATTTGCCTTCTTATCAAACCATTACTTTTATAAAAAATATTATCTCTTCATAAAGCATATAATGAATTTATAAAAAATTTTAATAAAACTTTTATGATTGTTTAAGTTTTTCAACCTCATTATAATGTAAAAAATGCTATATCATAAAATTAGAAATTTATAACTAGACATGAGAATACATTTTATAAAACTTTTATTTTCAAATTTTGCATTTGGCACGATCAAATAAACGATTAAAATTGATTAAAAGAATAAAATAATGATATCAAAAGAAGAGATAAAACAGAAAAGATACACAATAACAAATAAAATCGTCAAGAATTGAGGAGAAACTTGCTTGCCTAACCAACATTTGATTCCGACGAACGATATCGCCTTGTCGGATACGACATAATCGTTATCGTATCGGTGAGTGAAAAAGCACTCCGTTGCTGACCATGTATTTTACTTGACTCTATGTCGTTCGCCGACAATCGGATCCGTTTTGTCGTTATAGTGTCGTGTAATAAAAAAGCGCCCTCAAAGTTAAAAGTTTAACCCTTTAGGTGTCTGCTCATTATTACTTTTACTCCTAAAGTATCACTACTATTTTGATCAATAAAAAAATACATCACAACTATGATAATATGTATAATTAACTATATTTTAGTTGAATTTATGAACTGTTACAATTGACCCCGTAAGTGGGAACAATTGTAACAAATGCACGACTGTCAAAAATGTTTGATAACTAATGTAATAACAATTAAATATATAACATTTAAAATAAGGTATTTATTTTTTTTTCTGGTAGAGGATAGTCTACTTTACTCGTCTGTCAATTAATACTAATAATATATTGGATTTTTTGTTAGTTAAGAATAGTTAAGTAAAAAATTTTACAATTGACCCCACTCTCCCCTACTAATATTTCTTTACTCTCATTTTCAGATTAAATAAACATTTAATTTTTAGAGGTCTTTTTTCATTCCGCTGTGTAATGACAATTATTATGTATTATTTTTTGCCGAAGGAGAAGAAAAAATGAGGCAAAAACGTTCTCCTTAGCATCCATAAAATTCAAATTCAACTAACAAAACAAAAATACTCATGAGGTAATATAATAGTACAAACACACATACATAGAGAATTTTTCGTTAAATTAATATGCACTTGCGTTACGCCTTAGAAAAGATCTTCAAATGCCATTCACTGTTAGAGAGGTTTCGCATTCACTGTTAGAGAGATTTTGCATTCACAGGTAGAGAAATTTTGCATTCACTGTTAGAGAGATTTTTCACCCATCTCTCTCTTGTTAGCTTGTTCTTTCCGCTTAAAATTACGAATATTGCGCAACCTCCGATTGACCAGTAATTACATCACTTTTACGCTGTTAGATCTTGATAAGCAGAGGAAAGAAATTAAGAAAACGGAAGGGTAAAAGTAACAGACATTATGTCCTTGATACGTCTACGAATGTGGAGATTTCATATTAGCGTGCCTTGCAATACAATCTAGGCTCAGTTATGTCCGGAGTTCAAACATGCAGGGCCTCGTGTGCCAAAATTAAACGCTTTTTTCCGATGCATAACGATCAATGTGAGGCTATTTTTCAAAGTTGTCAGCCAAGATCAAAACTAATGAAATAAAATTAAAACAGCCTTAGCATTCATGTTTCATTTTTATGATTTTTATATGAAGAACTGTGCTTGCGCTTCCTGGGATTATGATAATCATACTATTTTTTGTTAGCGATGAAAGCTATGCTCCTTCAATATTTTCCTGAACTTTATTATGCTACACTTACGCTTCTTATTTAGCATAGTCTATAGTTTAAGGAAAAAAAAACTCTGTGCTTTTTCTGGATGAACAATGCTTTTCTTATATATCCGGATCTCGTGTCTGGAAAATATGTTTCCAATAACTAAAATAGAAGAGTTCTCGAAGATTTTGATCCCTTAAATTTGATTTCACATCTTGCATTTTTCTCATGTCATTGGAATTACTTAAAAGAATTAAAAACGTCGTTTCATATAATTATAAAACATGCTCTATCCAAAAATATTACACGCAAGAAAGTATTTCCTTTTTCATAATTATTTATTGCTTAATTTAATAAAAAATTTAAAGTTTCTTGAATTATTACATATACAAAATTTCACGTCATTTTAAACTTGGTAATTTTAAATTAGAAAATCTAAAACTTAAACGAAATTGTTTATTACAATTCTTGACAAATTAAATCTTGAAAATAAATATTTTTTAATTTATTGCTCAGAAAATGAATTCCAATTTCATTCGAATAATGAATTTTTCTTATTTAATTAAAATTTCTTAGTTTAATTTAATGTAAAAATGAAAATATTGATAGAGCTGGATATGGATGTAGAAAATATTTTATAACAGGAAAGATATATTGTAATTTCATTTATGCTGATCAATAAAAATATTTTTAAAGGTGTCTATCCGAAGATTTGAATTCTCCACTTAAATACACTGTTAGAAATTTCTCGGAAAAAAATGAATAACAATTTATTATTTGTTATTTTACCATTTTAAAACTAAATAGTCAAATAACCATAAAAAAAGATGGTAATCAAATTGTTAACTGTGAGAAAAACCGTTTATTAACTGCCTTCATCTAATATGGTTAAACAATTCGAATTTTATAGCAGCAACTAAGCACTCCTAATAAAGCCACTTAGTTCTTCAACTGAGTGCATATTATTGCCGAGAGGAGTAATCTGTCAATCTCTTGAAAGAAAGAACTTTACTTCGAGTCTTAGCATAAACGCCCCAATATTTCCCTCTCCAGCTTTCAACGAAACCATTACTAAACGAAAAGTCCAGTGTTCAGTTAAATCTGTGTTTATGGTTTTGAAACCATGTTAGTTAGTTGTACATGATGAAAAGCCGTATAGTTATGCATTTATAATTTTATAACCATACTAGTTGTAAACGGTTCCAAAACCAAAAAGATTTTTTTAAAAATTTCTATACCACAAACTTTGCGATTAAGTAAATGTACAGACTGTTGCTGGTTATTTTACCATAATTTTAAAATGCAAATTCTAACAGTGTACACCATTGTAATATTTGTATCATAAAGAAGAATTATAAATAAGTTTTTCTGCATCATATGGTTTATTTTTTATTTGCCTAAATAAATTATATATTTAGACTCTTACTAACGAACTTAAAATGGAAGCAAACTTGCGCATTTAAAATAAAAGTTATAATTTAATGAACACAGCGAAAAAACCAGAGAAATTTGAAAAACATCATAATTATGTATATGATTATACCTAAAGTTGGATGAAAAATGAAATAGATATATTTCACAATCATCTTTAAAAAACTCTATTGAATCTAGAAAACAAAACAATGAAATATTTTTGTTCAATTATATTACTAAAAATTACCAAAATATTGTAATTTAAGCTCCGAACAGCTTACTATTACTTTTAAGTACAGAAAAGAAAGAATTATCATTATTCATTACCTAAAACAGTTTCATTAAATACAAAAGCTCTTTTTAATTAATTTACTAGGCGCAAGTGAAACTTAACTTGGAACAATAAAGTTTCTGAACTAAATTAAGTTTGCAAAGAAAGAACACCTTACAATGAGAGAACCTTTGTCTCCCTTATTTAACGAAGTCTTTGGGCTATTTGTCATCTAGTAATTCCGTAAATAGCAGAAAAAGTTAATACACCTTCTGTCTCTTTTATTATTTTAGATTATTCAAATAGTTTCTATTTCAAAGGAATTTTTTTCGTTCGATTCAGTAACCGCCATTAAATTTCAAAATTAATTACATGCTTTATCGTAATAATTAAACTCGCCGTTAGCTCTTCCATGGGTCGTTAATTAATTTTTGATCTTATGATTCATAAATTACAATTTAAATAAGCACCTTCATTAATATTGATTAAGATACTAGAAATCACTTATAAAAAGTCTTTATTCAAAGGTCGTTTTCTCGTGATTAAAGCTTAATTAAAGAGAAAAATCTCAAGCAGTTTCAGTTATTTCCGAAATAAATAGCTTTGAAAATATATTAAACTCATCAGAACAAATGAAACTCATCAGAACTTTCAAAATATTTTCAATCCTAAAGATGAAATATTTTCCTCGAAATCTTTTCATCAAAAATTATTTGGAGACTTCCAGCCATGTGAATATTATTAAATGTAGAATATTAGATCCCTTCAAGAAAATATATTTTCTCAAATCTATCTTTCAAATTTCAAATGATGATTATTTTTCTTTTTCCTAATGTGTTTATTTTTCTCAAATAAACAACCAAGTAAATTTTGGGATATATTTTTAAAAGATCTCGTTACTTGTCTGTTTTTTACTCATATTCTCTCATCTACATTAACAAGCAAAAATAGTTTCAAAAGATACATTTAATTTAGTGTATTAAAAATACATTTGCTTAATTTCGTTTTACCATCCACGCTTAACTGCCTAATGAGCATGTGTGGTTCTTATATATCCAGGATATCTACTCTTTACTTCGTAACATTGAATCTCAAAAAAAGCAGCAAATGGTGCAAAAATTTCGAGCTAACCCCGTTTTTTTGGAGAAAGTCCCTTAAACCCAAAGCAGAAATTTTAAATTATATATAGGCAAAAATGGGGTAAGACCGAGTAGATAAGATTCGAAGGCCTATTGGAGTTAAACTGTTCGACATGGAAAGTGTCATATTTAGTCAGGATATCCATTGTTTAAATGTGCACCATGTATCATTCCTGAAAAATCATTGATATACTAGTTTTTTTTTTATGCTTTTTTTTCAATTCCTACTATTATTTCACAGTCTCCTTATATCTTGTTCAAATTTTCAATCGTTAATAAAATACTTTTTATTCATCCCCTCAAATCATCATCAAGTCATCACTTGATGTTAATACAGTTCTGTCAAATATTAATTCATTAATTAAATAGGAATTAGCGAAAAGCGAAATGGAATTTTCTGATTGGTTAAGAGTAAGTCATCGTTTTAAATTTTACTATAAGCTATTCAGTTCTTCAAATATTTTAAAAATAACATCAGTGATAATTTCTAACTTATAGCTCTATTTGAACAAAAAAATAGTTCACTGCCCACATTTATACATTTAATTATTTTATATCTGCTGTGTCAGATAAATTCAATTAGAACACTACGTGGTGGCACGTATGCTCCACGTCACCAAACTCATACTTTTATAAATCCTTATTGTTTGTTATGGTACGAATCTTTAATGGAAGCATAATAACCGGTTCTAAAAATTATTTATATAGTTTTGATGACCAATAAATAAGAATATCTTAAAAACAGAAGAACCTTCGAGAGTTGACATAGTAAAACAAATATATACACACACAGACACCGTGAATTTATCAATAACAACACGAACATAATATGGATCACTTTTCATGACTAGTAAAGTTTAATTCAGAGTTTGTTTTCTAGAAAACAGAACTAATTTTCTCTCAATCGATATACTCAGTCTTATCCCACCCTCCCCTACTATTTTACCTTAAAAATTCATCTGATGTTTGAAGAATACTAATAACTTAATTATTTAAAAAAAATATTGAACTTCTCAAAAAAATTACCGATTTGGCTAGATTTTTCAACCTTTAAGAAAATTATTAAAACTTATTACATTTTGCAAAATTTAGGAGCCCAAACAATACATAGTTGGAGTAACTTTTCAAATATTAAAAACAAAATTAAATTAAAAAAGTTTCTCGATTTTTCAAAACAGTGATTTTTTTTCGTATTGGCACTGCGCCATTTTGAAAATTAGCACAGAGTGTGCTAACCTAAATTAAGCAAAACCAAATCTAACAGTGAACACTTACTGTTGCAATTTCACAACAGTTTTAAAAAAATAGCGTGATATTCTGAAAAATCATTCTTTCACAGCAGTTTACCAAGCAATGATGAATAATTCTTAAAAATTTTTACATATTAATTCTTAAAAATTTTTACATGTGAATTCTTAAAAATTTTTACATATTACTTTATAAATCATTGTTACATATGAAGACCAAGTGTTTGAGAAACAGCCTTAAACATATTTGTATTTATATGAAACAAAATGAACTACCAAATTCTCCCATGCAAATTCCGATGGTAATTAAACTCTAATCGTTGATCCGCTTACCACTTGGATTATTCTATGTAAGTGATAAGGGTAACACCAGTTTATACAAGATTCAATCTGGTTTCACCGGAATGGAAATCAAGGTTATCTGCAATGTTTTAATGAAAGCAAATGGTTTAATTCCTGGGCCATCAATCTTCTAGGTTTTACAACGTAAAGTATAGCTGGATGTTATACTACAGTCTTCTTTATTAGTTAGCCGAAACGATTTTACCTGGTTTAACGTCAGAGAGTCGAAACAAAATGTTTGTTAAGGTTTTCATTTACAAGAGAGGGTTTATAGGAAACTAGAATTATTTTCAATTCTGGCTAAATCTTTAATATAATGAAAAATTAATTTTTGAATTCGTGTTTACAAATGTTTCATCTAAGAACAGAAATGAATTCATAAAATATACTTTTCCAATTTTTGAGTTTCAAACTACCAGCTACAACAGTTGCATGCAATAATTTTTCCATAAAATGAAACTTAATTATTCCAGAAAATTAAATAACTTTTAGCTGTTAGTTTCAGTAATCAATTTTTTTTTAATTATAAATTTCGCGAAATGAAGTTATAGGATGCTGTGGGCGTGCATAAAGAATGAGAATTTAACAATGAAATGTTCAGAACATACCGTTTCAAGCACACGGATAATTTGAATGTTTGATGTGAAATCAAACATAGACAAAACAAAAAAACATTTGTTTACCTTATTATCGGTTAATATAGTAAGCAAACAAACTGCTAACTGAATGTTAGTTCAAACTTAAAATAACACAGAATCATGTATTGCTCCAACCTGTGTATTGTATAGTTTACTATGAGAAAATAAGCATGAACCTAAAATTTATAATAGTGTTTTCTCTTTCAGTTGCTTAAATTCCGTTTATAAAATATAAGTAAACAAGTTAGATACTTAAATATTATCTTAGGCTTACTTGAAGCCACCTTGTTAAAACTCCATTTTAAAAGATTTTACTATGATGTCTAACTCTGTCAACTTTAAGAGTAAGTTTTACGTGCGTTTACAAAGGCTTTGAAGTAACATTTAAGATCAAGATTCATGAATAATTAAGTTCTGTTAAAATTGAAATGATTATCTAAGGGAATTTAAGTAGTAAGTCTCTGATAAAAGCACGTATATTCGCATGTATATTCGATGAAATTATTGGCAGTATTTTAAAGTAAATTTGAAGAAAAGCATACTGGATCAATACTTCACAGAAAATTATAAATATTCTTGTATTGTTATTGGATCTATGTTTTTCAGGAATAGGGGTATTAAATATAATAGAAATGTTACCAAGAAAGATTAATTGAAAAAAAAATGTTGTTTCTTCGGTTAGATGAAATATCCAACATACCGACAGATATTTGTTGCAAAGTGCATTGCAATAAGTCCCACAGTGGACTGATCGTTAAGACACGGTTCCCAGCTGATCACGGAAGTCAAGCATCACTGGCTGCGGTCAGTGTGCGGGTGGGTGACCACTTGGATCAGCCTGCGTAGGGACCGAGGGTGTGCGGTATTGGTCCTCGTTAAACTGCTCTACCGTAAAGTGCTCGACTTCGCGCGCTGGTCGCCGGGCTACCGAAGCGGGGGAGCCATCCCCTCCGCAGAGGATCAAAATTGTTATGGAACGTCTTCGGATCATCCTCAGGGATGTTTCCCAGACCGTCGCCAATAGCCCATTGTGCAGCTCTAGTGCGACGTAAATGAGCAACAACAACAACAGCATTGCAATAAAATCCAATAAACTACTTGTTTGCTCAAAGTTAGTTCAAAACATACATTGACATGACCTGACATTTTCTAAACATACATTGACATTCAATTTTTGAAAAGACATGCATGTTTATTTAAAAGTAATGAATCTTTTGTAACAAGATCGATCATTTTAAAAGAAAAATGGTTTTGGAAAGCCATCAATATCTAGCTCATCAAGTTAATAACCAAATTATTAAATTACGATAAACATCTACGATGGTTGTAAATTAAACAGTGGCAACTTAACCTTGAAACTCACAAAAGGTCGCGCATGCGTAAATAGGGTATGGGTGCGGTGAGGTGGCGCTGTTGTCGATGTGTAGAGTGCAAAAAACAGTCGATTTGCTTAGAAGGGTAGTTGTTGCGTGGCGTTAAAGTGAGGAGTTTCGTTTCCATCGCTCTAAAGCATGTTGTGAAAAGGCTTAATGACGAAAAAAGACGAGATGCTTGAATCCATCGTGCTACTGTCCTATATGGTAAAGCATTTGCTCCAAAGGCTTCCACTAATCCTCGATAGCATTCTGTTGCATTTTTGCCACGGGCAACCTCGATTGTAAGCCACGACCGCTGATCACCTTTTGAAAACATGCTTTGGAGCGATGGAAACGATACTCCTCACTTTAACGCCACACAACATTTACCCTTCTAAGCTAATCGACTTTTTTTTGCACTCTACACATCGACAACAGCCCCACCTCACAGCTCCCATATCTAATTTGCGCATGCCCGTCCTTCTGTGAGTTTAAAGGTTAAGTTGCCACTATTTAATTTACAACCCTCGTATTTCAGGACGCATCTGAATGACATATTTGGCAATAATTATAAGAAAACGTAAAGTTAGCTTAAAATTAATGTAATTTATGTAAATAAAACTATCGTTTCAAGTGAGCGCGGAAGAGGCGTATTCCGGAAGCTGAATGGAGAAAAAAATTGGCAAAATTAATGGCATTCCTGATTTTAAAAAATAAATAAAAAGATAAAAAACATAATTTCAGTATAAAAATCAAAATATACATTTAGCCCATTCATTTGGTAATTTTTTCATTCATATGGTAATGGCTTACAGGAAATTTGAGTTTTCAAAATTGTTCTTATTAGCACACATTTAGTAAAAAGTGCAAAACTGAAATCAAATTAATGGTTAAAGCATGGTTTTTATGCCACTCTCTAATGTATCATGACGAAATTGTCGAATTTTACCGCAGTTACCAAACTTTGTGATGCATTATAAAATCATATTTTATTGTTAATTTTACCAAAATCATTACTAAACCTCTTTGGAATAAATTACCGTTCCCATTGAGTCACAGACCTGGTAAATTTTACCATATACTGATAATTTTGAATATACATTTTTGCCTCAGTGTGCGATCAATTTCGTATTGTGGGCTTCTGTGGAGTCCTCAATTTTCTTAATGTGCCCTGTATATGTCTGTAAATCAGAAAGGACAGAAACCACATCATGACATTACTTAAATCTGCCCCGAAATTGATATCCATAAAATATGATAATAAATTTACTGTTCTTAATATGGGATTATGGATTTACACTTGCCTTATCAATAGTTCCACTTGAAATTTAGACTAAAGAAGCTATTTCTAACTCTCTGAATGAGAGTTATTCCGTTTTCTGAACTTACTGAACAGAAGGCCTACCTGCATCGTAAAATTGTTTTTTTTTTCCATGCTATTCTTTGGAATTTTACTGCTTGGCTGGGAAATTTCTTGGACATATTTGTCCAGGAACTCTATGCTTGTAGGGTGAAAAAATAGCGTTCAGATTTGACACGGAATGGAGGGAACCGGCATCTAGAAAACAAATTCTTAAGACTTTTCTCCAAATGTTTCGCACATATGTTAGTCTCACAACTTTTTCGTTAGCAAAGTATTCCTGAGTCACATCTCCTTTGTAAAATCAAGAGCATTTTTTTGCCATATGTAATAAAAACAATTATTACATAAACAAGTTGTAAACTATCGGCGTTATGATAAAAAATATAATTCCGTTTCATACAAGTATCATTTTAAATCAATCAATTATCATTTAAATCAAGTATAATTTTTAAAAAAAAATTCTTTTCTCATAAAGAAACGCGTTGTCATTTTATATGCTCTAGAATTATAGGGGAAACTATGTATTTCTCTGTGATAGAAATATGTAAGAAAAACACTTGTAACTATCCAAGTCCAGCTAATAATTCTGCAACGTATCGACGAATTTACATTTGCCACTAACTCAACCTGAATTCAAAACTCATCTCCTTTGAACATAGCTATGCACTTCTGTCCAATTGAATGTCTGAACCATGCGTTATTATATATTATAGTTACCTTATTGCAATTATTAGGGCGTTATATACGAGTCCAAGAAAGGTCAAGTCCATTGCCAGAAAATAAATGTTTCAAAGAAAATATGAAGAAAAATTTTCATTCATACTTAAGCAAAAATGGTATATTGACAAAATAACATCAAAGAAACATTATCCCCTTCCTTCTCGCTCCCGTGAAAATGACGGGGTGAGGTTTCGTCCTCTATTTCTCGCTCCCGTGATATTTCCGAGCTGAAGTGTTCAGTAGTAACGCGCCAGTGAAAATAAAAATAAATCATTTCTTATGCCCAGAAAACATTTTATTTCTCATTTTACACACCAGATGGCAGTACCAGGATATTTTTAAGGTAATTTTGGAAGAGATGAAAAAAATAAGAGATATAAGAATGAAACTCGGTACTACTATCCAGATTGTGACTTTGGCCTCTCATGCTTTGAAAGTTATCACACTAGAAAAATTACAAATATTTATGTATATTATACGTGAGTTTAATAAAATTCTTTTTTAATGTTTAGAGCCCATATTTTTAAAATTTTCCTTGCTTGCTGGAAAACCAACACTAAGTCATAGTAACCATGACTGTTGGCTTTTCCTGAAAATTTATTTTTCTTAAAATTCCAAGCTAAAAACAAATCAAGAATTAAAAATGAATATATATATCGTTCATACACATATTTATGTATAATTTTCAGGAATGAAGGAAATAGGCACTTTTATGACCGTTTTCTTGAAAATTAACCGATCCTTAATGGGTTATTTAGAGAATACAGATGATATGGCATGTATTAAGCATATAAAGAACTTTCTGAAGTGTAAATATGTCGTTTTGTGTTTTGACTGTAACTGCTTGCATAGTAAATTTGTGAATATTTATTTCATTGTAAACTATACAAACGTAAACTAAATTTCATTTTAGAGTAGATTCAGAACTCTCTAGCCCTGATGTGATTCATTGAAATATATTACGATCAAAGCTTATAATCGTGAAAAAGTCATACACCTGTTAGCGGAGAACATTCTCTCTGTATACCTAACACGCATACTTCGAGAAATTTTAATACAACCTCAATATTAATAATACGAAATAATGCAAAACTGTTTAGTTTACAATCTGTGGGAAAAGTTTCCGAAATACCTGCACAACTATTTTGAATTAGGTGGATAAATATTTCTGTCTAACAAATACTGAAACAGATTTCACTTGGGTATTTAACTAATCAGACTGGCAATAGACTTATGAAAGAATTTTAACTTCCACTTCTGTTTTGTTAGAATATTCCGCATCCTGCTAAAGTTGTTTGTGTTCCTTTTTTTTCAAATATCAAAGCTATATTGCAAATCTTAGAACTATTGAAAATTTATTTCTAAAAAAATTCATCAGAAATATAAAAAAGTATCTTATTTACTAATAAACAATTTTAAATGAAACATATTTTTAATAATTTAAATAAAAATTATTTTAATACTTAATTTCAACACACTGCTGACAATACATCATTACTGTAGCTATACACTGTAAAAAGATTTAGTGTAAAATTGCCACCATTTTCGGTGTTGAGATAAACTGAAATTTTTTACAGTACAGGTAGTCACATTTTTATTTACTTTTTCCCTGTTATAGTTCCATTTATTTATTTATTTATTTTTTGTTTGTTTGTTTAGTGTTAACACCTATTTTCATGCTCATTAGAATCAATTTATGTCTTTATTTCAAAAGCCTTTTGTTTAAAAACCAAGCGCTTTTACAGTAATATGTTTTATTAACTCTATGTTTACCCTACAATTCTATGTTTAACCCTACAATTCTATGTTTAAAATATGCTTAGTTTAACTCAACACCAGAAATAGTCTCAACTATACGCCAAATTTTTTTGCAGTATAGAGCTACATTAAGTTTCAAAATCTATTAAAATTAATGATAGATTAAAATCAAAGATAGCATGAACTTCCTTCCAATTTTATTTAAGAAAGTAAGGCTATATTTGCTTATTTAAATTATATCATAAGTTTTACTTATCAATTTATTACTTATGATAATATAAAATATTTTTTTGATGAGGTACAAAGATTTCTTTTTTTTTAAAAAACAAAATTCGAATTTTTAAAACAAATTTTTCCTGACTCTTTGAAAGAAAAAGTAGCATTTCTTTTCCAGGTACATGACAATGAAACTAGTGTCAATATGAAAAGCCAAGTTAAGTAGGATAAAATATTTCATGGCCAAAAAACTGCACTTGAAAATTAATTGTCATGTTAGTAAAATATAGAAAATAAAAACATCCTTTCAGTAGTAAATTTTCAAAAGCTTATAAATTCCTACAACTGTCTTATTCAATAAAAAAAGAAAATAAGTTGAACAGTGACTTTGAACTTGACTTTATGGAGCTTATAAACTAAAGCGAAATGTCAAACTAGGAAACTGAAACTTTAATCTAGAATGACAAGCGTCTATACCTGATTGTTGTTTCCCTGTTTATAGTTGTTTTGTTGGTAATATTAATGCGTGTTATAACACTACATTTACAAAATTTTATTGCACACTATAAAACAATATTTTATTGTTAATTTTATCAAAATTATTACTAAAGCTCGCTCGTCGATAAAAATCATCGAGCTTTATGGTGCTCCTATACAGCGAAAAAAATCGGTAAATTTTGACCTTTCGCTAGTTTTGACCACATTTTCTTTTCTCGGTGTATATGTAGGTTTGCATTATCTTTCATATTGCAGTGATGTAATTTCAAGTTATGGAATTTAATACTCTCTATACAATTCAATAAAATCTTAAGGATAAATGACTTACAAATTATTGTGCAATTTCATTAAAATAATCATACAATAACACGAAAAAAACTTTTATAAATGCTTAAAGTTTTTAAATGTTTATTGACAATGCAAATGAATGTTTACCTGTTTTTTGTCTAAGCGATAAGCGGAATAGCTATATTAATTGAACAGGTCATGCCACGAATTAACGCCTTACTGTAATCTCCATCTTAAGTTGAAATGAATTTAATAGTTCTCAGCAGATGCATAACCATTAATTATTTTCTAGGTATCAGTGAATTTAATATAGCGATATAGATCTTAAGTCTGGTTTCATACATATAGAAACTCCCTATGGCACTATAACGTGTGTCTATGTCAACGCGCTCGAGATGTGCAATGCTTTCTAATTACAAACAACAATGGAAGTGGTTAAATAAAGCACTAATTAAAGATCAAAGCTTCCGTAATTAAACTACTAATAATTACCTGTTTAATACGGTTTTATTAGAACTGTCTTTGATATTTTGAGTGCCTTATCAACATGTTCGCAATTATATGAAATACCATGAATAATAATTTGGTTAGTTCCTGGTGTATTCGGCTATGGAATAAAGAGTAAAGTATATAGTTTAATTTAAATATAGAGATCACATCTTTTGTATTTGAGTTACTAATAATTACTTTTATATAATAATCTGAAGAAGCATAAATAAATATATATTTTAAGTCAAATATAGAGATCAAAGCTTTCGTATTTAGACTACTAATAATTACTTTTATATATTAGTTATATGATTAGGAAATTTAAAATATATTAATTATATTATTTATATGAAATAATATGAATAGTGTCTTGGTTAGTTCTTTAAGATTAGCATTGTAGCGGACTATGATGCGTTCAATATATGTATATATACTAGCTGACCCGGCAAGCGTTGTTTTGCCATATGAATTATTTCTAGAATATGGAAATATATCTTATTTATTGTAAGTGTGTGCATATGTGGTATATGAGTGGAAGAGACATGGAGCGCTGTGAACGATGACGGAATGTGAAGATAACAACACACCAAATAATATTTTTTTAAATTTATTGTAACTTTTTTTTATAAATTATATATACAGCGAATTCTGAAAATATTAGTCAACAATATTAATCTCTTAGTGCAGTATTTCCCAAAGTGTGGTACGCGTACCCCCAGGGGTACGGGAGCAGCTTAGCGGGAGTACGCGTTCTTATGCGAAATATCTTACAACAAACGAAAAATTTAAAAAGAATTTATTTAAAAACAAAGCTAGCAGCGAAAATTTACTATTACGTATTTTTCTATTGGCTATTTTTTGTAGAGTTAACAGTTAATGATTAGTGGTGTCAACAGCCAGTTTCAATTTTTAACTTATGTGCAATTTTTTTATAGTAAAAAATTTACTTTCATTTTTTTATTTGTGGTACACGGCGTTGCGAAACATTTTAAAAGGGTACACAAAAGTCATAAGTTTGGGAAACACTGTCTTAGTGCAATGTAGTGTACAATATTTTTTGACATTCCATCTTTAGCTAACACAAATAAACTGGATGGTTTGCCCACTCGAGAGCATGCCATGTATAATTGTCCGTGTGAAAAGCATGGTGTGCTCAAATTAAAGCCACAAACAAACATTGCTTGGCCTTGAAATTTATTCATAGTCATTGCAAATGCAAATCTAATGAGGAACTGAATGCGTTTAAATTGAATTGGCACATCTGTGGGTGTAATAGGGATTCGTGGAAGTAATATACTTTCACCCATTTAAAATAATGACTTCGATAACGCTGTTCATTAATTTTTTAACGACTAATCGTACGCCGTTGCGCAGCCGTGGTGGGTTCAAATTACGAAGCAAAATAACAGGAGATGCAACTTTTCCCTTGCTGAGATAGTTGATCAAGTGTTAATTGATCAGCTATCGACCGGGGTTAAAAAATATAAAATGCTTATTAAAAAGTAGGGTTTGGTGGTAGGAGGGTGAAAATTAAGGACTGAATATATTTTTTAATGCCACAAAATAATAAAAAAAAATAACAAAAAAAATTTGTCCAAAGAAATTTTTAAAAAATTAGTTATAAACCTATTCTCAGACTTACACTGAATATACATATAAAATGCCATCAAAATCGGTGAAGCCATGTCGGAGGAGTATAAACACTAAAACTGTGACATGAGATTATATATATATATATATATATATATATATATATATATATATATATATATATGCCGACCAGTCTGTGTAGGGGGCAGGGAACTGTTCTGGCACTTTCTGTGGCCAATGGACAATAGCTCCAAGTGCCCGCCATTAAAAAAAAAAAAAAAAAAAAAAAAAAAAAAAAATATATATATATATATATATATATATATATATATATATATATATATATATATATATATATATATATATATGTGTGTGTAATACAAAAATTAAATACTTTTGTATTAATAAAAGCATTAAAACTTCATACGTTTTCATAAAATATCTTTAGTGAAAGATAAGGGTAGAAATTCTATTTTGGGACTTCAAGGCTAAAAACATGCCAATGAATAATAATTAGATTTATACTTCAAAAGAGAAGTTATTTTAAGATCTTTCACTTCCATATAAGGAAAGATTAAACGATTTGCTTTGAGTAATAAATAAATTGATGAGGCATTTTTTTTGGGGGGGGGATGTAATACAAAAATTAAATACTTTTGTATTAATAAAAGCATTAAAACTTCATACGTTTTCATAAAATATCTTTAGTGAAAGATAAGGGTAGAAATTCTATTTTGGGACTTCAAGGCTAAAAACATGCCAATGAATAATAATTAGATTTATACTTCAAAAGAGAAGTTATTTTAAGATCTTTCACTTCCATATAAGGAAAGATTAAACGATTTGCTTTGAGTAATAAATAAATTGATGAGGCATTTTTTTTGGGAGGGGGGGATGTAATACAAAAATTAAATACTTTTGTATTAATAAAAGCATTAAAACTTCATACGTTTTCATAAAATATCTTCAGTGAAAGATAAGGGTAGAAATTCTATTTTGGGACTTCAAGGCTAAAAACATGCCAATGAATAATAATTAGATTTATACTTCAAAAGAGAAGTTATTTTAAGATCTTTCACTTCCATATAAGGAAAGATTAAACGATTTGCTTTGAGTAATAAATAAATTGATGAGGCATTTTTTTTTGGGGGGGGGGATGTAATACAAAAATTAAATACTTTTGTATTAATAAAAGCATTAAAACTTCATACGTTTTCATGAAATATCTTCAGTGAAAGATAAGGGTAGAAATTCTATTTTGGGACTTCAAGGCTAAAAACATGCCAATGAATAATAATTAGATTTATACTTCAAAAGAGAAGTTATTTTAAGATCTTTCACTTCCATATAAAAGATTAAACGATTTGCTTTGAGTAATAAATAAATTGATGAGGCGTAAGAATACAGAAAAAGGCAATATGACTAGCCTCTTTACAACTAAAAATCATCCTATAAAATGCAGGAGCAATGTTTTTGCGTGACTTTATGGTGTATAATGTTTACCAACTAAACTTCGTCAAATCTGACGGTAACTCTGTCTCTCCCTCTCCGTCTGGAGAGGGGTGAAACTGCTATTTCACCATCGTTTAGCTAAATAAAAGATTATGCCGAAACTGGACTCCTTAATCATGCTGCTCTCACTACTAAATTACAAAAAAATAACGGTGTGGTTACACCGAATATTTCATATATATATATATATATATATATATATATATATATATATATATATATATATTCAAAGTCAAATGTACTTCCACTTACCGGTAAAAAAAGATTTAAACGATTTTAGCAACAGGTTTGTCAAATATGAAAAAACACATATGAAAGTAAATTACAAAATATATATTATAATAATAATAAATATATATTACAAAATATGAAAGTAAAAGCGCAAATAAACAATAGTGGAATGCATTTTATGGCTCTCTCTTACTGACGTACAAAACCGCATTTGATTTGTTATTCACCATGAATTGGTTCGAAACTGGATATGCGCAAAGTAATAATAATGTACTGAATAATTCAATGTTTGTAATTTATAAAGTTTAATTTTAATTTTGTTGAGTTTTAAAAAAATTATTAACATTTATTAAAAGAAAATTTTATTAAAAAACTCTTAATTAAATATTAGAAGATTTTTAACCACGGATTTCTGAATTGAACTCAATGAACTTTTTTATTTTTAAACGTACGTCAAAATTGGTTTACGTATTCTCTTTTATTTTAGTTTAAATTTAAATACTAACTTTAAAGTATATGTGAACTTTCGATTTGGTGTAACGTGAAAATGAAATAACTTGGTTCACAAAACTTTGGAGTTTTTCAACTCCAAATTCATCTCTGCCTTTGTAACACCCAACAGTTTTTACAGTGTGTGAGCAATTGAGCTATAAATATTACAATAACTTACATAACTTGTTACCATATTATATATAAAATGTAATTACATGAACAAAACTTTAAATAATATTTCTTACCAATGTTATTATATGTTTTACATACAATTACATTTTAATTCTTTACTGTCATTAATCTAAACTTCTGATTGGGGTACACATATTATTTCCTTCAGTATACCTTAACAATAACCTAACTTTTAATGCTTAGACTTAATTTTATCCCCCATAAATGCTTCTAACCTCAAAATTTATCAAGCAAAGTTGACTTGATCTCATTATGCAGTTCCTGCTCATTAAAATGACTATAATTATCCTTAAATATGAACCATCTGGCACTATAATTAGGTTAAACAACTGTAATTTAGATATTTAAATGTTTAAAATGCTAACAATACTGTTGTCATCATACCCAACAATTGGTGTCATAATTAAAGTAGCTACGAAACAGTTTTGCATTTGATACTTTAGAATAAAGTTGCATTCATATATTTACTCGTGGATTTATTAAATGTAAGAAGATCTTATTTTAATTAGGTTAAGCTTACTTAACAGAATTTTTTTATTGCTTCTCATTTGTCTAAGGGTGCATGATAGACACTCATATATCAAATTATAGATAAGATAATTCATTTGTAATTTTTTACTACGTTAGTTATTATTTTTCAAATAGTGATATATATAATTGTCTGATTTAAATAATACACATTAAAAAATAGATACTACAAATTCGCAAAGTTTCTTTCGTTTTGATGATATGGTTTCCTGGAAAATACACCAAGCTAACATTTTGTTAAACTTGAGGAAATTATTATATTTTTTTTTGATTGAGGACACGAATTTCGTCAAAAACTTTAAGTTATAATGATTAACACAATTGATAAGAAAATATGACGCAAGTTAAAAGGTGTGTAGTGGAATGAATTCTCAGACACGACCAGGATTTGAACCCAAAAATGTCACATGCGCTCACTAATCACGACCACTTTCCATCACAGTGAGTAAACCAATTGGAAATCAGATAAAGATTGCTTAGGAAATCCCAGAAATGCACTAAATTGATGCACGTGTAAAAATGCAGTTTTTCTCCTATATTTTAAAGTATGTCTAAAAACATGTAGTTTTGTGGTTGTCAAAAATAAGGTAAAAAATGACATTAAAATTTCTGAGAAAATGCTCTAATGAATTAGAAATTTACTTTTCTACTTGCTATTGTTGGCCAACTTTTAGAATATCATTTTGCTATTTAAGCTTGTTCCGCGTAATCTAGCATTTTTGTTTAAGCAATGTGCCGGCACAGATTAAAAAACTATATTATCTATAACTATTTATATTAAAAGTATAATTAGAGATGCCCCTTTTCGAAAACTGTCAAATTGGTTTTGGCTTCATTCGTATCTACGTAAAACACCATGTGAAACAAAATGACTTCCATAATAAAACATGATTAAGACATAAAAATAAATTATAAACCGAATTTATAACAAAAGAGTTGATTTTATAACAAAATAAAGCAAGCAAATTGCATAAAAATTCAAATGCATGTTATTTACTGCGCCATGTAGAATAAAGGAAATGTGATGTTTTATTTATAATTTTTTTGTGCGGGTTGCCATAAATGAAATAAAATCGCTCACATTGATAACCAACTTGGCTATTATCCTACGGGCAACTGAATATATAATCTGACCCCAAATTTTTAGGCATTATGTAGCTTTAGAATTTCTATAAAATTAAATTTTATACGTTAAAGGGTTTTCAATTTTTTTTTTCAATTTTCTATAGATGTAACTCTACATGTAACATATACAATTTAACAAGCACAATATAACATACACAATATAACATGTACTATAAAGATAAATATTTATATAAATAAACATACACATTAAGTATAAATTACAAGCTTAATTGAGGAAAATCAATAAAATTAATAAAACAAAACTTAAGAAATATTTGCAGAGAACATTAATTGCGTACTTATAACATTAATTGCACTGCAAGAATATGAAATTTTGTTTGTTTGTTTTTTTACTGAACACAAATAATTTCCATGTATGTTAGTTTTATAATTTCTAAGAATTAGTATCCGAAATATATATCCAAATAAATTTAAAACGAGTATTTAATACTCCATATCGGTTATACGGACATTTAAAATCATTTACACGTATCTCACTGTTTACGTCATTTCTAGTTTCCAATTTCCAAACAAACATATTCATTAACAGTAAATTTGTCAGTTCATCCGGTATTCCTTTCGAGAGTAATTTATGATTCAACGTAATGTTCAGAATTTCAATCAGTTTATTTTCCAAATAACCCAAACATTTTGTAATTCAAAATGATTGTGTTTATGTTTGGCAAATATAGGACAGATTACGGCAAATTAATTATAAGGAATTTTAACACCTAATAACTATATTATACTAATATGTACATAAAATTTTTAATACCATATTTCTTGCATATTCTGTTCAAAAAAGAATAAAATTAACATGCAAGTATATTCTATAAATTAAGATTTCGTATAATTGATTATTATTAATTGCTCATAGCATAAGGTTTGGGTGAATGTTGCGTTACGGGCAAGGTATTGTTTTTTGTTCTTCGTGCTAAACTCATACGGTTATTTTTTTTTAAATTATAGCAAAAAAAATTCAATGGTAAATTGCGTTATAATGTTGCAAAAAATTTTTAAATTTTAGACTGGTGTTATCATTACAATGCAGCTTACTGCTTTCTTTAAATTAAATTTTTGGTGACGATAAATTTTAACAAACATAGGGGTTGACTAGCAACCTAGCTGTAAAAGCAAAAATATCACCTAAATAAAGTAGTGTGGCTAAGTAACATTTGTTTTACACGTGCAGAAAAACTGTGACTAAACTTAAGAGTTAATAACGTCAGAATTAATAATTAATAACCTAATTGATAGCTTTTTATACAGGCATTAAAGGACTTTAGGCTGCATTTCCAATTGGAGGCAGTTTTAATAATAATTCGTTTAAATTTTCGGCAATTTAAAGTATTTGCGAACGTTTCAGTTCAAAAAATTTAAGCAATTAGATTAACAACTGCATTAGTTAGTATAGATGAATACTTTCTTTTGTTCAAAATCATTAAGTTCAAAGCAGTCTTTAAACCAGGACTCAAAAAATTTTCATGTAGTTCCCTTTAGGTTTATACATTACATTACAATTAATAAATGTTCATGATAATTAAGCACGTCTATCCCAAGCATGACAATTAATAAATATTCATGAAATAATAATTATTCATGACAATTAATGATGATTCAGGAAATATTTTGGGTACTTTTATTTTAGTTTAAATTCTATGAACCAAAATAAAAGTAGCCAAAATATTTTCCTTGCGTTAGCATTAAAAAAAAACGTTTCATGTTTTTTATACAAAATTGGATGTAATCCTGAATATTTATTAGATTTCCCAAGTTTTTAAATAGTTAGGGTTGTTTTTAAAACAAATGAGTTTTAAAAAAATCTCAAATTAGATAAAAAGTTTAAAAAATCTTACTGGTTGTTCGTAAGACTCTCATTTTGTAATGTTTTGTAAGTATGGATAAGATCTATATCAATATTTTTAATTAGTAAAAAAATTAAAATTGCTTTTTCAAATTTTGCGCTGTTTGAAATACTTTGTTGTATAAGAGAAACACACCAACAATAAAGAAACACAACAATTTGTTGCTCTAAAGGTGCCTTAGTATAAAAGGTGTCAATTAATAAGGTGCCTCTACGGGTGCAGATTTTTAAGCACGGAAACCCTATCTAGAAGCATTTAAATTTAGAAAATTATTCCATAAATTTACCGTTCATTTAATATTTTTCTGAAAACATTTTATTTTTTACATTCAAATGTTATAAGTCCTTAAAAACTTGCTTGTGAGTTGTCAACTATTTTATTGAGATATCTTATAAGTCGAGTAACATTTGAAAGCCAATTTAAAAATATTTTCACTTAAATTTATACATGCCTTAACGAACGCAAAGAATAGTTTTAATCTCTTAATATAATTTTTTTTTGTAAAATAATTAACCATTATATTTATAGAAGTTGCATTCAAATTTTGATTTGATACCGAATAAACTTTGTACTTACCTAAAATCTAAGAGCGCCTCACTTTTAGGAACTCTAAAAAGAAAAAAAATATCTGTAATAAATATTAACAAAGATAATTTTCTAATTATAGCGGAAAGTAATTAAACTTTTATTAATTACGTTTGCATAAACAAATATTTTAAAGATAACTTTCATTGGGAAATAAATTTTAAGCAAGTATTTATCTTCTACGTAAGCGAAAAATGTATGGCCACAAGAGAATAATATTTCACTTTTTTTATAAAAACGAAAAATAGTTTCAATAACTCTGGAAGGCGTCTGATTATCCAACTAATTTAAATTTCTTGGTTAAGGAAAATACGTTTCCACAGTAAAGAATTTGAAAAGAAAAAAGAAATAACTGGCACAGTTAAAAAAAAATAATTGATCATAATTAAAGATACAAAGTTAAAAATTATTCAAGAAATTTGGAACAAAGCCAAGTCAAGAGTGCTCTAGCAGTTTACCGCAAAAAGTGAAATAAAATTTATTTGTCTTCCACAAAATGTGTTATAATTTTTTTCAAAACATGTTTAGGAATGAAACTTTGATAATATACATTTGCAGATTTATAAAAAAAATAAACAACTATTGTATTGTGTTGAACAGTTTATATCTTATTGTCATAAATGCAGTTGTAAAAAAGAGGAACTTTGCTAAGTGTGGTAATCTATTGCAATGTTCTTGTCTTACTGAAAATTTTAGCGCTGTCAGCCATAAGTTTCTAATTACGTTAGCTGTAGGAACTTTAGCTGAGAAAAGAGCGAAAATAATATTATGGTAAATCAGACATTTCTTAAGGATGATAGAAATTTTCATTAGTTGGGAGTCTGAGCGAAACTGTCTCTCCCAATATGGAGTGTCAAAGTTAATCAATAACATTTTACGCCATTTGTAACAACTTTATTAAGTTTCTTTAACCCATACATTAAATGTAACAGAATAAATCGTTTTTTAGTCATGGTCTTCGATATCTTGTTAAAATTTTCAAATTTTACCTCATTTATCAAATTTATCCCCCTGTTATAAAACTCTATTCTACTGCAAAACGCTTCGATGAAAACTACCGAGCTTTTTGATATTCCCATAAAACCAGAAACACGATAAATTTTATCATTTTCTAGTAGTTTTGAACATACTTTTTCTCATTGTTCAGTCTATTTCACTAAGGATAAAAAAGCTACATTTGATAGCCCAAAACAAGAAACAAAAAATCAATGAATTTATTATTTTTCTGAAAACAATTTATAGACTTCAAAACTGGCAAATATTTGAATATTTCAAAAAATACATTAAAAAAACAATTGCAGTTTGTTTAACCACTCTTAGTTTTTTCAATTATGGCTGTTCTTTGAGGGCAATGAATAATTCTATGAATTGGCAGGCTGCTAGTAATTGGAGCAAAGTATTGCTGGAATAACTTTCGAAAACTGAAAGATCAAAAAAAAAATATATGACTTTTTTAAATATTATAATCGTCTTTTATGATTATAATGGACGCTAGATAGGGAAAGGCATAATAACTGTTTTGAAATCCCAGTTACAAAACGAACATAAAATTTGGTAAGCGTCACTCTTTCGTAACACGACTCACAGCCTTAAAAAACAATCCTAAGTAGAATGATTAACAGCAGCAAAGATGAAACTATTTTTAAGCAACAGTAAAAAGCTAATCATGTCAAATATTTAAATCACTGAAAATAAAAATCTGGATGAAAACTAGAAGGACAAAATGGATGCTTGAGAAATCATATATTACATGAAATGAAAAGCGTTGGTGAAAACATTTTATCACAAACACTTTTTGTTTGAAAACAAAAAGCTGTCGTTTTGCTTTTTGTTGACATGCATTTCATTGGATCAGATTGACTCCAAACCAACAAATATGAAAAGGCCTCTTCAGAGATTTGTATGCCGTTTTACCTTGTTCAAAGTATAAACCAAACATTTGGTTGGAAATTTAAAGAGCATTGCAAGTGTCCACTGTTTGTTAATCGTTGTCGATTTGTCTAAATGGACTCAAACTAGAAGAACTGCAAATTTTGTAATAGATTGAAAAAAACTAGGCTACGTTAGTACTTTTAAATTGGTGCACTGAAAACAACTTGATTGTCGATAACTCTGCGGTTCGTCTATCTCGCGAGCTCACTAAGCACTTCCCACTAAAGTAAAGTTTGCAATATCAAAGGTATTGCAATATCCGATCATTTCAAATACAGGGTGCTAATTTTTTTTAGAATTAACGATCTCTTACTAAGCACTTCCCACTAAAGTAAAGTTTGCAATATCAAAGGTATTGCAATATCCGATCATTTCAAATACAGGGTGCTAATTTTTTTTAGAATTAACGATCTCTACTCACTTTTCTTGCGAAAGTACTGAAAGTACCAACTGTCATATATTAATACAATGCGACTTTTTTCAAGGATTGAGTAACTGTGTAGAAGTTTGATTCTCATGTAGATGTATTTTTAGTTTTGTTTGTTTCTAACCTTACATCAAAAGAGAGAAAATATCTTTTCCATTGATTCTGTCAAATCATTTATAATTAACAACATCCATTTTTTCCTTCAAATTATGAAACTCTGACGATCTCAGGGAATGATTTATTTTATGAATAAAATTCATCTATAGATTTTCAGTTAATATCATAAACAGAATTGAGAATTCGACAGCCTCGGTGAATAAAAATTGGGAAATTTTATTACCTTTATTCAATTACCTTTGATAATAAATTTATCTAGAATTTGCAAGTGGAATCGCATATAGAATATACAGATTGACGATTGATTATTCTGAAGTGTTTAACTAGTTCAATGTGGGGAAACGCCAGAACTACCATAAATATAAAAGACATTTGTTTTGCCCTTGATTTCATATTTCTGACAACCACGTGTAACCAGATCCAGAAAAAAACTGGAAACCTTTCAAAATTAGTGAAATAGACTCATCACTAAGGCATTCTAATATACTCTAATTGAATTTTTCTTACGATTACTAAAATATTTATTTTAACGTTGGCTTCCCGTTGGACGAAAAGGTTGACATCTTGTATGAGCCCTTGATCTGTATTAATAATCTATTCTGAGTTAATTATTACGACTCACTAAGGAGTTTAAACACTCTTTGTGGTTACAGAAAGTCCGAGATATTAAGGTTTAATGTGTTCTAATTGATCAAAGATAGGAAACTGTACCATGAGCAAACCCCTTATCTATGATTCAAATTGAAGCAAACCTTGACTGAGTTAAGTGTTCTCCATAAGTGTAAGAGCTACCAAAAACTTGGAATGCTTTGCTTTGGAATTCCTAAGTACTATATACCTGGAATATAATTGGCTACATGTATATACAGACAAATCATTATTTAAAGACTCAGATTCTGCAGGTAAGGTAATTTTTTATAGTCTCCTCTGTTTATATGCAACTTCTGAAAAAAAAAACAAAATTGTTAGTCCATAATACCTGAATATAAACCAGAATTTCACAAGATAATTAACCTTCTTTAAATATTAATAGAATTGATTTTCTGACATTTACTTTAATATACTTTATTATTTAATGCTAAACTGTATATCTAAAAACTTATTTTGGTGAAAAAAATTGAGATTCAAATGAAATGTCTATGATACTAATAAAAACGAAGATACTTTGTACTTATTCCCTATTTCAAGTTTCTATTTTTTTTTTAAAAAAAACTCAATAGTCCTTAAAATGAATTTGTGCTAAAATAAAATTTGAAACATGTAAGAGTTTCTTTTGTATCAAAAAAGCAATATCTGTATTTAAAATTATGAAATAAGAGTAATTTGTTTAATGAGATCTACAGCAAAAAGCAGTTTTATTTTTTATTGAAACTTTTAAGACTTTCTTCTTAAAATTAACAAAGAAAAAAAGTTCCCCTCAAAGTAACTTCTCATTTTGGTCTTAAAAACTTGAAATATATTCCTTTTCATCTTATGAAATAAAATCCTAGTTCTTTGAAAGATCTTAAAAAGACAATAAGAAGTCGCATTTTAAAAATATTTCATATTTTTAATGAAAAGAAAGAAACAAACAATTCTTTTATAATATTTTTAATTTCTTGAAAGAATTTCATAAAAACATAGTATTTATTTCAAATAACTAAAAGGTGTTTTTTATCGTTACAAATATGCACTTCATAAATTTTTCAAATTCTGTTAATTAATTTAAAAGAAATACAGAACTTTTATTTTATCCACATTATAAATAAAGTAAAACAGGTAGCTGCTTGAAAATTAATTTATTTCTGTGTAGTAAGAAACAATAATTTATCTTTTGGAATAACGAAACTTATTATGAAAAAGTAGTTTGTTTCATATTGTTTCTTTATTATTATGCAAAACTTTATTATCATGCAAAATAAGAATGCAAATTCTTTAAATATAAATTATTTTTCCTTTTATTTTAAGTGGGTATCAATTAATTTCCAATAAATCCTTTGTTTACTTATTTAACCTATCAAACTCGACTCCAGAATACCTCATTAAACAATAGACCAACAATGAAACAGTCATGTTCTTAAAACATGTATAGAACCAAGCAGCGTGTATTCAAATAAAATTCAAAATGCCTTTTGGCTTAAAAATTAATTTATGTTTGTTATAAACATATTTTCATGTCTTTAATTTAATTGTAATCAATTCTAAAACATTAAAAATTTCCTCATTTAGAAAGATGTTTCATTGTTCTACTTTTCTTTATTGCTTTTATTTTTAAGAAAATGTGAACTATATTACGATTTTTTTTCTCTTATAATAATAGTGAATTTGCTAAAAAAATATGATTACATTAAATATTTCTATTTTAAAATGCTCGAAAGTTTATTCAATAATTTTGATAGTGCCATGTGTGACTATAATGTTTATTTAAACACATGTATATATATATATATATATATATATATATATATATATATATATATATATATATATATATATATATATATATATATATATATATATATATATATATATATATATATGTTTAAATAAGACACATATAAAGAATAATTTTTATCTTAGGATAATTATTCTTTATTCAGAAATATCGCATTAATTTAAACCAATAGATGTGTCTTGATAACGACTATTGGTTTTCCCATTTTTAGTTTCTCTTCATATTAATTTTTATTTTATTATTTGTGTTTATATATATGTATATATATATAGGGGTCATTCTCACGAAAACTGTCATTTTTCAGTTCATAAAATCCCAAAAAAGTAAAGTGAATAAAAAGCTCTGAAACTTTTTATATTAATAGAAGTATGTAATGACATTATAAAGAAAGTATACATCCTATAAATTATACTTAATATTTAAATTAATTAATTTTTTAAATAATTAATTTATAATTAATTAATTTATAATAATTAATAATTAATTAATTAATTTAATAAATTAATTTATTAAATTATTTAATTTATTTTTCAAATTAATTAATAAGTAAATTAATTATTTTCACTATTTAAAAAGTGAGGGAATGACACTAACAGTGAGGGAATGATATTTTATTTTAATACATGTTGTTATCTAAGTTACATCTACCTAAAGTTTGAAAATGATAACATACTAAGTATATCTAATATTTATTATAATTTAGTCTTATATATTTAATAGCTTTTACAGGTTTGGGATATAAATTGGCTGGCACGATTGAACAAAAAAAAATTTATGATATACTCATCTTGAATCATTCCCTCACATCAGCATCATTCCCTCACTTTATACACTAGTGAGGGAATGACGAATTCAATAAAATTAAAAAATAACAGTTAGGCCTAATTAATTTCTGAAGTCAATCACATACAATTATATTCATACAAGAAAGCAACATATAATTATCCACTTTCTCGATGAAGTTGTATTTTATTTTACTCTAAAAAATGACATGAGGGAATGACAAATGAAAAAATTTTTACCTAGTTTTATTCATTCAAATTTATTCCACAGCAAAGCTTCTTTAAGTTGAAGATGGAAACATACTGCAATTTTATTCTATGATGCCAGTTGTTAACTTCTGAAGTTTTTATTAAAATATTTTTATTCTAAGAAGATTGCAGGTGATAAGAACATTGTTGTGAGGGAATGACGCGAAACACTGGGGACAAAGTTTAAAATAGTGCTGTGTTAATATTTTTATCAGAAATTAAATTTAAAATTGATTTTCTGAATTCTATATTTCAGTATTCTGAAATAAAAAACACGAATTTGTAAAAAAAAAATAAAAAATAAAAAATTATTTCCGAAACAATTTTTTTCTTTTTTTAAATCAGCAGTGGGGAAAAGTGAGGGAATGACATACTGGTATATTTTAATTACCTAAAATAAATAAAAAATAAAAATTTATAATTTTATTTTTATTCTTTTGTTAGCTTGCATTCTGAAGGACACTTTCTCTGAATTTTTTTTTTCGTAAGCTGTAAAACAAACATAAAATATACTGGGGACATGAAAATGACTGTTTTTGTGAGAATGACCCATATATATATATAAACACACACACACACACACATATATATATATATATATATATATATATATATATATATATATATATATATATATATATAAATAATGTACAATCAGTATACATACAAAACCATTATATGTTTTCGGTTATTCAACACTCATACATTTCATTTTAATGTTTTAATGTAACTCATTCGCAAAGGACCCTGTAAAAATTTAAGGACATGCATTTGTTTAAGTAAGTTTTTAATTCTACTAACTCACTTTTCTTTTAAATAAAAAAAGATATCACTAAATCCCTCTTTAGTAATTGCAACAATGTACGTAAATATAAAAGAAAAGACTACAGCTAATAAAAATAATGACTGCAAACTTTTCTTTTTACATTTTATACGAATTTTATACTTATTTAAATGCAAGTGCTTTATTAGACATGAAGAAACAATATAAATACCATTTTAAAGAAGAATTACAGAAACAGCACACATAAGAGACTCTTTCTAATTTATTGTTGTAAATAAATATTGTTTTCGTTTTTAGACCGAAGTTAATAATTTAAAAGTATATGCATAAGTTGTATAAAAGCATATGCTGTATATTTCAACTTTCATTCAAACTTCTTTTCGAAAGTTTTTTCTCTCAGAAACAATGAAATATTAATTTATTTTATTTTTTTAAGTTTAGATATGAGCAATTGTATGTATTATTTGAGCAGCATAACATTTGCGAAACAATTTTCGCTGAAGCATTTTTAAAGCTCTTAAAATTATTATATGAACCATTAAAAGAATTATAACTATTACCTAAATCCTAATATTTAAAATCAAACTCTTAAAATCATTTTTAACATGACAAATTTTTAAAAGGAAGTCAATAGAATTGAAAATTATATTTTGAATTAAAAAAAAGTCATACTTAAAAGTGATGTTGAAATAAATGGTGTCGTTTCTTACGTTAAGTTTAAAAATTTTAAAATAAAAAAAAACAATATATTAAAAGTTTTTCCATTTAAGAACTTGTAGAAAAATTAAGTTATTTTAAAATTCATAAGGTGAAAGTAAAAATAGGAATATTTCCCAGTTCTTTCCAATTTAGGAATTTGTAAAAATTAAATAGTTTAATATTCGTTGGGTGAAAAATTGTTCCTTGATTAAACCAAGCACATTTTCAACAAAAAATAACAATAAACTAAACTGTGGAATTTTACAAAAATAATTTCTTTATATTTAATACAAATAGTTTATTGTCTGAGAAACCTTTCACTGAGGTTTATATTATTTTCTAAAATTCCCCTCATCTTTAGTTACAAAGAGTTTTATTTAATATTTTACAGCATAAAAATTAAATAGCTTATACCATAAGTATTTACATTCTAGAACAAAGCTTTTTCATCTTATTATACTTCGAATTATAAATTTCCTGTTAAAAATCTTCATAAAAAGGGAATGTATGTAAAAATAAATATTCCTCTCATTTGTTTAGGTTTTATTTATTATTGAAAAGAGCTGCATCTAATGAAGACAAAAATATATTCATTGGGAAGAAAATAATTCCTAGACAATTTTTTTAATATCACTAAGTTTTAAGAAGAAGAATGCCGAACTGTACACGGAAAAAAATTCTTGTTAAATTACCGCACTGTATAGTTGTGACATTATTCGTGAAAAAAGAAACAAAATCTGGTTAATAATATTAAAATATACGGTACTTAACCCATTAATTTGGTAATTTCCCTGTTCATATGGTACCGGAATTTCTTTATTTTAGAAATAATTCCTATTAATTTAAAAATAGATAACTGAGAAGTAAATTTAACCGAATAAATGGTTTTTATGCCATGCTCTAAAGTATCATGATGCAATTACAAAATTTTACTTCTTTAACCAAATTTTTTCACACGTTATAAAACAATACTTTTTTAATATTTTTAACAAAAGCATTCACCAACCTGCTTCGGTAAAAATTAATTTGCTTTTCGGTGCAAAAAATTGAAAAAAAAAATTTTCAAGTTTTAATTTATCTTGGGAGAAAGAGAAGAAACAGAAGGAATAAAGATGAGAAACAAAACTAGTAAACCCACAGTTGCTGAGACAGAAAAAGATGAAGAACAGGCCAAAAAAATCCACAGTGGACGAGAGAGGCAATACAGGTCCATAATTTCCACTCGCTATGGAGAAATGGTGAGGAACTAATGTCATTAACAAAGGAATCAGTTTTCATGTGAATAAATAAAACGAAATTCCAAGACATCAAGATGAGCTGAAGTTAATGGAGTGAAAATTGACGAAATGAAATTTATGTTCAAGTTTCCATCAATGGGCTGTGATTGATGATTTCTCGCAATATTGATAACGAACATATCAATCATGTTCCTTTAGTCTAAATAAAGCGTGTCCAGTTTGTCTGATGTAGCCAAGATCGCACTGACTAGGAATGTGGTAATTCCCCCAGCGATTATCAAAACCAGCAGAATATTTTTAAGAGATTTATATTTAATTTTCTTAACAGGCATTAAAAGGGCTTTAAAGCAAAAAAGAAGAGGTCAAAAAAAGAGGTTTTAAGTAAAAAATATTCATAGCGCAAAGAAAAACTACTTTCGCAGAACATTCTTAAAAAAAACCTTATACTAGTACAGAGAAATAAAAATGAAGGAAGAAATTTTAAAAAGGAATTTTTTGAAGGAATTTTAAAAAGGAACTGAAAGCTTCATCGCCCTATTTTTATTATCCTGAAGTATTATTATTAATATTACTGTTTTCTCCATAATGACAATTAATATAGTCATTACCAATAATAACAAATAATTTAGTCAGAAATGATGCATTTTTAATGTACTGAAAAAAATTATTGAATCCCCCTAAAGGAACTTAGTTACAAATCATAATCAACACGAAACGTATTGAATACTAATAAATATAGCACTTGTTTGACTAATGAATATAGCACTATACTAATGAATATAGCACTTGTTTGACTAATGAATATAGCACTTGTTTGACATTTACTGACACGGTAAAAAATTTTAACATATCCCAACGCCAAAAATGGTGGCAACTACTTTGCAACAAAATGGTGTAGTGAAACGCCATACTTAACTCTTGAATCTAGATAAGATACATATAGGAGTCAGTAAATTTATTTTTGCGATGCAATATAAAGTAAAAATCATTAATTTAGAATGTATAGATACACTAATCCTTAAAAAAAATTAGTATATGAATCAAAGATCCGCATAGAACAGAGAGAATCTTAAGACAAATTCGAATTAGGCTTAATAGAACGAAAGTGGATAGAAATTATACATTATAAAATCATTTAATACAATTATTAGAGATTTAAAAAATTAAGTGTAATTATCCTTAATACGCAAGTAAAAACACACATACATATTAAGCAGCGAATTTTTGTTTCTGTTGATGAATCTCATCGTTGAAAATTACAGCGAACTCTTCCCAGCATATTCCAGATTGCAAACAAATTACTCACATTATTCTACTTGGCGTTTCTTGATATTCAAAGATTGCCAAATGCTAACCTTGGTGTTTTTGGATATGAAAATATTTTTTGTATGGTGAAAAAGTTTGGTGTAAGATTAATCAATTTTAAGTGTTTGGAGTTAAATTATACATCCTTTAAATCGAATACAAATGCTCGATTTGGTGCTAACTCTGCTTAAAGTGTTTCTTCACACAATTTTTCGGGTTGTTTAACATCCTAGTTGGATAGAAATTACAGCACAGTTATTCAGTATAGGTTCAAATTAGTGCTATATTATTTTCGATTTTAATCCAATCTATTGTACTTAATTTTTATATTATTATTGTGTGAGAAAAGTGTATAAACCGAAATTTGGTTTTATCATTTGAAATTACATTTAGAACATTGCTGTAAGAAAATCAGCAAGAATTTACTAAAATGTCGAATATTATACAATATCTTTAGAAAAACATGTAACACGAAGAAGAACAATTAATATTGTCCTAAGCACTAAAAGCAATGTAAACCACAAATGTAAGAAAATTATTAAACAAATAATTTTATGTCTGCAATTATTTCGAACTGAAAAATAAATGAATTACTTTAGTTTCCGAAAACATATTATTATTGTGTTCAAAACTCCATATGTTAAATACTATTTAAAAATTTATTTTCTAATAAATGCATTCTAACGTTTCTCAACTTTATCCAAGACTTTATTGACTTCTTACATTGGTAGAATAAATCTTCTATCATGAATAAAAATCTTTACCGGTGCTTGTATTCGTAGAAGAGAGATTTTACAACACATTCCTTTTCACCTCAGACATGAAATATCTTCATTTCCCTGGCGCACACGCACCATAGTTATGATTCCCATGGGAAATGCTTTACACTTTCGATTCCAGAGAAAGCGCTGGTAAAACTTTATTTTCTCTTATAGTCTACATTTTGTGAAAAATAGAGATTTCAGCCTAAATTTCTGGTCATTTTTAAGATTCAATTCAATTCCTGATCCAACAATTTTTCTTTTTTTGAACATGAAAAAAAATCATTTCTTGTTCGAGATTAAAAAGAAAGGTTACAGCAAACAATTACAGTTACAAATAAACAATAAAATTACAAATAAACAATTAGAGTTTACGTAAGAAAAAAGCAACTTTAATGTTTTTATGGTGTAATTTGTTATTTTCTAAACGCTTACTATACATTGCTTTAATTTTTACTTACAATAATGTTTAAGTCCTATAGATGTTTAAGTCCTATAGATGTTAAGTTGAGATGTTTAAGTCCTATAAGTTATCTAAAATAATTTTATTTTTTAAATAAATATTTAATCATGAAATCATGAAACAAAAATTATTACTTATCTCCAATCAGAATTTAGATGCGAGACCAAGAAAGCTAGCTTATAAATTTAAACTAACACCAGCGAAAATGTGTGTTAAACTATGCCTAACTTTTTTTCTTATTCAATATAATATTTTAAATATTTTACAACATCTTATCTTTTTTCCTAATTTAGCTATCATTGGGGAAATCTGTGGTAAGAAGCCAAAGAAGCTCGCTCAGATTTCCTTCAACTTTTGAAATGTAACCAATCGCGCATACTTTTCGAGCTATTCCGTTTAAAAAAGCAGTAGTAGTTCAGAAGATAGAGTGCTCACTTCCTAATGCTCGCTTCCTAACCCAAATTCGAATCCCAGTGACCGAATTCACTGGTCAATCATCCTCAGTCATCAACAGATTATGAATAAAGTTCCCCATTCTGTCGGGCTAACCTGGGATGGTTATCGTGACTTTCTCTCTCCATAAAACGCAAATTCGTGTTAGCTCATTCAAAAGGTAAAGGCATTTTGACTAGTTTGTTCCAATTCTTTTTCATGAGTTCCCCTGTCTTCTGAGTTAAGTGCATCAGCACAAGACTGCGTAGATTGCAAAAATGAGCCAGCTGTTCAACACTAGCTGTTAAATGCAACAAAATTCAGTTTTAAGTTTGCAAGTAACGTCATAATTCTTTAGTGAAAAATATTTCTTTAGTAGCATTTTAAAAATTTTTGTCAGAAAAACAAACCCAAACACAAAAAAACTGAAACCATTTAGAAAATAAAAATTCAATTAATAATTTTCGGAAACTTAGGAAGCATTCTTACTAGGTCTAAATCGACGATCGACGTTTGCGCGAATCAAGCTTTCAATTTCCCAATACATATCCCATTAATTTACATTTATAATGCAGTCGGAATCTATTATAGGAATAACGATTTCCGTTACATTTTTTTGAGAAAAAACATTTGATTAATTTATGCATTAAGCAATAATTAGAGAATAAACTATAGACTTTGAAGCTATATAATATTTAAAATATAGGAAATATTTGATACCTATAATAGCATGACAATCTTGTTCACTCTATTTTTCTTATTAAAATAGATACGGGAAATTGATATACAGCGGGCAACAAAAAAAGGACCACCCTGATTGCGGCTACCACCTATATTTTGGGGCTCCGAAAACCAAATCAGTTGAATAAAAGTTTCGTTCATTCAAAGAAAGTGCTTCTTCGTGTCTAATTCCGTAATTTAATATATCATCTGCACTAATTAATTAGCATATTTGAGGTCACTTCTTCGAACCATTAAGGTTGAATCCTAAAACGCGAAGATCCGATGATTAAATCAAAAGTTATTCAGGTTGATCCAGTTTTCTTATTTTTTGGTGCATTGTACCTGGATCTTCATGTACAGTCCCAAATTAAAAAAGTAAACACTCTGAGTAGCTTTTGACCTAATGATTTTATTTTACCAACTGTATCTCAGATCACAGCAATGATAAAATTTGCACTCAGTGATGGTTATTACCTGTAATCTATTGCGTGCAGTTAAAAGCAAATTAATATCTCTTGTATTGTCGAACGTTTCAGAGTATCCCAAATATATGCAGAGGAATTTTTCTGATTCTGAATAATTTTTCCTGATTTTCTGATTTCTGAATAATTTTTTCCATTCAATCGCATTGAGAAATAAGACACTTTGATACTTGCATTTGAAAGCAAAACTTATTAAGTAAATTGCAAATTTTCATTCCCGAGGTAAAATACCAATTTTTAAAAAAATAATAACTTCTTCTTACGAGATTTAAGAAGATCAATAAAGTGCGTCTTATTTGTATCTTGAACTGGTGTAAGGTACCTGCAACAGGTACTTTTTTACATCAGATAGCATAAATGTAAATTCTTGTGTACTTTGCTACATACCAGATGTGAAAAAAATATGATATTCTTAGTAAACCTCTAAATTTTTAAAAATTTTCTAAACTTTTATTTTTATGATTCATTGGATTAACTTTAACCAAAGCCGGCAAATTGTATCAATATTGAACTTTTTGCACTACATTCATCTGCCGAGTCTATGAGAAAACTCAAAATAAATCAAACATGGGGCGGAATCCAATGTTACAGGGACACCTTGGATTACCTTGATTAATATTTCTAACTTTCGCCAAAAAAATTATATTAACGAAGAATTGTAAAATGCACTTCTCATAAAATTTAGAAGTAATTAAAATTATTGCATTTTGCATAAAAAATCAAAATAGGCTCAAAATACGACAATAATTCTTAAAAATATGCGTGAATCAATACACTGTGAAAAATTTTAGTACATAGTTGCCACCCTTTTAGGTGTTGAGGTAAACTGAAATTTTTCACAGTGCATGTTGTCATATTATCTATTTGATTTACCTCTGTTACAATTTTATTTACTTAATTTTTAATTTTTTGTTGTTTGTTTAATGACAACACATATTGTCATGCGTATTGGAATCAATTTCATGGCTTCATTGCAAATTATTTCGCTTAAGAAAGAAGCACATATTTAATAATATATCCGCATTAGTTCTTTCAAACAATTGATGTATTTGGTCAATTTTATATAAATTTTTGCATGATTGCAATAGTTCGGTACTAATAAATGTATTTAATTTACCTCAAAACCAAAAATGATGGCAACTATGGACCAGAATTTTTTACAGTGTAGAATTTGAAATATTTTTAGCAAACACATTTTGTTTTTAAATTGCATTTACAAAATTATTTTAGAATGACAAAGAACGATATCCCTTTTGAACTCTACTCTAGTCCACGCACATAAATTTAAGAAATTTTCAATTTAAATTTTTATTTAAAGATATGATTTCCAATTTCAACATTTAAAAATTTCCAAATTTAATAGTTTACGTATTTTGAAGAAATGCAGGAAATTCAAATAGGTAAAAAAAACATATTTCTTTCTTACTGCTTTTCTTGTTATTTCAAATTTGTTCTGTTGAAGAAAAGAATTACTCAACATTGCAACTTTGTTCCCATTTTTCATCAAACTATTTTCTTTGTTTAAAGAAAAAATTATCACTCGCAATTGGTGGCGTTATACATTTATCTTGCCTAAGGAAAAAGGAAATTTAAACAAAGGCAAACAAGTCTGTTTTGAATTTTTTCTAATACGAAAGCAGTTTCATATCAATAAAAAAGATTTATCTATAAACATATATGTTAAACCAATGAATATTTGCATTGGAAATAATTTTTATAGGTTTCCCTGGAGTACAATTCTGATGTTTTTAAAAGAAATAAAATGCATTTTGAATCCAAAAAAATTAAAAACATCATTTCACATTTCTTCTTTTAACAGAAAAATTTAAGAAGCATTCACTTTTTTTCAGGTGGTACCAAACATTGTGTGTTAAGTCTTATTAGAATGGTAAGAAACTATTAGATTTGAGATTATTTGAGTTTGAGTTTTGCTGTTGAAAAAAATTTCTTCTAAAGCAAAAATTACGCTTGGTAAAAGAAAGAATTTCATTATGTAAAATGCTTTTCACAACAGTGCCTTTTATATGACTTAGAAAAATAAAAAGGTTTTTATATACTCTCAAGTGGCACTTCAAAGTAAATTTAATTTTGGCCAAAAGTTTTAGAAAATTTGCTTTTTAGAATATATTAAATTCTTTCAGAAAAATAATGTTTGTTCTATAACAAATAAAATGAGTGTTTTAAAGAAAAATTTAATCTTTAAGCAAAGCAAGTATTCACAAGACAATTTGCGTGAAGTTAGAAAAGCTTTAAAAATAAATACACTTAGTCTAATTCAAAACAATGATGAGTTTTTAAAAAATTATGAAAGAAGTTCTTACTTTAAAGATAAATACGTTTCATATTTACGTTCGAAAAAAATCAAATAACCTCGTTTTTTAAAGACACATTTCTGTTTATTTAAAGTGTTATAATCCCTTTTTTATTCAAATTTTAATAAGATAACTAGTAAATATTTTTAGGCTTTCGAAAACTTCAAAATGACTAAACCTATTCCTTATCACCATTTTTTTAATATATATGTTTGATATTTTTTAAATGCCTATCCTGATTAAATTAAGGAACTATGAATGTGTTATATGACCTAGGTCTAATCTCAATTTTGAGTTACAATTAGAAAGAATGCCATGTGCAGAGAATCCTGTATTCACTGGTATTTTGAGAAGTGCTTGAATTTTCTGGGCTAAAGTGATCACATAATCTCGAGAGGTTTATGTTATCATTAGCTTGAAAAAGAATAACTATTATATACTTATATTGTATACTTGTATACTTGGTATATAAACAGAGTGTGTCAGATTTTAAATTTAGAGGCAGTGACTATTTTATATATATTTGTGGGAAAAGTTGTTGCTCTGAAGAATTCCTGTAAGGTTTGAAAAGTATATTAACTTCTATGTTATGTTTGGTGATGTTTAGTGATTATGTTAGGTCATGCTTTGGTCTAGCCTGTCATACGGAGAAAAAAAACAAGTGGAGGTAATGGTCTAGTTATTCATAAGGAGAATTTTATGCAATAAGAGTGTAAATGCTATAGTCTAGTAAGTCATAAGGAGAAAACGCATAAGTGGATGTTATGATCAAGTCAGTCATACGAAGAAAATGTATGAGTGAATGCTAAGGTTGAGTGAGTCTGAAAGTGCAACTTCTACTCAGAAGTGAGGTTCAAAAACAACAATACAATAACAAGTAGAAACAGAAACAATATTATTTCAGGAATTTTCAAATAATATAGGAAAAGTGCAATAATAAAAAATTTATTTGTTTCGTATATAAAAAGTACAAAACATATAATTATTTCCAAACAAATGAGTAAAACTCATATTGTGATTTATTTATTTCTGTATACCTCTTCTTTGTAATAAATTCTACATAATTATAATACACAGTAAATTGAACCTTTTGTGCACTTATACAATTGTAATTAGAAAAATAAATAAAATTTTCAGAATGTAAATAATAGTGACAATGAAAAAACTGTATTCTTAAAAAAATTTTATTATTTTTTTTACATTTAGCAATAACTTATTTGATTTTTAAAACATTAATAACTTTGCAAGATATTTATCTGGAAGACATGAACAATAAATAAATATTAAGCTGTAAAAAATCGGCACTATTAAAGAAAATAAATAAATAGTAAAGATCAAATCATTTGCGGAATAATCAAGGAGTAGAGCAATATATTAAGTTTAGTAAAAGCAGTTTAATCTCTACATTGCAAGCAGCTTTAAGCAATCTAATTAGATAAGCTTTGATCTCTAATTAACATTTTACGTGATTACAAGCCTCACGGTCATGTGACAATACAAGGTAAATTTAGGTTAATGCAGTGACATACAAAAGCCTGCTTAATGTAGTTCAGTTACTTGGAAATTGTATTGAAACTAGTATTTACATGCCCAATTTACAGGTATCTTGAAATGTTTCTTGATGTTGTCGATACAGCAATGTGATGGAAAAAATATTCTTTCCTATAAAAAGAATTTTTTATCTTAATTACATCAATTGTAACTTATGACTTATAATTAGTTTAACTTTATTCAAAGGTTGTGTATTTATTAACTTTGACAAATAAATTACTATCTCTTTATTTGTTTATTTAATAAAATTAAATTTGTGGCAGATAATGAAACTGCGTATTTTAATTGCTTTTAGCAATCTAAATATTTAGGAACTTCTAAATTATAATGCATTCACGTAACAAATAGCTAGAATTATCTATAATGGCATATATTTGTATTATACAAAACACTATTGTATATATTGTCACAAAACTAATTAAATTTCTTTTCTTGTGTTGGCAACGAAAGGTTGCTATAAGTTAGGCAGAGAAGAGTAATTAAAAGTAAGTTTTAGTTCATCTAAACGAACTGACTGTTTTACATATTTTTTAAGTCATACTTATTAATTTACACAGGTAACAGAATAATTTAAAACTTTAATTAAGTTTACAGAGCCAGTTTCCATAAACCTTAGGCAAGTTTGGATGCTTGATATTTCAGATTTTGTTAAAATTTATTATATTTCAAATGTCTATTTTTTATTCTTCGTAAAAAAAATTTGCGATTTTTTGGAAAGACAAAATAAAGATCATCCAGAATTTTGGGGGTAAAATACATCTATTTAAATACGGGAATTGATCTCATTTTGCATTCTACTACTTGCACCTTAACTATGATGACATTATTGCTATCTCAAGTACTTTGCCTCAGAGGTCAAAAGTGTTTCAAAACTCCTTTACTTAAATCTATATTTTAGACTTTGGCCGCCAAAATTTACTCGTGTCACAATGAGCAACAAAGGAATTTATTTTTGTGACTGCATACTAATGAGTAGACCAAAAAAACATCACATGTGGGGTATACATTTTGCGTGGCCTTAAACTGACCTTAAAAAAGCGAGAAGCTGAAATTTTTCTTGCTTTCAAAGTCATTAACTGCCTTCACCAAAACTTAACAAATATGAAACATACATGTATGAGATATTGCTGGAAAAAAGCCCTCTAAATATAGCAGAAACAATATTATATACATATATATATATATATATATATATATATATATATATATATATATATATATATATATATATATATATATATATATATATATATATATATATATATATATATATATATATATATATATATATATATATATTTCTGGATATTCGCAGGTGTTTCAAAAGTGCTTCGATACTTACAGTTTAGGTGTTCGAAGGAACAATTCTATTATTTGTAAATATTTTTTATTAGGGTACAATATATAATAATTAAATAATATTTAACAATATAAAATAATAAACTAGAGCATTCAATTTAAATATTCATCGAAGTAAATATTCATTAAAGTCATTAATACAATAGCAACAGTAAATTAATTTTAGTTGTAAGTTTACAGCTTAATTTGCATAATTTTAGATTCAAGAGATAAAAGCAATGCTTACTTTGCTCAGAATACAGTATTGAAGGAAAGGGCTGAACTTGACTTCACTTAGATGTTCTTTAGGCCATGAATTGGGCACCCTTTTCCTCATCTAAACAAGGACAATAATTTCAATCATAAAATTTAAAATGTTATGAAGTGCTCCCATCTCCCCTACATAAATCAAATCTTAATCGCACGGTAAAAAAAATCATTCTAGTAAACCACACTGTATGATAAATGGAAATTTTTAATAACAGAAGTGATTATTAAAACCTGGTTTACCCGAAGTTCTGGATTTCGAAACTATAGTTCTTAATATCATACATTTACTAAAAAGTACAAAACTGAAAAATAAACCTAACTAAACTAAATGTGCTTTTATAAGGTATCAGGAAAAAAGTAATAGATTTTACCTCATTTTACAAATTATACCACACGTTAATTTTATTATTAATTTCACAAAAATCATTACTAAAGCGCTTCACTAAAAATTTACCGAGCTTTTTGGTGTTCCCACAGAACTACAAAACCGATAAGCTTTACCATACTTTGGTAGTTTTCACCATACTTCCAGTCTTATTGCTCCTAGAAATTGAATAGAAAGTTTAGAAATTGAACTGCTTAGAAATTGAAAAACTCTATTGCATATATTTTGAACTTCATTTTAGGAAAAATAGATTAAGACCAAATCTATTCATTAATGACAGATACTCGAGAAAACCAAAGAATATAATGTTGATAAGTATTTATTTCTAAAAAAAATTTATTCAATAACTTATTATAGACAAAAAAATTTAATTTCCTTAAGAGGGATTACCGTTACAGATTTTAATGATTGATTTTGATTTTTAATATTTTACACGCTCAGAAAATAATATTCATTATTAAATTTGGAAATAGTTTTCTTCATCCTTTGGAACTTATATTTAAGAATATTTTCATTTCCAATCAATCATTTCCAATAAATCACAGTACAATGAAGTAAAGCTGTAATAGTTAACTTGAAAAGCAGCATAATTTCACTAGAATCTATGGTAGTTTTTAAGAGTGATTCCACATTAAAGGGGGAAGAACTTTCATGAAGCTTTCATTTTAAATATTTAACTAGTTATAACTTTATGTATATTGCAAAATAATCTCTGATGGGTTGCATTGGGAAAATAAAAACTTTTCTAATAACTATGCGTTATTATTTTTTTTATCTTTTGACATCTGACATTTTATATAGTATAAAAAATATATTTAATGAAGGTATAAAAAATCGGTGAACCAGAGTTTTTCATCCGATAATAACTTATAGTATCTATAACAACACCGAACAAGAGTAAACGCAATATTCTCACGTTAAAATACATTTATAATGACGTACTTAAGTTTCCACAAATCAATTATGTATTTCTTTCTGCCTGAATTATTAATTTCTAAAAACTCGAAAGCATAAAATGCTAGAATGATTTGACAATTTCCTTTTGGGGATAACTTAAACTTTGGCTTATATCATGCAAAATTAATATACTTTTATCTTTAGATACTCTGTAAATAAAGCATAAATTTCATAAAAATATTCATTAAAAAAACGAATTGAAATAATTTTTATCTCCAAGTGCTAAAATGTATTAAAAATCATTTGTTAAGTTGAACTGTTCTCATAAATTTGTATTCCTTACAATACCACTGACTTATTGGTCGGTCTACTTTTATTTATATATACTTTAAATGTTTCTCTTGATATACTCAATGGTTTCAATAATAATGTTTTTAAATAATTATTAAACTTTTATTGTGCTCAAGAAAAGCTTCCAAGTGAAAATTAAAACTTATTACGAGTTTATTACACCAGTATGCTACATTTTCTAGGTCTATTAAATAAATGAGGTCAATTGCGTAGAACGAAAATCCGGAAGAAAGAGTAAAGTATGTTATCCGTAATTACATGTATTTGTAAAATATCTATTTGTAAAACATACATTTGTAAGACGTGTGTTTAATTGCCTGAAGAAACATACAGTGTTCGAAATTCTGGATCAAATTACAAAATCAATTACCGGCACTTTTCGTGTTAAATACATTTTTCCGTAATATATTATACAGTAATTTTTACAGTACTTCTTATTTCAATTTGATGAGATTAGTAATTCTTACTTAATTAGATTATTAATTTCAATGATATTACGATAGTTATTACTGTAAAAATTGCGATATATTAAATTTTTTTTTGTTATCTAATATGTTTTGGTAAAAATGGATTTACGATGAGAAGTACTTTTTCAAAGGTGAATTTTAGAGACACTAACAATTTTAACGAAGCAATCAAACTGGTTTTTCATTATTTTCTTATCTATATCATTAGTGATGTGATGGTTTATTTGGATTGCGCTTTTTTATATTCATTTGCTTTTCTTGTATTTGTATGGTATGCAATTTTTACTTCAAATTTATTAAAGATTCTGAAAACATATGTAAAGGGCTGAAGATATGGAATATACAGTATATAACATGTGTGTAAATTAATAAAAGTTTTTTGTATATAAAGGCACAAGTCAAAGCATTAATGAAGATTTATATAAATATTTTTTATAAGTAATTTACTAAATTATGAGCTGTAAAATTTGAAACTCATATGAGATAATATAGTAGATTAAATACATAAATTGAAAAGTGTTAATTTTAAATAAGAAAAAATATTTTAAGAAAAATATTTCCTATTTTCTTCAGTATAAAAATATTTAAAAAAATTTCAACGAGAATTTCAGACAAAAAGGAATTCTTTAAGCAAAATATGAGACTAAATAAGTTTAAAAAGGAAGAATAACCTTTATTAAAAAGAAATTGCAACAAGAAAGAGTAAGAAAATAGATTTAGAATGCTTTTCTAAGATTAATTAATAAATTCTTGTTTTATAGAATTAAAAAAAATCAGTAAGCATGTTTTATGTTGATATGAAGAAAAAAAATTACTCAACAAAATAGAAAACAGCAACAAAAACAATGATCTGAAAGTCTTTAAATTATCAAACAATCAAAACACTTTATCTTTTTCCTGATACTAATTTATTTTATTACTTAAAGTTGCAAAAAACTAAAGAATTTTTAAATTTAAGATAAAATTTATATCTCATCAACAGAAAAAAAAATTTTTCAATACAAGTAATGAAATATTTTAACTATATAATTCTTTTGTAATAGAAACAAAAACTTCGTGCTTCATTTTTTCGAACAAAGAATTATGCTTTAAAAGTAAATAATCCAATAAAGAAGTTTCTTAATTTTATTTTTGGCAAAATTAGTTTTCATAAAATATTAAAAAAATATCACTTTATTTTTAGTCCTTTGCTCCTTTTTTATTTAATACACTGTAAACTCTTATTTCATATAAATATTGTCGACACCGGTGACCATCTGGTTCACCGTTTTAAATAAGTAGAATTTTATTTATTTCAAGATTTAAAACCATACAGTCGAAAATCAAGACAATATGTAAGTATAGCTCAAGTGTGAATGGATTAATTTTGTTTCTTACATGTTCGTATGGTATCGTGGTGTTATCAAAATGTTTATTTAGTACAACATATGCTATTATTAAACGAAAACAAAAATGCTTATTACCTCAATCTCGCTTCAATTAGTGAATAATTAGTGAAATTAGGAATTTTTTCAAAGTCAAACTGTGTCCTTATTTGTTATTATTAATTGCCAATGAATTTCATTTGGAATGGTTTTTTCGCAAGAGCAAAATGAGCTTAACTGTTAGAAATTTCTTTAAGTTAAAAGATTACAAACTGAGTTTTTTTTTCATTTACTTAGTTAAATTTACTGAACATTAACAGTAAAAGTACGGTTTTAATAAGAGTCATAACTCTAAAATGCAGCATTGGAGATTGGAGAAAAATTAACTTAAAGAATATTTTTAGCATTTTTCCGAATTAGACACAAAACTGACACAACTGTTCTAAACTGGATAAATTGCGAGTTAAGTGTGGGAAATTTTTTGAACTTGGTGGGTCACTTAACATATATGTTTTATTGACATAATCTCAAAATTACTGTTTTTTTACTTGTGACACTTTTCTTGCCGGGGTGTGATATGTGATGAAATTTGGTAAATGTGGTGCAGTTTGGTAATTGGGAGAAAATTTGTAAATTTTTTCTTGATAACTTAGAGCATGGTCCAAAAACAGTTTTTTCTTTTCATTTATTTGGTTAAATTTACTATTCAGTGTTGTACTTCTTACTAAATGTGTGGATATAAGAACTATAATTTTGAAAACCAGCATTTCCAGTAAACTATTACTATATGAGCGGAAAAAATGCTAAATGAATGGTTTAAATTCTGCATATTTTGGCTTTAATACCAGAAATGTAGTTTTTTTTTACCCGAAATGTCATTACCATACAGTACAGTAATTTTAACAGAATTGTTTCCTCTGTACGTTTAGCCAAAATCTTAAACAAATAAATATTTTAAATGAATAGAATATTTAGAAATTTAAGCTTTTATGAGAAATTGTTTAAATGTTATAATTATATATTTAAATGGTTTATTGTTAGTCTCAATCTTACAAAAATTTCCAAATCTTTTTTTTTAATTTAACATTAGCTTTTGGTTTAATAAACAAATTATAATGCCGTGAAATTTTTTTCCTTAAATTAAATATGTTATCCGTTGTAGTGATGTACAATTGCTTTTTGCTTTATTTCCTTCGTATAAACTTTTACAAGAAGACAATTAAAGCTTTCCAACAGAATGCATTTCTTATTAGTTCATCCAACAATTTTTCGTGACCAGTTTAAATAGGAGAAGTTTAATGTTTCTATGGGCGATCAACGAATGTTTCTATTTCTACCAGGATTGCTAAGTAGTTTAATTTTCTTGTAACGTAGCTTTACTTACAAATTCAAACCATAAAAGAAAGAACTACTTTATTTTTCTCTTGAAAATTCCCATCGATTTCCACCTACTATCATTAAGGAAACAATATATTTAAAGTGTTGTGAATTTCTCATTGTAACATGCTATACTGATGGAAAAAAATTTCTCCCTTCTCTCGCTTTTTCAATTAGACTATATACTTTTATTTCGTACGTATATATAAGTGCATGAACTGAGAAAAAAGGTATGGTCAAAACTACCAGAATATGACAAAATTGTTTCTGGATTTATGGAATCACCGAAAAATTTGGTAATTTTTCCGAAGTGCTTTTGGGATGATTTTGGCTAAATTAACAACAAAATATAGTCTTATACTAATATGTGATAAATTTGATAATTTTATCATATCTTAGAGTATGGCATAAAATCATTCATTCAGTTAAAATAATATTTTACTTCTGCATATTTTGTTAAATGCGTGGTAATGTGGATCATAATTTTTAAAACCAGCAAACTTTTCAGTAAACCGTTACCATACGAGCGGTAAAATTACCAATGGTTTGAAAACAGTATATTTATGTTTTATTTCAAGAATTATGTTGTTTTTTTACCAGAAATGTCTTTACCATACAGTACGCTAACTTTAGAATTTTTTTTCTTCGTGCACTGTTAATTACTTCTCGGGAATTTATCGAACAATTTATTTAATTGTTATTTCACCATATTAAAACAAAGCAGTCAAATAACCATGAATATGGTACATATTATAGCCTAGAGGACTAATCTGTCACTCTCATGACCAACAAAGCTGAGATTCGAAACCCAACGTTAACAAAACAATATTTCTTCATCAAATATATTTTTTGTAGTTTTTAAAGCATGCTATTTGTAAATGGTTAAAAAAATAGTTTCGTATTCCTGGTTTTATAACCATACTACTTGTAAACGGTTTCGAAATCGTATAGGTAAAATATTTTCATTACCGTAAACTTTACTGTTAATCGAATGGATATTTTGCTGTCGGGTTTTTTTACCACAATTTTAGAATAAACATTCTAACAGTGTGTAGCATTTGATATATTTTGCAGCATATATTAGACTTCAGAGATGAAGATATTTCTAATGTTTCATGAAGAAAATTAAAACGTTTGGAGGACATTTAAAAACATTTTTTTATTAAAAGCATTACATAAACAATGTATGTTTACTTATGATATTTTTTGAGGCCCGGAACTTGGTTAAAAAGAATAATCAATGAAAAACAAAACGGTATTTTCCATGTCTTCCAAACTAAAAAGCAAATGCTTGGAAAATCTGCGAAAGAAGTAAAATAAACATCCCGAAGGCATAGCAAGTAACTTATTGTCAAGATGTTCAATGTTTTGCGGTGCAATAAATTTTATCGTGGGCTTTGACGCCTGAGGACTTGATCTTACAAGAGATTGCAATGCTTTGTTATCATTTTTTTTCTGGAAGAAAGAATTGTGCTGAAGTGTTGCGCTCAAAAAAAAACTCTCTTTTATTTTTTGTAGCTTTATTGAGCTTCAAGTATCCAATAAACATAGGTAAGTGACAAAGAATGTTGTGATTTCAATGACGCTTTATAAGTATTGTATGTCAATAGTGCAATAAAAATGTCAGTGAAGATGTCAAAGAAATCTTTACTGCTGATAACATTTACTTTGTAAAGGTTTTTTTATAGAAATCGTGTTGTTTTGGACTATATTAATAGATACGAAGAAAAGTTTTAAAGCTTTTTAAAACTACGTGCATTCTTTTCGAGATTTTGTGTTTTTGTACATTCAATAAGTAATTATATTTTTTGCAAATCTATCGTAGCTTTAAGAAAAAAAATTAAATACTTGCTGGCTCTGGTTGAAAGAGTTATACTGGAGTTTGTAAAACTCCCGTCTCTCTCTCTATCCATGAAAGAGAGAGACCATGAAAGGAAAGTACACTATACCATCAGCACATAACATCTATATTCAAATAAAACCTTTCATTAAATCAGGCAATAAGCAATGAAAAAAACATTAATAATGTACTATGACTCTAATATAAAGTTTGTGGGAGGCAGAATTTCTGAACTTAAAAGTTTTATTTGAAAAACATTTTGCACATCTCTGTAATAAAAATTTCCAAACATTTTTAGGAGATAAAAAACTTTTTAAACTGCATACAAAACGTGCTTTTAAAATGTCACAGAATTATTTGCGGAATGTAGATTGTCGAAGATAGCTCTATCTGAAATGATAGAACTGTTTTTAAATTATTCACAAATATACATATAATTCAACATTTATACTTTCAGGAAGATTTTTTTTTATTTTTATAAGTATGGAAGAGTTGGTACCTGCATAGTATTTTACTCAAGAGACGCTGCTTTCTAAATCCTTTTTGATGAAATTTTAAGCATTTTATCCTTCCAAGATAGTTTTGTCAGGATGTTTTTATCCAAAGATTTAAACGAGAGCTTATTCCCTGCAAATAGAAACTGACAAGAAAAAAATATAAAAGTCATAACTAAAGTATAAACATGGAAAAGAAAAAGTATTTGAAGCAAAATAACACTACTATTTTCAGTTTAATGCCCATGATGGATGTCGGTTAAGACAGATATAAAGCATTCTTTTAAGCAATCAGTATTATCCTTGTCTTTTGGTGAGAGATATTGCTTCCATTGTGAACCTTAACTGAAGAAACTTTAAACCAATTACTTTTTATTAAATTATTTTTATTTTATTACGAGAAGACTGTACTTCCTACTGTAGGATGCTTACAAAGTCTAAGAGAAACTTCTCAATTTTTTATTATAGAATAATTATTACCACTACAATTAACGCAAAAGGCAAGTTATTACTAAGCAATTTTACCCTAAGGTGAAATGTTTTTATAACCATAATATTATTATTTTTTTACAGCTGGCACTGAACTTTCGTTCTTCGCCTCTGAAGATGGCGGAAGTGTTGCCCAGTGAGCTCCTTTGAACCTAAGTCACGGAGACGAGCAACATTACAAATGCCACACTGCCATAGATACCCGCTTATAGGGTGGGCCACATTCACATATCACACAACAGAGAACAACAGAGAGAGAAAAAAAAACATCCATGCAATGAGCGGGATTCGAACCCGCAACCATTGGCCTCACTGTCAGGCACAATTGAAAACACCTTTTTGTATCTAAAGCTTTTGATCATGAAACTGCATATAAAATATAATTTTCTGAGACAGATAATTTACAGTGTTAAGAAATTATAAGTTTTCAAATATCAGTGTATAAAAAATAAACATATATCTTGCTTTTACTTAAATTATTTTTTATATAAGTTCTTAGCTGATTATGCATTTTGTGTTGCATTAATATTATTTCTTTGAACTACCTATCGGTTCAAATTTCGTGTATTTTATCCATATAATTGAGAAAATAGAACCAAAAAGAAATAAAGTGAAAATGAAATAAAATAAGATTTATGCGAATATTATTGGTTTATCAATAATGGAACTTTAAAATGTATACCTTTAGAATGTTAAAATACTGCAAAACATGAAATACATTATGAAGGAAAAGTAGATTATATATATATATATATATATATGTACAAAAGTATATTCAGATTGAACGACGGATATTGTACGAACCATTCTTCTAAGCCAAAAAGCAAATAAAGTTTGTTTATAGACTTAATTCAGTTAAAACAATGTGTTTTTCATGTTGTTGTTAAATATAGTTAATTAATTGAGAGTTATTAAATATTACGTTATCCACTAAATTAGTATTCTAGGACATAACTTCTCTTCAATAAAAAATCTTATTTCCTATAACCATCTATTCATTAAATCTAATACATAAACACATATTATATGCATCATCATTATATCCATCATCATTATATCTATTATCATTAAATCCATTATCATTATATCTATTCCCATTATGTGTTTCAAATTGCTTTTACTAAAAATAACTTAAAATTATTAACGTGAGGACTACGAAAATAAAATTGGTGCTTTAAAAATAAAGTATGGTGATTATGAAAAGAAAAAATTTATTATTACTTGATCAAAAATAAATTAGCCAACTATTTAGTTGAAGAAATGACTGTATTTCAACAGGTGGGAGGTAATGCTTTGAACAATTAATTTCCAAATTAACAAAATTGAAAAAGGAATACTTAAAGCATGCAAAAGTTAGTTAGTTTACATTGAATACAAATTACTTGCTAAATTAAAAATCACTGCTGGTTAAAATTCAGTTACTTTATTTAATTCTTAATTAAATCATCTAATTTTTCACACAAAAAAAATTATCCAAGTAAAATTTGCATCTAATTTAAAATTCTCTCATAATTATTCACTTAAATTATATTTTAAAAATAGCTGAAAAAATCCTTATTCATGGACTTTCAGTCAATAGGGAATATATTATACAAGCCATTTTCTGATAGAAAATATTTGTAAAAAGAAGCCATTGTGATATGAACAGTTTAAATTTGTTTAAACAAAAATGTTTCCTAAAATAAGAATATTTTCCTGAATTTCTGCATGATTTAATTTGTAAAATTAATTAACTTCTAATTCCTAGAAATCTGAATGTTTAAATTTTAATTGAAGTTACATTATTCAGTTTTAATTAATTTTATTTGTCATAAAATATTGAAAACTCAGAATATAGTTATTTACGCCTTTGTATTTATAATTGGGAACTTACTGATATTTCTAACAGTTAAAAAGTTAAAAATTAAATTTATTTTAATAGCACCTATATTTTGGCTTGTTTGTAATAAGTACATCGTCTAAATACATTTACATTTGCAATTTTAAATTTAAAATTTTTACAGCTTTCTTAAAGAACATTTAAAGTGCTGAGATTAAATAGAATGTTCTTAAGAGATTTAAAAGCATAATTAAATCCTGCAATTCAAAAACGAATAAAATGCTTATAATAGCAAGTTTTTTCGTCGGCATTTGTGTTTAAAAGTATCTTTATCTCCCTTTGTGTTTATGAGTAATTTACACATCTTTAAATATTCTAAATATGCCCAAAGTTCTTAATAATAGTAATAAAACTATTTTTATAAGATTCCAGAACATTTAAGATAATAGCATAGTTTGTATTCGCCCGTTTTTAATATAATTTTTAAGCGACTGTCATTTGTTTAATAAACTATCTTATTTGTTCTTTTCAGTGTATTAAATCAGATTTTTAAATCTTTAAAAGGACTTTAAACACCAAAAGAGATTAAACTATGATAGCTACGGCATTAAAATATTTTATGGCAACATTCTTGTCACTCTCTCTCTTCTCGTAAATATATATATATATATATATATATATATATATATATTCCGTATTTTCAGAAGATACTTTTCCTATACTGTAAAAAATTTCGGTATAAAGTTACCATAAAATCTCTTTACCGAAACATGTTTAGGAACAAAAAATCTGATAAACAGCAATTTATATAGTAATATTTACCTCAAAATTACTGAAGCACTCTAATTAAATAAATATTACTGTAAAAACTACTGTATAATATTTCACAGTAAAAATTGATTTTACGGATGATGCAAGCAAAGTATCTTTACTTTATACCATAATTTGATTCGGCATTTTTTTACAGTGTAGTGAAGAAAAGAAGGGTGTTAATGTTTTGAGTTAAAATAAACAAAATTTTGTCCACCACTACACAAAACTAATTTAAACGCATATAATAATGGTCGTATAGACGAATGGTCATTCTCTTAAGCGTATAACAATAGTGTATGAGTGTATAACATTATATATTAAGTAAGTGTATAACAAAAAATTTTGCTTATGTATGTATAAAGGCACAATTTTTCAAAGAATATAAAAATTTCTCACTATTTAAAAAGGGGAAAAAGCAACTTATCAAAGTATTTCATAGTAATAACTACAATATCTATACCTGAATGATAGCGTTATTATTATTTTTATGAACATTTATCTTAAAAACTGATCAAATGGGAACAGTCAATAGTTTGAAGAAAAAATATCAGCCTATTATAAAGAGTGGGCAGAACTTCATGAAAAAGTTTTTAATATCTTTGATTGGGCTTGAATTAATATTTTTAGTTTTAAATTTCGTAAGCCATATGAAGGAAAACACTGAGCACCAAATTTTAACTTTCTGCCAAGAAAAATCCGTTTTAAGTTCTTTTATAAAATAACAAAATATTTTGTCCAAAGCAAAACTTATAAACTTTTAAAAATAGAGATCCATTTTGTACTTTATGTGAGGAGAATTAAATAGAAACCAAATAACATGTCTTATGTGAATACCCCTTTTGTAAAAAAATCATTGGCGTAAATATCTGAAAGCCTTTTTTATACTTTTAGAATGAAAAATTTTAGGGAGAAGTATTCATACATAAAAGCAGGAAAAATGTTACTCTATCAGTAAAACAACAACTAGTGCAGTATTTTATTTTTTTGTGCATATTTCAAAATCACGACAATGTTTTGTAGGACACATTGTTATATCCATTGCAAGTGATGTTCCAATATTGTAATAGAAAGTTGTACTATTATATGACATTATAGACAAAAATTTTATAATTAACATATTTAATTACCTGTTTGCAATATTTTAGTGATGAATATAGTTTATTAAATTTACGGTTAAAGTAGTTATTACAAAATAAGTATTTAAAATTAAGAAGATGTCATAGAAATTAACTTTTTGGAATAGCGATAATAAATATCTCTATCCAAAAATATTTCATGAGTTTTTAAAGAAAAAGTCGAAAATGAATGAAAAATACAAGTTTGTTTATGAAGTTGGAATGGTTACCAAGCAAAAAGATTAGGTTTATATTTTATCTCTGTAGTCAGAAGAGTCTTTGCAGAAGCTGCGACATACATAAAACCAAAACGCCATGGTAGTCTACCGGAATCTTTTTGCATGATAGTGCCTGACACCATACTGCTATTCTGGTAATGTCAATATATAGCTAGGATGCACTCTAACATCCTCTATACAGACCATGTTTCTCCTACTGTTATTTCAATATTCTTAGTGACTTTAAGAGAGTCATTAGTGAATGTCGGAATCATTCGGACTTTAAATTGCTGAAGGGGTCGATTCGTCAATGATTTATCACCTAGTTGATTGATCATCTTGTCTCTCAGTGCAATAAATGTATTATAGCTTTCAGCAATTGCTTTTAAAGAAAACTCATTCCACTGTCACCTTACAGTTGGTGTCCGATTTTCATTTGGCTATCCTTCGTATGTAAATAAAACCTTACTAAAACTTAGAATGATAATCAAATTTATCGTAATATAAAGAACTGGAACTCAGTTGTTTTTGCAAAATAAGTTGCTTAGAAAATTAAATAATTGTGTAGTAACTCTATTTTATTGCACATTTTGGTTACCCTTTAACTATTACAATTGCATTTTAATTGATACTAGGGAATTGATTTTAATTTCACTTTTAAGTATTTTAATAACTTTTTATCGAAATTTAAATTTTTTAAACTTTTAAATGTATGAATATGAAGGAAAAAATCCATTATTTGTATTTTATTCCATAAACTGTGCATTTAGGAGTTGTTTACGTAATATGTATTTTAATATGCTGTAGTTGTATCTTTAGGGAGGTAAAAAAAAAACTTGAAAAAGAAGGACTTGAAAAAATTACTTCTTCCTTTTGGTATTTCTTAATGGAAATACTTTACAATGACAACAAGAATTTATATGTATTATTTTTTGTGGTAATAATATACACTTAACTCCTAATAATTAATTAAATTATAAATCAAAAAGCGAGATGCTAACACCAATAAGAAAACTGATACCTTATGAAATTATTTATAACAGAGCTATTTTTTTCTGCTTAACGAAACCAGAAAAATCTATCGTAATTATTAATTTTATAATTGCCACGTAATTTAAGGACTAATGAACTTTGTTAGAAAAATCAAAAAATAACCTATTAATAATAGTTATTTTCGAAATTGCTATTAACTGTCACGATAATGACCCTCCTAAGTTAGAGAAGTATTTGTTAAAATAAAGACAGCAGGATTTTATAAAAACAAAAAATACTGTGCATTTTTTTATATTTCACCTTATCAAATAATACTAAACTACTTTTTTTATAATGAAATACTGATTTTCAAACTACTTACTTACAAAAGAATTTTAAAATGCAGTATTTTATTAAACAAAATTACTGTTAATACTCAATTTGTTTTAATTCAGTTTAGGGGAATGAAATCTAAATGATGAAGAAAAAAATATTTTTTTCTCCCTAATGAATAAATGTTTGTTTATTATTACTTTTTTAATTCCAAATACAAATTATACATGCAAATTTCAATGCAGGCTTTTATAATGAGAAATTTCTCTAAAATAGTAGTTAAGGCTTTCCGAATTTAATTAAACTAAAGAAAATGAATATAAATCTGAGTAAATAAATTGGGTAAAACTACATTATTAGCATTTACATAATTTTACATCAAAACAATTAGTAAGAAATAGCAAAATGTAATACTCTTTTTATATTATTTTTATTTAAAAAAGCAAAGTAATGGAGAAGGGCAACTTTATCTATTATTGTTAAATTAATTTAATATTCTTTTATCTTTTTAAAATGACTAATTGTAAAAAGATTTCATCCTCACATTTTATTTCTAATTAAATAAAGGGTATTTGAAACAGTTTATTCATGTTCCCATAACAGATGCATGAAAAATTATTAAAATTTAATAACAATGGGAAAACAAATAATCAGTTAAATTTGGACTACTTGAAATAAATATTTTAACAGATTTGCAAACTCACAATACTTTTCAGATTAGTTTTGATATTTTATCTCATTCACATTTTTAAACTTTTATCATAAATTCATTATCATTCTATTAACATTTCACCGAAAAGTTATAGAGGTTCGTTTTTTGCGCTTTTTTAAATGTATTATATTTTTCTTTTCCTACAATTTAATACAATATGTGTTTTTAAATTAGTATTTAAATAAAAAAAATGAAGAAAAATAATTGATTTTCATGAATTTTTATCAAATAAATAATAACTATGCAATAATAAATAATAATTGTGAATAATATTAACTAAAAAATTAGTAACAATTATGAATTTGAAGTTTTGCATAAAAAATCGATAATAATTTAAATCTGCGGCTGTTTTTCGCATATCAATTAAATCTAGCGCATTTATAATTTGAGAAAACTCTCATAGATTTTATAATGTTAATACACAACTAACTTAAAAAAATTACAACAGAAAGTAAAGGAAGAGTCGTTGGTTATAGTTGAAAATTAATTAACTATAAACAAGTTCTAAAAACGCAAGCTTTTGTAGCATTTAAAAGCTTTATGAGAGTAAAAAAGTATATAAATTAAATCACTTCATATGAGTTCTTCAAAAGCAAAAATATTTTCTCTGGACATTAAGAAGAAAAACATTAATTTTCTAAGAGAACTTGATGTTCGCATTTTTATTTTAAAACATTTTAACTCTGAACTTTATTTTGTAGTCAAGGAATGGTTAGTAAGAAGTGTTTTTAATCTAAGAAGGAATTCTGAGAAATAGAAGTAATTAATAATTTAAATTAAATGTTATAAACTATCCAAGTTACGAAACCATATGCTCCTATGTAAAATATTAAACTCTACCTTCACTTTAAGTAATATCATACCGTAAAATATTTAAATTCATGCAATTTATCTTTGAAAATGATAAATACGCTTACATTTGGAAATTCAAATTCAAATTTTCATAGCTTAATATAAGGCGGTTTAATTTATGTATGCTTCTTGAATGTTTCGCTATCTTTGTATTTGCACTAAATACAAAAAATAATGAAAGCTATGAGAACTAAATTTCAATTAGGAACTTAATCAGAATTTTAATCAGAACTTTCATTTTATACAGAAAAAATGAATTAATTTTGTATTACTTGAAATATGTATTTAAATAGTTGCAAATTAAAAATGCTTACCTGATTGATCTTTATAATATTTTACTATTTTTAAGTTTATGATTTCTATCAATATTTTATAAATGCCTAATTTTCATCATCGTAGTTTTCATCGAAAAATAATGATAATTTTTCATAAGTATGATACATTTATAATCCATAAAACAAATACATTAATATTTTATCAAAAATTAATTTTTTAAGTAGAAAACGTTAATTTATCATAAAATGATTATAAAAAGTAAAGAACTTTATATGAAAGAAATTAAGGAATAAGGAATAAAAGATCAAAAATGAATTATTGTTTATGCATAAAATAAGTGCACCATATTTTGGAAACTTTTCAATTTATCAAATTTTATCAAATTTTTTATAATTTGAAAAAACTCACATAGATATTTTGTAAATAAAAATAAATTTTTTCGATATATTTTTTAAACAAATGGAAGATAAGTTAGTTATAGATATTTGTCTATGAGGTTTATTTTAAATTGTTTTGAGATGCAAGGTTGCTTTGATGGGATGTTTAGTTAAAATTAATTTCTGAAGTAACCCTTAAAGCATCAGCCTCCGAAGGCTTATAATCAAGGTGTATGAAGTTGTTATATTCACACTTGAGGCTGTTTTGGAGTTGAGTAGACTACCTTAGCTCTACCTTAGAGCTAGAAATCTACCTTATTATTGTTTTTGAAGAGCAGAGGATAATTTTTCTACACTTCAAGCAAGTAATTATATTTGTGGTATGAATAATTTCACCACATTTCAACTAAAAGTATTGCTGATTTATATAAAAGGTTGTTTTCATGAGCTATAAATGCTATTGAAATTGAGGTATATATTTAAGATTTGTTTGGTGCAAAACATAACCTCATTTCCACAGTCAGGTGTATTTTTTTCACCTTTTAAATTCAAAAAGAACCTCAAAGACACTTTTTTCCAGAGAGGAGTTGAAATTCTGCATGATCATATCGTAAAGACCTACCCAAAAGCACACTAATTTCCATGATATTTAAAAGCTTCGAAAGAATAAAAGAATACCGAATTAAACCATTTCATGGAAATAAAAAAAGAGGAGCAATAATTTTTTTAAAAATACAAGAGCAAAGAGCTTCATGTTTACATGTTTATTTGAAAACATTTTAATTATAAATATCATTTTATTTCGTAGTTAAAAATTGTTATAAAGCTGAGTTTTAAAGCTGAGTTTATAATCATGTCTTAAATTATTTTATTTTTTCAATATTCATCTTTTAAAATGGTAAAAGAAATATATTTAAAAGTTACAATTATTTTTTTATATCTTAATATAGACATGTCTTAATTTCCTACCATGCATGTCTTACGATATTTATATAATTATAATTAATAATAATAAATAATTTTCTTAGCATTTATTCAAGAAAATCATGATTAAAAGAACACTTTTATGTTTATTTTATGTTGTGCGGGTTTTTTTGGTTTATTTTTGTTATTTATTTTAATTTTGTGCGAATAAGGTTCAACGGTGCTGGCCTAGCAAGCTTCAGAAAACCAATTAAGAAATTTTAACTCAATTAGCAATTGACAATTGGGTACTAAACTAATTGCAGGATCACTTGGTTGTGCATAGCTTTAAGGCTAAGGTTTACAACCACCTGAAGCAAATTTTGGAGTGAGCTGTAACTGCAAGTGAGATGAAACGTTAACATGTCATGTACTTCCACATTATAGTGTTTACGTGGCCATGAGTACAAATTATTTTTTTATTAAAGTGAATTTGATCTAAACTGAAATGTAAGAAATTATAACCAAAAAAGATTGTTCACTATTCTTTTTGTATAAAACTAGTCTGATTTTTAAAAACCTTATGTGTATATTTGATCACCATTGAATATATATTTGAACATTATCTACCTCTTTAGTTTCGCTTAATGTATAAATATCATTAACTTTTTATATGTCCATTTAAAATTCCTTTGTGCCATAGCTTACAAATTTTGACTTATAAAAATTAACATATTTTTACCTGATAAATAATCCTCTAAGTTATTTTAAACATACTAACTATACTGCTGCAGAATAAAATTTGAATTAAATATGTGGAATTTACATAATGGTTTTGGGAAGAGTTTAATGGAGAATAAAACAAATCTTGTATTCACTAATTCTGATATTTATCAGTCCTGTCATGTCAAGATTTATTTGAACGCGAAAAACTCCTTATCTAATATAAAACGAAATGAAAAACTTAAAACAAGGAATATTTACTCAAAGGAATTATTATAATTCTGAATTTAAATGACTGTCGCAACCTTTGAAAAAACTAACTGATCGAGAAAAAATAATATTCCGAGATGCAGTTGTATTTATGCAAAAATTTTATTCCAAACCGAAAAGAGTTTTGTATATTTCGAACAATAGTAATAACTAAAATGCATCTCATTAAAGATATCTCTCGCTTATTTATTTACACATTATATTACTCTCTTCCTTTATTTTTTTCTTCCTATTTTTCAATTCCAAAAGCAAATTGTGACCATCATATAGCATAATATATTTAAAACTTCACTTTTTTTGAAGATATTAAAATAAATTCCAGGTCTAAGACTATTACAAGCATCTTTTGAAAGAATATTTAAGCAAGACAATTCTATCAAACTCTTAAACAAAATGAAAAAGAATTGCTTATTGTAAAGTAAGTACAAATTTACGAATTTAAATTACATTGTCATCATTTTAAATGTTGCCAACATTACTAACTGTGGAGATCGTTTAAGTTATCAAGCTTTCATCCAAGCCATTGTTTCAAATTTCTGATTAAATAGTAATTAAAAAAGTTTTTTTGGTCACATTTATTTCATTTTTCTATTATATCTTTCTCATAAAATATAAATCTAAAAAAGTCATATTTCATAAATCTTTTTTTTTCGAAATTAATTCTTGAATAATAAGGAAAATTTTAAAAACTCCTCGAAAAAAATTTTTTTTTAATATTTGAAATAATTTATCAAAATTTCATCCACAAAATTTGAATAATCATTCTCAATAACCGGTACCTGAAATTATAATATGCGCTATTAAAAGTTCCTCCTATATGAAAGAAGTAATGACTTTCCTCAAATCATTTTTCTTCATCGAAAACCAATAAAAGTCTTCGAGTAAAATGTTTTTACAAAAAAGCCGGCGAAGCCATCATTAAAAAAACTTTCCTAATATATTTTAAATGCATAGAACGAAACAAAGTGTTTTCAGTTTTTTGTAGAAATTATTAAATATTTAAAATCATTTTTAGTTCGTTACTTCGCTCTAACCATAGTTTCATTTAACGTTTTAAACAACTTTCATCAAGTCTGAAAAATCATGAGACAAAAATTACTAAAAAAAATTAACATAATATGAAGTATCTTTTTTATATATTTATGAATCATCTATCTTAAATTATATTCTATTCTGTTGTTTGAGTTTTATAGCTAAAATAGCTTATTCAGGTTTCAAAGAACCACCGAAGCTAACCTAACAAACTTCAAATAAAAGAATACTGAAAAAAATTCTGAAATATGAATTATTATTAGAGTTAAAGACAATTAACTTAAGTATTTTGTGAAATTTAATGTTCACATAGTTAGTGAAAATATCTGTGATTAAATATAGCTTTTTCTTCTACTAGTTTCAGACATTAATTTTTTTTTATGAAAGTGTTATATTTATTTATTTTGAAGATACTTTAACTTTATTATTCATTGTGACTCCAGATTAATAATTAAAGACAGTTATTAATGAACAGTTAGGAATAAAATAAATAATTTAAACATTTATACATCACTTTTTTGGTTACTTGTGAATTTATCTTTTTATTAATGTTCGTTGCATTCATTAGTTATTCTTAGTTAACCTAATCTGATACACGAAAATAACATTAAAAAACCTACATTCTCCAGATTAGCTTAAAAAATTATATTTTTAACTCTCTTTTTTCATATTTAAATTAATGTTCAATACATGATTGAGAACGTTTTGTTATTTATTTTTATTTTTCATAGAATAATGTTATTTAAAAAAATTCTAACACTAATTTTCCTTCTGACACATCATAAGAAAGATTTAAAATATATGCCACAAATCTGACTAATGTGATAATTGAGGATTACTGCAAGAATAGCATAAAAAAATTGGTAATAATTGGTTTGGTAGTATAGTAAATTTGGCTGATGATATGCTTTTTACGAAAGATTTTGAAACCGAATGATTCTGCGAGCACTTTAGTCAACTAGAGTTTATGGCCTCTTAACTTTTGTTCTAGGATAACATCTTCTCACGGAAACTTTTTTCCCTCCCTAATCAACAGTCTTTTTTTATATATATATATACAGGGTTTTTAATAAACACCAACCTTAATACGTATTTTTTAATGCTTATCGTGAATTGAAGTAAAAAGTATTCCCATAGAGTCACAAATTAATATTTGAGAAAAGAAAAATACATTATTGAAATCTAAATAATAATAGTATTTGTAAGCGGATGCACTAAACCCCAAAAATTGCTTGATTGAAAGTTGAACTTCGAAGGTGTTTCTATCTATCGTCTTTAAAATCCTTTCTGTTTACTCCCACAATCAAACCAATTTTGTAGTTTATTGTAAAAGTGTACTTTAAAAAAAATACATATAATGTCACAAAAAAAGACAAATGCTATAATGAAACACCTTCTTCAGTGTCAATACTCCGGGTTTCAACGTTAAAGAAAGTACTTCATAATAATGGTAAAATGATCGTATGTCTTTTTTACTGAATTATTTTATTTTTCAGTTATTTTAATTTAATTTTATGTACACAAATAAAAATTCCGGATCGAAGTACCAGCACTTTGTCAGCATCATTCATAAAATCCCTTTTCACAATACAATATTATAGTACTGTTTATGAAATTCGAGTGATTAAGTAATTTTACTGTATTGCTATAAAAATTACAGTGTATCAGATCTTTTATTACGTAACATGCTCCGGGAAAATGGATTTTAAGGAAAAAAGTACCGGCACCCTGAGCACCGGTACTCTTCACCATAACTAGATCCGAAATATTTTACAGTTTGCAGAGCAAAATTAGTTATATTTTTGAATGGAATTAATTTTGAAGTATGGTAATAAGGTTAAACATATTAAGGTAGTCCAAGCGATATTGTGGTTCAATCAACATAAAAATTTTAACAGTGTATTTAGCAGAAAATATAATTTTCTAATTTATTGAAGGTTAATTTGTTAATCATCATGTAATCAAAGTAGCAATAGAATTGAAAACATTTTTTAAATCAAAACTTAACCTAATTTTATGTTTAAAAACAATACATAAAAACATCTCACTGAATCATTTTATTGAGTTGGAAATTAAATGCTTTGTTGCGAAGTGTATTTTTCGAATGATTTCTACAAAAACGACAATGATGTATAAGAGAGTTATACATAAAAGAGTATTCTGAATTTCCAAATCAAATTTTGCACTAAATTCTTTTCTATAAAATTTGTTATACCTCCGTTTTTCTACTATACGTCACAGTTTCTATCTCAATTCAATTTATTATTTTACCAAACTATTTTTACTGTTTTCATTGTTTTTCCAAAACGGTTTTTGAAATAAAGAAAATTGTAAATGTTTCCTGTCATGCAATATTACAAGCAATCTGGAAAAAAGGAAGCCATGTTTAAAGTAAACAATTTGCGTTGACAGTAAGAATAGTTTTTCTTAACTCCTAAGCAATAGCTATCTGAAAAAAGCATGTTTGTTTTCTTACAATGAAAAAAACTTTTATGTGAATGAGAATAAGGAATGAATTTAAGGAAAACAACCGTAAACTTCATTTAAAATAAATAGAATGCTATTCAGTAACAATTTAAGGCTGTCAAATGTTTGTATTGCTAGTGGAAAATATACATTTATGTTAACGCACACCAAAAAATGTACCTAAAAAATTTACAGCAAAATGTACTGACATTTTAGAGTGCCATTAAAGCTGAAGGTTGCAAAAATTAGAAACAGAAAAAAATACAAATATAAGCAAAGGAAAATTAAGTCACAGACATAATTTGAACCCTGGGAACTTAGTTAATAAGCTAATGCATTAACCCGCAGCACAATCTGTATGATTTTTTCGAATTCGATGAAATGTTTTAGAAACTGGTCTCAATGTCATAGCAAATGAGAAAAATTTAATTAAAAAGACATTCATTCAAAACATTCTAAAAAAACATTCTTCTAAATTTAAGAAAAACATTCTGCTGAATGATTAGTAATAGTGATAAATGAATAGCATTAGAAGTAATTATAATATCTTTAAACGATAAAAGCAAATCATGCCAATGAATTTTGAATATACTAAAAATTAACTTTCGGTGTTTGAATTAAATAGCTTTAGATGATCCAAGAATGAATTTAAATACTTTCATCAAATTAATAGGATCATTGAATAGTTGTTAAAATTATTTTCGCTTCCATTTTCATAGATAAGAAAAACATTTATTGTATTAAACTTAATTTTCTTTAAAACAATTTTTTTTCGATACATATATGCCTAATTGTATGATAGTAACACTATATTGTGCAGCAATTGGGCTAAATAAATTTTTGTTTTATTTAATTGAGGATATATTACATTCTTTCATAACTTCTAAATTAATTTAAATAATGATAAGCAATGTTTTTTTTAAAAAAAAACCATTTTTTATATTTCCTAGTTTAGCTTCATGTATGCAGCTGTATATATTGCATAGTATTCAATTGCATCATACTTCTAGTATAAGTTTGATTAAAATTTGTAGTAGCACAATAGAATCGAATTTTGTTTTACTTTAACTTTCTAAGAAGTCTCTTTGGACTTAAAGCAAAGTTATTAAAGTTTATCAAATGGCTTTAATTAGAAATCAATCCAAAAACAATACAGACAGTATGAACAACATAAAGATGAAAGAACAAATGAAAAAAGCACATCGGTGAATGGTGTCGGACCCAAATATTGCAGAACCCAAAGAGGCTTGACGCTTCCTTATTGATGCAAGCTAATAATATTTATTTTAATATTTACAAAGAAATAAATGAACCCTTACAAATAAAAAGATTTTTACTATTGATGTTTATTACTAAAATAATGCGAATCATTTGAAACTATAAATACTATTTCTTTTGCTTTTCACTTTTGAACTAAAAAATAATATTCGCTATTTAATTAAATCGCATGATACACTTGTTGATATGTTTCAACTAAGTGTTCGTCTTCTTTTTTCTCAGCACTACGGCTTGTAACTTGTCAGACCTGTTTTAATTCATCGAGATCTCCCATATGCCAGCGGTATATGGGAGTATCTCTGATATGGTACTTAAGCGAGTTACTACGAAATCAAGTATAAATATTTTTAAGACGAAATACACGGCACTTAATTCAACCTAAAAATCTAAGTCACTTATTAAACAAAACTAAAAACAACATTCTAACGTAGCTAATTTTTCTAAAAAACGAAAGAAAGAAAAAGGATTAGAAACACTCTAAAATTTTGGAAAATTCTTCTTTTTTTTTTTTTTTTTCGATTCTTGCTCATGCGTTTTAATACCTTAATATTATGTAACCAAGTGTTTAATAGATAATATTTTAGTAAAGTTTATTAGTAAATACGTAATTACTCGAGATTCAATTTTTAGTATAACCCCATACAATTTACTGCTAGCATTGAAAAAACAATTTCAAATTGACTGAACTCATTCAACAATTAACATTGAAAGTAAACTGAATGTTTAAAACTGGGGTAATTACAAAAATATGTACTGTGTTTTTTTATCATATAATTTTGTTTTCTTATAAGCAGTTTCTTGGAGATTTTTTAAGTGAGATATAAGCTTTTCTACTTTTTTTAAACATATTAAAAATTGATATACCTAAAAATTCCAACTTAGTTTTGTAAATATTCAAATTCTTATTTTATTATTCTTATTTTGTAACTATTTAATTGAAGAGAAGAAAATGTATGCTCTAAATTTAACTTTTTGACGCAGACGGGACACTGATATCCCTCTTATATATTTTTTCTGACGCACTAATTGCAAACGAAAATATATTTTTGGACTTTTTAACTCTAAAACATTGTGTAATAGTTAGTAATAATTACTGAACAAAAACATTTGTTAAATTATTCAAATTACATCTGCATTAAAATACAAAATACAAAGGTAAGTAGTTTGATTAAAAAAAATTTATTGATATGAACTGAAATAAAGAAAACAGTCATAAATTTAAAACGTTTTAAACATGTTTTAAACAACGTTTTAGTTTCATGAGTTTAAAGTTAAAAGTATTAAAAAATCCAAGACCATCACTCGATAAGTAGCCAGAAAAAATTTTAAGTAACTGATTCATCAAGTAACTAGATTAAATTTAAATTCAAAATTTATTAAAAAAAATATCAATTAAAATTGGGGCCGAAATGTATTAGATAAGATTCGTAACTAAGCTTATAAAAAAATAATAATTATCTTTAAATAAGCGAAAGTTATTAAGTATAGCATTTTTAAATGAACTGAAATTTTTTAAAAAAAACAGTCATAAATTTTAAATGTTTAAACAATTTCAAAAGTTTCATGGGTTTAAAGTGAAAATTATTAAGAAGTTCAAGACCATTAACATATTGTTAGTTGAGTAACTGGAGAGAATTAAAAGTAACTGGTTCGTTAAGTAACTGGATCAAAATTAAACGTAAAATTTAAATTTAAATTATTACGAAAAAATTAAACTGAATTCTGGCCGAAACGTATAAGAAAAAAATCATAACAAAGTTTATGAAAAAAAACTATAATTATCTTTAAATAAACGAAAGATATTCATTACAGCATTTGTAAGTGAACTGAAATTTAAAAAAAACAGTCATAAATTTAAAACGTTTAATTAATTTCAAAAGTTTCGCGGATTTAAAGTGAAAAGTATTAAGAAGTTCAAGACCATGAATACATTGTTCGTTAAGTAACTGGAAACGAAAGTGATTAGCGAATCATTAGCACTAAACGCTCTATTGAAAACTAAATAAGAAAAAAAACTGTTCTTAAAAGGTTATCTGAGAAGTCTGTAAATATCATCGATTCATTAACTATTCTAAGAGTCTTTTAATGTTTTGGAAAATAGCGGAACAAAATTACTTAAAGACTTCTAATGACCAGAGCTATCTTGAGGAAATACAATCTACAGCAGCTGCTTCATTTGTGCCTTATATGACTTTAAAACTTGGCCCGAGTCTTCTTTTATAAGAAAGAAAATTATCCAATACTTAAACTCGAAGGAACTTTTTAAACAGAAGGGTCTGCTTCAATTATTTTTTATGAAAGAAAACTGCTACAAACAGAACTTATTTTTCTGGTTAAAAAACATTGAGGACCTGGCAGAACGCTTTTTCTAATAATTCCAGCAAGACGTAATTTTAAATCAAACAAATATTTTATGTCGCACGATGCCCTGATCGAATTAAAGATATTGTAGATGTTTTCAATCTAGATTTTTATGATCATTTTGCTTTTGTGTACAGAAGAAAAATTTATAATTTACAACTAACAATTTTCCTACATCATTGAATCCCCTCTAATTTACTTTTTATGACTAATTGTTCACTATGGAGGAAGGTAAATTTCATATATTTATAATAATTTAATACCTGAGGAAAAAAAAGAATAGTCTAAACTATCAGAGCATGGCAGAATTTATCGTATTCCTTAATTTAAGGGAATAAAAAACCATTTTTGTGCTGAGGTAATCTGAAACTTTTTACAGGGCCCATAATCTCAGTTTTATTCACTTTTTCACATTTTTATTAACTTTTATTTTACTTTTTCTTTATTGATTGATTGATTCTTTGTTTGCTGAATTACTGACAATGCATATTTTCATGTGCATTGGAATCAATTTATGGCTTTATTTCAAAAACATTTCTTTTGGAAAACATGCAAATTTTTAGTAATACATCTTTATGCTAGTTCTCTAAAATGATTGTTATTTCATTAATTTTATATAACTTTCTGCATGATGACAACAATTCTGTGCTTAAAAATCTATTTAGTTTATCTCAACACCAAAAATGATGGTAACACAGCACAAAGGTTTTTACAGTATACTAAATGTTTGGTAATAAGAACTATATCTTTGAAAAGGAGAATTTCCGGTAAACCATTACCATATGAATGAAAACATTTTTATATGAATGTTTTAAATACCATATATTTTGGTTTTAATAACCAGAATAATGATTTCTTACCAGAAATGTCATAGTTAAGGGCAGAAGTGTTTTTTATGTCAAACTGTTCCCTAGCGTTGTTTCCTTATAAATACATTACTTTTTTTTAATATAATTTAAATGTTTACTTAAAATCTTTAGTATCGGCAAAACCGCTAAAAGTCAAACATAAAGATGATAGCAAGCAACTTTTATCAGAAATATTGCAAGTAACTTTTTTTTTATTATTGAGAGTAATTTCCCATGTTGATGTTTCACTTACTAAAATAACATTTTAGATGATTTTTAAGAAGATACAGATCAGCGGTTTGGAAAAAGGTTCCGTAGAACTGTTACAGGTTCTTCAAAAGTCAGGTTTTAATATAAGTGATAAAATCTATATTTATATCCAATTCAACCGTCATGGCTCAGGGGATAGAGTGTTCGCCTTCCAATGAGGTAAACCTGGGTTCGAATCCCAACTATGCTGGTCGATACGCTGGCGCCGACCACAGTGCTGACGCAAAATATCCTCAATGGTTGTGGAAAATAGAGTGATAGTTTTTGTAAATATATGTCTGACGTCACAAAGTTATTTTATATGTTCTTTAAATTGTAATTATTATATTTGTTAAAAGAGAAAATGGCAACGATGTTTGTATTCGAATGTTGATTAAATGATAAGGGTGAAAGTTAATGCATCGTGTCAAGTTATTTTCTACTAGAATTATTATAATCTTGTAAAGTATAGAAATTAAATGGAGTCAGATAATTAATAAGCTGAGTACGACTGAATGAAACAATATTCAGGGAGATACTACCGACATTAGTGGTGACCGACGGACGTGATTCTTTAAAAGGTACTGTGTCTTTAAGTTTTAAGTTATGGAACTCTTGATTAAGAAACGCTCGCCAATTAGAGGCAATTTTACCAAAACTTACAATGCATTAACTGAATTGTTGGCGGAAGAAAGTCCTCAGGAGGAAAGTATTAAAGTAAATTACGCTCGCTTAGAAAGAATTCATCGGTCTTTGGCGATATTGGACAATGAAATCTGCGACATGTTATTAGATACTTCCGAGCAGCAAAAATACGATGATGAATATAATGCTATCGAAGAATATAATGAAAAAATGGATTCTGCAAAAGTAAATTTCGAGTTTTTTTTTTGGCGAAAAACGCAAGTTTAGATAGAGCAAGTTTAGATGGTTGTTCGTTGTCAACGAAAAGGAAATTGAAATTGCCGAAAATAGAATTGGTAAAATTTAGTTCAGAGTTAAAAGATTGGCTTTCCTTTTGGAGCCAGTTTAAAAGAATACACGAGGATAATGAATTGGAAAATGAGGATAAATTCCAATACTTAATTCAATGCATCAGCAAAGGAACAAGAGCTCGAGAAATAATCGATAGTTTTCCGCCCACAAGTGAGAATTATAAAAAGGCGATTGAAAGTTTAAAATCCCGATTTGGGCGAGATGAGTTATTAATTTAATTTTATGTGAGACAGCTTCTTCAACTGGTTGTTCAAAATGCAAAAGGAGCCAAAAATAAAATTAACACCAGTAGTTTGTATGATAAGTTAGAATCATATCTAAGAGCGCTGGAATCGATTGGCTTGACCTCCGACAAATACGCTGCCATGCTTTTTCCACTTGTAGAATCGTGTATTCCGGAAGACATTTTTAGAGTATGGCTAAGAAACCCAGGTGCCATTGCTGATGATTCGTCAAATAATGTTTACAGCACAAAGTTAAAAAGTTTATTGGCATTTCTCAAAACCGAAGTAGAAGGAGACGAACGAATTCGTTTGGCGCAATCCAGTTTTGAAAATGATCGAAATCGTTTGGAACAATCCAGCTTTGAAAATGAACGCCGACAACGAAAAGAGAAATCGCCACAATTTACTACTGCGAATGATTTGTTCTCGGGAACACTTGAAAAGAAGAAAATAAATCCTCCTTGTGTATTTTGTGACAAAGTGCACGACAGTAAAGAATGCTTTCACGCTCAAACACTTAAATGGGAACAAAAGCAAGAAATTTTACGTAATAAGAAGTGTTGTTTTCTATGTTTGAAAATCGGACACCGATCAAAATTCTGCAAAACTCGCGTAAAATGTGTTTTGTGTAGCAAAAGGCACTTGGTTTTAATGTGTCCAGAATTGCCAGCTAACAAAATAACTGAAAAGAAAACCGACTTGACCTTGCCAAAAGTCAGTTTGACAAGCCATTGCAATACAGAAGACGTGTTACTTCAAACATTAATTGTGAAGTTGAAAGCGAACGGTAAAACACGCCAAGTTCGAGTTCTGATTGATAGTGGATCGCAAAGGTCATACATACTTGAAAGTACTGCTGAAACTATCGGCCAACTTTTTACCGGGCGCATACATAAGCTTAAATGTGGCCTAATAGCGTGTGAAACTCATTTGGGTTGGATAGTCATGGGTAAAGTGCCTGGAGAGAGATTTGACCATACCTCAGCCAACCTGATAACATCATTGTTTGTAAAAAACGCATCAATAGCCAATCTCTGGGAAATGGATATACTCGGTATAAAAGATCCTATTGAAGCCAAATCCAGAAAAGAAATGGAAGCAGCAGCCGTTGATCATTTTATCAAAACTTTTTCAATAAACGAAGATGGCCGTTATGAGGTCCATTTACCTTGGAAAGAAGCAAATTGTGAGTTGATTGACAACAGGGACATTGCTGAGAAAAGACTTATTTCGACGTCTCTGAAGCTCATACGGGAGGAAAAGTATAATGATTACAATGCAGTTTTCAAGGATTGGGAAGAATCAGGGATAATAGAAGTAGTACCCGAAGAAGAACATCAACGTCCCTCTATTTACTTGCCTCATAGAGCCGTTATAAAGGAGAACTCTACAACCAAAATAAGACCTGTATTTGATGCTTCTTGTCATGTAAAAAGGCACCTGTCACTGAATGACTGTTTGGAGAAAGGTCCAAATCTTCTAGAAGAAATTCCACCTATATTAATGAGATTCCGCAAGGATAAGATTGGCATAGTTTCCGACGTCAGAAAGGCATTTCTCCAGATATCTGTTTCGAAGGAAGATTGCGATTCTCTCCGTTTTTTGTGGTGGAAGGACTTTGAAAAAAGGCAAACGAAGGTGTTCCGACATCGGCGTGTCGTATTTGGACTTACATGCAGCCTATTCCTATTAGCTGCTGTATTGAATAACTTGATAGAAAACGCCCCAATAGAGATGCAGGATACGGCAGACATCTTACGAAGATCCTTTTATGTAGACAATTGTGTTACCTCTTTGCCAACTGAAGAAAGAATGATAACATTCATTCATCAATCGAGAAATTTATTGGAAAGAGGCCGTTTTGACCTCAGAGGGTGGGAACATTCCAATTTCTACGAAATAAAAACTTCTGAGAAACCCATATCTGTTTTGGGATTACAATGGGATAAAAACGAAGATACTCTTTTTTGTGATATACAATCAGTTGAAGAAGCGAAGAAAAATTTGACAAAAAGAAATATCCTTTCAACTGTGAATAAAATATTCGATCCTCTCGGATTTTTATGCCCTGTGACAGTTATTCCCAAGCTTATGGTGCAACAAACTGGGAATCTCAAGATTGGTTGGGACGCAGAACTTCCAGAAGAAATCCAAAATAAATTTCAAGTCTGGATTAAAGATTTAGAGTTACTATCCAGCGTTAAAATTCCCCGATGTCTTGATATATGCCAGCCCAGCTCGCAAATAAGCCTTCATGTCTTTGTGGATGCAAGCAAACTTGCATACAGTGCTGTTGTATTCCTTAGGAGGATTGAAGGCAAAATTATAAGTGTTCATTTTATTCAAGCGAAAAGTAGAGTCTCTCCTTTACACAAGATGTCAATTCCCAGACTTGAGCTACTTGCATGCTGTATTGGAGCACGACTCGCCCATTCCGTAATGAAGGCAATGGATTTGTTTGATGTGCCCATTACCTATTGGACGGATTCCTCAACCGCTCTCAGTTGGATAATAAAGAATGAGAACTGGGGAGTCTTTGTTAATAACCGAGTAAGATAAATCAGAACGCTTTCGAATAAAGATTCATGGAAACATATTTCCGGAGAGCACAATCCCGCCGATTTACCTTCAAGGGGTTGTTCAATTAGAGCCTATTTAAGATCCAAATGGTGGGAGGGGCTGTTATGGTTGAGACAAGACGAAGAAAATTGGCCAAAATCAGAAGTACGAATAGATGAAGAGGAAGTTTCAAAAGAAAAAAGAAAAGATCTTGACTTATCGTCTACCTTTCTCGTTACTGAGGAAGAGAGAAAATGGTACAACAGAAGGTTTTCGAAGTATTCTCAAATACTTAGAAGGATTGCCTGGATCCTCCGTTTTTCAAATAACTCACTTAAAAGAAATAAGAAAATTACAGGTGAACTATTAATTACTGAATTAGAAATTGCAGAAAAGAAGCTTGTAAAATTTATTCAAGAAGACCATTTTAAGCAAAGTGAATGTCATAAACAGCTAAAATCGCTTTGTACCTTTCATGATGATGAAGGACTTCTTAGACTCAAGACCAAGATCATAAGACGTAAAGATGAAGAAAATTTCTTGTGCCCAATCATTCTCCCATCTAATAATGATGTGGTCAACAAACTCATCCATGAACGTCATTTACAGCTCTCACATGCTGGAACTCAGGTTGTATTGACGAATATTAGGCAGCAATTCTGGATTTTAAGAGGCAGAAAAACTGTGCAACGTGTAATAGCGAAATGTGTCCGGTGCAGGAGGCATGCTGCCAAAGGAGTTGAATCCATTCCTACATCACTACCAGAAGATAGAACCAGGGATACTTTAGTCTTTGAGGTAATTGGAATAGATCTGGCAGGACCGTTGTACATGAAGACTGGAGAAAAATTGTGGATTCTACTATTCACCTGCGCGGTGTATCGTGCTATTCACCTTGAGCTACTAAAAAGTGTGTCCACAAACTATTTCCTTTTAGGCTTAAGAAGGTTCATAGCTCACCGGGGTCGGCCTAAAATAATATATAGCGACAACGGAAGCAATTTTCTTGGAGCCTCGAATCTTATGAAAAGTCTCAACTGGGATCAAATAATTCGTGACACTTCAATCTACAGAATACAATGGAAATTTAATCCCCCAGCTGCACCATGGTGGGGCGGTTGGTGGGAGAGAATTGTGCAAATGGTGAAAAGTCTATTAAAAAAAGTGTTAGGAAAGGCTTGTCTTGTTTACGAAGAAATTCTAACCATTTTGTGTGATGTAGAAGCTGTAATTAATGCAAGACCTCTCACTTATGTCTCAGATGATCCAAGAGATTTGGTTCCCCTATCTCCATCATTGTTCATTCAGGATATTCCTACTGTTGGTGTCCCAGATTTGGATCATTTGGATGATGTTAATATTTCAAAAAGGTTGAGATACCAGCAAAGGCTACGTAAGGAATTTCGAAAACGATATTGAGATGAATATCTCAGTCTTTTAGTGCAGTCACCTGTTAAGAAAAGGTATCTAATCAAAGAGTTAAAGATAGGTGATATTGTGTTAATTAAGTGTGATAATAAGAAGAGAATGGATTGGCCACTTGGACGAATTATTGAAGTTTTTCCTGGACATGACAATTTCATTCGTGTGGTTAAAGTTAAAACTGCGAATGGAGAATTGACACGACCTGTTAAAAATATATACCCCTTAGAGATTTCATGTAGTAATGAACTGTGCGAGAAAGTAGACATTAGCAAAACTGAGTCTGTTGCTCCTGAAGTTGTTGTCAATCAAGACTCTGATACAACTCAGACTGTTGCTCCAAGAGTTGTGGTCGCTCCAGACTCTGATTCCAAGAATGATCAAACTAGGTGCGGAAGAAGAATTAGACTTCCAAAACGTTATGATAACTAATTCAACTTCTCATTAATATTTGTAAACTGTTCTATCTTAATTTATATGAATGTTGAATTATATGTGTGTTGATTATATGCGTGCGTGTGTGATTGAGTTGAATGTTTTAAAATTAGTTTAACCTTAACTGTTTTGATAAATTAGCATTTATCAAAAGGTGGGAGTGTGGAAAATAGAGTGATAGTTTTTGTAAATATATGTCTGACGTCACAAAGTTATTTTATATGTTCTTTAAGTTGTAATTATTATATTTGTTAAAAGAGAAAATGGCAACGATGTTTGTATTCGAATGTTGATTAAATGATAATGGTGAAAGTTAATGAATCGTGTCAAGTTATTTTCTACTAGAATTATTATAATCTTGTAAAGTATACAAATTAAATGGAGTCAGATAATTAATAAGCTGAGTACGACTGAATGAAACAATATTCAGGGAGATACTACCGACAATGGTAGACGGATCAAGGGTTAGAGTCCTCTTACCATCAGGTTCATGATTTTCCTCTCTATGTGACGCAAATGCGAGTTAGTTCCATCAAAAAGTCCTCCATGAAGGCAAATCTCTCACAACTTGAGCCAGGAGTTCCCTTGTATTCTGGATTGGGTTCAAAATTACAATGCTGCGGAGTTGAACATTAGTATTCGTAAATCCCAAATAGGGTCGGCTGTTCAACGACGGTTATAAAATAAAATAAATGAACTTCCTTATATAAAATGTCAATAAAAAATAGCAACATTTAAAAAAAAATTTCTTTTGCAACATATTGAATAAATTATAAAAAAGGTATGAATTCATAAAAAAAATTCAATGAGTATTTCTCATCAAGCTTTTCAATTCAAAACAAAATAACTAATTTCAATGAAGAAAAATTGCATTTTCCTTATAACTACTCTCAATGTTTACAACAATTCTATATTGAACACTATAATTCAGCTTGTTTTATTTATTTTCAGCATATGCATACATCAAAAGCAAATTCATAATTCTAAATACTTTATTTCACACTAAATATTTTATAAATAATTAGTAGTCTTTTTTCTAAGTATATTCGCAGCCGCTAATGATCTTATTTTCTTCATAATTCCGAAGTTCCGCCTAAAGAAGCCCAATCATTTAGGGATCCATAACCGAAAAAAATTGGAAACCGCTGACATAGTTCAAGATGTGGATTAGCACCCACAATCTGCTGAATCTTCTACTCAATGCCCGTAAAATCAAAATAATTTTTTGTAACTTAGTACAGTCCATGGCCACATTATTAGATGCATTATAAGATTCTACGTAAAATCTTAATTATCAGGTGATATTATACAGCGTTATTGTTTTTACAAGGATGAAACCGGTTTGCATTTGCTTACGTCCATGTATAAATTGGTTAACATTGATTACAATGTAATACATTAGTTCAAAACGTTAACGTTATGTTAACGTTATGTTAAAAATGAAAACTAATATTAGTATTTATTTTTAACATATTACAATGTAATACATTAGTAATATGTTAAAAATAAATACTAATAGGAAGTGTATAAAAAATCTCCTGAATAAAAAGTCATTATATGGATATTTAAGTATAAAAGCATTGCATACAAACTCGTGCAAAACATGTAATTATTAAAACACTACAGCGCGCCTAATAATTTGGTCTAATTATTATAATATTCTAATTTATTACCTGATATAAGAAATATTCTATATTTATATAATATATCGTCTAATTTATCCAATCGTCGAATATATATCATATATCATCTAATTTAACAAATTGATAGACGGACGTAAAGAAGTGCAACCCGGTTTCAGTCACGTAAAAACAATAAAGCTGTAGGAGAGTCGGGTAGCCCCGCCTGCAGTCAATTTCATATGTATAGAATGTTTTTTCAAATCAATGGGCCATCGGACATTAATTGTTATATTAAGAAAATATTATTTTCAAAGTTTCAAGTATTTATGCAACTGTTAACATGGTAAACATTAGTTTTGAAAATATGTTGAACCCAGTAGTCATGAAATTAAGAAAAATTGGTTGAATGTTTCGATTAAACTTCATTTTAATACTAAAAAAATAATTTTTTCTATACATACAGCATTAAAGTAAGTAGTCTTAAGTTTAATTTGCACGAAGAAAGAAGTTTATATGTGAAAAATTGTTCGAGTAATTACAAATTTACAAAAAAATTGGATTTTGGGTAGCCCCGCTCATATGAATGTCGGGTATCACCGCCCAATTTTATTTCATCGAGAAATGTACGGTTGCAAAGATTATTATTTTATTCCTTCAAATTTGAACGTTATATGCATTTTTAACAACAAATATTGTTGTAATTAAATTATTGTAATTAAATGATAGAATTCACTAAAAGTATATAAATATGTAATAAATAAAATAATTTTGTGATAAAAATGATAAATGAGGTTTATCTATTGTCAATACATTGGTCACTTTCATTTGTACCTGAAAAAACACAATTTTTGTAGCTGGGTGGGGCTACCCGACACATTTTGAAAAGAGCTGAAAAACATGTTTTTTTAAATTTTTATTTTTTTAAGTTAAACTATTCTTTTTTGGTTCATTCTTTTTGCATTATTTAATTAGATGGTAAAACAATAGAAACATACAAAAATATTGATTCTTACTCAATATTATACAGAAATATAAGCAATACTCCTTAAGTGGGCGGGGCTACCCGACTCTCCCCTATTAACCTGATAATTAAGATTTCACTTGGAATCTTATATTGCGTCTAATCATTTGGAAAGGGGCTGTATACTAAGCTAGAAAATTAATTTTTGTTTAGTGAAAGATGATTTTGTTGTCAGTAGTTTAATGGAGTTATTTGTAGCACAGAAATACTGAAAAAATTCTAATTGGATTCTTAGTAATGTATGCATGTAATAATGTTCTAAATTTTACCATATTCATCAATAAGTGTGTTCCAAGTTTTTCATTTATATTATTTTTTAAACAATTGTCATGTTAAATATCTGAATATTTATTATGTTTAACATGTGCTTTGCATGTATAGAATTAAACTTCATATGCAAACATAAATACACTGGTATAAGCCTGCCTAAACATTTTTTTTTAAATTTCCTTTAAATAAATTAGTGAACATTTATTCAAATAGAAAAAATAGGAAGCACCCATTAAGATTTATAATGCACCCTATTGTTGAAAGAAAATCTAACTCAATCGCTACATCAAAATAATCAGTTAATTAGGTCCGCGTAATCAACTCGTTAATTCTAATTTAATTAGTTTTGTTACTTTCATCTACGTGAAAAGAAGTATAACAAAACCACTAAAATTAACCACGGCACCATAAATAGAAAACAAAAACGCATTGAAATCTTTTATAAATGAGTTACCGATTCATTAAATTTGTGTAAACCGCCCCATAAATAAAGAATCAAAAGCATTAGTTTCAAAAAAAAAAGTTTAATTAATGCACCATCTTTCCAATTAAATTGTCTTTGTTAAAGAGATGAAAGATAAATATATTAAAAAATCTCTATTAGTAATCAATAATCATTTAGTTACTTTTTATAAAAAAGCATAAGCGTGTTTGCTAAAAATTATTCAATTAAAATATATTTGTTAAAATATTCCTTTGAACTAAGTATCATATTAATTTGATTTTGGTAATTAAAGCATCTTAAATGTATCTCATATAGATTTAAATATTTCATGCTAGTAAATTATTAAACGTGTATCATGTAATAGAAACAACTGAATAAAGCACAAATAATTGCAGAAAATTAATCTTGCTGTAGATTTTTGTGATTTTTGTGCAGTAATTTTGTATTTCGATATTGAGGAAAAATCGACTTTATAAAACCAATGCTATAATGTGTATGATGCACTTTTGTACCTTAATTTCTTCTTACTTCCGGCTTTTCAATTCCCATTATTAATTCACAATCTCCCTTTACTTATTTATATATCTTGTTCAAAATTTCAATCGTTAATAGAATACTTTTAATTCAGTCACTCAAGTTCAAATACATTTTCTTAAACTTGTAGTGGATGACACTTAATCTTAATACAGTTTTTCCAAATATTAAATAATTAATTAAATTTAATTAGTTAATTAAATTTAATTAATTAATTTTAGTTTTATAATATTTTATAATTAATTAATTAAATTAAATTAGTTAATTAAATTTAATTAATTAATTTTAGTTTTATAATATTTTATAATTAATTAATTAAATTTAATTAATTAATTTTAGTTTTATATGGGAGAAAAAGATTGCAATAATGAATCATTACAAGAGGTGGATAGAATGGGAAACTATAGACCACCATCAGCCTCATAAATAAGAAACTAAAATAAATAAAAAGCTAATAAATAGTAGTAACAAACAAAAATAATCATCCAACACCATAATTAAAAAGGAGAATTGCAAGGAAATTCGCTTTCGATTTTGCCTTTTAATATTGTGATTCTGTCGTATGTATATACATAATTATATTAATTGTAATTATTTAATAAAAAGTAACTAAAATAAAAATTTTCCTTGTTGACCTAAGTAGAAATTGACTTTAATTTTTTCTTATATTACTTGTTTTTTATATTATTCATACATGGAGAAAAGTATTCTGGTAAAATTACCATTCTATTTGGTAATTTACTTTTATCATATATCGTATAGTATTCATACTTTTTTCTCAGTGTACTTAGCACAGTGTCTACTTTATCTTTATTTAAATTAATTATTTAAATTATTTATTCTACTTAGTAATGAAATCTAAAAGTTTAGGGAACATTTCTGGAAAATAAAAAAATCATAATTTTGATTTATAAAAAACAAAAAATATTTTCAATCAACTATTCGTTAATTTTTCCGTTTAATTCTGATTTTCAAAATCGTAGCTCTCATTACCACACACTTAGTTAAAAATACAAAACCTAAAAGCAAATTTAAATGAATAAATAGTTCTTTCGCCATGCTTTAAGGTATCATGATAATATCGCCTAATTTTTCCATATTTACCAAGTTTTATCACATATTATAAAACCATGTCTCATTCTTAATTTTACAAAAAAAATGCCAAAGCACTTTGGTAAAAATTACTGAGATTTTTGGTGCTAGTAGTTTTGAGGGCTAAATGTGGTCCTACATGTTATTAGCAGGGTGGTCATAATTTAATGGCTCTTCGGAGTATATTACCTCCTTCATTTGAAATTCTGAAAATAAAATGTGATTATTAAAAGTAAAGAGAAATTTTGAAAGTTACTTTTGCACCTTAAAAACCTTCTTCTATTTTAAGTATTCTCAGTTCGATTATGCAAATGCACAGGGAAGCGTGCATTAGTGTTGGCAATTTAGCATATCACTCAGAGGAAATTTGACAAATAAGTTGAAAAGTTATTCGAGATATAGACTCTTGTCCCATGTCCACGCTGGTCCTCCTCTCCCGTAATTATAACAGAAAAAGTGAGTTCTTAATATCATAATATCCTATAATGAAACAAGCACTTTTTAATTAACTTAATATTAATTAATAATTTATTAACTTATTATTAACTTAATATTAATTAATAATTTATTAACTTATTATTAACTTAATATTAATTAATATTAATTAATAATTTATTAACTTAATATTAATATTAAATATTAATTATTTCCAAAACTATTATATCCTATAATGAAACGAGCCAATATTAGTCTTATAACAACTTAAAATGAATAAAATCCACATAAATCTTATGGTTGAGTTAAGAATTCAATTTTTTAAATCATTCTGAAAGTAATTTTAATACTTTTCTGTCTTTCTTCCCATTTCCAAATTCCCAGCTCTCGAGCAATTCCTGTTTTACTAACTATTACCTTTTCTTACTTCAACTTAACTAGTACTTTCGAAAAATTTTAATTGCTAATTATTAGTAGATTTACGAAATTTTTGGCTTCTGATGAAAAAGTTAAAATATCAAGAGACATTTACAAGACATTTTTGAAAATGGTTTTTAATATTTTAAAAAATATTATACGAATATTGTGCCTGGATATCTTATGTATTATTTTAATTTTTATCGTATGTCATATTTCTATATTTTATTACTACAGTTACTCTAATGTTAATAAAAATGACATAAGGGGAAAATATTAAAATTAATATTTTATAAAGAAAGAAACTATAAAATTTAATGTTAATGAAAAGAGGAGATTTAATGGAAAGTACCTTTAATTTGTACAAAATACAACAAAACAAGAATCTTGCTTGTTTTTTTCTTGCTTTTAAAAAATTCCTTAATTTCCTTTTCTTAATATTTAAAAATAGTTAAATCTGTAAGATTTACACTTTATATATTTTACTTAAAAAAATAAAAGCGAAACATTTAATATAATTTATTTTTAAGGAATTTATTAGTTTTATTCTTTTACTTCCCGAAGTAAATAGAAAAATCTCTAAGGAATTCATGAGATAAAAAAAATATCATTTTTTAAACAATAATTTTTCTTTTTTTTAATGTTCCTTTTTCAAAAATTTATAAAAATAAATTTTTTACATTGGATTAGCGTTTGTTTTATTTACATTCACCTGAAAAATATATAAAAGGAAAAAAATGTGGAAACTTATTTATTATATAAGAACTTTTAATACCTCATTTAAAATTTAGAATATCATTTTGACTTCATCCTTTTTAAATATTTAACTTTTAAATAAGTGAAAGTGTCATAAGTATTAAGAGTAAATTTTATCACATGTCAGAGAAAGTATTTATTTATTATTCAATAAAATTTGAGCTTTACACTGAAGCAGTTTTTTTTATAAAAAAAACTTTTTTGCAGAAAATATTTTTTAGATAGCTAATTTTTTGAGAAAAGAAGAAAACTAAAAGCGTTTTTTCCTCAAAGACATTAGAACAATAAATTTTGTTATGTACTAACGCTTAGCGTTTCGAAAAGCGTTTGAAGCAGAAACTAATATAGGAATTAAATAATTAAAACACTTAAAATCTGATAAAATACGTACTAAATAAAATTTTAAAAATTAATTACTCTCATAATCTATTACGGAGAAAAACATTATGGTAAAATTACCATTCTGTAAACACAATTCTGGTAAAGAAAAAAAAATTCCAAAACCCATTCTTTTGGTAATTTTTCCGTTCTTATGATTACGGTTAGCTGTAAATTCTGTTTTACTAAATTGTGATTCGCATCACCACATATTTAATAAAAATTCTAAATTGAAAAATAAATTTAACTAAATAAAGGGTTTTTATAACATGCTCTGAAATATCATGATAACATTACCAAATTTTACGACAATTACGATATTTTATCACATATTATAATACCATATTTTATTGTTAATTTTAATAAAGCAGTTCGATAAAAATTACCCGGCTTTTTGGTCTTCCCAAAGAGTCAGAAACTTGGTAAAATTTTACCATATTCTAGTATTTTTGACCATACTTTCTTTTCTAAGTGTAGAAATACCCACTTTTATGTAACAGCATGTGAAATCCTTGTTATGTGTTTTTGACAAATTCTCAGGAAGAATTTCAAATGATTTCAACTGTACTGTAAAAAATTCAAGATCAAATTGCGATAAAAAGAAATGACACTTAGGGTGCCCATACATTTTATTGCAAAATTCCTTTTTATAGGAACAGGATATGGAACAAAAATTTGCTATACTGTAATTTTTACGGTGATAATTACCATAAAATCACTGATAACTCTAAGGAACTAAATATTACTGTAAAAATTACGGTATAATATTTTACTGTAAAAATTAATTTTACGGTAAAATGAATTTTACAATGATGCACACAAAGTTCCTGTACCTTATGCCGTAATTTGATCAGAAAAATTTTCTACAGTGTGACATGTTTTAAAATAGTCGATATACATTAGATATTATGTATAATTTTAATAATACGTTTCCCGTTATATTTTTTTAAACTTATTTTAGTATTGTATTATTTTTAATAATGCAAAAGTTAGTTAAATTCTTCATAAATGTAAAACATTTATACATTGTTTAAAGTTATAAATACATAAAAACTAATTCTATCTCTTCACAATTTAACTCATTCTGTGAATGGCTCAGAAAATGTTCATCATCCGAAAAGGCTTCGTTTAATTCCTTTTTAACCGTTTCTAAGCAACTCTCACGAAAGTAACGAGATTAATTCAACATTCTCATTCATCAGTCAGCTTAGTAGCTTTAAACAATTTGAAAATAGTATTTATACTCGGAACGTTTCTTTGGTGCCATAAAATTGCTTACATTCTTAAGACATACCGAATAATGATAAACCCATTTTATACATAAGGAGTATACAAATTTAAAGAAACTGGCAAATATTGAATTAAACATTCAAACAAAAATGCACGATTGTTGTATTTTCCTACCGACTGAATATCTATATGTCTTACAAGGTGAATAAAAAAAAGAAACAATAAATTATTGTTGAACAACACTACAGAAACAAGCCGACACAAATAATGAAGCTTGCCCTTCCCAGTGGCTTCACCATATTAGATTAAGTAAAAAACACATTCCCGGTAGGTTCGCATTAAAAAAAGAAAAAAAGTTTAACTATATTCTGTGTCATCCGGCGAAATGTTGTTAGTCGAATCAACTCGTGATACTTAAAATTTATCAAAATCAAGCAACGTTTTCCTGTACTCATATATTCGAGCAGCCGTAAAGAAACTATTGCTGCAGTAAACCATAAAAATACACAATATTGGTGCAGCTTTAGTAGGCACCAAATTAACTCATGAAATACTTTGTACCGATATAACAGTAAATTTGGTACCTATTAAAACTGCACCTATTACCCTAGTGCTTATTGCCAAACTTAAACATCATTGTTTTCAATAACAGTATGGCGATATGTTATGGTTCCCCATATAAAATAAATACATTTTATTTATTTTGCTTTTCAATGCATAGCATAATTTTTTATTTCAATTAGTACCGATTATCAAAATTAATTAAGCATCAATGAGTCAATAATAGACTATTTTTTACTATCTTTTCTACAAATTAGTACCATTTCTCGAAACATTACGTTTTAGTACATAACTTACATTTTATTTTAATTGGTAACCAATGCCAAATTGATCATTAGCGTCAATAATAATATTGGCATTTGTTTTACATTTATCTTCTATTAATCACAGTCATGTCCATTAAATTTGATTCTCAGTGCAGAACTTTTTTAATTCAATTACCGTTTATTTTAAATCATTTAGCTTCGTCGTAACGCTTTTTAAAACCATAACTATAAGCAAAATAAACATGTGGTTTTCAAATAAATTTAAGAATACTAATTTGGTGACGTAATTTGCTACCTCAATCACATTGATGATGCAGATAATTTAGCATATAGATGTGTATCTAAGCTGAAGTCTCTTCATTTATCTGTTCAGTAACAATAAATCAATGATCAATCAGTTATACAGCAACCAATAGTAATAAGTTTTTATTGGGATAGAAATAAGTATCGCCCAGTAGTAATAGTGTAAACAGCTAGTTCACAACCACACAATTATTACAATTGATTGATTTATTCCACTGAAGGATGTAGTTCAGTTTTTGGCTTGGACATCTTTGTAACGAATAAAAAATTATGAAGTATTTCAGAAATAACGATAAAGAAATTCTTAGCTATGAGCTAACATATACCACTGATGTTATCTTTAAAATTTTTTACAAAACTAAATCGTCTATTAATTTAAAACAATAATACAATAGTTTAATTTAAAGCAATAGTTTAATTTAAAACAATAGCTTTCAATAGGAATATTGCAAGAAGCTAATAGCCATTCCCAATCACGAAATTACTACAATTGATTGATTTATTCCCCTCAAGGATGTTTCTGGCTTGGACAACTCTAAAAAGAATAAAATATAATTATTATAACAAATAAAAATTCATTAATAATAACACGCAATAAACAACTTTTGAGCTATAATCTAATAAACATCACTGATGTCATCTTTAAAATATCGGACATAAAACTGAATCGTCTATAATTTAATTTAAAACAATGGCTTCCTCTAAAGAAATGGGAAAAATCCATTTTTGAAATGTTTACGAATTAAAAATGTAATTAAAAAAATCAAAAATAGAGCTTCGTAATTTATTTTCTATTGAACTCATTTAGTTTCATAGTGAACGTCGGATTTGTAGTGCCTACGGTATGACGCACAGACACGCACACAAATTCTTTATTTCATTATGAAGATGAAATAATTTTTTTTTCTTTTCATTTTTTCTTCATTAAACCAAATATCTGAATGGAATTTTTGTGATACTATAAAAAATATCTTTTGTGGTATTAATGTAAGTAAAATTTTTAAAAATGATTGAATTCATATCAAGCACACTTAAAGAAAACTTTTTATGATAAATTATATTTTATATTAAGTGTTTCAATAAACATTATATTTCACATTGTCTTAAGATTTAAAAAAAAGAAAATAGGAATGATATTTTTTCATAAATTTTATTTTTCGCGTTGCAAAATACTATGCTACTTAAGTAAAATAAAGCATTACCGCAGCATCCCGTTATGGGCCAGGGTTGTCACAGAGGGTTAGGCTCCACAATTTCGTGACCAATGGTATAATTTGAGACAAGGTAGTCAGCATTGCGCGCAGACCAACTTTATTTACCAGACAGGCTAGGCTGGTACTCATTGATCTGAAGCTGAATCTGCTTCCCTCCCCCACTGAGAATCGAACCCCTGTTCCTCACAATGATAGTTCCGTACCTTAACCACTGTGTCTTCGCGTCTTAGTGGTTATAGGGAAAACTTAAAAAGGAATATTTCCTAAATTTCTAAAATTTCTTGTTTCAAGTTATATTATCGACAATAAATGTTACAAAAACAAGTAAATGATTCAAAACTTTTCATTTGGAAAGTTTTAAAAATTTCATAATTTTTTCCTTTTTCACAAATTTGTCATAATTAACAGAAAAATGAGAGGCATTAGAACTTTTACTGACTTGCGACGTTTAGTGACAAAATATTTAATGTACCACTTGTTATTTTTATTTTTATTTTATTTTTTTTAAATTTTAGTTACTGTTCATCTTAGAAACTAAATGTGTAAAAAAGTCTCTATCATATTTTTATAAAATAGAAATTCTTGAAACGTAACAAATTTTGATTGTGTATGTGTAGATTATTATTTTATTTCATATCTTTTATATCATTTTATATTATTTTATATCTTTTATATTATTTTATATCAGACGTTGAACAGCTGATCCAGTTTTTGGGATTTACTACTACTAATGTTCAACTCCGTAGCCTTGGAGTTTAGAACCAATCCAGAAGACAAGGAAGCTCCTGGATCAGTACCGCTAGTAATTTGAAATGGCTGCATGGAGTATAATTTGTAATGGCAGCATGGAGGACTTGGTGACTCGTCAGTTTATCATACATCAGTCACCATTTACTACACGGGGAGACTTTGGTAGGCTGGTATCGAACCCACGACCTCTTGGACATGGGCCCAGTGCCCTGTCAACCAGGCAATCCCGGCCAATTCATTTTTGAAAACAATGGAAGCTAATGGCCAAAGAAAGAAAAAGGTAGAGCTGTGTGGTTGTGTGGTAAAGGAGGCGATAGTCCTTCATGAACTGTAGAGCCGAGGATTAAGTAAATAAGCAATCTGTTCATCGTATCTATCACTAAAATTGAAAAAAAAAGTCTGAATTATTCTCAAGGCTTTAAATATAAATAAAACTACATTTTAATACTTTTTTAGGTTCATTTAATTGCATATACCTTATTGAAATTCCATAAATGTATCCGATTTAAGGTTAAAGTTTTTCAATAGTAATTGTGTTTCATTAAAGTGTATGATCTTAACCTTAAATAAAATTGCTGCAGTTTAAAAACAACAAAATTATCTTCCCCACTTCTGCTTTATCTTAATTAGGAAAAATTGGAACAGTTTGACGTTGCAATTAGTTTGAAATGTATGTATTGTTGTTTTCAAAGCATACACAATAGGCAACTACAAAGGACATTTTTTAGTAAAAGATGCGATGCATATTTAGAGAGTTAAAGGACGAAAATAAAAATTGTCAATCGACAAAGAAAGTTGGAATGCCTTCTTACTTCCTCCTTGTCCTTTGTGACCTCAAGAACTTAACCCTTTCTGGGATAGTGAGATAAAAACTGCCCCACCCATTTTTGGCAATAATATAAGCCACTAAAACTTTAATTAAACTTCACGATTTCTAATCAATCACTTTAAATATGGGAAGAATATAGTATTAAATATAGTGAGTTTGTAATTGAAGTAAAATATAAAATATAGTAAGTAAATAATTGAAGTAAAGTAGATCATTTCACTTACTACTCCCAACTCTGTGTTTAGCACTAAACACAGAGTTGGCGCAAAAATACCTCCATTGGTACTGGATACTTGCATTGGCATTCTCTTGACATCAGGATAACACGGTTTGAATTCGGTTCCCCGCAATTGCCGGTTGGATCTTATATCACTCCCCTTTTGCACCAAAAACAGAGTTGGCGCAAAAAAAATATCTTCATTGGTACATGGAACATGCAGCTACGTTCCCTTGACAATAGGATAGCCCTAAGAGATTTTCGTAGTTTTCTTATCCATGTAACTTAAATGAGTATAAGTTGACTTAATGAGTATAAGTTCATAAATTCTTAAATTAGTATAAGTTCATAAAATTCTTTCAAGAAGGTCGGTTTGAACCAATACTCAAAGCAAAAGTTTCGCTGGTTTCCGAATTCAACTTGAAACTGCCAAGGCACGTTATCTATTTATAATTATATCCATGATAAATATTATCTATAATCTATTATCCATAATCTATTATATATAATTATACTAGTATATTTATATGAATAGTCTGATATCAAAATTTCCTCATAACAAAAAGGAACCAAACTAGCACTTTTATAATCAGTTACTGCTATTTATCAATTTTCAAATCAGATCCGTTTTCAAATCAGATATATCTATGTATAATAACTATTTTAGTTATTCATTTGCATCAAACAAAAAATAATTACTGAATTTATTAGATTTCAATACACTTCACCTCACAGTAAAAATATGTATGAAATATTTATTTCTTAAAGCTAAAAAATTAACAAATAATCTATATAAATCCTTAGATTAATAAAACTACCTTATCAAAATAAGAAGCTGGGGTAAATTTATACGCTATATTTGCATTTTTAGTTCTAATTTTATTTATTTTTGTAACAAAAATTTACCAAGCAAAAACATTTAACTAAAATTAAATAATGTGTTACATTATAATATTATTTTAATTTTATTATTTTTTACAGCAAAAAATTACCTCTAAAAGTCCATCTATAATTTATAAATTCCTTAACTGAAACTTTTCCTTACTTACATTCTAAGCCGAATAATTTCGAAATCTTTTGGGTAAAAAATGCGTAAGCCTTCTTTCTCTTCGTTACAGATGACATCTCATATTAAGAAAGTCAAGAATGAGGCTAACAACCTTTTCAAAGCTAATTGCTATGATTAATGATGGTGCGGATCGTGTTGCCTCTTTTCAAGAGAAAGCGGAATATTGCTGATAATCCCGTTTTTGTCTTTATGATCCTGGGTTATCGAGGAAAAGAGAGTTTTACAAGGGCCTCGCTTGATCGGAAATGTTATTGAGTCACACTTGGGAGTTATAATTCTCGTTCGTGTCTACGAAAGGAAATGACTATTTTTCATGGTTACAGTTAAACTATAACAATGAAAATTTTATTTAGAGCAAATCTTTCAAATTATTTTATACTAATAAATTCATAAGCATTTAATATTTGTTTTAAGTGTAAAGTGATTAACATAAATTAAATCATAAAAGTAATCAAAATTATTTTAATGGAAAGGCTAATACACTTCTGTAAGATAATACAAACATAAATTTTAGTAGATAGTAAATAAATGAAACAGCAAAACATTTGCGATGTGTATTTATGATATGAAAAAATGTTTGCAATTTTTATTGCGTATGCTAAAAATTTATTGTTCTAATCAAGCAATAATTGTCTTTTTTCTCAATGTTAAGCAGTAAAAATTGAGAATGGCAAGAAATAGCGGTTTCGAAAATGTTAGTACAATCTAAGGATAGTCTAGTAGTTTCAGTTGGAATTTATATTAATCGGCAAATCAGCCATTAGTTATTAAGTCATTTTAAAATTGAAGTTTTATTCGAAAAATTCTACTTTATTTGTGATATACTTACATGCATAATAATTCTCCTAAATATTCGGGATTGAAGGATAACGTCTTAAAAATTCCTCCTTGCAACATATTGTACCTTAGCAGAATGATAATAGAAATGAAATTTGGATTTCCTTTTTACTGGGGGCTTGTTAATTTTTATTTCAATATTATATTATTAATATATTATTTTGTAAAAATTTATCAGTAATTTTACATTCTAATTAAACATCTTTCATCCAAGAATAATGATACTATATTACGTAATTTAGTGTTTTTTTTGTCGTATGCCTGTTTAGGCAATGGGAGTGCGATTGTTCCTGTTTTTCAGTGGCGCCATCTACGGCCAGGAATTCGACTTCTGCCACACCATTCACACAACCACAACCCGTTTATAGGGCGGGTCACTTTCACACACATTCACACACAAAGGAGAAAGGATATAGAACACACAGAGAGAGAAAGAAACATCCATGCCTTCCCCGGTATTCGAACCCATGACCTTTCTGATGCAAGAACAGTTCCCTGCCCCCTACACAGACCGGTCGGCAATTTATTGATTAGTTTTTAAAAACAGAGTATAATGGAGAGAAAAAACATTACTTTTTACAAAGCATGGAGCTATGGAGGACGTGCTTAGAGACATACCTACATAAATGCATATAAGTAATTTTTTTCACTGCAATTGATAGGTTTTATTTTTCGATGCAGGAAAATTATGCTCATTGTAACTATTCACTTGTATTTTATGTCTTATTTTCCATTAACTTATGTATTAATTTACTTAATTACTTTAACTTTATATATTAATTGTTTACAGCATAAAATACTGCTGGAAAATTATCCTATAGAAGTTTTTAAATTTTATTTAAAAACAATTCCCTTAAATAAATATTAATGGCTAGTTTAAATAGCTATTAAAAGTATTTTTATGTTTCAAATACGTTATAGTTTGTTTTACTCTGTTAACTATATCATTTTAATGTCATGAAAGATGCCCATTAATAATTACGATTATTATTGTTAAATATTATAAAATAATGATATAACTTAAATCAAACTTATAAAAATAGTGTTTTTGCCAAATTTTCAAGGGAATTTACTCTTTTTTCCTAAGAATTATAATGATTTGAGTTGAATTTTAATGATTGCAAGTTTTGCAAAAGTCAAAATTCTTTAAAAGAAATTCAATTGATTTAATTAGCCAACTAATGAGACCACATAACTAGTTTTTTTTTATTTAAAACTCTTTTTTCACTAATTAAAGACATGTTTTGAAATAATGCTGTTTATTAACTAAAAATAAATAATTCTTTTTTAGTTTACTTAAGTGCAAGGCTTTTTCTTCGAAAATAAAGTTGTCTGAAAATATTTCCACTGTTACGTTAACTATTTCTTTTTATTTACATCTATTCAAAAACAAATTATTTATTTTTAAAACGATAAATAAACCCAAACTCAGTCGCTTCTAGAAATATAAGTCAATAAAGGTATATTACATATGGTGGAAATATTTTTGACGATAAAAGTTCTTTAATGGAAAAAACGTGATAGTATATCCTGTAAACTCATTTATGTTCTCCTTAAATCATTACTATAAGAAAATTTATTGCATTCTCAGAAATAAAACTCTCACTTTCGATAATTCAGCAAACCTTAAGCTTTATTTTGTTAATGTTGATAATAATTTTATCTCGAAATTGTGTGATGAAACGCTAAATCTCGATGAAAATGTTTCCTCAACTTGAAACCTCATTGTAGAGCATTGCGAGAGAGAGTTACCTATAATAGCGAAACTAGTACGAAGACCAGACAATCGAGAATTAAGGGACGAAGTAAGCCGACTGCACTATATGGTGGTCAAGGAGTTGGTCTCGTACCAGGAAGATCCCAAAATGTAATTCTGTTTCTGGCATGGAAGTTTGCCTCTCTGTTCTATCTGTCCTTCTATTAGGGGGACACATTGGTCCACTGATATGGTCCCCACGATAAAGTGATTAATCGAAAAGTTTAATAGGTTTAGCACAGCGAAGCGTTTCATTTATTTATTTATTTTTGATAAAGAATAAAATAGCGAAATATTTCTTTTTTTAAATTTTGACGAAATTCATTCCCGCGAAGAAGTGATAGTTATTTCGTTACTTTGGTGATATAATAGCTTGGAGCATATGCCGGAAAACAATTTCGTCGAAAACAAAGATAATTTTGTGATATTTTTTTTTAATGGCGGGCACTTGGGACGAAGACTCATTGGCCTCAGAAAATGCCAGAACTGTTACTCTCTTCTCGTTACCCAGTGGGCACCTGGGGCGAAGCCACGGCAGTGGAGCAGCGTCGCCCACATCACACAACCACAAATCCGTTTATAGGGCGAGTCACATTCACGCACAAAGGAGAAAGGACATAGAACACAGAGAGAAAAAAACATCCATGCACTGAACAGGATACTCCCCGTGCAGTAAATGGTGACTGATGCACGTTAAATCTGTCGAGTCTCAAAGTCCTCCATGTTCCCATAACAAATCAATACCTCTGGGGGTACTGATCCAGGAGTTTCCTTGTCTTCTGGATTGGTTCAAAATTACAAGGCTACGGAGTTGAACTTTAGTAGTCGTAAACCCATGAAATTGGGTCGGCTGTTTAACGACGGTTATAAAATAAAATAAAATATCGGCTCCGCAGTCAAGCTCGCTAACCACTCGGCCACCTGGTTGGCAATTTTGTGATATATAAGTCCCTTTTTTACAGTTCACGTAAACCATTTATTCATTACAATAAAATTGCTTTTTTTTTCAAAGGATTTATTTGCTTTTTCTTAAAAGGATTTGAACTAAAGACAAATATTGCTCTCTCATAATTAAAATACATTTTGACTTATCAAAGGGGGGATTTATAAGGAATTATGCAGCGTGTCTTTCTCGGCTTTAAGTTACTCTTGTGTGCTGTTAAAACATTGTGTGTGTCGCCTAGCTAAAATGTGGATTGTAATGTGATAAACAAAACATAAATACAGATTCGTTATTTTCAGCTAAACACATATGTGAAATACGTATTTTCTTTTAAAGAGTTTTTTTCGTATTATAACGTGTTATTTGCAAGTTTGTGCAAACCTATTCTATTGAATATCATTCGATTTAAATGGTAATTTAAATGTCCTTCGATTATAATTCTACGTTATCCATAAACAAATAAAAAATAGCTTTGAGTCTCTTAGTTTGATCTAATTAGAAACTAACTAAATCTATTTAAAACCAAATTTCAGAATCACAACAAAGACCAATTGCCAAAAAAATGATTAAGGAAACATCAAGATAGAAAAACAGTATTTGATACCACAAAATCGTTCAAACAGCATAAAAAAAGTTTCGTTTAATTTCAAAAAAACTACTACATTAGTTAATTGCAAAATAAAACAAAGCTAAAAAAATAGAAATCGGCAATTTGTTTGTTCTATACAAATGTTCTTTCAAGCTATTTCCATTCAAATTTACTGAAACAAAGCACGATGGGAATAAATTTACTCGGTTTATTTACAAAAAGATTTAAATTAAAGCATTTTAATAGCGTATGCATTGGTTTGTTTTGAAAACATTATTTTGGTGGCTTAATAGCTATGTATTAATTTTAATTAAATGCATGGTTAAAATAATAAAACTACAAGTTTTGTACATTTTATCAAACAATTAACTTTATTTCAGCTTTTCTTAATTAAGATAGTTTTTAAACTTTTATAAGAATATAAAAAAAGAAAAAGAAAGTGCACAAGTTATAATATATTTTAACGCTCTTATATTTCAATATTATATTATATTATATTATATTATATTATATTATATTATATTATATTATATTATATTATATTATATTATATTATATTATATTATATTATATTATATTATATTATATTATATTATATTATATTATATTATATTATATTATATTATATTATATTATACTATATTATATTATATTATATCATATCATATCATATCATATCATATCATATCATATTATATTATATCTATATATATTTCTCTTACACGGCGACAAAAAAAATCTCATTACAACTCCCCGAATGGCAACGCTAGAAAATCAACCAATGATTTGCCGCAAAAAATGTCACATGCCAAATCTAGCTGAGGTGGCTCAACATATAGCGGTTTTAAAAACTGAAACAACCTGAGAGAGCATCAGCTGCGGCAATCTCATACTATTAAGCTAGGCAGAAGTGAGTAGTCTTTGTCTTTAGATCTCTATTTTAGTATTTTGTCGAAGGCGCTTTTTTCACGAATTTATATATTATGAATTCATTTGACGATTTTTGATTTATATCACGAATTTATTTGTTTTATTTTTGTTATTAGTTATTCATTGAAAAATGAGTCTCAGTCGCGCTGTTACGCTTTAAGATTTTATAGTATAGCACATTTCTAATAGGTTTAAGGAATTACATGTAATTTATTTGAATTCAAATTTATTTTAATGACTTAGTATTTACTAAAAAGATGTATTTTTTTTCTAAAAAAAAATTGTTATATGGATTTGAATTATGGTTTTGAATTCTTAGAATTTTGTGCATTTGCAATGTACCTAAGTTAGTAGCGAGCGAAACGAGCTTGGTATGCGAAGCAATCCATATAAGATTGCGTAGCAATTTTCGGGGGTTGGCGAGCGTTAGCGAGCAGTGGCCACAGCCCACTAGTTATATTATATTATGTTATGTTATATTATATAATTATGTATTGCCCTTAAAAATATTTTTTATTTAAAAAAAAAGTCTTTTTCTTAGGCATTTGACTCGGTGTTCCGAAAATGTCTGGCGTTTTGAGAACCCAGTTAAAAACAAAAAAGTGGTTGAAAAAATAGGTCTGCAGAACTTTATTTATGAAACTAGTTTTTATTTTTAAGAAGTTGCAAAATTACTTAGACTGCTTATCAAAATGTAGCGCTGGTGACTAGACCACAAAGCAATGTTTTCTATTGCATGTCATACCATTCTTACTAAAATATTTGCAAAACCCATAGCTCATTTTGCTTTCAAACTGTTTCATATTGTTACTACATTTTGGGTGGAATTTCAAAAGTATTGCTTTATAATTTTTTTTCAGTTAACAGCAGCGTCTATTAAAGAGTTTTCAAGTAATTAATTTGAAATTCGATGTGAAAAGGCAGTGTTTTCTCAGAAAAAAGCAGTAAGCTTTACGTTTCTAAGTTCTTCTTTTTTCTTTAATTCATTTTCTTTTCAAATCATCGATTATTTTTACTGCCCTTGGTCTTCGAAAGAAAGAGTTAGACTCGAAAAATAACATAAATTTGTATTTCAGGAATTAATTACAATTAATTGTTATGCAATTTTTTTTTAAAAATTATGAAGATTTTTGTTCCCTATTTTTTATTTCAAATTACATTGATTCCAAAACTATTTTTCGTTCTTTTTATCTCAAAAATATTTTTTTACAGTTGAACAGCATTTACTTCTTAAATACCAGCATTAACTCAGACATCATTTCTCAATAGTCACAAAGTTAAGGCAATCTAAAATATGAGTTAAATTTTCTCTTATGCTGGGTTGCATATTCAAATTTTTGCAAACTTCATGCTGAAGCAATATAAATTTCGAAGCCCATTTCACATTTTATTCTCATTAAGACTCAGAAAGCAAGCTGTAAAGGATTATTACACTTTCAAAATAGAAGCGAACTACACATTTAAATTTTTTGAACTAGCTTATCTGAATTTCCTTATTTCCTTTTTTTTCCTTTAATGAATAAAACCTTCTCTCCCTGATGATATTCGATTGAGTAATTCGAATTGACTTCACTGGTTTTCATGAAACTTTTAAATTGGATTTCCACGAACAATATAAGGTTTTCATCAGAGCTTTGCATTCGCTGTAACTTTATTTTGCATTCAATCAATTTAATAAAAAATAATTCCAAAAAGGAGAAGTCTGAATTTCGAAGGAACTATTTGAATTATTTACTTGCATTTAATTATTTCATTCTAAATATGTTTTAATAAACTCACTGCGTTATGGGCTTAAAAATTTAAATTAGTATGCGCAAATCATTTTATTAGAATATAAGTCATTCATATCAATTTATATTTATCAGTCTTTCTAATATTCAAAAAGTGCCAACTGGACTGTGTAAGAGTCAGGAAACTGGCTTTGAATCAGAAAGGTTCTGGGTTCGAATCCCGGGCAAGGCATGGATATTTTTTCAGTCTCTATACTATCTGTCCTTACTGTGGAAGCAACGTTGGCCTACTTAATATGATGCCCCTGAAAAAGTGATCTTGAAATCTGCCTTTCAGATGCATGTATTAACGAGAGGTCATTCCGCAGGTGGGCATTGGAAAAAAATACTTAGAGTGCTTATGAAACGTTTAAAATATTTAATTTTAAGTTACTCTGAGTAAGAACTATCTTATACTTTTTGGATACTTTTCCGAAGAGCTTTGATCATGATTTTGGTATAATCAGCTATGAAATATGATTTTATAATATGTGTTAAAATTAGGAAAATATCATAAAATTCTTTATGATATTTTTCTAATGTTAATTCCTAATTAACTTTAAAAATATGATAAAATTTTATTATGATACTTTAGAGCATGACATAAGAACCCTTTATTCGATTAAATTTACATTTTAGTTTTGTATTCCTTATTAAATGTGTGGTAATATGAACTATAATTATGAAAACCGGAATTTCCGGTAAACGGTTACCATATGAACAGAAAAATTTCCTAATGAATGGTATGAAAACCGTATATTTTGGTTTCTTTTCCAGAATTATAAGATTTTTCTTTTTACAAAAAATGCCATTACCATACACTAACTTAATTTTAACAGTTGTTGAGGCTGGACGGATTTTACCCTATGCGGTAAGAAAATATTGTTGAAAAAATATAGTCAAAAGAAGCTTAGAAAATTGTGGTTACCGAATGTGTATTCACAATAAAGCGATTTATTTTGTCTTTGTGCATTTTTCAAAAAAAAAATAGCCATTAAATGAAAACCGCGCAGCTTTAGAGATAAAAACTATTATAACTTATGGGGCTTATATTATTGTCAAAAATGAGTGGAGAATTTTTTTGCCACCGTTCCTGAAAGTTTCAAACTTGTCAAACTTTACAAACAAATTAAAAATGCTTTTTTTATAAAAAAAATAAATAAATAAATAAATAAATAAATAAATAAATAAAATAAAAAACATTATCTGCGCATCTCAAAATTTTTACTTTTTTTTTCAAATATTTATGAACTAATCTGGTATACATTCTTAAGAATAAATAATATGCATTCTTTATTATATTTAAATAATTTAAAAATCGTATACATATCAGAAATTTAATTTTTATCAATTATTTCCTTTCTTAAAAAAAAACTTCTCAAACCACTGGGTTTCGGACTCACCGTCCAAGTTTGAAAAATCCAAACTATTTTTAAATATTTGATTAGTCATTTCATCAATCTATAGCAATAGTTTAACCAAAATCTACTAAGTCGCGGAGCCCTAAAAGACATTTAAAAGAAGTCACACACATCAAATATTTTCAAACTAAGCATTTTTTTACAAAACCAATTTTGTTTTAGTCCGGTACATGTGGGTTTTTTAATAAACAAGCTAAATTAAAAATAAATATGTAGTCAAAAAATTTTAAACTTTATAATAAACTTTCGGAAATAACCTGAGCATTTGAAAAATTATGGCACTTTTTCTCGGAAATAAAAATATCAGAAAACGCAAAAAACAATTCATTCTAACATTGTCTTTTAGGAAAAAAAATTTATTGTACACGAAAACAATTCCGGTTAAATTACCGTATAGTAAAATAATTATAATTTTGGTAATAAAACCAAAAATATACAGTATTTAAACCATTTATTTGGTAATTTTACCGTTTCTACAGTAATGGTTTACAAGAAATTCTGGTTTAAATAAAACTGAAAAGTAAATTTAACCGAATAAATGATTTGTTTGCCATGATCTAAAGTATCATGATTAATTTACCAAATTTACCAAATTTTATTACTGATTATAAACCAATATTTTATACTTAATTTTACCAAAATCATTATCAAAGCGCTTTAGTAATAATTACCTAGAGCACTTCGGCATTCCCATAGAGCCACAAGCACAGTAAACTTTTACCATATTCTGGTAGTTTGGACCACACTTTTTTTTCAAATCCAAAATAGTCAAAAATTTAAGTGATAGGAATAAATGTTTAGACAAGTTTAACAATATAAAAATGGTGCAAAAATTGACATTTACTCTTTCTTTTTAATCTGGTTACATTGTAATCGCAACTAGCTGACACAAAAAATAATTTTTCATGAATTTATTGTACAAAGTCAGACAAAACTAATAAATAGAAAATGTTAGAAAAGCAATTAGCGACAACTTTGGAAATCGCCGCAAGTGAAGTAATTCTACACAACGAAATTCGAAAAGTTAGGAATAGAAATTCTCTTCTCAATTGACAAAAAAAATAACAAAACTATGAGATAATATGCCTTATTATTTTTTTTTCTAATCAAATTAGATGAACTAAGAAAACTCAACTTTGCTGTGAAAGAATCTTATAGAAACATCATCATAATTCGAAAATTTAAAAAGCCTTATACCTGGAACAAATTTTATCTTCAAAAATATTATTTAAATATCACTTTAGAAACAAAGAGAAAAAGGTGCTTTAATTTTTCAAATTCAATCTAAGACAAAAAGAAGATAAAAGCTAACTTTTTTCTGTCTAATGTTAAAAGGATTAATTTGTAAAATCAACGTTTTGTAAAGCAAAGCTAATTATCGTTTTTATTTTGTCTTTCTAATCCAGTACAAGACTTCATTTTTTATTCGAATTTTTCGGATTTAACTTTTATAACTCCAAGCTGTATCAGTCATGCTGTTATAATCCCAGCTTAATAAGAGAGTTTTCTTTTGTCTGAAAAATAACTTTTTTTTATTTTAATGTCTGTATCTTGTTTTTTATAGCTAAAGAATAAAGGGATTTTTATATCCATGGCTTTCTAACAGAATGCTCAAAAAAAATAGACTAGAGAAAAAAAATTTTATTCTATAATTAAAAAAAAATATTGTTTAATGATTCGGACAAAAGATGGTCTTTATGCTGAAAAAATAAACCAAATAAATGGGAAATGTTCGAATAGTAATTACTTACAAGTTTTGAAATCGCTTTAAGTAAAATAATTTGGCACACTGTGAAAAAAAAAGTATGGACAAAACTACCAGAATATGATAAAATTTACCGTTCTTTTTGGCTCTATGGAAACACAAAAAAGCTGGATAATTTTTACAGAAGTGCTTTTGTAATGAGTTTGATAACATTAACAATACTATATGATTTCATAACATGCGATAAAATTTGTTTAATGCGGTAAAATTTGGTACTTCTATCATGATCACGGCTTAAAAACCATTTATGTAGCTAAATTTACATTTCAGCTTCGTATTATTTGTTACATAAGGGGTAATAAGAGCTGTAATTTTCAAAACCAGAATTTCCAGTTAACCGTTACCATATAAACGGAAAAATTTTCAAATGAATGGTTTAAATACCGTATATTTAGGCTTTATTTACCAGAATTATGTTTTCTTACCGTAAATATCATTATCATACATTACGGTAATTTTACCAGATTTGTTTTGTCTCCGTGCAATGATAGTCAAAAGAACAAAAACAGAAACTCTTATACAATAAAAAAGAAATATCTGAAGTGTACGATAGTGAAGCTCGTTAATTCTTTACTGACCAAATCAGATCTACTTAAATTAAACTTTGTTATGAAAAAGCTTTCAGCAACGAAATCACAAGGCATCAGATTAAAATGTCTTATTCCTTGAACAACTTTAATCAATATAAATGTTATTTTAACATCATTATATGAACTAATTTTCCAAACTCAATCAGAAATGGAGATAAATGCTTTTATATTCTTTTTTTATTTATTTATTTTTTTTAGCTTGTCTAAATGCCTATATTAAAAGGATTAGTTATTAGAATCAACACTTTGAATAACGAAGATAAGTATTGCTTTTACTTGTGTATACAATTAAAAATTCTGGAAATTTCTGTCTGGTCTATTACGATTTTTCTCTTCTTGTCAAATTCTTCAGATTGATCTTTTTTTTTAATACAAGTTGCATTATTCAAATAATTTAAATCCCAGATAAATAATCTAGCTTTTTTAACATTCTAAAACAATATTTTTTGTTCAATAATTAAAATTTATCTTTTGTTATTTGAGAATAAACAGGTACTTCGAAATCTGTAATTATCCTTTTCTTCGCTAAGGAGTAAAAGTAAAATAATATGAGATTTAATTTTTTCGTTTTTTTAAAAAAGCAATTGCTTAAAAAAAATTAATCAGCCTTTGCCTGACAACATATTACCTATCAAATAAAAAATGTTCGAACATTAAATAGAGGCAAGTTTGGAAATCGCCACGAGTAAAACCATTTAATACAATAATACTCGAAAAATCAAGAACAGAAGTTCGCTTCTAAATTAATAAAAAAGAAAACTGAAAGATAGTGGAACTTATTATTTCTTATCTGATCAAATTACATCTACAAATCAAATTCACTTTCATTGAGAGAGAAACTTATAGCAACTTAATCACAAAACAGCGATTGAAAGTAATTTGAAAAAACTTATTCCTCGAACAACTTATATCATTATAAACAATGTTTAAATGTCACTTCAGGAAGCAAGAAGGTGCTTTAATTTTCTCAATTTAATCAAATGCAGATGAAAAGATAAAAGCTAATTTCTTTTCTGTCTACGTTAAAAGGTTTAATCGCAAAATCAGCAATTTCTAAAGTGAAGCTGATTGCCGTTTTTATTTTGTATAAGAATGAAGATTATGGAATTTTTTTTTTTTTGATGTAATGTATGGCTTCTTTTTTTATACGAATTTCCTAGATTAAAGCTTTCATAATCCCAGCTGTGTCAGTAAAATTTAGATAATCTTAACTGAATAAACGTGTGTTTTTGTACTCAAAAAATAGTAGTGTTTCCTTTTTTTAATCTTTAAAACTTACATTTGAGTTGTTTTGAAAAAGAACTGGTTAGTTGAAAACTATGATTATCCAATACTATATTAATTAACTATAAGAGATTAATATTTTTCAATCCTTAGAGTGAAAATCGTTTAATAGTTGATGGATTTAAAACTAACTGTGTTTAAATAATATTAAAGTAAATCTTCAATGGTAGACCTCTAATTAAAATTTTAGCTTGCTGTGAATATATTAACTGAAATCTATCAGAATTTTGATCCAAAATTAAGCTAACTCTTTAATGTGCTATTTTAAAAAAGTACATAAATCAATTTTCCTCTAAGAAAATGCATATAATAAAGTTAGCAATGATCGTAAGCTAGACTTAATTTTTAATGTTTCAAATGAATAAAATAAAGTTATTTTTTTATAAGTGATTAATTGCAGTGATTAAATGCTAAATAAATTGCAACAAATTTAATACTGTAGAGAGAAAAAAAATTCGTTTAAAATTTGCGGTATTTTCGGTAATAAAATTTCTAGATAAAAATACATTAAAAAAAATTAAAAAAAACATGATTCTGGTTAATAAAACTGAAATATTTGGCACTTAAACCATTCATTTTGGTAATTTTTCCTTTCACATGGTAATGGTTTACCAAAAGTTCTGGTTTTCAAAACTATAGTTCTTAATACTACACATTTAAAAAAATTTAAACGTAAATTTAACCGAATAAAGGTTTTTTATGCCATGCTCTAAGGTATTAAGATAAAATTACCAAATTTTATTAAATTTGCCACATTTTATCATGTTTTATTTAACAGTATTTAATAGTTAATTTCATTGAAATCATTACCAATGCGCTTTGATAAAATTACCGAGCTTTTTGATTTTCCCATAGAGCCAGAAGCACTATTGTTAGAACAAAATTTTCCAGTAATTAAAAGACTATAATTTACGTTTAAAGAAACTCTTTGTAATTGCAACTTTTGAAAAAAAAATTATTCTTCCTAACTTTTGACAATATATTTCACTAAGAGTCATTTCTTGAAAGAAACAGTCACTGTTAGGTCAAGTTTAGCCTTTTTAAAGCCAGCGCTGTCTACGCTTATTTTGAAAATAGCGCAAAACGTCAGTATGAAGAAAAGCCACAGTTTTATGAAAATAAAAAGCGTTTATGGACTAATGTTTTAATATTTAGAAACTTACTCCTATTCTGCATTACTTGGGATCATAAAAATTTGCAAAAACTGAAATTAAGACTGTTTTTGATAATTTTCATCAAGGTGGAAAAATGTTGCCAAATTGACGATTTTTAAAAAAATTTAATAACTTTTAAAACAATTAAGTTATTTGTCTGTTCTAAAGCCCAGATAATTTTTAATGCAAGAATAGTTTGAAATCATCGCATTGCTTCAAGTGTAAAGCGCTTAAACTATGTTTTTTTTATTTTCCTTGGCGACAGAGCTTCAAGAAACAGCATTGAGTGTAACTTGTTTCCCTCAATTGAAAATCGCTAAAAAAAAATTCTAATTTTATTTCTGGAAAACAAAATAAATTTCACGTTTCCCTCTATAATTTTTATTTGATGCATACGCAAACTAACTGTGAAAAAACCTCTTTTAGTAATTTAAATCTTTGAGGGATAAGTTATTTAGCTGTACACATTAACTATACGGAAGAGACGAGCATTTTCCAGCGGACATGACCTCCAATCCTTTGAGAAAAAGTAATAAAACAAAATGTCACTACCATTTGTACAAAGACTTGTACCTTAACCCGGGACTATTTATCAAATAAGAACACTAATTTTTAATTTATCCTCTGAGTAAAGATAATTAGATACTTGCACTTCAAGAGGAAGAAGATCACAGATATCCACACTTGTGACCTATGACTAAACATTAAGTCAGTGCCAGCTGATCGCTTATAAGCAAAATGGAATCATAAAGCTGTGCTAAGATTCTATAACTAGACTGGTAATTAGTGTTAAGTTAATTAAATAAAACGCCGTATTGGGCATCGAATTTGTTGAAATATAATTCTTTCTCGAATATATAATATAATTCTAATAACATATATATATATATATATATATATATATATATATATATATATATATATATATATATATATATATATATATATATATATATATATATATATATATATATATATATATATATATATATATATATATATATATATATATATATATATATATATATATATATATATATATTGAAGGAATTTAAATCTTTGTGAAAGAATATAGAATAAATCACTTAAGAATTGACACTTGATGGGCTTGTCTTACTCTAAACAGACTGGAAAGAACTGTTGCTAACGTAGACAAATGCAGCGCTTCAACAACCAATCAGGATCCAAATACCCACACTTGAAGGTATCCCATTGTGATTTAGCTAAAATCCCATTGTTGCTTTACTTTACCTAGACACCATGTTTATGATTATCCATCGGGTGATCGTAATGGTCATTAGAAAACTAAAAAATCATCTTGATTGTGCCGCAAACTAGGTTCTGTGATTTGGAAGCTAGTTTTTCTTAGTTTTCTCCTTAGTTTTGAGAAAATATTTCATCTATTTTGTGATATATTTGTATTTTGCCCAATATATTTATGCTATGCTACGGATACTACTAAAATATTTTCGAACCATTTAAAATGATGTAGTTCCAGAAAGTTGTTTTCACATGGAGTATTTCTAACAATAAAATGAATATTTACTCTGATTATATTAAATCAAATAACTTTCTATTTTATTCAACGACATTATTTCGAAGATTTAAAATGATTTTATTCTTGAAAGAGTTCATTTCATCCCAAACTAAACAATGAGCATTTCATTCGAAACGAATTTTATATCTTTTATTTATCATCCGTATGTATCAAACAAAGCACGAATTTCAAAATTGATTTTAAAGTCATTTTCAACAAACGACAAAAAAAATTATAAAAATTTACGTCGAAGTGAAATGTATGTGAGTTTTTTTTTCTTTATAAGCAATTCTAAAACACTCATTTATGAAAGTACCATACAACTGAATTGAAAAACTCGGAGTTAAAGATATTATATTTGATGCTGATATCATTTTCGAAACGGAAATCGACTCTTATAAAATAAATATGGCTATCAAATTCCTTATTTATTTGATGTGAAAAAACTGCCTGCACTTTGCCAAGTTTTTTATTTTCTCAAAAATAGAGTAAAATATTTTATTTGATCTGATTTATCGAAATGAGGATATGTTGTGATTTTTCTTTCGATTGAAATAAAGTTGAATAAAATATGTTATACAACCTTAAAAACTCTAATCATATTTAGAGTAACGTATAAATCATCTTCTGCTGAAACTATTATTTAAGTAAATACCTAAATATTACATAATATAGCATCCGTAAAACCCTAATACTATTATATAAATGATACGTCATTGATACAACAATCAAATTCTGACAATGCTGTTTCGGTTAATACAAGAATCTGGCACAATTGTTACTTCAGTCCTCTTTCTCTTGCTAACACGCTGAATAACTTCGATGCATTTATACTTTCTTTTTCGATCGCAATAAAGTTGAATAAAAATATGTTTTACAAGAATAAAAAAAAATTCATATTGAAAATACCATTTAAACCATCTTTTGCTGCAATTATCATATTAGCAAATACCTTACCATATATATTGCGTTAGTAAATAATCTAACACTTTTCTATTAGTGACTAGATGGTAATATGAGGAGAGGAATTTCTGGAAAATTACAACCAAAGAATATACATCTATACAGTCCTCCAAAAAAAAACGGATCTAATCTTTTGATCTATTAATCGGATTTTCGGATAAAAGTAATATAAATTTTGAACAGCATAAACTTATTTGTGTGCAATTTTTATTAACCTTACGTAAGCAAAGTTTGCCTTATACATGCCAGATTACGACCAATTATTGCAATATTAGTCATTGATTGTTTGTGCTACGATCAGAGACAAATTTGAATTTATGAAGATTGCTCTGTAGATTGATTCTGTAAATTCTTCGATGACAAACATATGTAGTGAGCAGGAAAAAAAGAAAAAAAGCATATACTACCCTGAATAACTTTTGATTTAATAATCGAATGTTCACAATCTTATTGACTCGAGGAGGTTACCTCAGATGTGATTTATTAATAAGTGCCGACGATATTTTAAGTTACGAAAACAGACACAAAAACGTTCTGTCTCTGCATAAACATATCTTTTTTTCGACGAATTCATATTTCTAACATCCAAATTGTAGGGGATAGCCACAATTTGGGAAATATGATCTTCATAGTTTGGTCAGGAGAGTGATCCAAAGTTCGGACATCATAATCATAATTTTTTTTTTGCGTATCTCGTCATATCTTGAGAACTTTTCAAGCGAATTGAAAAATCTTTGCACACTATTATAAAATTTGTTTATTCAAAGATAATTCTATACATTTTATTATTTTTTATTATTTTATTTAATAATAATCGAAAAAATTTTGAATTGCAAGGTATACAATTTTTACATCATTTAAAGTATGTAATTTTACATGACAAAATACGAAATTTCTGCGAAATTGGTTAAATGGTTCCTGAGAAATCAAAGTTCAAAAAATCAAGCATGTAAAATTAATTAATTTATTTGAATTGTAAGGTACACAAATTCGTATATTATTTTATCTAGTGTAATTTAAATAAATAAACTTCTAAATTTAAAAGGAAACGGATGAATAGTTTCTGAGAAAATAAAATTTCTAAATAATCAGAATCACTCTTTCAATCTCAAGAATTATTTTTCTGATTTCGATCAAATTTTTTATCTTGTCATTAAAAATCGTAACTTTAAAACGGTGTAAAAATCTGTATATCTAATTAATCATAAATTCTTAGTGTATTATTTATAAAATAAAATAAAAATAATCAATAGTTATAAATTACGATTTCATTTTTCTCATATAACTTTCTTTGGATAAACGAATTTTAGAATTGCTCTCAAAAATTCTAAGATTCGCTTAAAACTTCTCAAAATATGGTGAAGTGCACAAAAAGTGAAATTTATATTAAAAGGCCAGCATGAACTTTAAACCGCACTCCTGGCTGAACTATGGGGACCCTATTTATCAGACTGCAGCTATTCTGTATATTTTGATTCTTAAACCATTAAAGTTGGTCCTTAGTTGATCAATAGAAAAAAAAAGTTATTCAGTATAATATATTTTTTTACTTTTTTTCGCTTTGTACCTAATAAAAAACATTATAAATCTATCGTATTTTGATTTTGATTTGGCTCTCATTTGCAATTTATGAATCGAAACTTGTTCTTGCACCAAAAGGATTGCTAAAGGATTTCAAAGATTATGATTATTTTTTACGGGTTGAGCTAGAGGAATCAAATTACTCAAAACAGAAAGGAAAAATTTTACACTCTGCACCCATGAAAAATGTACATTGTATGATTATGCTATTCCTTAAATTTTAAAATCAAGGTGAAGAATATATGTCTATAATAGCTGATTCAGAGGAAAAAAAGGTGAAAATGTGAGGGCAGGGACTGTTTCTCCTAAGAACGGCCAAGCTTCACAATGTAATAACTCTCGGGAAGAACCAATTTTTCATGCTATTGATTGGTCAAAACTTAGCAATCCTCAAAATGCAGCAAATTGTAATCTATTTGTCCTTTTTCTAACAAATGGACATAAAGCTTTTTTCCACTTTGATCCTCATGTATGAAAAGCTGGAAAAATGGAAGGACAGGATATATCTACATATATGGAGTAATTTTAACTGGAAAACATGCTATGCATCCTAAATATAAAGAACTTGGTGGTAAATAACATGTTAAAGGCATGTTTTACCTTACATATATTAAGTGCTTGCATTGTAAAAACATATTATACCTAACACATGAACAACTTATAGTGGAAGAACATGTTATATCTACATGGAAAAAGAACTTACAGTAAAAGAACATGTTTTCTAATCATATATGAAGAACTTATAAAAGAAGAACACGATATGTTTTATATATATGAAGCACTTGCAGGGGAAGAACATGATAAAAACTGCTTCGGCATTGTTGCATTTTGCTAGCTGTAATATTTAAGTACTTACTCAATCTGACAATACTGTTAATATTTCTTTGGGTAGAAAAAAGATATTGAAAAGGTATTGTTTCAAACACAGCTCTCCAAAATTTCATAACAAAGTTTTGTTTAGCAAAATCGTTTAATTAAATTAGTTTATTATTTGTCTATCATATTAGCTTTTCAAATGAATGAAACTTCGTTAAGTAAGAATTTTGAAATAAATCAAATAGTTATACATTTTTGAGTTAAGCAAAAATTACCGCAAAAATTCAGAAAAATAAACGATTTTAAACTATAAGGTTAAATTTCATGAAAAAAATAAACTTGACTGGAAGAAACGTGAATGACATGAAATTCCTATTTTTTTTTTCTTAATATAATCGCATTTTAATAAAAAAGAATTATATCACATATAGGTAACACGGTATACATTCAAATACGTTGTCTCATTTATAATAAATTTTGACTAATTGTAACAATATGATTATTGAATACAAGGGCTTTCATTAAATGCACCAGTTAGCATTTATCACAAGCCAAATATTTAAATAGCTTATTATAAAGATTGAAAAGTAAAATAACAGTTTTGTGATTACGAACTTTACATCTACATCTTCATATATTGATAAAATACAAAAAATGTGATTAACAGTCAAAATTTCTTAAAAATGATGTACATCTTTAATAAAAATTAGTTAACATTACGTAAAATTTTCCCATTTTTATCCCAAGAAAACACATTATTTTCCTTCGACTATATAAACCTTTTTCTAGACATAATTTTTATGAAAACACATTTTTTTCCAATTACTTTACGTCCCAAATTGCTAAAAGTAAATGTTTTTAGCGCAGTGCACTGATAATTTTGGGAACTGTTTGCATTATGTTTCAGATTGCACTAAATTTAAAAAAACAGAGATCTACAAGAATTTACAAGAAAATAGAAAAATTTAAACCATTAAAATAACATTTAACAAAATTAAATTTTATTCCAAACAAGAATCGTATTATTTTTTCTTCAACAGGAATTTATTAACTTTTCTAGAGTTTAATGTTTGAGTAAAAACAGGTTGTGTTTCGGGATTAATTAAAATTGTCCGAAATTAAGTTTAAAGAGTTTTGGCAGTATATGATACTTTAAAACTAGAAATAACTCTTTTTTTTGTATGAGCTGTTATCAATTTTAATTTCTGGAATTTCTCTAACAATCGCGCAACACTATTTACTAAATCATTGATCCCAAACATCATCTCCATTATTCATTTTCCTAAGTGAACTAGAGCCATCTATCGGAAATTAAATCAACTTTTAAATTAAGCTTAAAATAATTTCTGAGATTGAACGAAAAAATAAACCAGAAAATAACCAATGATCTGAAATTATTAAATTTTTTAAAAAAAAAAATTTCTTTTGTAAAAAGAAGAAAAAAAACCGAAAACTTAAATTTTTTTCACTCTTGCACTTACTTTAACACAATAAACTATATAATCAAAATAATAATTAAGCAACTTATTTTTGAAATAAAAAATTAATTAAGTCACATTTCTGGCACAAAATAATTAAAATAAATTTTTAAAAAATCTTACTTTTTTCAATAGAATTTTTTTTAATTCTTCTTCAAAATTTAAATAAAATTTATAGGTACTTTTGAATAATTTAGGCTACAATAAATTCTACAGAATTTCAAAAGTTCTGAGTCTACCCAGTAACAAAACAGACGATACCGAAGAGAGGTTTTTCCCAAACCAATTATAGTTAAGAAAAATTTCAGTAATAACGTAAAAGGTTGGTTATTACATTTATATTTTACGAATAAAACCTCTCATCGGTATTGAAAGTTTCATTAAATTAAAGAGTATATGAAATATTGATAATGACATTTTAGCATAATATCCTTTTACTTATACTTTTAAAAAAAATATTTCGTAAATGTTCATAATTTTTTATTATATTATTTCCCATGTCTATACGACAAAAATTTTATTAGCCACTATAAATCAAAGACTTAAATTTAAATTCCGCGCAACTACAGAAACGATATTCCTTAGTGAGAACAATTTCCATTGTACTTTCTCTTGTGCGTTTTTTGAAATAAAAAGAAATTGCTTTCGACCGTATTCCATAAGCATCCATTAATCACATAAACTAATAAATTTAACTATCAACCACACCAAATGGTATAGAGTTATATTATTTCTCTAGAGGTTCTTATATTCTTCTGGTATTCTGCCAAATAACATGAAATATTTGACTCCATGCATGTATTGAAAACTATATAGTGAATAAAAAAAAATAGAAAATTGCTTAAAAATGAATTGTGAAAGCTGTCCAAAATAATATTGCATAAAAGGAGATTTCACAGAGATAAACAGCTCTAATGGGAAAGTCATGTGACCAATTTTTTAGCGCCAATGCTAACTATATAAAAAGATGAATTTTGAGTTAAAACATTCCACGAATCTCTTTAGGGTTACAAATAAAGTTTAAATAAGAAACATATAATTAATATATATATATATATATATATATATATATATATATATATATATATATATATATATATATATATATATATATATATATATATATATATATATATATATATATATATATATATATATATATATATATATATATATATATATATATATGTACATACATATATATGTACATACATATATATGTACATACATATATATATATATATATATATATATATATATATATATATATATATATATATATATATATATATATATATATATATATATATATATATATATATATATATATGTATGTATGTATGTATGTATGTATGTATGTATGTATGTATACAGAGCAATTAAATACAAAAAAACACAAGGAAAATTAAGAAAAACAATAAGTTTCATTTCTTGCGCATAAACTGCAAGTAAACAGAACTCATGAGATAAGTTTAAAATGAAGATAAAACAAATTTTTATTTTACTTTATTTTCTGTTTTACGTGTTATTTTTACCTATTGTGTTCTATTTTATTTGTTGTAATTTTTGCAAAAAAATATTTGAGTGCTCCTCACACTATTGTATTGATATATTTTGCGTTAGCTATATTGATACAATATCAGAAAGCACTCTTTTTTGCGGATATAATCGTGTGGGCTGATGAAAAGATTACATCTTTTATTTTCCAGACTTTTTAAAAAAATTTTATCCTTTTTTTCCCAGTTGTCTGTCTTTTTTATCATTTTTTTTTCTCCCCCCCCCTTTTTTCATATGTCTGTAATTTTCCTTTGTTTTATCTTCATTTTGAACTTATATATATTGCAGACTTGCATCTACTGGAAAATACTCAATCAGGAAACTCATTTAAGTTACACTTTTAAACAGTCGTCAAAAAAACGAAAGCATAGCATATTTAGAAAGTCTGAAAGATTACTTTATGTAGCAAAAGTTACTAAGCTTCAGTTTCTAAACAGACACAAAATATGGCATTTAAATTTCAGCCAGCAAGTCATGAGCAAATGGTCCACCAATGGATACAAATATTTTTTTCTGGTAAAAAAGATATGATTTGGATAGACCAGATGAATGGAAGTACTATTGGCATGAATTAAGGAAATAAAAAGAAATATTCTCCAAACGCTTATTAGGTGGAAGCTCTGTGACTATCCGAGGATCTTTTTCTTACAATGATGTTGGTTCAATTGAGTTTATTTCAGGCAAAATGAATTCACGAGCTTTCCAAAATGCCCTAGCAAGTCATCTTTTGCCAAATGCACACTTTCTTTCAGGATAAAATTGCATATATCAGCAAGACAACGCGACTATTCATTCAAGTAACAAAACGAAAAATTGATGAAATCTGCCATCGAAGACAATTGGTATAAAGCAGACCCGGAACTTAATAAAAATCTAGTTTCATCCATGAAGTATTTGAAGTATTTAAGAAAAATGTCTCTCACAGCAGCTCCGAAATCTTTTGTGTTATTTTCTACATGCTACATTCTATGTTGGTTTTAAAGGTTTTTACTCAGGCTGAAATACTAATTTTGTAAATACAACTTTTTTCTGATAATTATAAGATTACAAATCGAGTTTTTTGCATTATTTCTTAACAGTGTACTATAAGAATTAATAATACCATAATATTTAAATCCCTTTTATTTTTTACATTCTTTGCTCAAAGTTTTTCACTAGCTTTAAGTTCTTACTCAAACATCATTACCAACGTTGCATTGTAGCCATATGCTGAATCCCTGTGACTTAGATTTAATAAATATATTCGGTATTAACTTCGGGAGGATTAGATAAGTTAAAACCTTTATATAGCTTTATTTTGGAAGAAAAGATGATTTATTTGATTTTTTTTATTATTGTTAGTTTATAATTACTAAAGCTGACTATAAGTCTAATTTTTTTTGGGAAGTATAATTCCCATTTATATACGGACATAAGTCTGTATTTGTATTTTATCACTTGTATTTCATCCTTTCATTAAATATTTTGATATTGTAAAATCCTTTAAATTGATGATTTTTGTTATCGTTAATATTTTTTTTGCTTAATTTTGAAAATATTTATATTAAGTGATTATTAAAAGAACTCGTGAATAAGAATGTGCTAGTAAAGAAGAATAACAAATTAAAAACAAAAAAAAACTAAGTAAGGCATAATTAAGAGAGGAAGGAAAAGGTTTCACGTTACTTAAATAATTGTCAATTATAAATATTTAAAAAAGTTCTTTAATTTAAAAAAAACAGTTAAAAACAATTGCATATTCCCATTTAAAACATATATTCCATATTTTATTTTTAAGAAAAGCATGTCTTAGCTTGTTTCAAAAAAAAATTTAATTCAAATGCCGAGACAAAAAGGTACAAATAGAAAGATGAAATAAGTAACAAATACATATGTACGTAGGATAACAAAAAGAGAAGACCGAAGTCATTGCATTAAAAGTTCTCTTGCTTCCCAACATCTTGAGGACTCAGTGTGTCCATGAAGGGCCCCACATAGAAGCAGGTGGTCCCTGCCCAATGTTTCAAAAATTGAAATATAAGTTTTAATACTAGTATATAGCCATACTATATTAATTTTCTAAGCCATAGCAATAAATCAGATAAAGCATTATTGAAAATAAGAATCTTGGGCAATTATGTCATTATAGTACTCTGTATGAAAGGTCATGCGTTAATATAATAGTTTAGGGAAAATGCATAATGGCTAAATCCTTGATTAAGTCAGCTTAAGTCCCTCCATTAAGTCAGCTAAAATAACTAAGTTCCGAAAATATGTTTGGTTAGTCCATGTTTATACAATAGCTCTTTTAATAACATCTTCTTAAAATTAATTCTTTTGTTTATGCAAACCATAATAATTAAATTCAACTTCTTTAAGGAGGAAAAATTATTTATTCAAATCTTTTACCAAACTCAGATTACTTAGATTGCCAGATACCATAACTATTCTATAGTTCACTATTCCATTTTTGGTAATGAATTTCCGCTATTTACCATTTTTGAAAGAAATATTGTAAACTTGGAGGCTTCGTCCCCTGCTCGCTGGCGCTCACCAACCCCCGGAACTGCTTTCACAGTTCATTTCGGATTGTTTCGCAATCCAATGCTCGCTTTGCTCGCTCATTGGATACGTTCTTAACGTCTAGTTTTTGTATACTTTTTTGAATACTGAAGTTCCGAAAACTTTTCACTGTAGAAAATTCTAAACCTGTACATTTCAATATTAATTTGAAATTGCAAACAGTTCACATATTTTTTCATAATCACACTATTCTAAATTTCAGTTGTTGAGAAAAGTAACTGTTGTAAGTTTTGTTTTAAAGTCTTTTCCACCAGAGGGCTAAAGCCATGTGTTGTAAGACAATATGAAATAGTAGTCTGCCACTGAACGCCGGATGTAAAGCATCGGCTTTGATGAAGATAATTTTGTATTTTTAATTCTCTGAAGGGCGCCACCTTAATAATATGAAATTTGTAAAATAAATGTATATATTTTTGATTATTGATGAAGCCCATTATTTTGTGTTTTCATCAGTGTTCAGAAGCAGAACAACTATAAGTTTTTTATTTTATCACAAAAAAATAAAATGTTTAAAAAACAAAGAAAAGAGTAAGAAAATGAGTATAGTCATAGAAAAAGTTAAAATTGTAATATAGTATTTGTCAGTTAAAATAAAACTTTTTGTTTAAGTCATTGCTAACAATTCAAATTTCTCCGAGGCAATTCTAAAGTATAAATTAAGGTAGTATTGTTAAGTTGAAACACAATATTTTTAGTTTTGATGTCAACAATACAATTCAATTTTTCACAAAAACGATTGTTTCCATTGTTAAGTTCAATGTCAACAATTCAAATTTTTCTGAGGCAATTCTTAACCTCTAAATATTAATTTTTTTTATGTACACATTTCTAAATGTCAGTATTCAACCACAAAACAAAGTCCTCAAATTTAGCATGAAGTTGTAAAATGTACTGAAAGAGGGTCATAGCAAATAATGAAAGTAGAAGTAAAGTTAGTACTGTAAAATTAAAACAATATTTTTAATCAATTAGCCAAGTTCTTCAAGAAGCAGTTGTAGAAGTAGGTTGTTTATTTAAAACTTTTTATAGAATTTCTTTAAGAACACAATTGTTAATTTGGGCATTTGGCGATACAACACTTTTAGAATTGAAGGATTTGTTACGTCAAGCGCTCAGGTATCATAATTTTGATCTAGTTGCGCTTCTATGTCATTTTGACTTATGTTGCTAAGTTAACTTTCAAAAAATTCTATGGCTGGCAACAGCATTTTTATTTTTTAAGTTGTTTATTTTTATTTCTTTTAGAATTCGTTATTTTTTTAGCGAAATGTTTTTTAACCTAACAGAATTCTTTGCCGACTGTTTTCTCTATGAATGAAGAAAATAAAGTAAATATTTAACTGTTGTGAAAAGAATTTTATTTAGTTGTACAAAGTACTTCAGCCAAAATTTGGGAGCCTCGTAAGAGAATTATATATATTAGATCAGAAACACATCATTAAAAGGCAGAATGCTTTGGTGTTTTCAAAACAAAGCAAACGTTGCCACCGGCGGAAAAGAAATACAACCAAAATTTGGGAGCCACGTAAGAGAATTATATATAATAGATGTATTCTTTTTCCTTTTTTATTAGTTCAATGTATAACGACATAAACAGATAGCAAAATATGTATAAAAAAGGAAATATCTAATATAATGTTAATGGAACTGTGACAGTTGGATTTGACATGCATACATTTTTTTTTAATTTCATAAGTTTCATTTTATTTTTATACTTTTCCATTCGCAGGCATTCAAAACTGAAAAATAAATAAATATTTAAATAGTTAAAAATAATAGTTCAGCTCAATGGCACTTTTGATCGATAATAAAACAAATTAGCAACTTTGATATAATCAAACTATGCACTTATTCGGCAGTGTTAATTGTATTTGTATTAGCAATAAGAACGTTCTATGACAAGACGATGAATTATATTTATAATGGTTTTTTTGCCGAAAAATAATGAATATTTACCTCTTATAAATTTATTCAAGTTGTGGTGAACCACCTTCTCACCAGATGGCGATGAACTTTGTTCGCCAGGTGGCAGTACAAAACTTTCCCCTCAAGAAAATGACTTTTCTATAAGATGGCAACATCTCTGAGTTAAAACCTTAGTTTCAAGAAATGGCAACACGTCAATTGTCTAACATTCATTCCATCTTGCTGTCTGATGAACTTACACCATTTTTGAAATGCTGCTGTCGCTAATCCTAGTCGTCTTTCTATTTATAACTTAATATGATTTCTTTTATGTTTTATTATTATTAAACTGTGTTGATAGTTAATTTTTATTGAATTAATTTATTTAATATATTTTACCTAATCACCACAGATTGGTGACCCGGACGTGATGAACTTTGATGAACTGGCTAAAGCTCAAAAAAGTGACACTGAACTTCAAGCTCTTCTGAGTGATAAAAAGTGCTCGCCAAACTTCCAGTCATTACATCTGACGAATGGACTGCACATAATTTGTGACTCTAGCAAGCAAAAAGTTAGACCATATGTCCCTGTTCAGTTTAGGAAACCTATTTTCTTTGCTTTCCATAACCTATCCCATCCTGGTGTAAGAGCCACTAAAAAACTTGTCATGGACAGATACGTTTGGCCTGCTATCGCCAAAGATATAGTCGAATGGACCAGAAGCTGCCTAGACTGCCAGAGATCCAAAGTCACCCGACACACTCGTAGTCCTATCCAGTCATTCATACCACCTTCAGCAAGGTTCGACCATATACACCTTGACCTGGTCGGACCCCTGCCACCCTCCAATGGTAACAGTTACTTGTTAACGTGCATCGACATATACACCAGATGGGCAGAAGCAGTACCACTGGCGGATATTACAGCTGAAACTGTAGCTCGAGCTTTTGTTGAGCATTGGATTGCTCGATTTGGTGTACCTTCAAGAATCACCACAGACCAAGGAAGACAATTTCAGTCATCGCTTTTCACGTCATTAGCTCAAATATTGGGCACTCATCAAATTCGCACATCTCCGTACCACCCAGCCAGCAATGGAATGGTTGAGCGCTTCCACCGCTCACTAAAACAAGCTTTGATGTGCCACAGCAACAAGAGATGGACTGAAACCCTACCGATAGTACTCTTGGGTCTCCGCTCTGCTTTTAAAGAGGACTTGAAGTGTACAGTCCGCAAAAAAAAAACGAATCACCCTGAATAACTTTCGTTCTAATGATCGGATTTTCACGAACTAAGTGTCAATCTTAATGGTTCCTGGGGGTGACCTCAAATATGCTAATTAATTAGTGCTAACTATTAATTAAGTTACGAAATCAGACACAAAAACGTACTTTCTCTCAATAAACATGCATTTTTTTTTACATATTTGGATTTCTTATCTTCAAAATATAGGGGGTAGCCGCAATCTGGGAAATGTGGTCCCCATAGTTTGGTCAGGAGAGCGATTCAAAGTTCGTACCCCTTAATGTTAATTTCGCTTTTTGCGTTTTCAGTTATATTTTCAAAACTAATGAAGCAATTCAAAAAAAAATTGCACCCACTCATAAAACTCATTTACCCAAAGATAATTTCATGCAAAAAATAATTTTTAATAATTATTTATTATTTTTTATTATTTAATTAAAGTGAGGATGAAAAAATATTCAATTATAAGGTATGAATTTTTTTATACCATATTAATCTACATATTTTTCAATTGAAAAATCTAAAGTTTCAACTGTTTTTATTTATTAGAAGCTGAGAAAAATTAAAATTAATTATTTTTAAAAAAATAATTTGGCGACAATAATGAAATAACTAATTGGGGCGATTAAAATTAAAATGTGATAAACTTGGGAGGACTTCGCGCGCGTAGCGTAAAATTTCATTCATATTTTTTTCGCTAATAATCGTTTGCTAATCTTTTTATTTTTATTTCTTTCACACTATAAAATACGATGTTTCTTTTTTAGTCATTTAATAATTTATTTGCAATTTAGAAAAGAATTTTGAATAAAAAAAACTTTATTCAACAAATGTCTAGTTTTAAAAAAGCGTGCTTCTGATAGAATACACCAGATTGTGCTTATTTAATTTGATTATTTTTTATTTTTTTTATTTTATTTTTCAATAACTGATACAATTTCAATAATATACATACGTATGCATAGATTTGGAATACTATATTTATCAATTTCTTGAATACATATTTTATAAATATTAATAAAAATACGTAGTCAACATTTTTAAACATCTCTCACAACATCGCAAATTTCTCAACGTCTTATAGGGTAAACTAAACAATGAAGGAACACTTAAGCTTAGCTTGCCTTTAAAAAAAATTCATAAAAATTTCAAAATTTGTAATTTTAGCTAAATGATGGCGTCGACATATTGGTTATTAAATGTAAATTATGTAAAAAAAAGTTAGATAACTTACATAATATTGTTTTAAGCTTTTGGTGGTTTAAATAATAAGTAGTAAGATGACCAAGTGAAGGAACAGTTCTTACCAGTGAATAAACACTAAATTTTCCAGTGAATGAACACTTAATTTTGAGAATGTTTGATGCTCGTTAGGAGTCCATAGGCCACACAAATGTCTAAGAACAAGATTTTTCTTGGAATTACGACATATAACCATAGTTGATGTGGAAAATATTACTTTTTTTTCAGTCATGGAATGGAAAGTAAAATATGTTTGAATACATAATTTTAAAAAAAATGTTTTTCATTTTTTTCTCACAGTTTAATAGTCCGTTCTAAATTATGAATGTTTATCATTGTGTAATCCGATGATGTTTTTATTATTATTATAATTCGATCATTTTTTTGTTTACTCTTTTCCCCATATTTTTGAAGCTTTTTTTAAAATCTTTTTAAGTATTTTTTTTTCTCTTCGTCATGAGTATTTTATTTCTTTTGATTTAACCTTCCTCTTTTTTCCAAATTTTTGGCCAATGTAAATGTATCTTCGAAATTTCTTTTGATTTTCTAGTTCCATTTCCAGAATTCCTCACTGGATAATAAATGAGAATAAGGAGTTTCGAAGTTTGAGTAAAACCCATCTCTCATTGACTTATATCTAGTAGTTACTTATGAAACCAATTGTTTTTGCAACTAATAATGCATCAAGAGGACTTATCTCAAAATCAGTTTTCAAGATACTTTCATTATTAATGTTAGTTGTCTCAGCTTCAGAGCCAAAATTTGATTATACAATTGTTCTTTTTGAAATAAATTCTTCAATATTGAGAAAAGCACAGGCTATTGGATATTTGGGAGATAAAACTTTTCTGTCAATGCTCCTTTAAAAATTTGCAACATAACTTGTGAGATTTCCATCTCAAGCTTCCGAAGAAATAGCGCATCGTTACTCTCGAAGCATGTGTTTTGTTGATAAGTTGTCTTGCTCATTAATTCTTGGTGTCTGTTTTGCATGCATTTGTTACAGTCAACGTTTTCTACATCGAATGGAAAAATATCGCATTTCATAAAAGCATTTTAACTTCATCAGTTGATGCCTCAAATTTTATTTAAAAATGGATGCAAAATTTTCTAGACATATTGTTTTACAATTCTTTTGTTTTCAAGATCTAACGAGAGATTTCCATGAATTAGGTAGAAAACTAAACCAGAAAATTTGTTTTGAGGAACAAAACTTGCTCAGTTTCAAATTGATATGAGATTTATACCTATCCAGAAGAAGCAAAATATGGAATTTGATTGCATTTTTAATTAGCCATGAGTAGAAACATTTGCAATATATTTGTAAAATGCTGCTGCAGTCATCGTTTCATTTCATGAATAGCTTTTTCCAATGAAATATGTAGCAGGGACTGATTCTGTAATATCTCAACGACTTCTTCTGTAAAGAAAAACTACCAATGGAGGTACTTTTTCTTTCCTAGGTACTTTAGAATATAAATCCTTATAATTTTTGAGGCCGAAGAGTTTTCCCGTTTAAGGACAGTATTCAACTCTTGTTTCATTCGCATTGTAAATGCAATCACTTTATAAAAGGATGCCAGGGCTACTTCCCTCCTAAAGATTCTTCTGAAGCTCTTAAAACCAGTATTTCAAATATTATTCTCTAAGGGAACTTTTGCCTTTTGAATTTATCGTCTTATTCCTTGAGTTATCGGTGGATGTCGCCTTAAAAAAACTTCACCCATTTTTCACCTATATAATTGTCTTTAAATGGATTTTTCCTACCAGTTCTCGTTAGGACATTAATGACGGCAATAAGATAATAATTTAGCTAATTATTGGCACAAAATCCTGCAAAGAAATTTTCCATTCAAGCTTTTATTATTATACTTAGTTGTTATATTTAGTAAATAAACATAGTTTATTAAGGTGTCTAAGGTATGATGTAATAACTAATCACTACATTTATAAAGATAAATAATAAATTAAATATTATTATAATTCTTTAAATAAATTTAGCAACTAAATTTGCATATTTAAATGAAATTGTTATAAGAACTATTCATACAACATTTAACTGAATTTTAGGAGTCCTCTATGTCGCTGAACTACTAATTATCCATGTAAAATCATATTTCACTCCTACTATTCATTCACTGGGAAATCTATTCTCAGTGAAGGAACATGCCTGTTCCTTCACTGGTTAGAAGTTGTTTTTTTAATTTCTAACATAATTTTGATTTATAATATGACAAAAGGTACAAGAAAATTAAAAATTTTCTTTTATTTTCATTAACTTGAAAAAATCCCAATAAAGGAACACTTGTTTATTCATTGATTTTTCATCGTTTGGTAATCTCAGTACCTGCTTATGTTATGATGCTTGAAATAAATAAAACGTAGCTTCAATAACCATATTTTGAACAACTTTTTCACAATGAGAAAAAAAGCATTATTATATGCAATTAATTTTACTTTAAACGGATAACTAGCACCACTGACCTTATAATTGTATCAAAGAAACAAGGCGTTGAGCAGATACTAACAAATTCAAAACTTTTTCCTGAGAAGACTCTAAGACCAGGTAACTCAATGCATTGTTAGATAACTTCCTATTGTTAGGTAGTAAGCTACTGTTACCAATCAATCTAAATTAAAACGTTTAAAATCTTATTTTAAAAAAAATATCTATGAAATGTTCCTTCACTGGGGTGTGTTCCATCACTGGTTGGCTTACCTTATATCGCCTTAATCTTAATAGAAATTTCTGGAAGTGTTTCACAAATGTTTCGCAGAACTATTTTACCAGTTATTTAAGCAAATTTTGACATTTTTAAGAATCTTTTTCTTTACCCTTTTACGTTCATTATTTCTTTATTAATATACTAATCAATTCTTTTAGTTCTTTAATTTAGGTTTTCTTTAAAGTAAAGTTCCTTTCTAAATTATAATCAAGTTTTCTTAAAAAGAATTATTGTCTGCTAGCTAAGAATAAAACCTTGTTAAGAAATTAAAAACATTCCGCTGTTTAAAATTATTTAATGCAAAACAGCTGATTATTTACTAAGCATACTATTTTTTTTTGAAGGAAGAGTATAAATTATTAATTGTCTTTTTTTTTTGTTGTTTCTTTTGACTTCAACATAGATTATCTAAAATAGTTTTGATGTTTTATAAGTCACTACAAAGAGTTTAAAGATACAGAACATAAAAAGCTGTCGAATACGCAGCCAAATTTTTAAGCGTCTTAAAATATCTCAGTATCTTAAATGTCGTCCTAACATCCTAGTTGTGAAACTAAATTTTTAGTTATCTGATCACGTGTGATTCACTAATTATTTCATTATATCTTTTACTCTTTCTTTATGATACCAAGTAGATTTTTTTCTTGATAATATACTAAACTATTTTGTTTATTTTTTTACTTTAGCACGATTCCCAATATATTATTGTAGTATAATTTGTTATCTGGAAAATGCCTTATTTTGTTAAGTAGGAAATACTAAAAATTGAAATTTGTAAGAAGGTTCCGAAGCCGTGCCAATTTTAGAGTCATCTGATTTTAAAAAAATGCTATAAAAAATACGCAATTTCCCAACTTATTTTAATAAAAAAATAAATAAAAGAAACCGTGGCAAGAAGGCTAACATACTTTTTACAGAAACTGTGAAAACTAATTTTTCCTATATTTCGTCAAAAGAGGATAAGAATGATATTGCTCCAAGGGACCTACTCAATAATTTCGCTATTTCCAGAATGAAATCTGTTTGATCGAAACATATTATTCCTTGAAAATTAAAACGAGGAAAAAATTAGCTTTTATTATTTATCTAAGCTTATTTCATTTATTTAATAATACAGGTATTAAGGTTAAGAATATGCGATGGAAGCCCCGTTTACTATTATACTATAAATGCATTAAATCATATAGCTTGAATAATTTATTTTAAGCAAATTATTTAATAATTTTAAGCAAATAAGGGTGTAAAAATAAACTCGATCAAAATACTCCGATAGCATACCCTAAAATATATATAGAATAAACTTTGGCATCGATACATAAAAAATACCTTTTCAAAACTTATTTTAATATCGAGTGAAATAATTTAATATGTTGTGTAACTAGATGGATAATCCCAAGAAACTAAATCGAAAATATGAAAACTTCATTGCTTTAAAAAAATAATAGATGATAATAAAAGTAAACATGTTTTGAGAGTCCAATAATGAAAGTCACAAGTTATTCAAGCCTGACAAGTCTTGAGAATGGGCGATTATATTTGAACGCTCGAAACATATCGACTTTTACTTCCCTCTTCATATGTTTTGAAGCCAGTTGAGCTTTTATCGTCAATTATACTGTTTTACATTTGGGTCTTGATCATTATTTTGATAAGGATTTTACACTCGTTAAAGTAAACATATGCATTTTAATATTTTAACAGGATTCATGTGGTCTTTAAAAACGTAAGAGCATCAATATTGTAAAAGTTATATTTAACTAAAAAATTAAAATTTTGACACCGGATATTTTGAGTTAATGAAATAAAATATTTTATCTTTTAAGTTTTTGGGCCCCATTTCAGTAACTTAAAGATCTTACCAGCTCTGTTTAAAAGCAGAGTATCAGATATATATAAGAAAACATAAATAATCATAGTAGCAGTATTTGGTGGTAAATGTAGCTTATCGTAATTGAAGAATATGCTGTGCGACATTGTATGGGAAATTTGCGAACGTAAGTTTCAGAATGCATCGAAACACGAGGATGCTATTTGCTAATCATCTTTATCCAAAGAAAACCATGTAGCCTAAATATCTAGCAGAATGAATCGATTTTATAAACAACGAATATTACAATATGCAGCATATTATTTCAATATCTTATTCTTAAACAAAACATATTTCAATGTCTTTAAAATGCCACTAAACATTCAGCAATTCCTTGAGTTATAGAAAAAAGAAATATCGCAAATTATAGAAAACCTTGTAAATGTGCATTAGAATTACTATACAATCTACATTTTATTTTTCAAGTACTTTTTTGTTCTTCAAACTTTCTTGCTTAGAAGACTCGATTAAAGCTGTAAAAATGATTATCCCTAAAAGTTTGTATTTAGCTATAAGTTATGTTAATTTAATTTTAGTATTAAATCCTCGAATAAATATAGCAAAAACAGCATAATCTATATAATATCGGTAAAAAGTTCATGTATTTAAATTCTAAAAACTTAGAAAATCATAAATAATTTATAAATCGATACAAATTTTCTTTTCAAAGGGGATTAAAATATTTTTTTTTGCTTTTTGGACAGAAATCAGCTTAAAAATTGTCTATTGCCTAGAAACTTCGAGATATTTACTATTAACAATTAATTAAACCTCTCCCAGCAATCAACAACATTATTTCAATTTTTTCTACAGTCAGAGCGTGGTTGCCAAGCAACCTAGTAAAATTACGCATTCCTCTTTTGAATTAGTCAATGGGTTATCTTAAAATATTCATTTGCGTAGGCGACTTTTTTTGGCGGTTTTCTGGACTATCGCCAAATATATAAACCTTTATTGCTACCCAATTTACCACACAATTTTTTTAAAATTTTGTCTACCCCCCCGAATTCAAGTGTCTAGATTCCAAATATGTAAAAAAAAATATATGTTTATTCAGAGAAAGTACGTTTTTGTGTCTGATTTCGTAACTTAATTAATAGTTAGCACTAATTAATTAGCATATTTGAGGTCAGCCCCAGGAACCATTAAGATTGACACTTAGTTCGTGAAAATCCGATCATTAGAACGAAAGTTATTCAGGGTGATTCGTTTTTTTTTTCTTGCGGACTGTACATCTTCAGAATTAGTCTATGGTACAACCATAAGGCTTCCAGCAGACTTTATCGCTCCATCAACAACTACCAAAAAAGACTTGCCAGAAGATTTTGTACAGCAGCTAAAAAAAGCTATGCAAACTCTGACTCCGACTCCAGGTTCTGCCCACTGTGAACCAGGAACATTTGTGCATCATTCATTATCTGATTGCAGTCAGGTTCTAGTGCGTCACGGTGGAATTAAAAGATCTCTCCAACCTCCCTATGATGGACCCTACCAAGTACTTGAGCGCACCCCAAAACACTTTACTGTGCTCATACATGGCAAAAGATGCACAATTGGCATTGATCGCCTTAAGCCATGTTTCTCGACAGCATCAGACGAGGTGTTGACAGGACAAAAAGCAACCACTAGTGTAAACATCAGTGATTCTCTGGATCCTACTCCAGAAGGCAAGGACCCTGTGATCCAACCCCAGACCATCACACGATCTGGAAGGCATGTTCGCTTTAACCCTCGCTACCTCTGACATCAGTGCCTTCACCACTTGGGGGGGAGTACTGTGGTGAACCACCTTCTCACCAGATGGCGATGAACTTTGCTCGCCAGGTGGCAGTACAAAACTTTCCCCTCAAGAAAATGACTTTTCTATAAGATGGCAACATCTCTGAGTTAAAACCTTAGTTTCAAGAAATGGCAACACGTCAATTGTCTAACATTCATTCCATCTTGCTGTCTGATGAACTTACACCATTTTTGAAATGCTGCTGTCGCTAATCCTAGTCGTCTTTCTATTTATAACTTAATATGATTTCTTTTATGTTTTATTATTATTAAACTGTGTTGATAGTTAATTTTTATTGAATTAATTTATTTAATATATTTAACCTAATCACCACAAAGTTAAAAGTAAACATGGATATAAAAGAAAGTAAATAATACTTTTTAGAGCAAAAAAATATTTCAGTTTAATAGTGCTGTTGAAAAATTAAAAGACAGTATTGACTTAGTTTTCAACGGTTGGCTGCGGTATTTGTAGAGGTTGTTTCGACTTCCAGTGAAAGACTTGCTTGAATTGATTTCTATTTTTTTCTTTTTTTTTTCATATTATTTTTCGATTTATTTTCTTATTACAATTATTTGTTTTCAATGACTAAAAATTCGCTTGCAAGTGGCAACAGTTGTTTTGAATTGCACTAAACGTCGAAGCATAAATTTGTTTTCTGAAATTAACGTATTTGAATTTTAAGACCAATTCCTTCGAATTCAGTCGAATAATGCAATAAAGAGTAAGGACTTGAAATAAAGACATTGTCACGTCAAAAAACGACGCCAGAGGAAGACAAGACTTCCTGTAGAGTTGTTGTCGTTGTCATGTCCATGGATTAAGGTTGTAAACTAGATGCCATTAAAAAAGCGGTTAACTTGAGGGGATTTAATCTTAGACTATGTCAACCTTCATCTATCAAAAGGTACCTCATGATAGAATCAAGTTAACATCTCTTATATACTAGTGATTCGGTATTTAATATTTATAGTGGTAGTTACGCCACATTACTCCCCTTCCAGAATTTTATCTGTGATAGAATTCGATGAACAGATACCACTAGTTGATTAATGCTGTTTTATTTATTAACTTCAATTTTTTGCTCATTATATTTATTTTTTTTCTTCCAAGCATTTCGCTCGTTATTTTTTCTTATATATATAGCTTTTTCGCTATTTTTTCCCATCATTTTTTTATAGCTTTTCGCTATTATTATTTTTTTTTCTAGCATTTCGCTCATTATTAATTATTAACCGGGAGACTTTATTTACACTTCACCGGATTTCCTTCTTTTTTTTTTCTTTGAGCAGTATATATATTTTTTTAAGCAAATCAACTGTTTAATGTGGATTCATCCATCAATATTGACAATTTCTTATCACGTCCGGGTCACCAATGAGGGGATTTAATCTTAGACTATGTCAACCTTCATTTATCAAAAGGTACCTCATGATAGAATCAAGTTAACATCTCTTATATACTAGTGATTCGGTATTTAATATTTATAGTGGTAGTTACACCACAAACTGAAGCCGCCAGTTCTGGTGCCTTGGAGCTATAAAGAATCTCCTGGAGAGTTGTTCCTGAAGTGGCAACATACCAAGCTTTAATGCATTTACAATAAAAATTGGGTATTCAGAGATATGTTTTGGTGCTAATTGGGAATCTGGGCAGTCCTTCCAGTTGATATATGATCTTGTATTATCGGGATGGATTTTCATGTCCTTATAATGTTTTGTCCTTAGTCTGTCCTGTAGGGTTAGTTGAGTTTTTTTAGGATAGATGGTGCATAACCAAGTGAATGGATATTTGCATTAAAATGTCAAAATCAGTCTTTACATTCATATGACACCTTTAATTGGTGATTAAAATGGAATTTTTTATATCAAATCACTTTTCTTTAACTTTTTTCAGCTTTGGCAAAGTAATTTTTTCTGTTGCTTTTATTTTCTTATTATTCAGATCCACGATTTGAGACTTAAGCTTTAAATGTGAGTACACAAACATATTATTTATGTAGCACATACGTTAAATGCATCTAGCCACGGTTTGAGTTCAAAATATCGCGAATAAAAATCGGAATATTTAATAAAGTTTATATTTCTATTTAAAGGATATTAATGTGCAGTTAGATATTTGAAAATTTGTGGTAGAAAAACACCAAAGAATAATTATTATCATTAATATTTGGCAACACTAAGTTTCAACATTAGAGTTCAATAAATTTAAACGTCTTAAAATTAAAATGCTGTTTGGACGAAAAAGAAAAGAATTTTTGTTTAAAATTCCCAGTAACTGCTAAACATAGTATTTATTTAATTTTTGATAACTTATGCTAGCCTGCGTTTTTGTTTCAAGCACGTGTATTTACTTCAATATTTAAATTATTACCTTTAATTGGGTACTTGCACTTCAAGAATAAGAAGACCGCCCTAGAGCCCCTGAATTAGACAGCCTGACTCATCATCTATTTTTGCTCCAAAGAGCTAACATAAGCACAATACTAACATAACGTTAACTTGCAAACTTTTTTGCTCCAATATTGCTTGATAGGTCATAGTATAGGAGCCTTACTTCCCCCTTTTTGCCTTCGTGACGTCACTTGTGTGTGATGTCATATTATCCATTTCTTTATTTGCAAGTTATTATTTTTCTATTTAAATCTTTTTATTTTAATTTTAAAACAAATATACGTTAGTTAAAATTTTCCTTCAGATTGAGTTTAAAAAGTTAAACGTATTTACGCCCGGAAAAAAATTAAAAGAGTACATTTTACAATTTCACGCGATTTGAGTTACAATATTAGAATTAAAATTATTATTTATGTAGTTTTTAATTTTATTTTATCTCAGGTTGCATTTACTAATTTAAATACAATGCCTATAAATATAAAAAGAATAAACAAATGAAAATATAAAGAGAAGTAAATAGCAAATAAAAAAATTTTAATGCAAAATTTTAATTTTTTGGTTTTTAAACATAAGTGAGTAATTGTAATTTTATTAAAAATTTCTAACAATTGTATGTTATTTTAATTTTAATATTGATCTAAGTTTCCTGATATAAGTTAGAATGTTAATTTACGATAAGTTCATTAAACACAGAGTCATATCTCACATCGAATAGGTTGAAATACAATTCTTTTGCTTCTACTTCTTTTAATTAACTGAGATTTATTATTTGTTTATGCATTTTATTGTAACCGTGATATATTTTTGTTTTGTGTACCTGTAAACTTCGATGCATAATTAGTTTATGTTCCTCATGACTTCGTGCCTGTCTTTGTGTTATGTCTCTGCGTAAATATATAATGAAAGAATTGAAATCTTGCACAAAGAATCTATGGTAAAGAATTTAGAATGTATCACCTAAGAGACTTGATACTTGCCTGCTTGGCTTACTCGAAATAGAATGGAAAGAACAGTTGATAATGTAAACAAGTGCAGTGTTTCAACAGACACTCAGGATCGAGATACCCACACTACGTCACTTGCAGGTATTTCTTTAGGTATTTGAAAATTTCTCGAGATTTCGTCTGCTTCAATTTTGTTAAACATTTTGTAACGATGCTGTTTCTGTAACTGAGGAAAGTTGAAACGATTATAAAAAGCGTTTGTCAACATTGCATGCGAACAAATCAACGTAGAGAGATTGAGAATATCGAAAAATGATTCACAAAATATTATTAAAATGTAACAAGAAACGTCATGCCAATCGGTAAAAACATTCGAAAGAAAGTAAGAAAAGTTTAAACTGAAACAATGGATTTCAACAATGAAATTTTCATATTTACGATATTGTGCCCAAACTACATAAAACTGGAAAATGATGATTGGTTACAAACCACTCCAAGAAAATTTGCAAAATGCTGGGGAAAAAACACGATCCAAATCGGTTTTTCCGTTCGCGAGTTATTAGTGAGCATACATACAAGCAAACTTCCACTTTTACATTTATATAGTGATAAATAGTAACACATCCGGGGCCACTTAGTTCAAAATCCAACTTCATTTACACTGTTGTTCAATAGGGTAAACAAGAAGAGGCTTACATGTAAAATCAATTGCAAAGCGACTTTGAGACTAAGAATTTGTTTAAAACGTAACTTTAAATCATAATCTAGTTCAACCACAGACTGAATAATCTGAAAAAGTTAAACAATACTGAGTTAAGCCTTACTTGATGGAAGGAAATAAAATCACAATCATATTGTTTTACCATGTATAGGATGTTAGGACCAAAGATATTAATCTCATTATTTATAATTTCATATTATGAAGTAATCCTCTAATATTTTTAGTACATTATTTAAAAATAAAAAAACAAGAATTTATTTAAACAGGAACTACTCAAGTTTAGCTTAAAATAAATTTCATAAGAAAATTGGGAAATTAAAAACTTCTTTAATGCACGTGGGTTTCTTTATTTGTATTACGTGTTTCCCAGCTATTTGAACACGAGAAAAATGAAGTTTTTAGAACGCTATTTGTATAAATTCAGGAGCTAAATTACATTATTTTAAATTTTTAAAATCATTTTAACAGAAAGCCTCCAATAATCTTTTGATTCTTATTGACTCAAATTAACCTTTTTTTGCCGAAATGGACAAGAAAACTGCTGAAAAGAAACCAGCTGAAAAAAAGCCCGCTGAGAAGAAACCCGGTGAAAAGAAAGGCGCTGAAACGAAGGAGGGCGAAACCTTTTTTCAGAAAATTGCCGGAATATTTAAAAAGAAATAATGAATCGGTGAATCTTTGTTTAGTAATGGACTGGCTACAAGAACTTATTGAAAAATGATTTTATACGAATGAGACTGCACTAATTTCCTTCAGCTTTAAGCAATATGACATAGGTCAACTAAACCAAAAAATTACTCACAATTGCTGTTGATCCTCATTATGTTAAAATAAATCCTCTGGTCCTTTTGGGTGAGACATTCAATCATTTTGTTTTTCTCATAAAAGTATTTTTCATACATTGTAATTAATTTAGAAGCATTACTTTTCCATTAATATAATCAATAAGTATCCTTATTCCTATTTAAAGTATTCGATGAAGTTGGTAACTGAACAAAAAGATTCGAATGTTACATTATTTTTCCCACATATTGATTTCTAATGCAGTTGTATTATTATAATTTTGAGCCCAACTTTTAAAGTAAAGAAATCCACTAATCACTTATTGCAACTAAAAGTAATTTCAACTTTATTAGTAATTAAATAATTCATAAGTAATTTAATTTGAAATTCCTTATCAGCTCCTGTTTGACGAGAAGAACAGCATCAAAATTACTTCGTCAAACTTGCCGGACCATTTGCATTTGGCGATAGAAACTTAAGCTAATATACAGTACATACAGAATTTTGCGGAATTCGCCAGTTTAAATAATCTAATAATTCTAAATTTTGTGTACCAGTTGATAGTAATTTCTCGATAAAAGTTCACAATCAAGTACCCCTTATATTTCAGTGATTTTTTTATATTCCTAGAGAAAACAGATTTTGACATAAAAATGAGTTTTCTGATAATAAGTAATCGAAATAGAAATCGTAGGAAGAGGAAGAAATTTTATCTACAGTAAAAGCTCACGTAAAGCGCCCAATCGAGAGACACCCTATTCTACACTCTATTCTTTTTTCTTAATTAAATTGTTCCTCCCATTCTTTGTAAAGTAAATCAATAAACAGATTAATTTTAGATTGTATCTTAAATAATTACTTGTTGGCGACAATTTTAAAATCATGTAAATGCTTAGATCTATCCTATGTTTCTACTGAAACTCAAGCTTATCTATTTCCTCTTGAATTATTGATTAGGATTCTGATGTGATTGATTTAATCATAGTCAAAATGTAGTATTGACATTGTATTTTTACAAAACGCTTTCAATGGCTTTTAATTTTCTAGTTCATAAATAAATATCTCAGCACTTCTTTCTCAGGAGAACCATCTGCAAAGTGATTCATGCCAAGACTGATGCCAAGACTAATTGAAGACAGTTTTTAACAATAATCTTGCTCAAACTTACAGCTATTTTTTTTCTCTTTTGGTATATACTTTTCTGAGGGCCGTCTATTAGCGCAGTGCTTAGATTTGGATGCCCATTACCAGCATTAGCATATTTTTATGACAATAGTACCTAAATTATAATTTATCTTATATATAACTTATTACCACATTACCTGCTTTAGGTTTTCCCATTATTATAATAAACACCTATTACCGCAATGCCAGTAATACTGATAACCACAATTATTAAGCATCACTAGAGTGTAAATTGTCAATTTGATAGTTTTTCATAAAGCCCATCGAAATGGATAAGCATCGTTTTTTTTTAAAACCATACATCTTTGTTACCAAGGAATACTTAAAAATCTTTGGCTGCCATTAACGTAAATTTAACAAGAGTTATAATAGTAATAAACTAATTTATTACTATAATAACTTTTGTGTAAAACTTTAATTGTAAAAGTGTGTTTTTTTTTCAACGATCAGAACAAAATTTGTATTTATATTCCATTTTAAAGTATTTTTATTCTGTTCTATTTGGACTATAGACGCATCTGATGTAAATTGAATTTATAGTCAATTATTCTGATCTATCATACTGTTTATATTCAACTTATTTTGTCATTTCAGCTATTGCTGTTATACTTTTATTAAAATGCAATGCAAAAAATTAAAAGACACGAGTGGTGTAGATCAGTAAAGATTAGATTGAAAGAAAGAAACAGAGAGTAGTGTGAAAACAAAAGAATTCCACTTGTAGTACTTCAGTAGTTTGGTAGTTTGGTTTACTAGTAGTTTGGTAGTCCGATGACCTGAGCTCGAATTCGAACACTTTCGGGTAGAACAGTTTATCGAGGACTGCAACTGGCCAGCCTCGGTCCCTTCGCAGATTGGTAAAAGTGGTCCCGAGCCGTTTTGGCTCAGGGGATAGAGCACTGCTATTATTGCAGTTTTTGATTTCAATTGTTTTTTTCAATTAAGAGTTTATAACTTAGAGTTGTTTCTTTACTATACCATAATTCTATTATATTGCCTTAATAAACTACATTTTAAGATAATTTCACTTAAATCTGTGTCTAAATTTATTCACCAATTTGCAAGAATTATTTTTTGGTGCAAACCTCATTTATATAATGTAAATTACAGTTAAAAATATACTAGCCTATTTGGTAAACGAAAATATTAAAAATATTTTTCGCATAGCCGTGAGCAAGCGAAAAGTCGCCAAGAAATGTAGACTTAAGCCAAACTTTTGTTTATTGGTTTTATATTTATTTTTTAAACATATAAATATAAAATAAAACATCTTACAACTAGGGGCCATTTTTTGGCGAATTTTTGACACCAAGGACGACATCAAAATGTTAAAGATTTTTCTTATGATCTTAATAAATTGATTCGAAATTCTCTCTTTAACTGATATCACATATCCTCAATTATACTAGTATGGGCACCAGTCTCGGGAACTACAAAATTCAAGTAATGATTAATAAGTAAATGCAAGAAACCTTCATTTTTCAAACAATTATAGGATATCCAAAAATAATTGAGATGATGGTTGTCCCAAGCAATATTTTCCAGCTAATAACTTCAAACAAAGTCTCTTTTGCACGATCTTCTACGAAATCAATAAAATGTATATATATATATATATATATATATATATATATATATATATATATATATATATATATATATATATATATATATATATATATATATATATATATATATATATATATATATATATATATATATATATATATATATATATATATATATATATATATATATATATATATATATATAGATAGATAAATAGATATAGGTACATACATATAAGCTGTATGTAAATTTTGGAAAGATAGAGTGTTTCCTATTGAGATGCTAGTTTAATTATAGGAGATTATAATTTCTCATCAGAAAAAAAGTGAGTAGATTAGTAAAATAAATAAAAATTTTATAAAATTTAAATTATTTTAGTAGATTTATAAAAGTATTCCTAAAATGTTTAAACTCCTTAATACCAAAATGCTTCTTTTAAAATTCTCTTGTGCAAAATTTATCACATCTTCGATATTTCGATAATATTATTTCGCATATATTTGCAAGAATACGTGTTTACACTTCAATGGAAACAACAAAAAATTGTAATAACTGCAGTTCTTCCTTTCAAAGCAAACCCAAAATACTCTTTCTAGATTTAGCACCCCATAATCACAGAAAAGAGATTACTGACTACCCAGCTGTTGCTAAAATTTTCAAAATTTATCGGTCCCTCGTAAACCTTTCAACTTTTTCTAGCCTTCTTTGAAATATAGCTGCAAAACTATTTCTGAATAAGAAATATTTTAAGCCATTTCAAAATCTTGAGAGAATAAAGCAGACTGCTTATCTGATTTTTAAATCAACCAGAAACAGAAGATAGTTTTCGCCATCCCCTCGATAAGCATCAAGAAAAATATTCCATGAAAAAAAAGAATGAAGAATATTTATTGCAGAACTTTTCCAACTCGAAGATTTTTTTTATCCTACACACACAACAGAAAACGTAATTGGAAAGTTTTCGAAAAGCTACTCGCATATTCTAAAGTTCTATTTTTTTTCTTTGCTGAAAAATAACAATCTTGATTTAAATTTGTTTATTTTCTTACATTTTTCTCTCGTTAAAAGTTTATTTTTTTAAGTACTTGATAAGAACTTCTGTTTCCCTTGATAAAGTGAAAAACATGGAATAATGTTGTTAAATTAAAAGAATAATTCTAAGAAACTGAAGTGGAAAGATATCCCGAAAAAATAAAAACTTCATTTGCTTTCAAAATTATTGAAGTGAGAAAAGTTGTCATGTTTCGAACACTCAAAATTAGGCAACCATTTTCAATAACTCGAAAAACAGAATAGGTTTTAAATAAAAAACATTACATCAACTATTAAAAAAATGAAAAATAAATAAAGGTGGAAAAAAACTAGAAAAAGCACAGCAGCCGAGAAAGGCAAATCGCTTCAGGACGCTGGTCCAAGCACTAGGTTGAGATCATGATTATAATTTTTGAAGCAAATGAAGATTTTTCATTTTCAAGTAAAGGCTGATAGATATTTTGAAAATAATTTTTTAAATTTTTTAATCATGCTGTGTTATCACTTTCTATCATATATTGCCCCTATCATTGAAACACTAGTAATCATAAAGCATATGGTAAACATGTTTACGGTAAATGTATGATTAACATATAATCATGTCGATAGATTAAAAAATAATTCCAAGAAACTGAAGCAGAAAGACATGCTTAAAAACGTAAAAGCTTCAGTTGCTTTAAAATTTATTGAATTGATAAAAGTCGAGTTTTGTTCAAACTTTTCGAGTTAGAGTTTTTAAGTGATGTTTAGACTATTCAAAATTCGGCACCACTTTTCAAAACTCGGAAACAAAACCAAGTTTGAAATAGAAAACATTAAGTAGCCTATGAAAAATGAGAAATGAATAAAATTGATAAACAAAACAAGAAAAAGCATAGCAGCCAAAAAAGTCAATTCAGGGCAGAACACCGTTTTGAGTACTATGAAAAAATCATTATTATAATTTTTGAATAAAATAGAGCTTTTTTTTATGTAAATGTCGAGGGACATTTTGAGAAAAATTTTAGATTTTTTTTTTATCATGCATACTAATCATTTCGTTTCTGTATTGCTCCTGTCACTAAAACACTAGAAGAAGTCTTAAAACATATTGGGCTGTAAAAATGAATATAAAATGACAGAAGTGATAGCAAAGGTAATTAACTAATTACTTAACAGTGTTTTTTTTTGCAAACGAAAATACACTATTTGGAAGGAAGTGACGGGACACGACACTATAACGACATAAATCCATATTTATTAAAATTAATTGGAGGCTGCGATCACAGCTGCAACCCTTTTGGGCATGCTTTCCACTAAATTAGCCATAGTGGCAAGAAGAATTTCCTTCCAAATGTTTAACAGGAAGTTCCATAGTTTATGCTTGCTTTTGGTGAGTGGGGTGCAGGCCCTCAACCGACGGTCCAATTCGTCCCAGAGACGTTCAATTGGGTTAAGATCAGGGTAACAAAAATGCGGTTACTGTATATTCATTAACTTTTTTCAACTATTGAATTTTTTTACTCTTCTTTTCTTAAAAAGAATAATCAGCTAAATAACTTTGCTTGAAAATATGCAATTTTAAAATAAAATTCTCTTCCATGGAAAAAGTACATTCAGGCCCCTTAATTATTTTTATTTAAAATCACGAATTCATAATTAGAAAGAAGACATTTAAGTTTCTAATTAGTGTCCGAAGATTTTTTCCAATATAAAAATAAATCAATTATAAAATTTTATATTTTATTTTAATCCAGTGTAAAAATTCAGCAAAATAATTTAATATTTCCGATATAATATTCTACACTGAATGTAGAAACTTCTTAAAGATTTTACTTTAAAATTATTCAACTATGTTACCCATTCAACGAGGAAATGGGTAACATATTTAATCTTTAAAGGTTTTTTTTATTCTCTTATCTTCAACTATTTCTGTGCAAGCAAAAAAAATAATAAATAAAGAGATTCATTTACTTAAACTTTCTTTTTTTTCCAGTAAATTTCATTTATTTCGCTTGTCAAAATATGCATAAAAATAAAGACACAAAATTTGTAAGCCATTTATGTATTTTTTCAAAAATTTAATCACTTACTTTAGTTTTTCAAGAAATGAGCTTTTAAGAAAATATTCCCAAGAAAGTAAGAAAAGGTCTTCAAACAAATTCAAATTCATAAATCAACTAAGCTTTCTTGAAATCCCTATCAAATAAAATAAAAAATATAATAAATAAGGAATAATGAAACAATTGTTAAGAAGCAATTTTTATTTCATTTCTTGAAGCATTAAAATGATTAAAATTAAATAATTTTTTCCCCTTTTTAAAACTAATAACGAAGGAAAACTTTTTTTCTGAAATTTGAATGAACTTTGAAACAAATTTTCCGTTCTTCTTTTTCATTCCACTTCCAACAATCTGCCTGTAAATAAAAAAAAAATTTTAAAAAATGTTTCGAAGATATATTGTTCAACTTTGATCATTTTTTTAAAACTCACTTTAAAAAATATTCAAAACATATAGAAAGTGAAAAAAACAAAACTATATAAAGATCTGATTTACTCAAAGTTAAGTATTGATCTTATAACTGAAGTTTTTATAAGTTCTGCTTTTTTTTGACTGAATAATAATTTCCACTATTTTATCTCTTTTTTAATGAAAAAGTGAAGTTTAATTCCAGATAATGCTAATAACACTACGGAACAAATTTTTTGCAACATTTATACGAATTCCAGACTTTGTCTAATTCGGGTGTGGAGATTTCAAATCTCAGTTTAATTTTGCTCGTAAAACAATGGATTTTGTTTTAAAATTACATTTTTAAACTATTAATGTTGAAATGTGCAAGTTTAAAAACATTTTGTACAACAAAAGACAAAGAGTACTAGAACAGTTCACAATAGGGAATCGCTACTTGCGGCGTATAACGACATTACCAGGCAAAGATTTTTAAGTAATTTTAATCCTTATGATGTACCCTAACTCCCCTAGAAGTTTGTCAAAATACTTATGTGACCCTCTGTTGTATATAACGTATTTAAACTTGTACATTTGGAACAACAACAAAAAATCTATTAAGAATGCCATTTAAAAAAACTGTTGCATGGAGATAGAAACCGATTGCAGATTTAAAATCAGTGATATGAAAGTATCTAAGATCTGTTAAAAAAATCTCATGAAACAGGAAACAAAAAAAATTATTGGTTTCATTTCTTAACATCAAAACTAAGGTCTGGATTTGTCTGTTTACTAAAAACTTAAAAGGAGACACCAGCATGCCATTTTCCTATTACAATTTGCTGCAAATTTCCGAGATGTTTTGCAATAGTTAACACCCTCTTACGTAAAGAAAAGTTTTATTTTATATTTCCGAAAGGAATGTTCGAAAAATATTTTTTAGTAAGACTTGGGAAACCTAAATATCAGATTATAAATCTATAAACTCAAGTTCAATTTCCAATATCCTTTAAAGTTATAACATGCTTTTTATATAATTTCTTAGAATTTTTTGGCTCTACATTTTCTTATATATGTGAAGTCTTTTCCAAAAGAAAGTATATTTAATTTGATAAAATGAAATATAGTAGCCTATGTTTCAAGAATGTGAAAAAAAAGAAAAGAAATCTCTTACGGCGGTATTCATTAAAATATATAGTGAAATAGTTGAAACAAACTGCAAAATTTTCTGTTTAAAAAAATTTGCATTTTTTTCACTCTTAAGAAAAAGAAAAAAGCAAATTGTTTTTTTTTTATCTGAACTATATCAGCTTTGTTATTGAAACCGACAATCAAGCAAGAGGCCTTTCCTAAGTCAGGTGCAATGATTAATGATACTATAGATCGTTTTGTTACTTGAAAAAGAAGTGAAAGGGGCACCATGGATAATCTCGCTTTTGTCTTAACGATTAAAGGTATCAAAGAAAAAAGAACTTTACGGGAGCGTTTCAGGATTGAAAGTACTTCAGATAAACCCTAGAGAGCTATAATCCACGTTCGTGTTCTCGTGGGGGATTGTAACTATTTCCCTCAGGTATAGATATATACTAGAAATCTGAAACATTGAACTAAGAAGTAATTTTTTGAGCATTACGATCATGTCGAATTTTATCAGCATTCAAGTTTTTATATCGGTCTTAAGTCTAGAGTTACTTTTTCAGCGAACTTTATATTTGAATTTTTTTTAGAAAGGTACATTTTTCAATTTATAAAATGAAGGATATTCAACTGATCTCTAAAAATAAATGGTAAAAAAATCGACTGCTTTAAACTCAAATCAAATTTTTAATATTTAATTACCAGATTCGATCAAATTTAGCAACTGCTTTAAAACAATTACTTATTTACAAGTACACGAAAAAGACAGGCGATATATACACTGATACAAAAAATATGATCAAAACTACACCAGAGCTTGATAATTTTTACCGAATCAATTTGGTAAAATTAAAAACAAAATATGGTTTGAAAATATGTGATAATTTTATTATGATATCTTAGAGTGGGGTTTAAAAACCATTTATTCGGCTATATTTACTTTTCAGTTTTGTACTTTTTTCAGTTTTGTGTGGTAATGAGAACTATAATTTTGAGAAACAGAATTTCTGATAACGATTACCATAAAAACGGAAAAATTACCAAATAAATAGCTTTACCAGAATTATGATTTTTTTTAGCAGAAATGTCATTACCATACAATACGGTAATTTTACCAGAATTTTTTTCTCCGAGTAGAAAGATATAATATAAATGCACTGTTGAGTTCCTTTAAACAGAACTAAATAAATCACGAAGAAGCGGAGTGTAGCAGATGTTTTATTAATACATGATTAACGCACTTATGATACAATCTCAAGACGGCTTTTCCACTTCCTTAATTTGTCACATGAGGGCGGGTCAGAACTAACCTAATTTCTGAAATATACAAGTGCTAAATGTGTGCACTTTTGTTTACCCCGAACACGCCCACAGTGAACTGATCATTAAGACACGGTTCCCAGTAGATCACCGAAGTCAAGTACACTGTTTGCGGTTAGTGTGCGGGTGGGTGACCACTTGCATCAGTCTGCGTAGGGACCGAGGGTGTACGGTATTGGTCCTCGTTAAACTGTTCTACCGTGAAGTGCTCGACTTCGCTTGTAGGTCGTCTGGCTACCGAAGCGGGGATGCCATCCCCTCTGCAGACGATCAAAATTGTGATGGCATGTCTTCGGATCATCCTCAGGGATGTTTCCCAGACTGTCACCAATAGCCCATTGTGCAGCTCTAGTGCTACGTAAATGAGCTACAACTACAACAATTTTCCCCGAACACAACCTTAAAATAATGAAGTTCAAAAAATAATCAAAAAATAGATCTGATTAAAAAACGCTTATTTTTGCGGATATGATTAGTTTAAAAATTCAAATTTTCATATCTTCATATATTATTTTTTCATATTATTTTAAAAATTGAAATTTTCACAGCAAATTTCAATTATTAAAGTGATTTTATCAAAGAAATACTAATTTATGTCAAAATTATAATAAATAAATTTTTGAGGATATGATTAATTATATTTTAAAAATTCAAATTTTCGCTGAAATGAAAAGCATAAATTATTTTGTAAATAAATTATTCTTTCACTGAAGTTAACCGTTAAAATTAGTTTTTCTGAAGAAATACTTTACTCTAAGAATCAGTTCAAACCAATTCTAACGGTAGCATATTTAATGAAACGATTCACCAAATCCAGATAGTAATATATTTCGGATGTCGTTATTTTGAAGACTTTTTTAGTGCAGTTGTCCCACTAATAAAATCTGTCCAAAAAAGTATAAATACCTCGTAAGGATGAGCTTCAAAAGATAAGATTCCTTGAGTCAAAATGCGACACTTCCAGGAAATTCACTCCTTGGAAAAATTTAAAAACTGAAAGGAAAAGCTCGAGGAAATAAATATTTAAACTAACACCTAAGTACCAAAAATTATTTGCAAATTTTATAGTTGTATCAGAACTAATCTGCAGAATTTTTGGAATATAAACAAAACAAAAAACTTGTAAAACTATCATCAATCTCCTGAAATATTTCTCTTTGCTTTTTAAATTTTTCCAAACTGTTGCTACTTTTATATCTTAGCCTGTATCCAATATTATATTTATGATTTCAATAAAAATCTTAAGAAAATTAAGGTTATTGTTCGCAATAAATTATTAAATATTACCAAAAACAGTAACCTTTACAAACTTAAAAACAATATTTTTATCGAATGATGCCTTAACTTGCAACGATGTTCCATTCTTCATGATTAAGATCTAAGAAAATTTGTTGAAGCTGTTTTTGAAGCTCGCACTGCTCTTTATCACAAGCGGAGAGCAATTAAAAGAAACAAAATGTTAGATTCCTGTAGCAATAGTTGCCGTAAATCAGAAATTTATCTTGAGCTGTTTCTTGAACACCAAAAGCGTTTGGCTTCATTTTTCCTTTTATTTGTTTTTGTTGCAGCTTTCTGTAAAATATTAGGCTGTAACTATGATGGATTGCAGTCATCAATCACTGAAATATAAACCTCAGCTACCAGACTGTCTAACTTATAAACCAGTGTATGAACAAGACTAACTTTCTAACTAAACAGATATTTTTGATACATAGTAATATTCTTCAAATATGTCGATTTATTTTTTTTCTTAAATGGAAGTTTAAATTTGCTGTATCTTACGGTGTGAAGAGCGCACTTCATATATATTTTTAGACTTCTTTCCAAACAAGTCATTAAAAAAAATACACATTTCTGGAGTTCCGAATTATTAAACTCTACCAAATTCTGTCGAACCACAATAGAGAAAACAGAAATTGAAAGACTGAAAGACGTTATTGGAAGCACTTTCAGATTTTATGAGGCAATTAAAATAAGTTTCGATATTTTCAGTCTCGCCTTCTTCAATTGTGATTCGTTAGATTTCTATAGGGCTTTTTTTCTTCAATATTAATTGGCGATTCTTAATGTACTTCATTTTTGAGAAGGATACTAAAATATTTGTTAAGGATAGTCATTTCAAAAACTCTAGGTAACATAATTGGTGATGTTAGTTAAGGACATAGTATAGGTTATTTAAATCTATGCCATTCGTGAGAGAATTTGCTTAAGCAAAGTATATACCTTTTATTATTTTCCCGGATATTGAATATTAAGGGTTTAAAAACCTTAATCTTTACCCGATAATAAAGTATTACCAATAACTAGCTATTAAATCTGGCGTAGTTTGGATTTTTTTTAAAAAATTGATTATTTATGAACTGATATGTATTAACAGTGTATAGTTCTCAAATTGAAATTTTAAAAAAAGTCTACGTTTTCAAACACGTTCTTCAATTGTGGATTTTATCACTAACTATTGACACTGGTGTTTCTCGGATAAAAAAAGGAGGCTCATTATTAATAAAGTAATCAAAATTTAATTCTTAAATTGGAATTTACAAAGGGTGTTTAGAAGAAATTTTAAGAGTCTTTTTTACGTAAAAATACACTACTATTGTCTGATAGACAATGAAATGTTATTGCATATTGTGCTGTTTTTCTTAGAAACACTACTAAGGAAACTTTTGATGTAAAAATGCCACTTTTTGAAGAAAAAAATTATGGCTTATTTCCACTTTTGCAATTTCCACATTTGTATATATAACTAATATTTATTTTAAATTTTTTTAGTTTTTAAAATCTCATTCTGGAATTTTATTCATTGAATAATAACTCTCTCATATTTTCTACTTTAAGAAAACTAGTTTTTGTAAAAATAAAAAAATTTAAACCGAATTTGTAAAACTTAAGAGTTTTAGCATTCCTATAAAAAATTCAAAAAAAGGAATTTTAAAAGTTTAGCTATACTTTCTTTGAATTCGCGGCTTAAGATTTCTTTTGCAACAAACAACTGTGCTTTCTTATTCTTCGAGAAAATTCCTCAAACTTCCCCAAAAAGAAAAACCACACACACACACATATATATAGCTAGATATCCACCCAATATATAGTTAGACTAAATTTTTTGGGAAGAAATTTACTATTCATTTAATCTTATGGTTAAAACTTTTTTTAAATATATATAAACAGAAAATGAAAGTTAATTAACTAGTCATTTGAAAAATTGCTTTGCTTCCGAAACATAAGAAAACAAAACGCTTTTAAACTAATTTCTGGTTTTTTTATAATCTGCCGTGTAATTTTGCTAACCTTAGCTGCTTTTAAATGCATTTTTTTTCATTTATCAATTTTAATTAAAAATCAAATATAAAGCTAATGGTTTTTAAAACAATGATATCCTTATGTCTGTGAAAATATTAAAAAACAAAAAGAATTTTTTTAATCAAATTGGTTAAAGCAATTTATACAATAAAAATTACTTTTAACTGAAAAAAATTCTTCATAAATGAGATTATTTCGAAACGTTGAAAATTAAATAAAAATATTTACATACAATAAAGAAGATATAAGATGCGGCGAAAAATAAGAACTTGTATTCACAGTTAGATATGCACTTATAGATATATTTTGAAAGAAAGGAAATTTTTAATGAGTATTCAAAAATAATAATCTTTCAAAATCATTGAACTATATGCTGTATTATTTCTCCGAAATGAGAAAAAAATAGAATTTAAGGCAAGACAGTTTATAAAATTGTTATTTGAGTTTCTTTCCTTTTTTTTTCAATATAAGCGTTTTAAGGAACTTTTTTTGGCATAACCAGACAAATAAACGAAATTTACGATATTTACGATATTTAATCTCAACTTTAGATAGCGATAAATCTCAATAATAATTCCTGAAATGTTCAGAACAGCTCTCTTTTTGCTTCCTCACTTAAATATTAATATCCGATATGCGATGAGTATTTCTCTTTTTTCGTCGAGTATGCTGAAAATATATTTCAAGGTTTATTAGAGAACACTATTAACATCTCATTCACCAGTAATATTATTTTTTTCTGCTCGCGTATTTTAGTAACATTCTGAATAGAAACATCACTTAATAATTCAAATATCTTATTAGTTTATATATCTTTGTTTTTACATTAGCCTTTCATCGAGCCATTTTTAGCAATGTTATGTTAAAATATTTTTAGGGTTAAGATCAATTTATAAAAATCATTTCATTTAGCTTATTACTTAAAACCAATTTCATTTTTTCTTTTTTGTGGTTACGTGGATGGAATATTCAAAATTTTACTTACAGTAAAGAATTCACCATACGTTTGAAATTTTGTGCTTATAAATAACCGAATTTATAAATTCTGTGTTTAAAACTATAAAGAAACTAAATGAGAAATGATCAGACGAAACAACTCCTAACGCACAAGAGAAAATAACTCCCCAGTGTTTGTCTAAGCACAACTTTAATCCACATTTATGTAAACAACGCCCCCTGTTTTGTTTCTTTTTTCTTTTTTTTTTCGTAATTTCTGAAGTCAACAGCAGACAGCCGCCCAAACTATGGGTAAATAGCCTCCCATCCACTTTTAAAAACTAATGAAATTGGTAAGAAATATACTTCTTACTGCCCTATAAAGAATCAACACGTGAATATCTAAGTCCTATTTTATATTAATACTAGGAGGCTCCGCCCCCTGCTCGCTAACGCTCGCCAACCCCCGAGAATTGCTACGCAATCCTATGCGGTTCACGCCGTGAACTATGGCTCGCTGCGCTCGCTCGCCAATGAACACAATGTTCTAGCACAAAGACATAATATATTATCATCAAAGACATAGTATTTTATCATCAAAGACATAGTATTTTATCATCAAAGACATAGTATTGTACTTATGTAGAAAAATTCTACCAATGTTCTTATTGGCTTTTAAAAAAGTATATTAGCTATTTAGATTGTACATGGTGAAAAAATCAAAACATTAGCTAAATAAGAAACATATTAGCAAAATAAATTATCAAATATTGCTTCACTAAAATTCTGCATTTTAAAGCGTGAAAATTCAATGCATAAATAAACGCGAAATATAAAAAAATTCAATGCATTCAATACAAACACTTCAACGTTTTTTAGACGTTTAGGTAGCTCCCAGTAGAAAGATATCAATTCAACAGCGGCCTTTTAAAGCATTCTCACTATTAATTAATTAATTCCTAATTGAGTTTAAATTAAATATTCGCGATCGCAACGAACTATAGGGGGGCGTTGTTGTAGGAGACTAATACCTGCGATTTCTATATGAACAGTCATTCAGTTACTCTAGAGACGTCGTTAATGTCGCACGTAGCATTGCAACGTTCCTTCTTTATTGTGGCTAATTAAATTTAAAAAAGAAAAATGCTTGATATTCTTTCTTATGCAAACGAAAACAAAATGGTATCTCTTTTTATTAGCGAAGGAATATCCAAAACACATCTGAAAAATATTTGTACATTAACAGAAAAAAATATGTATATTCTTATAAGAGTTAAAACCTAATGCCCGAGAAATAGTACTACTAAATTTAATGATATAACATGAAAGGCCCATTTAAACTTTACATTCTATAGTTTTACGAATCATATTACTTCAAAAATTTAAATGAACAAAAAGTATACATAAGCCTCATAATTTTATGAAATTTAATTTTGTAAGCAAAGTTTTCTGACAACAATTTTTATCAAAAAATTTCAAGTTTCAATAAAAATCATTATTTAGAAACTAAGAAACGTAAAATAAGGAATGCTGACGAAACAAAAACAAAAAATCAATTCTTTTTTGTCGCCATTTTTAGTGCTACGAAAATTCGTCTTTGGGATTTGCCAAAAACAAAACAAGATGAAATTTTATTTTTTCAGGAGGGAAATATTTTACCGAAAAAACGAAAATGTACCAATTCCCACAACATGAAACTTTATCTTGGTAAACGTACGTTTTGGAAATGTTATTTCATTTGGAATCTTATTTATCAGAGTTCATATGGCGATATGATTGTTTTGAATCTATGCTAAACTCTATATCGGCTCATTTTCCACCGAAATCCGATTGACTATTTTGATTTTAAATAAAGTATTTTATTTTAAGGAATTGTCGCAAAAATTTTAAGTGTAGATTGGCGGCACTTAAAAACCGCCAAATCTGCAGCGGTGGTGGCGTTAATACGTAAGTACCGAATTTTTATTCCATACTTTTCTAAATCATATTACTTCAAACATTGGAATATACAAGAAGTATACATAAATACATAATGTTATACCATTTAATTTTTCAAAAAAAGTATTTTGAGAACAATTTTTATCAAAAAATTATAAACTAAAAAACGGAAAATAAAGAATTCTTAGGATAAAAAAAACGATTTTAAGAATTCTTTACATTGAAATAAAAACTTTCATATTGTTTCTTTTTTTATTATTCTTATAGTTCTTAATCAGACGTAAAAAACCATTCTGTAGAGAACCATCATCAAATGAAAAAAAATATTTACTAGCAAATTTTTTATTGTAAAAATCATTGCACTTACCTGATTTATAATTCCCGGAGAATACCAAAATGATAAGTTCCTTGTTTGAAAACTTTATTCTCAAATAATAGATACATAGTTTATCCCTTCATTACTTTTAGATAACATACTACACAGCAATATTTTATAATTGATATGAATTTGAATATGTAGCTAAAAACAGAATAGCTGAATTCTAGTTGAACTTATTCTTTCAAAACTAAAAAATACTTACCAAGAAAACGATACAAATTAATTAAGAATTAGCGCAAATGGCACTATTCGCGATCGCAACGCTCGAGTACGCCATCTAGCGGGAGCCTGTAAATATCAGACATTAATTTATCACGTTTTCATTTAGTTCCATCAAAATCATTGACTGAATCAGACGCCATTTTTTAGCAGCAAATAAGAAACAAAATTTCCCTAAGGAAAAGGCCGAAGAACTTGAAAAAAATTTCCAGAATATTAGTAAATCTTTCAGGAACAGAACACGCCAAGCATTTGAAGAAAAATTCCTCAATAATTTTTAATTTCTATTATCAACAAACTTGCAACTGATGACTTCCGATTTCGGATACTGTTACAGATGTGTGTATTAAGGTAAAATGCATTTCTTCTGTCTTCAATTCATTACGAATTAAAGTGAAGTCAACATTGCTTTCGTCATTCCAGTGAATAAATATGAATTCAGAACATACAGAATTGTAATAGTTATAGCATATTCTTCTTCGTTATAGAATAGTATATATTTCTGTATCCATATAATTCGGAAAACAACAATAAAAAATTATCCAAGTTACTTGAAATAGTGCCATTTGTGCTGATTCTTAATTAATTTTAATCGTTTTCTTGGTAAGTATTTTTTAGTTTTGAAAGAATAAGTTCAACTAGAATTCAGCTATTCTGTTTTTAACTACATATTTAAATTCATATCAATTATAAAATTTTGCTGTGTGGTATGTTATCTAAAAGTAATGAAGGGATAAACTATGTATTTTTTATTTGAGAATAAAGGTTTCAAACAAGGAACTTATCATTTTGGAATTCTCCGGGAATTATAATCAGGTAAGTGCAATGATTTTTACAATAAAAAATTTGCTTGTAAATATTTTTTTTTCATTTGATGATGGTTCTCTACAGAATGGTTTTTTACGTCTGATTAAGAACTATAAGAATAATAAAAAAAGAAACAATATGAAAGTTTTTATTTCAATGTAAAGAATTCTTAAAATCGTTTTTTTATCCTAAGAATTCTTTATTTTCCGTTTTTTAGTTTATAATTTTTTGATAAAAATTGTTCTCAAAATACTTTTTTTGAAAAATTAAATGGTATAACATTATGTGTTTATGTATACTTCTTGTATATTCCAATGTTTGAAGTAATATGATTCAGAAAAGTATGGAATAAAAATTCGGTACTTACGTATTAGAGCCACCGCCGCTACAGATTTGGCGGTTTTTAAGTGCCGCCAATCTACACTTAAAATTTTTGCGACAATTCATTAAATAAAACACTTTATTTAAAATCAAAATAGTCAATCGGATTTCGGTGGAAAATGAGACGATATAGAGTTTAGCATAGATTCAAAACAATCATATCGCCATATGAACTCTGATAAATAAGATTCCAAATGAAATAACATTTCCAAAACGTACGTTTACCAAAATAAAGTTTTATGTTGTGGGAATTGGTACATTTTCGTTTTTTCGGTAAAATATTTCCCTCCTGAAAAAATAAAATTGCATCATGTTTTGTTTTTGGCAAATCCCAAAGACGAATTTTCGTAGCACTAAAAATGGCGACAAAAAAGAATTGTTTTTTTTTTTTTTTTTTTTTTTTTTGTTTCGTCAGCATTCCTTATTTTACGTTTCTTAGTCTCTAAATAATGATTTTTATTGAAACTTGAAATTTTTTTATAAAAATTGTTGTCAAAAAACTTTGTTTACAAAATTAAATTTCATAAAATTATGAGGCTTATGTATACTTTTTGTTCATTTTAATTTTTGAAGTAATATGATTCTTAAAACTATAGAATGTAAAGTTTAAATGGGCCTTTCATGTTATATCATTAAATTTAGTAATACTATTTCTCGGGCATTAGGTTTTAACTCTTATAAGAATATACATATTTTTTTCTGTTAATGTACAAATATTTTTCCGATGTGTTTTGGATATTCCTTCTCTAATAAAAAGAGATACCATTTTGTTTTCGTTTGCATAAGAAAGAATATCAAGCATTTTTCTTTTTTAAATTTAATTAGCCACAATAAAGAAGGAACGTTGCAATGCTACGTGCTACATTAACGACGTCTCTAGAGTAACTGAATGACTGTTCATATAGAAATCGCAGGTATTAGTCTCATACAACAACGCCCCCTATAGTTCGTTGCGATCGCGAATTTCAAGTAACTTGGATAATTTTTTATTATTGTTTTCCGAATAATATGGATACAGAAATATATACTATTCTATAACGAAGAAGAATATGCTATAACTATTACAATTCTGTATGTTCTGAATTCATATTTATTCACTGGAATGACGAAAGCAATGTTGACTTCACTTTAATTCGTAATGAATTGAAGACAGAAGAAATGCATTTTACCTCAAACATCTGTAACAGTATCCGAAATCGGAAGTCATCAGTTGCAAGTTTGTTGATAATAGAAATTAAAAATTATTGAGGAATTTTTCTTCAAATGTTTGGCGTGTTCTGTTCCTGAAAGATTTACTAATATTCTGGAGATTTTTTTCAAGTTCTTCGGCCTTTTCCTTAGGGAAATTTTGTTTCTTATTTGCTGCTAAAAAATGGCGTCTTATTCAGTCAATGATTTTGATGGAACTAAATGAAAACGTGATAAATTAATGTCCGATATTTACAGGCTCCCGCTAGACGGCGTACTCGAGCGTTGCGATCGCGAATTGTCATGTTTTTAGTGCATGAATCTGAATTGAACAACCTGATAATGCTCACTCTGGTTATTGTTATCTGGTTGCTCACTACGTGCTCTTGCGCGCCGAATTCAATCAATTAAAAATGAAAACTGTTGCCAGCGCGAGAAAAGAAATATCATCAGTTTTATTGATACATACATACGTACGTATTAGCGTTTTATATAATATAGATTTTGTATACGAATATTAAATTATGCGCATTCAACTTGAGAATTACAAAGATTTCTGCCTAAAATTGTTCTCTTTTATTTGAAAATGCTGAAATATCCCTAACAATGTTCTAACTTACCATCTTTGTCTCGCAATTTGTAGTGGATGAACACGATATTTTTGCGCCAAACACTCATCATTCTGCTTCTTTAGCCAAGACCCCAACTACTCCATCGAGGGACTAGTTTTCCAGCTTAATTTAGTTGTCCTTCTTAATTAATGTTTTGTAAACTAATACTGGTCAATGTGAAGTCAACCTGCAAGCTATTAAAAATTACTGTATAAAATATTTTAGCTTCATTTGAAAAAGTTAAAATGTTCCTAACTCTGCTGTTCCCTTTAATGCAGTATATATGACATGGTAATGGTTTTATTAGCTGATGGAGAAAAAAACAATGTAAGATCCATTTAAATTAAGCTACTTAGGAAATTATGCTACTTAAGTGATTTACTTTTTTTAGATACTGTAATTTTTTTAGAATAAGTGATATAAGTATTTTCATATGAGTGCTTCATTTATATATGTGTTTCATTCATACATCTATTTTTTTTAATTATTTATTTAAAAGTAATTAAGAACATCCTTAAAGTAAAGTAAGAAAATTGTGCCTTTTCTTAGAAAATACTGAATAATATTTCAGCTTGTTACTGCTGTTATACAGCTAGTTTTAACGATTTTTTTTTAATTTGTAACTTGGAGTTTTGACAATTTAAAAAATCATTTCAAATATTAAATGTATTACACACTAATAATGAGTTTTTTTTTTTGTATGTGTTCCATTCATATGTCTGTTTTTTTTAAATTATTTGTTAAGAAGTGATTAGAAACATCCTTGCTGTAAGGTAACAAAAATGCGCCTTTTCTCAAAAATTACTGAATCAGCTTGTTCTTGCTATTATAATGATCTCTTTAATGAATTTTTTTTTTAATTTTAAACATGGAGTTTTGATAATTTGAAAATCATTTGAAATGTTAAATATATTATAAACTTTTAATAAAAAAAAATTTTGAGCCACATTTGATATAGCTAGTAAAAATTAAACCATATTTACCACTTTCTTTAAAATTAGATATCCTTCTATTAAAGCTACTAATAATGAAATCAAACGCTAGATTTCCATTCGAATTAATGATCACCAATTTTCGTACCGAAATTCAGCCGGCTTGCGCCATCTATCAACAAGTTTATGAATACGATTACATAAAAAAAAATCACTAAACAGAAAAATAAATGACTTATGAAGATTTATTTTTCGTTTGAAATTTAATAAAACGTTCTAACCAAGTACTTAATATTTTATTATTGTTAACTAAACTTAAAGTTAATGAAGAAAATATCCATTTCTTCATCTTTTTTATTAATAGAACATAACAGAAACACAATATTTTAACATTTGATTGATTTATATGTCATGAAATAATTATCATCATAAATATGAATTTAAATAATTATAGTAGAATTGTACTTATTTAAAACAATATCCCTCAAACTAACGAAAAGAATTTAGGAATTTGTAAATAAAGATGGAAAACGCATTTTTATGTTTCTGGGCGGATAAAAAATATTCTAGTAAAATTACAATACTATATTATTAAAACATTTCTGGTAAAAAAAAAAAATTCTAGTATTAAAACACAAAATATGCGATATTTAAACCTTTCATTTGGTAATTTTTCTGTTCTTGTGACAACGGTTTATCGGAAATTCTGGTTTTTAAAATTATAGTTGTTACTACTGCAAATTTAGTAAAAAATATACATAATGGAAAAGTGCATTTAATGAAATGGTTTTTATGACATGCTCTAAAATATCATGATAAACTTGCAAAATTTTAAAACATTTACCAAATTTTATACACATTATAAAACCATATTTTGTTAATTTTGCCAAATCCATTACCAAAGCGTTTCGGTAAAACTTATCGAGATTTTTGTTATTTCCACACAGTCATAAACACCATAAATTTTAATATATTCTGGAAGTTTTGACCATACAGTTTTTCTCAGTGTGTATACATATATTTATTATTGTCACCCCTAAAGTGAAAAACAGTCTATACAGCACTTTAGTACATTAGACTTTCATCACTAACAAAAATTCCGCGTCTTTCGAAAGTGATATGCCCTACGTTTTTCATTTTAGATGTGTCAAAATCAAATTATTTTCTCTTCTACGTAAAAAATAAACTGGACTAAAAAAGTAAAAAGTTCCCAACGCTATTTGTTCTTTTTTAAAAATGAAGTTTGATCGAGGAGGCTTATTACTGATACTATCTCAAATAATTTAATGCTGATATTTATCACTTACCACTACCGTATAGTATATAATCAGAAATTAAACATTAGTACAATGCGTTAAACCAAGCCTTGGTTGAACTAATGCCTTTACATATCCTTATTGATCAATAAATACAATAAATTAATAATTTTATGCATAAATTATTAATAATTTTGATCAATAATTTTAATGATTTATATATTAACAATTCAACGCTTATGCTCAGGCCTTTTTCTTTTTACTCTGTGTTAGTTAGTACGTAGAAAAAAAAATACACAACACAAGAAAGCTTATATATTACATTAAGCATGCCAGAGATTGATGAAATACATATAATATCATAAAAGTTATGCTTTCTTTATCAATGTCTTTCAATTATAAAACGTTCATCATTTTTTAACATAGAAAGTAAAATGCAGCTGCCACTGGCAAGCCTTTTTGAGAGGTAACATTAGAGATTTAAATATAGATAAATTTTTATTGCCATTTTGTTAAGAGCAACAATTTTACGTGATATAATTGTTTAAAATGACATATTACGAAGTAAAAAGAAATTAACGATAAAAAAAAATTCTTTCAACAATTAAATTTTTTGAAGCTTGCTTCTCCATAATTTAAAATTATTTAAAAAATATTTGTTGCTCTATATTTGTTTTGTCTGTCATGAGACAAATATATAAAGATTAAATCTGTGCTAATGTGCAGATTTTGCATATTAACTACTCTTGATGATACAACCAATTTAATAAATATTTATAAGTATGTTCTTATTCGCATATAATAGTAAAACAATTGTACTCTGATATTAATATAAGGCGTTATAGTTATGATTATGAGATGATGTAAATGTAAGAAAATTCATTTTTTCTTATAGAAACAGCATTCTCCAATGAATGCTACAATTGATAGAATACATCCAAAAGCAAAAATAATCAGTGCTCCTGATAAATCCTGTACAGACAATGGATGGTTAGTTTCCGGTATCGTTAAATTTTTTATATATTTAAACCAAGATTGATACAGTTCATCTTCTATAAGTTTTTGATATATACCAGCGTACTTAATCTTAACAATAGCAGCATCAAGCTCATCCTTGCAGCAAAAATTTTTTCTCACACCCAATGCCATTTCATAAGAATAAGCTGTATCTTCAGATACATACTTCCTTGTAAAAGGAGCCTTTCCAAATCTGAAATATAAAAATATTCTACTACCCAAGTGTGCTGTTCGACCATCAAAATAAGTTTCTGTTTGTGATTCGGGATATGTTAAAAACCAATTGTTTCTTATAATTGTATCAGCTAAATGTACGAGATCTTCTCGCTTGCTTGCAAGTAAACCTGGAACAAAGGCAGTTCCGTTAACATCAAGGCACCTGTATTGGTTTTTGGATACAGCCATGGATAATTCTTGAAAGTTTCTTATGGGAGTTTCTTGCAGAGGGATGCTTAAAAAGGATAAAAGAGCTCCTGAGTAACTGACTGATAAAACTATAGAAGTAATCCACCAAAATACAAGAAGAGTTTTTTGGTAAAAATGTTCATCATTTAAAGGCTGATGCACAATCGTCCCGTATAGATACAATAGACGCTCAAAGTATGATGGGCCAGAAGAAGATAGCAACCAGAAAAAAAATGGGATCATTAAAATGAGAAATATGAGGCAACACCATGTGATTCGATCAAAAGGATGGAAGAAAGCATAAGCTTTAGGTAAATTTTCTGGCAACGTAGTAACATAAGTTAAGTCATCCACGTCATAGGGCTCGCTAAAATCGACTGCTTCTGAACGTTCTTTCGTAACCGAAGTCCATAACGTAAAGTCTGCCTCTCCTCTAAATACTTGTCCTATCATACCAGTCCAGTTCCCATCATCGGTCATTCGACCCCATTCTCTGTCAGGTGGTATTTTAACGTTGTATTTAAATTTCAAAGCTTGTGCTAGAATGTTTAAAAACTTTCCATCTGAACCATGCAAATGAACACGACCATCCTCGATTCTGTTAATTTCAACAACTCGTGGTACAGGAACCACTGACACTATGACACCAGAAGGGAATCTCCACACCATTGTTGCAAAAACACCAAGATCACAATGCACATGGGAAAAAAATCAGTGACCATTTTATTGAAGACGACAATCACGAGAGCGTGTTCATCGAAAAATTCGATAAGGCGGTAATGCAACAAAAACAAATAAATTAGAATGATTTGAAGTTTAGAACGATTTTAGGTATTTCGCGTTACTCAAATTATGGCTATATTTTGTTTACTTCCAAGTTGTTGTTTTTTTGTGACATTCTCATCTCGTGCATTTTAAATGTTTATTTATTTGTTTTATGATGTATATTGTTACATCAGATGAGTTTGTTGAGATAAGAAATATTAAAAAATACATAGTCGCAATCTTGTTTGAATTTCGAATGACTCTTGCTCATCTTGAAAACTTAAGATGATCATTAAAAATATCGCCGTTTTTTTATCTTATTATTTTCATACAAAACATTTATTTTAACAAAATGTGAAGAATAAAGATGTATATTTATAATGGAAAACAAGCGATGTTAAACGTATCCCGACCATATACCAATTCCAAATACATTATCATTCTTAATGCTTATTGAAGCACGAGTTACATAATGTTGCAAAAGAAACAATTCTGAAGTTCGATTTTTTAGTTGTATTTAATGTTTCCTTCGAGAGAAAAAAATATTACAAGCCTATTTTTTCACCAGATTTAAAATAAAGTTTGAAAAAGTTATTATTTTTCAAATCCGAAATATTTATTAAATATTTTATTGTAAGAACTGGTGGCTTAAACTAAATTGAAACATTCACCGTTTTGTTCTGTTTCGGTATATTGTCCGGAATTTATATTTCGGCTTTCTTTATACTAAAGAAACACTACTTTCAGTTTTAAGCTTTTGCTATGTTATGTTGATCAAATTAAAAAGTATGATATTTACATAAAATATCTAGGAAGAATGAGACATAAATATTAACTGTTAACTCCTTAAATTTAAGGATTAAGATATATTTAATAGGTAAACAATACCTTAATAAATTTTAATAATTTTATGCTATTGATAATCAAGGAAATCTGCATCTTCATGTGAGTAAACTAAATGATACCGTGTGATTTTCTGGTCAATAAAAATAAGTAAAAAATTTATTGCTTTGTTGTACAGACATTAAAAATATTGTCTGTTTTAAAGTTAAAAAGACACAGATATATTTGAAATATTTCTTTCACTTAATTTAACATTTCTTAATATTTTTTGTTGTTCAATTAAATGAATGAGATAATTAAAATGTTCATAAAGTTTAAGGTTTGGCGTATGCTTTCAAATTTCAGTTTCCACAATAGCATACAAAATTTTGAAAAAATTCCAATCGCATGCACGAAATCAAAATATCAATATATTTAGTAAGTGATGTATTAATACATTCTATTTTTTTATCTGATTGTTTGCTAGTTTTCGGTTTAAAATACATTTTTAATGCATTAAAATTATTAATTATTTCAATAATTGAGTAATACTTTCATGAAATTTTAAATTCTGTTTACGTTAAGATTTTTGAAGAAAAAAATAATTTTACTATTTTTCTCTTTTTCAAGAATTAGTTCAGTTTTTTTTTTCTTTTTTTTTTTTTTTTTTTTTTAAAATTTGGTATAAAGTTTCTAAAATGCAAGCAAGCTCAAAATATTAAAGAGCATAACAATTTATTTAACCATATTTTCTTCAAAGTCGACGCCAGCTGAGGGGATTATTTAGTTTTTTTAAAGTCCCATCAATAAAAAAATTCCCTATTTCAAAGAGCTAATAATTCCATTTACCATAAAAAAGGTACAATAAATAAATAAAAACTATAACGAATAATTACGCATTATGCCATCGAAAACAAAATTCTTTGATAAGATTAATTTTCTCTTTCTCTTTTTTTTTGCAAAAAATAATAAAAAAGAAGTGTCTTTTTGGGGAAAATTAATTATTTTTTTGACAATCTCGCTTCCAAATGTATTAAGTTTTCGTCAAAACAATTTCAGGCATAAATGAAGCTTCCATGCTTTTGCTATTTAATAATAATTATTTTATCTAACAATAAAGAGCTCAGTTTCATGGAAAAATTATTTAATTCGCATCACTTTTGGAAAATGAATTAATGAAGTAGATTTAAGTTAGTATCGGGAAGCTCACTTAATTGCTTTTTCACATACTTTTAACGTGCTGTTCTTTAATGAAATTTATTTTAATGCAATATCCTTTAAATCTTGAAAGTTAATTTTGCTTTTGGAAAGATTAAAAAATGGGATATAATGAAATTTTTATGAAATAAATCCATATAATTCTCCTAATAATTAATTCCCAGTATGTTTCAAAAATAGAAAGATATAATAAAATGAGATAAAATTGAAATAGAATAGACATTATGTTAAAACGATAAGTAAACCTAGCATATTGCATGTCAATTACTTTCAATTTATTTAAAAATGCCAGAATGAAATTAAATTTATTTTAATTAATTTTCATATTTTTGAATACTTTTAATTAAAAGAAATATATATTTTGAAAGTACAGTTCATTGACAAATAGTTTAAATAATTCGTTTTTAATGGGATACCTGCAAGTGACATAGTGTGTGTATTTCTATCTTGATTGGTTATTGAAACGTGGCATTTGTTTACGTTAGCAATTGTTCTTTCTATTCTATTTCATGTAAGCCAAGCCTGTCAAATATCAATTGTCTTAAGTGGCACACTCTCTATTCTTACACAAAGATTCTATCGTAAAGATTTAAATTCTTTCACTAAATATTTACACAGAGACTTTACACAAAAACAAGCACGAAGTCACATGGTACATAAACAAACTAATTATGCATCGAAGTTTCCAGGTACACGAAACAAAAATATATCACTGTTAAAATAAAATTTATTATTAAATAACAAATCTTAGTTAAATAAATGAAGTAGAAGAGAAAGAATCATAATTCAACTAATTCGATATGCCATAAGGCGCAGTAATTAATTAACTTATCTCTAATTAACATTTTAACTTATGCAGAGAAACTTAGCTCAACTTTAACACGCCCTTTTACTTATAAATGATCAGCTGCAGCTGACGTCATAGATCACATGTGTGGGTATGTCTGATCTTCTTCTTCTTCTTCTTGAAGTGAAGAAACCCAATTATATACGTGCAGATGACTTCATCCTAGGTAAATTATAGCATTTGAATCATTAAGAAGCTATCCAAGTTCGACACACACGCGTGACGTCTCTTACGAATATCCAATTAAATCTGTTTTAAATCACATGGTTAAACATAATCACTTCACTTCCTCTCGAGTTGCAAGAACCCAAATCCATATTTAATTAAAATGGAGTATAGAACAGCAGTAAATGATTGAAGCATTTAAATATTTTTTAGAAATCGATTTTATCGTAGGTCAAAAGCAATTGATAAAGTTCTGTTCTTTCTTTTCCTTTTTTAATCTTTTAAACCTCTATCGTTAATATTAATTATTTTCTTAATCTGTTATACACAATTTCCCGAAATAGCACAAGTTCACATTTTTTAAGCAATTTTTAGTAGTCTTTCACAGAAGTGTTCGCATTTAAATAATATGCATGCATATGTTACACTCCTGTAAATATTCATAATTTCGTCTTAGATAATTTACGGAAAGTCAAAAAAGAATTGTATAGTGCCCTAAAGAAAAAACGGACCACCCTGAATAATTTTTGATCTAATAATCAGATCTTCACGTTCTAGGACTCAGTCTTAATGGTTCGAGGGGGATGACTTCAAATATGCTAATTAATTACTGCAGACGATATTTTAAGTTACGAAATCAGACACAAAAATACATTTCTCTGAATAAACATACCTTTTTTTCGAACGATTCAGGTTTCTGACCCCGCAACCTCTAAAATATGGCCTCCATAGTTCGATCAGGAGAGTTATCCAAAGTTTGAACCTCGTAATGTTAATTTTATTTTTTGCGTATTTCGCCATATCTCGAGAACTTTTTGATCGAATTGAAAAGTTTTGCTCAAAATTATAAAATTTGTTTAGCCAAAGGTAATTCCAGGCAAAAAAAAAAATTTTTTTATGATTTTTATTATTTTATTTAATATTAGTCGAAAAATTTTGAATTTTAAGATACATAATTTTTTATGCCTTTAAGACATGTAATTTTGCTTTGTAAAATGCAAAATTTGGACGAAATCGATTGAATAGTTCCTGAGAAATGGAATTTTAAGGAAGTCTAATATTTAAAATTCGATTTCTCATGGGCTATTCTGCCGGTTTCGCCCAAATTTGGTATTTCGCCGTGTATAATTACATACTTTAAAATGACATAAAAATTGCTTTGAATTATAGCATATTTGAGGTCAACCATTAGAGTCATTAAGATTGAGTTCTAAAATATGAAGATCCAATCATTAGATTAAAAGTTATTCAGGGAGGTCAGTTTTTCATCTGCTCTTGGTACATTAATGCTTTCTCGCTGAAATCAAAACCACCTAGACCTGTTAAGCAGCATTATAAACAAATTCAAGACCAGAAGTCAACTTATTTCATTATTCCAAGAATCTCGCTAGTCTGGTTATACTCCCAAGCCATCATTTGGTTGCCCTCTGTTTATAAGTAATGGTGGTTATAAAAAGCGCTAAACACAAGTGAGCTGAATAAAAAATATTTAAATTGTCATCTTGAGTGATGTCTAATGTCAAAGAAAAAATAAATTTTCCCCTGAAAGCAATAATCTTATCAATTGTGAACAAAGAGTATGTACACTAAATATACATCTTCCCGCACATAAAAGTATAATAGCCATGATTTTGATTTGGTAGGAGCTCAAGTCATAAAAATACATTGGTTTGAATAAGAAGTGCTTTCTTGAAGATTTGTTTCTTTTTTTCCCAAATCCTTAAGTTTACACTGAACATCCATTTTTATCTACCAATATGATATATTATAATGAAATAAGTAAGGCTTAAATTTTATTTTTGTCATAAATTGGAAACTAAACGAACTACAGCTCATGCCATCCTTAAATAAAACTGTATCCTTTGTGATTATTTATATTAATTTAGTATATGCTTATTATTTCCTGACTTATTATTTCCTGACTTAGTGTCCTTTCCTTTAAAATGTATTTTATCATTTTCAAATTATCATAGCGGAAAACGTAATACTTTGTCCCAGAAAAAACCTTTCCGATTGCATGAAGAATGACGTATATATTGCAAAAACTTCTAGAAGGTTAATGGCTGAAATTTCTTAGATTATCAAATGAAAGCTGTGGAGTATATAATTAAATGTGAAAAGTGGAAGAATAACTTCTTAGAGAACGACTTGATAAAGAAGCATTGAAATGATTATTAAAATATATCTTTAAAAAAATAAAACAAAGAAAAATGCGGGTGGAAATGGGGTTTATCGTTATTATTAAAACTCTCCATACATCTTGAGGTTAGGATTTTTACTTTAATTTCAAAGATTTTTAAAAATTAAATGTCATTTTAAACCTCACACTTTTCAACACTTAGTAATGATCTAAAGTTTTTGACACTGAAAGAAAAGATTCAATATTATCTAAAGGCTAAGACAGATTGGCAGGTTAAAGATATTCTATTAAGTATTACATTTAAAAAATAAAGAAGGAGATAATTCTATTTGCACAAATTAGGAAACAATATTTCTAGATTAAATTTGCGGAAAGAGTGTTAGAAAACATACTTCAAAATATATTTCTTGAACATTTTTTTAAGTTATTAAAATGAGAATATATTTAAAAAGTTTTTTTTAATTTGATACATTTAGATAATTCATTACCGATAAAAATAATTTCAACAATCACTAACCAATACTAATAATTTAAAAAATCTTAAAGCAATCCTGATAATTTCAGCAGTCGTCTTCGAGGATTGTTTGGAATTATACATACCAAAAACGTGCAATCGAGTTTAATTTTTTCAGTCAGCACTCCTTTGAAATAATACATAATAGTAAGACATAATTGACATTGGCTTATGCTATTTTGTTTAATTTTTTTGTCATTAAGTGTTTATTTCTATTTCAAAAACGCGATATATAAGTTGCTGTTGTGGTAATTCATTAAACACTAACGGTTCCTGATAATTTCAACAATCTTCATCGGGAGGATTAGATTAAGAAATTTTTCAATGCTACTTAAAACGTACAACCACTTCTAACTTTCTTAATTGTTTATGCTCCGAAATAATATATAATAATAGGAAATATCTAACAACAGCTTACAAAGTTTTTTCAATAAGCAAATATTCATTTCTATTTTAAAAATTCTGTACCTGCTGAATACACGCCACATTTTTTTGTTTTTCCTTTTTTTTTCTAGCCAGGTATTGTATCTCAGATATAAGTTAACCGATTCGATTGATTGATTGTATTCACCGCTATAAATCTTTCTTGAAAATGCTATATTGGACTATATTGAAATAGCCACATAGCTGGTGTTAAAGAAGGAAACTTTGAAACTGGCATTTGCGCAACAAAATCAAACGGCGCGTAAAAAAAATGCCAGCCATGTGATTGGTGCTTAATTGTTGTTGTTGTTGTTGTTGTTGCTTCTAATAACACATGGATAAGCCTAGCTCACCAGCCATTGTGTTTTTGCGAATTATCTCAAGAAGATGCGCCTTTCGTTTTACAAGAGAGCTCAGCTAGGATGAAAGTACGTCTTGGCTCAGAACTCCACGGATGGATGACAGAACCATTGATGCCACTTCCTCCATTTAGACATAAATCTGAAGGGGAAGGAAATTTTCTCCAGATCCCTATAATCATGGTATTGCTTAGCGACCCGGTGCTCACTTAAAGAAGGTAAATATTATGAAACAATTGTGATATATTTGCTGCCACTTTTCTCTTTGAGAGAAAACTCCCCAGATTCTAATTTCTATTTAAGCCTCTATTTCTACCCTAATTATTAACCGTTTCTATAGATTAAGAGATTTTTAATTTTAATAAAATCGTCTCAGTAGTTTTAAAAGGTATTCTATTGAAAACGCAAATTTCTCCATTTCAAACATCACCAAATAAATAATTTAAACTTTGTTAATCATTTATATTCTTTGTTCTTATAATTATTTTAGAACTACCGAAGAATATACGTTGCCACATACGGTCATGGAAATTGAAAACTACTCGTAAAGATGGTTAAATTTAGCATCCAAAATTCTACGCACTCCGATTAAACAGTCCATCCAGCTGTTGCTTAAGATCTCCAAACTCTTCAGTCGCTCGTAAAATTTCTTTCTGCTCCATCATCCTTGATATATATTGAGATCGAAACCTAGCGCTGAATAGAAAATATCTAAAAGCATCCGAAGAGTTCGATAGTAGGAAGAATAAACTTATCAGGCTTCTAAATCAATCGAATGCGTGAAAGTTCTGCCGTTATCTTTTCAATAAATAGGAAGAGAGTTGTTGAGCTGAAAAATAAAACAGAAGTTATTTCAAAATTATTTTAATTCCAAACATTCACCTTGGCTGTTTGGAACACTTAGTCATAAGTCTTCGTAGAAATATTAAATAAATAAAACACTGCTTTACAATAAGAAATAATGCTAGTATTATTATTATTATAATTATCATTATTATTATTATGTATCCTTATGTTGTATATGACTCAATTTAATATATGATTGCATTTGATTTTCAATTTATTGAAATGTAAAATGCAAGAAAATAAAATACACTATATCTCAACCATACAGAAATAAAATTAAATGTTTGAAATAATTTAATAAAGGACTTGTATAGAAATAAATGTGTCTATAAAAATAGTAATCCCTTTTAATTATTATAGAATTCAATAAATCGTTATCACCAATTTAATGCATCAATATCTATAATTTAATATATCAGTGCACTCAACCTGCATTATATTGATAATTTTTATTTTTTTATTTTTTTATTTTAATTAACTTCGCTATGAATGTCATGTTTGAAAATTAGTTAAACAACAACTGATTTGATTTTTGTATAAAGTCACAACATAAAAAATTAGCAAAGCTGCATTAGTAGACTGTTAAAAAAAACACAATAATAAAAACAAGCAAATTTTTTATTGTAAAAATCATTGCACTTACCTGATTTATAATCCCCGGAGAATTCCAAAATAAGTTCCTTGTTTGAAAACTTTATTCTCAAATAATAGATACATAGTTTATCCCTTCATTACTTTTAGATAACATACTACACAGCAAAATTTTATAATTGATATGAATTTGAATATGTAGCTAAAAACAGAATAGCTGAATTCTAGTTGAACTTATTCTTTCGAAGCTAAAAAATACTTACCAAGAAAACGATTAAAATTAATTAAGAATCAGCACAAATGGCACTATTTCAAGTAACTTGGATACTTTTTTATTGTTGTTTTCCTAATTATATGGATACAGAAATATTACAATTCTGTATGTTCTACTATTACACTTAACATACGTATGTTCTACTATTACATTCTACTATTACTATTACAATTCTGTATGTTCTGAATTCATATTTATTCACTGGAATGACGAAAGCAATGTTGACTTCACTTTAATTCGTAATGAATTGAAGACAGAAGAAATGCATTTTACCTTAATACACACATCTGTAACAGTATCCGAAATCGGAAGTCATCAGTTGCAAGTTTGTTAATAATAGAAATTAAAAATTATTGAGGAATTTTTCTTCAAATATTTGGCGTGTTCTGTTCCTGAAAGATTTACTAATATTCTGGAGATTTTTTCAAGTTCTTCGGCCTTTTCCTTAGGGAAATTTTGTTTCTTATTTGCTGCTAAAAAATGGCGTCTGATTCAGTCAATGATTTTGATGGAACTAAATGAAAACGTGATAAATTAATGTCTGATATTTACAGGCTCCAGCTAGACGGCGTACTCGAGCGTTGCGATCGCGAATTGTGAAATCAGTCATCCATGTTACCCTACATTTTCCTTTTTAAACTCCGATTATAATATTTTATTCCCTAATAATTGTTTCAAGGAATAGTGTTTGATGAAGAAATCAATAACTCGGTATAAAAAATTTTTAATTTGCTTAAAACAGTTTGGAATATAAGTTTTATTTATGAAAAGAATTTATTAAACCGTAACCTCCCAAATATTCTAAATTTATTTTTTAAGAAAGAAAAGAATATGAATATTTATTAATCAATGAATTTGAACATTAAACAATTGAGATAATAAAAATAACAACTAAACTAAATTATTTTTGAGTTTTAGAAATGTTAAGAACGTATTACTGAAGTTTCATAACGTAATAAATAAAACCGAACTATCTGTCATGCGTTCTTTGTTATTTTTAGGGTGAAACGTTTTTCGGGCATTTTTAACATAAGTTACATCTTGCCATGGTTAATTTCATCAACAGTATTCTTTCAGAAACTAATTTATTCTTCAAATTGTTGAAAATCTCTAAATTATTAGCAGAAATGGTATTTTCTTGATAAAATATCATAAACTAGGAGGCTCCGCCCCCTGCTCGCTAACGCTCGCCAACCCCCGAGAATTGCTACGCAATCCTATGTGGTTCACGCAGTGAACCATGGCTCGCTGCGCTCGCTCACCAATGAACACAATGTTCTAGCACAAAGACATAGTATTGTACTTACGTAGAAGAATTCTATCAATGTTCTTATTGGCTTTTAAAAAAGTATATTAGCTATTTAGATTGTACATGGTGAAAAAATCAAAACATTAGCTAAATGAGAAACATATTAGCAAAATAAATTATCAAATATTGCAGTCACTCACCTAAATTCAACTAAATGTGTATAATAAATTAGTTAATGCTAGAAATTCTGAAAGTTTTAGAAAAAAATTTTATTATTTAAAAATATAAACTTTAAACCCTAACTTTTCCTTGTGAGATAATAACCCTCAAAAAGTCTTTCATTTTCAAGAACACAAAAATTTTTTTAATCGCCAAATGAAATATTTTTAGGTGATCAGCATTATTGAAATCAATTTCTATATTAATTAACATTTGTGATAAAGTGCATAAAATTTTAGAACAAAATAAGGATGTTTTACATACAATAAATTAAAATGCATTACCCGAGAAATACCACGTGGAGGTCGCCATGCTGCATTTCTAATCGGGGAGTTTTGATTTTGGCAGTTCCCCTTACCTACTGCCAATTCGCGATCGCAACGCTCGAGTACGCCGTCTAGCGGGAGCCTGTAAATATCAGACATTAATTTATCACGTTTTCATTTAGTTCCATCGAAATCATTGACTGAATCAGACGCCATTTTTTAGCAGCAAATAAGAAACAAAATTTCCCTAAGGAAAAGGCCGAAGAACTTTAAAAAAATATCCAGAATATTAGTAAATCTTTCAGGAACAGAACACGCCAAACATTTGAAGAAAAATTCCTCAATTATTTTTAATTTCTATTATCAACAAACTTGCAACTGATGACTTCCGATTTCGGATACTGTTACAGATGTGTGTATTAAGGTAAAATGCATTTCTTCTGTCTTCAATTCATTACGAATTAAAGTGAAGTCAACATTGCTTTCGTCATTCCAGTGAATAAATATGAATTCAGAACATACAGAATTGTGATAGTTATAGCATATTCTTCTTCGTTATAGAATAGTATATATTTCTGTATCCATATAATTCGGAAAACAGCAATAAAGAATCATCCAAACTACTTGAAATAGATTCATTTGTGCTGATTATTAATAAATTTGTATCGTTTTCTTGGTAATTATTTTTTTGTTTTGAAGGAATAATTTCAACTAGAATTCAGCTATTCTGTTTTTAGCTACATATTCAAATTCATATCAATTATAACATTTTGCTGTGTAGTATGTTATCTAAAAGTAATGAAGGGATAAACTATGTTATCTATTATTTGAGAATAAAGTTTTCAAACAAGGAACTTATCATTTTGGAATTCTCCGGGGATTATAAATCAGGTAAGTGCAATGATTTTTACAATAAAAAATATGCTTGTAAATATTTTTTTTTTCATTTGATGATGGTTCTCTACAGAATGGTTTTTTACGTCTGATTAAGAACTATAAGAATAATAAAAAAAGAAACAATATGAAAGTTTTTATTTCAATGTAAAGAATTCTTAAAATAGTTTTTTATCCTAAGAATTCTTTATTTTCCGTTTTTTAGTTTATAATTTTTTGATAAAAATTGTTCTCAAAATACTTTTTTTGAAAAATTAAATGGTATAAGATTATGTGTTTATATATACTTCTTGTATATTCCAATGCTTGAAGTAATATGATTCAGAAAAGTATGGAATAAAAATTCGGTACTTACGTATTAAGATTTGGATTACAGATTTGGCGGTTTTTAAGTGCCGCTAATCTACACTTAAAATTTTTGCGACAATTCATAAAATAAAACACTTTATTTAAAATCAAAATAGTCAATCGGATTTCGGTGGAAAATGAGCCGATATAGAGTTTAGCATAGATTCAAAACAATCATATCGCCATATGAACTCTGATAAATAAGATTCCAAATGAAATAACATTTCCAAAACGTACGTTTACCAAGATAAAGTTTTATGTTGTGGGATTTGGTATATTTTCGTTTCTTCGGTAAAATATTTCCCTCCTGAAAAAATAAAATTGCATCTTGTTTTGTTTTTGGCAAATCCCAAAGACGAATTTTTGTAGCACTAAAAATGGCGACAAAAAAGAATTTTTTTTTTTGTTTTTGTTTCGTCAGCATTCTTTATTTTACGTTTCTTAGTTTCTAAATAATGATTTTTATTGAAACTTGAAATTTTTTGATAAAAATTGTTGTCAGAAAACTTTGTTTACAAAATTAAATTTCATAAAATTATTAGGCTTATGTATACTTTTTGTTCATTTTAATTTTTGAAGTAATATGATTCTTAAAACTATAGAATGTAAAGTTTAAATGGGCCTTTCATGTTATATCATTAAATTTAGTAAAACTATTTCTCGGGCATTAGGTTTTAACTCTTATAAGAATATACATATTTTTTTCTGTTAATGTACAAATATTTTTCCGATGTGTTTTGGATATTCTTTCTCTAATAAAAAGAGATACCATTTTGTTTTCGTTTGCATAAGAAAGAATATCAAGCATTTTTTCTTTTTTAAATTTAATTAGCCACAATAAAGAAGGAACGTTGCAGTGCTACGTGCTACATTAACGACGTCTCTAGAGTAACTGAATGACTGTTCATATAGAAATCGCAGGTATTAGTCTCATACAACAACGCCCCCTATAGTTCATTGCGATCGCGAATAGAAGTTTCAATTAAATTTTTTCCAAAAAACATTTCTTTCTGCAAAGCTTTAAGAAATTAACACTAAGCATTTAGAATTTCTTTGAAAACACAATTATAGATTTGGCAAACAACCTGATAATGCTCACTCTGGTTATTGTTTCCGTTTTTAAAAACGCTATATGTTGAGCCAGTTTAAATTAAATATTATTATGTTTTTAGGGTATGAATCTGAATTGAACAACCTGATAATGCTCACTCTGGTTATTGTTTCCGTTTTTAAAAGTGCTATATGTTGAGCCACCTCATGTGACATTTGCCATGTGACATTTTTAGCAACAATCATTGGTCGATTTTCTAACGTTGCCATTCGGGGAGTTGTAATGAGGCTTTTTTTTGGTACCGTGTAAGAGAAATATATATATAGATATTCTTAATTATTTTAATTGAAATAATCGGATTTTCGCTTGCTACGATACATTATTAACAACAAAGTATAAAAGTTAAACAAAATCGGCAGACTAGTTAATGAAAATTTTAGAAAGTGGAGTTTTTAAATTTTTATTTCATGAATCTATTCAAACTTTCTGCTAAAACTATAAGAATCATATGGTTATCTCCATATATTGATGGCCAAGAATCTTAATCAATCGAGAGAAAAAGTACGTTTAATCAGAGAAAGTAAACTTTTTGTATTTGATTTCGTAACTTAAAACATCATTTGCACAATTTAATTAGAATATTTAAATTAAGCCCCAAGCAATATTTTGTAAATTTATGTTATTCGAACCGAAATGTTAAGTGAATTTAGTTTACAAGAATTGAAATATTATTTTAAAATACGAAATATGAACGAATTCGAAATATGAACGAATGAAATTCCAAAATAAAACCGCATGTATATTTTTGTTTCGCAATTAACATTGGGAAGCCCTAACTTTCGCCCTCTATACAATATAAACTATTGGAACACCGAATTTACTATATATAGTGAATTATAAAAATATTTGGATTGGAAATATTTTAAATTGGATGATTATTTATTGTTGTATTCCGAGTTATATAGATACAGAAATATATTCCATTCTATAAAGAAGAAGAATATTCTATAACAATATTACATAATATATCATAGTAATATATTACAGTTTTGCACGTTCTGAAATCACATTTATTCATTGGAATGAAGTAAGCAATGTGGACTTAAGTAACTTCCCTTCAATTTAAAATGAATTAAAGACAAAAAAAAATTATAAAAAAATATATTAAAAATATATGTATGTATCCTTTACGAAGGCAGAATTCTCCAAGTACTTGATTCAGGAGTTCCCTTGTCGAAATGGATTGGGTTCAAAATTACAAAGCTACGGAGTTGAACATTTGTAGTCGTTAACTCAAAAATTGGGTCTGCTGTTTAAACGACGGTAATAATTTAAAATATACCAAAAAAAAATTTCTATTGAAAATTAAAGTAAATCAAATTAATTAACTCTAAAGTGTCTACTATTATCAGAGTTTTCCATCTTATTGCAAAGCTTTACGATAACCATTCTACATCCAAACATTCATTCCAAATTTCTTAGAAACTTGAAATTTAATTTTTTTTTTCGAAAATCTAAAAATGAAAGCATACATTTTTATTGATATAGGCACGCAATAAATTTTCTGATCATTCATATTCGATATTTTTTCGTTACAATTTATATTCGACAAATGTTTGTTCAATAAAAAATTACGTACTCGATTTTCATATTGTTATATTGCCCAGACGGAAAATAAATCCTAATTTACCTAGTACTCGTAACCGGTCGGGTAACAAATAAAACTTCACTAGTACCCAGAACGAACCGGGTAAAAGGTTTAAGTTTCTAGTTAACTGGAACCCTAATCCGGTATATCTCTAAAATGTACTAAATTTGAAATCAAATTCTTCCCATTTACATGCGCAAAGATTTTTTGAATAGTTTGTCTACTTCTAGTGCCGGAATGTACCTCTACCAGCTAATTAGGTCCTGGGTCACGCTGCACGCGAAGACTTCGCAAATAAGAATTTGGAGTAGCGAAAGAGGTAGGTAAGTACTATATTTACGTCGCACTAGAGTTTCACAATGAGCTATTGTCGACGGTCTGAGAAACATCCCTGAGGATGATCCGAAGACATGACGACCTGTGAGTGAAGTTGAGAGAAAAGAAAGAGAACTTGAGTAATGAAATATATTCATCAGAAAGCAATTCGTCAAGAGCCATTTACACTGCATGCGATTTTTTTTCGTATGCGAAAAAATGGTATGCGTACGGGAACATAATTGGTAAGTTTTTGCAGGGAAATATTTTTCCCCAATCCAGTTGTCATTTGTTAGAAATTTTTTTGCTTGCGATGAAATTGCATCCAGTGAGAATCGTCCTTCACTCAGATTCTCTCTCGCTTCGCCAAATTTGTGATTTTTTTCGCATGCAGTCTGAATTTCTCTGTGGAAATGGCGGCACATAAATAAATTGCATTTTCGTATGCGTATGCGAATCACGTCCAGTTATGCTTACATGCAATCGCACGCGAATATGATACACACGTGTGAGAGTAGTTCTTCTTAAGAGTTATTCTCGCTGCATGTGTAAAATTGGCTTATGCGGGAGGTAAACTGACTGGCGAATTTTCTGTGTAAATTTGCTCGCAATTTTACCATTCATAAGATTTTCCTGTAAATTTTAAATTCTAACTGGTTGTGAGCCAAAAATAATTTTTTATCGCAACATAAATAAAGTGTAAGGTTTGCCATGATATGATAGTGTTATTCCTTTGTTTGGCAATATTTGTGTAAAATATCACCGTTATTTATTTTTTGGGTTGCATCTTGCAAGGCATAGCATGCTTACGGAGTCTTTCAAATGCTTATGTTGTTTGCTTCGTTGAAATTTAAACTTAAAAAACACTTTATATTGTAAACACTACAATTGCATGTAATTGTAGTAAGTATTCTATGACTTTCTTCCTCTATGACTCTCCACACGCTAAAGGTAAAAGCATGCAAAGTGTTGCCATAGGTAGAGAGTTCTGCTCTACGCCACCTGCAGCCCATTTCGATTGCCAATTTCACTAGTCAAGTGTCTCATTTCAAAACTCTGCGAATTTTTCGCATGCAGTAAAAATGGTATGTATAGCTTCACGACGTTCCCACGCGTGTGTAGGTAAACTTGATAAAATACTAGGGCCATTTTCACTGTATATGAGTCGCACATGCGATCCTCGTAAATGCAATTCGCACTTGTGCAAACAGTTCTCCCAGGAATCTTTCACACTTTATGCAAAAAATTCACGTAATATTTGAATTTGGAAACAAGACCAAAAAACTTATCAATCAGGTTCTAGTTTGCATCTCTGCATTTACTTTCCCGATTTATTTCGTACCCGAGGTAAATGCCCCTTTCTGGTCCATCAACACTGCATCTCATTGAAATGCGTGAGAAAGTATGTTTAGAGATTGCATGCAAGACAAACTGATTGAGCATGCATGAATTGTGTGCTCAGAGTACTCCCTTTGGTAAAGTTTTTTTAACCTTTGCTCACGTCGATATCGGATGAAGTGAGGATGATACAGGAACATCTTCTTTGATTGGAATACGCATGTGCGATCAAACCAAATATGATTCGCGCAGTCCCAAACCTCACTTGTAGTTTCAAAACATTCACACTCGCGTTTAGGGCTATCACAGGCAATCATAAACGCAAGCCCCTTAATCACAATCGCAAGTGCATTTCGTTTTAATAAGCATTAATTTTACAACCGAGAGCGCCAGCTTCCAGGATATGTTTAGCATGGAACAAGAATTTCATTGAACAGCGGAAATTTTGCATAAGTTATGAGATAATTGATAAATAAATGTAAACATTTTAAGAATTAACTTTCAACCGCCAAAGAAATTTATTGTAATTACAAAATGGCGTATGCGGTGTTCTACCAATCAGGCTGCGGCTAGCCACGGGTCATTGCAGTGTGAAAAAAAAAAATAATAACAGTTAAGTGTGTAGATAGTTGCCTGTGCAAATAAATTAAATGGAATGAACATACAATGCTTTTATTTACAATTTCCCATTCGATCATTCCCAAAATAGAAGAATAGATGACATGAATTTTAATTATTGTAAGTCTATTAAATAAAGATAATTTTATAATTGTATTGTTATCTTGATGTGATCGATGTAAATTACAAAAGCATTTAATCCAAAACTTATCCATTTACTACGCCTAAAAACACTTATCTTTAATTAAATATGTGTCTTTTAGATGTTTTAATCGATTGCAAGAAAACAAAAGAAAATAATCAATTGATTTTTGTCACGATTTGTTTATTTTAGGTACTGGTACAACAGGAAGTAAGTTACTTAGGATAATCATATCTGTAAATCGTATGCATCACTGCTTCGACAAATATAACATGTTTACTTTTAAATAACTTGCTTGATTAATTTTTATTGCATTCATTTTATTTGAGTATACATTCCAAATATTTAAAAGATAATAAAACCTTTTGACATCACTACAAAAACATTCATCCCGTTCAATTATCTCCTTCAGCTACAAAATTAGACAGCGTATTTGAAAATTCAGAATTTTATAATTTGTTTGGTTCGTTTGAAAATCTCTTATCATTCGATGTGCACTGAGAATAAGTCATTGGTATTCTTGTTATTTATATAAATTTCACCTCAGAAATCTGTAGATTATTTTTAATTAATAACTATCGACTTTAGCAGAGAAGTTAAGCATCGTATTTTTAAGGTATATAATTTATTTGATTTATGTGAAAATCTTAATTTACCGATCGATGTGCGTTTAAATATATCTTGGTTATACAGCATTATCCCCAGAAATCATAATAATTATTAAGATTTATATATAATACTTTAATGGTTATATATAATACCTGCTAACATATTATTTAACTTTCAGTTTAAATTTGAGTTTGTTTTGAAATGTTTTTAAATTATTTTACTGTTAACTACATGAGTATAACTAAAAACAATTTTGGTACTTTGTTTGAAAAGGAATTTTTGTGTAGATTAATTATTCATCTCAATTGAATTATTTCAATGTTTAGATTATAAAAACATGCTTTTTATAATCGTTGAAAATTAAATCATACATCAAATACTATGTGGCCATAAGATTTTTACCATGTGTTATAATTTAAGTTCTGTAGTTATAAAAACCAATTGAAAGAGTACCATGAGGGTTATGCATATATATTTATCAATGTGAACCTGTCAAAAAATTAGGACACCTGACCTAGTTTATAATCAATCTTGTTATTTATCATTTATTGTTTTTAAGTTTTTTAATGCTTAATCTTCAGCCAAATATTCTAAGTAAGCTTTTAATTTTTATATGAAATATAAACTGTTTCACAATTTGATGTAACCAATATATGTGTAGCACAAAATTAATAAAAATTATTTTGCTTTATTTTAAGTAAGTTAATTTTAATTCCTATAAATCTTTAGGTTTTAAACACTTTTTAAAGTTGTATAATGTTTGAACTACAGTTTCTTAATTTGCTAATGCACAATGTTAAACTTCTTTATTGAATTGAATTACATGTGAGAAATTTTATTGTTTTCATAACACAGAATAAAAATTTCTCATTAGTTTAAGAAAGAAATGTGGTTTTAAATGAATAAAAGCATTTATTGAATTATATTTTTGAAAATATTTTTTAAAAAATTTGACATTTCAGAAATAATACTTATTTACTTAGATCAGGGTTGGAGTTTTTGCTGGCAAAAAGGGGTTTTTGCCAGGACAGTGGCAAAAACCTGGTAAAAACAGACAAAAACCAAATTATCTAAATTGCTGATTAAATATTATTACAAAATACTTGAAACAAATTTAAATCAATCATAAGGAATAATAATTTTGATACATTACATGAAAAAATTATTTTTAACACATTAATAATTAATAAAAAGGCAATAATTTTTAAAAGATTGAAAGTTTTTGACCTCTTTTCATTTTAGAATCCTTAAATAAATGTTTTTTTACAAATAAATAAATATTATTATTTGTATAATATTATTATTTATCATAAAAAAATTATTATTTGTACAATAATTAACTACACATCTTGATAGATATTTTCTGCTTTAAATTATAGTTATATTAATTTAAAATAAGTTCATTTCACTGGAAAAAAGAGATTAATCGAGAATTTTCCAATCAATAATGTTTTAAACAGGGTTCGCCAAGTGGGCCCACTTTGAAAAAACCCGCCCGGGTTTTATTGGGTGGGCCCACCTTGAAAAAACCCACTTGGAACGATAAGTGGGTTTTTTCAAAAAAAAAATTTTTTTTTTTACTAAAACTTATTGTTTCACATTTATTTTTATATAATTTATTGTGCAGCATAAATTTGTCCAATAGAGTTGCATGATTTATATGATTAAGTTTTTAATATTAGTAAAGTAAAAGAAACTCAAATATTCATATAATTTTTATAGTAGGTGCTATTGAAAACTTCAAGTGGGTTTTTTCAAAAAAGTAATATTTTAATGATATCAAATCAAATAAAAATTTAAATAATATAGTCTGAAAAGATCAATTTTTCAACTATAGTTGCATGCTTTATATATTAATAAACAGGTAATAAAATACATACAGGTAATATAATAATATAATATATTAAAAAAAATTGAAAAGAAACAATTTCTTTCTTTTTTTTACCAAGCGATACATTAACAAATTTAAACAGTTTTATTTTCTAGCTTAAAAAAAAAAAAGCTAAAACTTCTTATAGGAGAACTTTTTAAAATTATTTATCTAAAAATGAAATCCTTTTCCTAGGGTTAATTATTTGAAAACAAATGGGACAAGTAACTGATACTCTTTATAATTATATGTAGTTTTAATTTCACTTTCTATTAATCTTATTATAGAAACATGTAAGACCATTAAATATGTATTTCAGTTTTTTATTTAACTCAAGTCAGATGAAATTTTAGTTTTTACTGATTATAAATATTTACAGATTATAATTTTATAATGGGTAACATCCATATGTTTAATAAATATAGTAAATAAATGTGTGTGAAAACAAAAAGATTAATAAACTTGTTCCTTTTATATTACTGCATTTATATTTTATAATTCTTGAGTTAAAAAATTATGAAACGTAATGTACTTAAAAATAAAGAAGATTCAAATATGTATTAGTGATAATGCGTTATTTAAACTTAATATAAAATACATATAATCAGGGTTCCCCAAGTGGGCACACTTTGAAAAAACCCACTTGGTGATTTTTTTCACAAATTGTTTTTTTTTTTAAATTTGGTTCAAAAAGAAGTATATCTCCTAATACTATTATTGGACATATCGTTGAAGTTAACAAATATTTTAGAAATGTGCATCAAGCACATGGATGGGCAAATGAAAAAAACTGCTTGATGACCAAATGATACAAGGTGGAATTCATATTGTGAGCGCGTAAAAACTTTTGCCAATAATTACCATAAATATGAAGAGATTGTTCTTGAACAATTTTATGTGTCAAAAAAATTAAATAATGTTGGGCTTTACCAATAAACTATCGATTGGGAAAAACAGATATCAATTGTTTCTGAAGCTTTAAAAAAGCTTCAACCAGAAAACATTTCAATTTCAGAACCTGTTGAAATATGAATTAACTTACAATCGTGTGATGAATTAGAATCCCATAAACATTTTGTTAAAAGATCAGGCTGTTCAGCCACATCATTTATCAGCATATGAATCCTGGATCCCGAAACAAGGGGACAATTTTTAAATGATGAACAAGACCAATTAGCAAAAAGCTGTTTTTCTAAGCATCATCCAGAATTTTTGCCACATGTTATGGCATCCAAAATTTCCGATCCTGAATACTTTCCAAAAACAATGATGCTTGACACTGTTATTGAACAGCTTTCATCAAAAAATAGTGGAAAATTATGGCAAAAAAAATAAATAAATAAGTAAGTAAATAAAATTCCTAGCTTCCACAAAATTTCTGTCAATTCTTTTTTCTTTGCACTCAGCACCAGCATCCTCTGTCTCTATCGAAAGACACTTTTCAACTTTCGGTTTGGTGCAGAGTAAACTTCGAAATAGATTAGGAATAGATAAAGCTACAAAACTCGTAAAAGTGTATTGCCATCTAAGAGAGAAATGTAGACACTTAGAATCTGTTGTATGATAATAATAATAAAGGAAAAAATTGACCTTTTTTTTAAGTTAACTCTTAACATCTGCTGACAATTTTTAATTATTGGAGAAAGTTTATCACAATTAAAAAACAGTTAAAAATTAAAATATTACTTTTAAGATTTTTTAAATATTTTTAAGATTTCATTTGAATACAATTTATTTTGTTTCTTTTAATCATGTTTAAAAATATTGAAAGCAAACAAAACAAAAAAATGTATTAAGTGATACATTAAACAACAATAAACAAATTTAAAGTTTTATTATCTGATTTTTAAAAAATAAGCTATAACTTTTTATATATGCTTTTTTATAATTTTAAGATTAATTTGTTTTTTGAAACAATAAAGTTAAAATGCATATATTTATCTAAATATTTGAAAAAAGGGACAAGTAACTGATACTCTTTATAATTATACAAAATTTTAATTTCACTTTCTATTAATCGTATTATAAAAACACTGAAGACCATTAAATATTTATTCCAGTTTAATTTTAATACAGGTAAAAGTCAGATGAAATTTTAGTGTTTACTTATACAACTCTATTTAATGAATAAAAATATTTTCACAGTGAAATTTATAAGCACTAAATGAAAAAACCCAATTTTCCCCGGGTTTTTTCAAATAAAACCCAATTTTCCCCGGGTTTTTTCAATAAAACCCAGGCGGGTTGGGTTTTTTCAAAAATCCCCGGGTTTTTTCAAACCCTGGTTTTAAACTACTAAAATGATATATTATTACATTATGAATTAATTATGGAATAATAATTTTGTTAATTTTTTTGTAATTATTTATATTTATATTTCAATTTTAGGAATGTTTTAATTTAATGCAAAATAAAAAGAGACAAAACTTAATATATATATCAGAGTTCTCCCAAGGTATTAAAAAGTACAGGGTTTTTACTCACAGAGAAAGGCGTTTTGATTAAGTTATACTATTTTATGTGTAGATCTCAAAAAGTAATTTTCACTCATTATCTGAATAAAAGAAAAATTTGTGGTTTAAAAATAATAATTAAGGGCATTCCAAGTCACAATTTTTGTGGATAAATTTTTTTTCAAAAAAAAGTAAACTAATAAAAAAAAAATTTTGATCAACAGCTTAAAAGATTATTTCTATAATTTATACTTAAAATTATTTGAGAATAAACCTTTAAAGGTGAATTTATTATTAAAACAAAAGGTATTTATTCAAAAAATATTTGTAAAATCACTTAAAAAATTTCTTATTATTCTCCCTTAAAAAAAGAAAAATTTAACCAGTTAAGAATAATCTTAAGAAAGTAAATGTTTGTAATAGTAATCAGAATTAAACCTATAAACACTATAAAAAAAAAAAATTTTTTTTTATAATTGTTATTTAAGCTATTTAATTAATTTTACTTTAAAAGACAGCGTTTTTAAGGTATGGTGGCTTATTTTTACATATAGTGGCTTATTTTTCATTTATTGGGATCAAAAAACATGGCCTTTCTAAAAATGCTAAGGGAGAACACTGTATATATATAATTGCGCTTATAGAAGAGAAAAATTATTATTTCTATTTATATGTGTTCATTTCATATGGCTTTATATGTTCAGATTTGCCTGAGATTGGCAAGAGTTATACCATTCAAGTTCTTTAATATTAAGAACTAAAATAAAACAAATAGTTTCGTACTATCCAAATATATATGAGTTTTATTTATGTTATAGACATTTATTTTTTTTTAATAGTTGAATTGTTTTTTAGTTTTGCTTTTTTAGTGCCAGAGCCCAGCATATATATTCCCAGTGTACCCTGCAGTGAAGTTTCTTGATCAGCTCCTCTGCCCGGTATACCTTAAACCAGTGCTTCCCAAACTTATGACTTTTGTGTACCCTTTCTAAATTTTTCATAATGCTAAGTACCACTGAAGAAAAAAGGAATGAATTTCTCACTATAGAAAAATTGCACTAAAGTTAAAAATCACAACTATCTTTTGACACCACTAAATATTAACTCTGCAAAAAATAGCCAATACAAAAATGCATAATTGTAAATTTTCATGGCTAGCTTTGTTTTTAAATACAATTTTTTGAAATTTTCGTTTGTTGCAAGATATTTTGCATACGAACGCATACCCTCACTAAAGTGTTCCCGTACCCCTAGGGGTACGTGTACCACACTTTGGGAAGCACTGCCTTGCACTGATGCTTTTTTAAGGTTAAGTGACATCGGCCGGCATGCCTTTACACCGTTGCTAATAATTGACCATTAATATAAATGAACTGTGAATTTCATAGGGTATATTCAGATATTGTATTTCGTTTTTAGCATCAGGTGCTGACGCATAACAAATCAGTTTTAAAATTTAAAATATTTTTAATGCTTGCTACACTATTTTGCAATGATTGATTACTTAGTTCTTTAATTCACAAGGTTATTAGCTCTCTAATTGTTACACTGGGTCATCATTAGTCAAATATATTGAATAGTGCATTAATAAAAAAATTTCACTTTTGTGGGAAATGAACTATTGATTTTTGCTAAAATTAAATATATGAGCCATTCTCTGGGAAGGTGTTATTTTCCGTCCCGTGTTTGATACAACCTCAGAAAAAAAATGAATTGTTTTTTTATTACTATTTTTGATTTGTCATCTTCTACAGAGCAAAATTACATGCATATAATAAAGATGTATATCCCCTATTTTTAACAATTTACAATATAAAGTGTAAAATGTCATTACCATCCACTGTCCCTTATCAGAATTTCTGTTTTTCATGACTTACCTGTACTAATAAAAATAAAAATGCATCATTAAAATATTTTTTTTTACTTGCCTAATATACTTTTAAATTCAAAATAAAGTTTGTCTTTTGTTTGACTGCAATTTAAAATTATGGGTACATTGTTTTTATCTTGTCCCCTGCATTTTACATCATTACCATCCATAATCTTGTACAGCCTTTCATCGCCACTAGATGGCATTACTAATTTATACAGCATTCAGTCTAGAGACAGCCACCTTTCTTTTGTTGATGTAGTTAGAATTTTGTGTGTGGAAATCTTGATACATCATTCTACAGAGCATTGAATATTAAAGTAAGTTGAAAATTATTTATTGCTGTCATTACCATCCTTACCAATTATGAATTATTTTTAACATTATACTAAACTTTTGATTTATATATGCTAATATTAGTTAGATCTTTGTATTAAACAAGTAAAAAATTTTCAAAGTTAGCCATATTTTATATCCTGGCAAGTGAAATAATGTAAAATGTCATTACCATCCATGTCATTACCATCCAGTTTACAATTCATAAAAATGTGGATGGTAATGACAGATTGGGGATGGTAATGATAAACTTAGAATTTAATGATACCATGTGCTTTTTTTAATTTTATAATTTAAGTTTGATACATTTTTACTAGCTTAATTTTTAAGTTACTTTTATACTATTATAAAATTTTATTATGGTACATAGAACTTCATTTAAAAGAATTCTGCAAAGTATTTTTTATTCTTTAGCATTTCAAGTTTTTACTTTAGATTATTATTTATGCATTTTCTGACCATATTTTTTTTGTTTCTACAACACCTGTAATTACCAATAACTACAGCATTGAGATAAATTTTGAAAATCTTTTCTGGAATTCCAATTTAATTTGTAGTTTATTTAATAATGTGCTTTTATTAGTGTAGATTAATAATGGGCAAACCAAGTAAGAACAAAAAAAGTAAAAGGATGTCAATTGATGAGAAGCGTCAGAAGGATAATGAGAGAAAAAGAAGGGATAGACAAAAACTGAAGGAGAATCCTGAGGAATATGAAAAGGCAAGGGCCAAGGAGAAAGAACGTTATAACAGGCGTAAAAAAGAAGGAAAGTTGAAATCTATTGAACAAAAACCTAAAAGACAACAAAGACAGCAGCGAAAGAGTTGGCGAGTACATGCTCAAACTTACAGAGCAAAGAAAAGGTTAATTGCAGAAGAGGAGCATCAACAAGATTCACCATCATGCAGTTATAGCTTAGGTCTGCATAATTTAGTTACCTCAAGCATTGAGAAAAAGAAGTCTGGGCGGAAAAGAGTCGTGCGCGCAAGAAATGCTGCATCTAAGAAAATAAAAATTTTGGAGAGTGCTTTAGCTTCTGAGAAGAAAAGGGCAGCTAAATACAAGAAACGCTGTCAAAGACTCCAAGATTCAAAGTGTCTTACTCCAAGGAAAAAAGTAAGACGTTTGCTAAAAGATCCTAAAGCTGTTAAACGCAGTCTCTTGTTTCATGAAGCACTAGTGAATCAATTGATTCATAATGCAAAATTAAGGAAAACTAACAGGGAAAAATTTGCCTTCACAAAGTTTGTGACAGGTAAAATTTTAAAAAAATACAGATTAATTAAATTAACAAGAGATTTCACTTTTAGTTTCAAGAATAATGGATCAGCATTGAATTACCAAAGGGTATCAAATTCGCTATTACCAAGTATAAAAAAAGCATTATTTTCTTTTTTTCAAGATGAAGAAAACTCTACTATAGCCCCAGGAAAGAAGGATTGTATAACAAAATATAAAATTAAAAAACAAAAGAGATACCTGGTAGATACCTTAAAGAACTTGCATAAGAAATTCCTTTGTTCTAGTACATTTTATGTATCATATTCTACGTTTTGTCGAGCGAAGCCCTTTTGGGTTGTCAAGCCTAATATATCAGCAAGGGATACGTGCATGTGTAAAAAGCATGCAAATTTTCAATATTTAGTTACGAAGCTGAAAATATTGAAAGTAATACCTTATTCGCAAGCAAGTAACCTCTCCAGCGCAGTTGTTTGTGATGTAATGTCAAAAGAATGCATGTACCGTGATTGCATAAAATGTAAAGACAAAGTCATTACTGTAGTAAATGATGAAAAAATAGAGGATGAAAGTTTTTACCACAAATGGGTAACAAATAAAGAAAAAAGAGTGAACAATAAAGGTAAAGAAATTACAGTTCAAATTACATCCAAGAATAAAATTAATTGCAAAGTCAATGAGATGTTTGCTGAAATGCAAACTCATTTGCCTCAATTTCTAAAGCACTGCTACAATGTATTCCACCAGTTTAGAGCAATGAAAAACTTGCGAAACAATCTTGCAGAAAATGAAATTTTAATAATAATTGATTTTTCTGAAAATTATGAATGCAAATATCACAGAGAAATTCAATCTGCTCATTTTGGAGCAAGCAAAAGTCAAATAACTATTCACACAGCTGTACTCTACTGTAAAAGTAGTGAATCAGAGAAAAAATGTCATTCTTTTGCGACAATAAGTGGATCCCTACGACATGATGCATGTGCGGTATGGGCACATCTTTGTGCAGTGATAAAAGAAGTAAAACAACTTTTCCCTCATGCCAATATAATTCATTTTCAAAGTGATGGTCCCACTACACAATACAGAAACAAGACAAATTTTTTTCTGTTTGCTCATTTTGCTACTACTTTAGGATTTAAAAAGGCAACGTGGAATTTTAGTGAAGCTGGTCACGGTAAATCACCTGCAGATGGCATTGGGGGTTTCATAAAACACTATGCTGACCAGGCAGTTGCACATGGAGAAGACATCACAACAACGGAACAATTTTTAAATGTTTTCCGAAAAGAAAAGGTTAAGGTAACAGTAATAGAAGTGAAAGAGGCAGACATTCATAGAGTTGAAAGCATTGTACCTAATTGGCTAAAAGCTGTAAAAAATACAATGTTATTGCACCAACTTGTATGGGAGGAAAGCAATTGTGATCAATTGCAATTGCACATTTTAAGTTGCTTCAATTGCAAGATTGAACCATGTTCCCATTTTTTGGCTGAGCCATATTTATGGTCAATTGAAGGACTCCGGGAGAGAAGGAAATCAAATATCTCGGGCCCTCCCAAAAAACTAATAAAAAGAGATGAAGGAGTTTCTAAGAGATTCCCATCAAAAGTACCTGTAGGACAATGGGTTGCTGTCATTTTTGATGATCAATGGTTCCCAGGTATGTAAACTATTTTTTATTAAGCATGTCGTAGTATGTTTTGAATTGTTTGCTTTTAAATGTTATGTATTATATATAAAAGTGATCAAGGCTTTAATGTGCAGGTGTTGTGGAATCGGTGCAAAAAAATGTCCTGGAAATCAACTTTATGTCTCGTTCGCAAACAAAAAGCCATTTTTGCTGGCCTACAGAAGAAGACAAGCACCAAATACCCGCTGAAGAGATTTTATGCCTCATTAAAGATCCTCCTACTCCCGTATCTCGTAGATATTTCTTTTTTTCAGAAAAGGAGCATATTGACAGAATTTTTGAATCTGTATTTAATAAAAATTAATGTGTAAAAAATATTTTTTACACAACCAGCATTCTGTATTAATTCTATTTTATACTTGCTAAAATATATTCCAAACATAGTATGTACCATCCTTCCTTCCATTTCACAGTTATTACCATCCTTCCTCAGTCATTACCATCCTTCCTCAGTCATTACCATCCTACCGCTGTCATTACCATCCTTGCCTAAGAATTGTTTATCCTTAAATTATTTATGACTGAATATTTAAGTATATGTTTTTAAGGTACTTAGATTTAATGGTAATTTAAGTTGAAAACATAATTAGGCTAAAAAAAAAAACTTTACTTGTCAAAAATAAACAGTAAGCACTCTATAATACAAAAAAATTAGAATAAGCTAACCTTTTAAAATTTTATTTAAAAAAAAAAAAAGAATCTAGAACGATTTATTTTGGTGATTTTATTTAGATTATTGCTAATGTCCGATTATAAACCTTCAACAAATCTACAAAAACTGTATTTATGGAATTTTTTCATCATTTTCAACATAGGATGGTAATGACACTTTCTGACAAATTTACATATTTAAACCTCATTTTTGCCAAAATAAATGAAGATGTTTCATGGATTTTAGTATTTTTAGAAAAATACATATATTGTCTTGTTAAAAAATGCCAAACTGCACCCTTTGTGCAAAGTTGAAAAATTAAAAAATTAGAAGTGCAAAATCACACCTTCCCAGATAATTGCCCATATTTGTTCAGTTGTGAATTTTGATGATATTTTCTTGTATAGTTTACATTAATATTTTTTATTTCAGTCTTGCAGCTAGTATTGATATTCGCTTTTGAGTAGCTCTGTTATTGCTGGAACAGATTTTCCCTTTGAAATATTTAATCTCACAGGCTGGCGACAATTCAAGGAGAAATAAGGGTGGGTCCCAGCCACCAGGCTCGGCTGCCTGAATATAAGCCCAATATAAAGCCTTACGAAATGCCAGAAAAGTGTGAAGCGCTTGAAGAACTAAGATGGTATCCTGGTGTTCCTGATTGTGATCTTCAGATGTATCTACGAGCAGCTAGGTACAGTTTATCTATAATTTTTTTTTCTTTGTATTTATATCAATTGAAAAAATAAATTTAAAATAGTCATATATTTTTATAGCTTTAAAGTAAGTTTTAACATTAATATCTTTACTTCTTGTAAAGAAAAATTTTTCCATCCAAATGCTGTAAAGAAAGAAAAATTTTCCATTTTTGTTTAATATTTTTTACTTTTGTCCTATGTTCTTCAAAAGAAATTTTGATTCTTCTTTATTTTTAACTTAAACCTTTATTAAAAATGTACTACCGTCATATTTGCTCTAGCAAAACATGACTGAAGTTTATTTTTATAATTCTTTTGTGTTTTGTAGTATTGAGTTTTTTATAAAAATCCTCTAAATTTATAAATTAAAATGTCTTTGTGGTAGGCCGCTCTTTTTTTTTTTTTTTTTTTTTTTACACTGCCAAGGATGCATATCAAAACCTATCTCTCTTTTTTTAAATTATATTCTTAGTTTTTAGTTAAGGGTCTAGTATCTGAACTATTACTTAAGACCAATTTTATGAGATTTTATACATAAAAACTTTATTTATTTCAGGAAGGAAAAAATTAAGACCCCAAAAAACATTTTGTTATCCCCTGAAATGTTTTTAAAAGATTCATAGCTTGCTAACATTTGATTCTAAATGTACTAATGAGAAAGATAATTAATTTAAAAATTCTTTATCCCATTATTTGCCATAAATGAAACGAACAGAAAAAAAAACTTATATCAAACATTTGCTTGCAGAACTTGGAAAAAATATCAAATTATAAATAATTTTTTAAAAAAAGTATCTTTCATATTCTGACATGATGGAAAACAGTTCTTCCTATTTACTTGACTTGTTGAAGCTCTGGTGTTATTGAAAATCTTTGATCGCATAAAAGAAAACGCTAAATATAAGTGTCTTTATTAAAGCTTCTTACTATTTTAAGTTTAAACTTTCAATGTTACAATTAAATTATTTAACCATATTACTTTATTTAATAGATAAAATTATTAGAAAAAATATAGTAGTTCTTAGTTAATTATAGTAGTAAAATTTCTTAAAAGATATTAGTTAACAGTTTTTATGCAAGATTTAAAAACTTTTTAAATTACAAAAAAGAATATGAAGTTTTTTTTTCTTCTTCCGTTAAATTATATTTTTTGCTTTTTAAGTGACTATAAATATTTTTTTTAAAATCACCAATAAAATAAATCAGAAAAAATATACAAAAACTTTAATTTTATTTTTTCCCTGTGTAGTAGTATGCAGGGTGTATCGTGGTTTTAAAAAGTACTTAAACGTGCTTATTATTTATGATCTTTTTTACGGGCTCATAAGGAAGCTAATTTTTATTGGATGTTTGTAAAATGTATACTTTTTTTTTTTTCTTCTTCTTACCATTCAAATTATTACCATGAATTAGCACTTAAAGCATATTTACTACATGGTCATTCACTCAGAGACTGTTACACCATCGTCCGTACCATACAGACAACTTAATTTTTTTTTTTTTTTTTTTTATGTTGGATACGATGATTCGAATTTGGCTAGAAGGATTCCTACTTTCACATGTGCAACTCTGCGGAATTTGGCAAGTGGCTCCCTATTTCAGGCTTCATTCTTGCCCTATAGAATCGAACCATAAATATCCCGAATTTCTACTGATCACTAAAAAGTGGTAATTTATAGAGATGAAACCAAAATTAAATTTTCTCATTTTCTCAACCATTTTAAATTTTACAAAAGCTTATTTTAATAAAAAAATATGTTTTTGTCATGAGAACACATACTTTCTGGTAAAATTGTTGGATGATATGCATCTAGCTACTACTTTATCTGCTTTATTGTCACAAACTGCTAGAGTTTCATCTGGTGATATTGCGTGATCCGTCAATGAAAGTGTTAATTTGAATTTACGATTTTTTCTTTGCTCCAATTTTTAATGTTAGTAAAATCTTTCTTGTTGCTTACATTATCTGGACTTAATATAATTCTAATTAGTTATGTGACATATCTAAGGGAAATAACTGTAATCGAATAAAATATACAAGATTTGTTCCGAAAAATTCATATTGATGTTATTTTCAAGATCAAGGGAATATATATTTTTCTTAATGGTAGAAAAAATCAATCACCAAAACACTGTTTGTTTTGTCAAATTTTCAATTTTAAGCACATTGGTGAGTTCCCTGTCTCTGTATTTTTATTTCAAGATAATTTAAACCTTTTGTTTTTAAATCTTTAACTATTGAGCATAAAACATAAAAGAATTATTGACTTAAAAGTAAGAGTATGCAACCTTTTCGAATGAAGGCCACTTACTCAGCAGGATGTATAACGAAGTGCCACACGCGTATTTAAACATGTTGATGACAAATAGGAAAAACATTATATAAACATTAGTATTCTAAGCACTAAAGTTTTTTTGTCAGTAAATTTAGTAATATATTTACAGCAAATTAAATACTTTCAATTATTTATTAAGATTTATTCAAAAATTTAAAAACTGATACTTTTTTTAAGTTTATTCCCTTTTTATCAAAAACCGATTTATTAAAAAATGTGTATAAATATATGGAAAAAGAAATGGGTTTTTTTTTTCTTTTTTCAGGATATCACGTAATACACAAGTTCGTTTCAAAATAAATTCTAATAAAAAGAGAAAAAACTAATGCTTGTGAAATAAATAAAAAAAAAATGAATACATATTTTAATGAGTAATATAAATTCAAATTAAATATTTGAATTTAAAAAAATTTTTAGGGTTTAAACAAAAACTAAAAATTAAAACAAAGCCATTATAATACAAAATAAGATTCAATATTTATTTGGTATTATACTTTAGATATCATTTCTATTTCTTAACATTAATTATTTCACAATGATTGCCACACAAAAAAGGCGTTTAAATTTACGATGAAATCAACATGAATAAAGTGCGTCAATAAATAATTATTTAAATGCGTTATTTAAAATTTGCATGTTATATTAAAAATTTGAATTTTTAAAACCACGATGGAATGTAGAGCGCTAACTGCCTAAAAAATGGTTCGAAAATAACTGGAATTTCCAATAAAATCGCCACAAACAAAGCGCTCAAGAAGAGATTTAAATGTGCGATTTGAAACTCATGTATCAAACAAATTTCTTAGTAAAAATATGGAATTTTCAAAATGATTGCAAAAAGCTTAGTAATAACTGCCTTTTAAAAAAAATTATTAAATAAAAATAATTTAAGATTTAGAATGAAATCAACCCAGATAAAACACATCAAAAAGCAGTCAATCAAATACACGATTTATAACTCGTGAGTAGTAATATTGTATTAAATTTACCTGTTTTTTAAAAACCACATGGAAATTATTAGTTATAACTGCAACACAAAAAAAAACGATCAAAAAAATTATTGAAAGTGATTGGATTTGCAATGAAATCGACAAAAATAAAAGAAATCATAAAGTGATTACCCAAATTTAAAATTCGCATATTAAAATTTCATATTAAAAATATTTAATTTTTTTAAAAAATCATGTGGAATTCTAAAGCAATTACCATGGGAAAAGTGATTGAGAAATGGAGATTTACAATAGAATATATGCAGATTGAGCACATGGAACTTTGATAACTCGAATGTGCAATTCGAAATTTTCGTCAATTTGTTTATTTTTCAAAAAAAAAAAAAAAAAAAAAAAAAAAAAAAACATTTTTTTCATGGTGTTGGAAAGCTTCTACATAAAGTTATAAAAGAACTAGTATCTAGAACTATTATGTTATAAAAGAACTGTTGAACCAAATTACAGTTTTTAATGAACATTATTCTCTGGTTTGGTTCAAATCCTGGACGAGGCATGCATGTTTTTTCATTCTCAGTACTATTTGTCCTTACTGTGTAGGAGCAATGTTGGCCCACCTAATATGGTCACCCTAAAAGAGTGGGCATTTGAAGAAAAAAAGTAATTAATATTTATTCAAATCTAAAATATACACTTTTTTTTTTTAAATTGAAGTATAACTGACTGTTGTTCTAAATTATTTATTTGTTTTTATTATTTATTTTGCATAATGGAACAAAGTGATTGTTACTTTAAAGAATAGAATTCACAACATCACATTGAATCCAATTTAAATTAATATAAAATGCTTTCATGGTGGCTAATAAAATCAAGAATCAAGTTCTTTGCCAAAAACGAGTTATTTTATTAATGATTACACACATGAGTATCTTTTTTTTCTCTTCCAAATACAATGTTTTATAATTTTTGAGTCCTTGAAAGGTGCTTATTTTTTGTTGAAAATTTTGTCGACACATCCTAGCATGGTTAAAAACTAATTTGGTAATAAAAATGTACAAATGATAGCTTAACTCGTTTACTCACTAAAATAATTATTCATTATTTGAATAATAAATATTCGTTAAAAAAAATAATAAATTTGAAAAACTCATTGTTACTGTCGGGCTAAATATTATACTGTATAATTACTTAAAAATATAACATTTTTCCTATTAAATAATACATTTCATAAATTTTAAATATGCATATATGCTCATCTACTTATTATATGGAGCAAAAATTCATTTTGAATAATTTTTTCCTTTCGCAGAAGTATGGCTGCATTTGCTGGTATGTGTGATGGGGGTTCTGCTGAAGATGGCTGCATTGCTGCTTCTAGAGATGACACAACTATAAATGCAATGGATTTAGTAAGATAACTACAAAAATATTATAATTAAGTGATGCAACAGACTGGGCTAAAGAGAATAGAAGGGCTGGTTCACTCCTTTGAAGAAACTCTCGAAGCGTCAATCCTCCGATTTTCTCTAATGACGTCGCTTTGGCGCAAAGCTCGCACTTTTACTTCAAGAACGGAGCGTTCGGCCTTACTCGCTCTAACTAAAATTGGAGCATTTCCTTTTACGAGATATTCTAAGACATTTGTTATTTTCTATAATGACTTTCCTCAGTTTTTGCAGTGAATTTACAAGAATTTAAAACTATTATTGAAATGCCAGTTTGCGCGATTGCAACTTGCAAAAATTCTGATAGGAAAACAAAAGGAAAAAATATAATTTTCCGCGTGTTCCCTAAAGTAAATGAACAACTATGTAAAGAATGGGTTCTGAAATGACACAGTTTATATAAAACAGCAATATGTTTATTCTCTAGTTAAGAACTTTTATAAAAATTCATTATCTAAATAGAAACCGCCTTGTTACTTCAAAAAGAAAGGCAGGTGAAAAAAATTAAAAAAATGGATAAAGTCAAAGAAAATTAAAATGTAAATAAAAAGTATAAATAAAATATAGTATATAATTGAAATTCTCCTAATTTCATAACATATTTTTTAATGTAGTTATTCTAAATATTTATGATTTTTTTTAAATATTATATTCTTTTAAATTTAAATATCTGTAAATTATAACTTGTAAATTTAAATATCTATAAACAATTGCAAAATTTTTAATGTCATTTTGAACCTAAATTATTATTTTGTTTCAGTAATTAGCGTTTAAGATTGATGTTTCATAGTGATTAACTATTAACAAATTGCTATTAAAAGCATATTTTAAAATCAGGGATTCTAAATTTATCTCAACTTATTGTTATAAAAGAATATGTAGATAAAAAAAGTGTCGATATATGCTTTCATTTTTCTTAATAATTAAAGTTAAAACTGAACTTTTTAAAATAAAGTATTTATAGTGTCATTTTCCCAACTAGTAAAACATTTTTATAAGTTTAAAATGGTATATTTTTTAATATAATGGCCAAGGAAGTTTTTTTGAACTATGTTTATGAACGGAAATAATGTGTTAATTACGTAAAGTTTGAAAGCTAATAACCAGAAAAAGTCTAAACTTATTTTTACAAAGAGAAAGATGCAAAGTAATCATAATATCTTTGCTTGCGATCTCCGAGATCTGTCGACACAGTGACGTCATGAGGAGGGAAATCGTAGCTTCAGCTCTAAGTGCGGAGTGAACTAGCCCTTCTATTCTCTTTAGCCCTGTGCAACAGATACCCAATCAGCTTGTTTTATAAAGCATGTCCAGGCAAAACTCAAAATAATCAGAAGTAGTCGTAAATTATAATTATTTTGCTGCAGCCCCCTGAAATAATTTATAGAAAAATGAAATTAATGTAACAAAAAAAATTTAATGTTAGCACTCGGATGGCTGCAATTTTAGCCCCATAACAGCAGTAGGCTTTCAAATTGACTGTTCTTTAAAAACAGTTGTTAAATTTGAGTTTAAAAGCGGATGACTAAGGAAAATTGTTTTTTATATTAGTTTTTCTCTTATAATTTAAAAAGCTTAATTTTAGTCACTTATCTTTAAAAAAATTTTGAGTTTGTGATTAACTTATTAAATATGACTTATTAAAAATATGATTTAGCGCATTTAAACTAATACTGGAAAGAAAGCGGAGACTTATGTGACCCCTCTCATTTTTTGTTTCTCTGTAATTCAAAAAATAACTTTTGGAAAGTAAAAATTATTTATGATATAAAATAATTTGATCCAATTTAATTTCTTGTTTAATCATACTTGTGTTAGCATTAGGGTGTCAGTTAAGGAAGGCCAGGAAAGCCTGGCTGTAAAGTCATTGAGCTCATGTCCGAGAGGTCGTGAGATTGATCCCCGCCGGCTGAAGACTATCCCTGTACAAAATGATGACTGGGGCACACTAAATCTGTCAGGGTCACAAAGTTCTAACAACAGGGATGTGATTCTTTCGCGGATTTCCGCTTTTTTTCAGATTTTTCCATTTTTCCCGCTAATTTCCGCTGACATTTTTTTTTTTTTTGCACAAGTTAAAATATTTTATGAGGAATTTAATTTTCCCCGGAGGGAAATTATTGAAGTCCCTTTTCCTCCCTCTGAAGTTTCTCTAAAAATCATTTCTTTGGGATAAAACTGGTTGACCTTTATACAGGGATGAGATTTTTTTTGTCTCTCGAATTTCAGCCTTTTTATCAAAAACTCCAATTCTCTAAAAGTTTCGTTTTTTTTTTTAATAAATATCCCGTTTTTTTTTTTAAAATTCAGTCATTGAAGTAAAATAATTATATTTATTTACGATTTTCAAAGATAAACAGAAAATTCAATCTATGCCCTAGCTGCTGACCCTTCCGCATTTTTACTTATTTTAGCTATTTTCTCCTATTTCACGCACAGAAAATAAGATTTTCCGTATTTTTTATCAGTCGGCTGGATAGCTCGTATTTTCGTAATTCAGACGCCGCTGCTTCTTGTATTCTGGCGTGAAAACAAACAAAAAAGAGTGGAAAAATAGAGGTGGATTTGCGGTGAAAATATTTATTTGCTCATTCAATTAATCTTGTGAATTTGTATTTATTATGTCTAAACAAAAATAATACAAACAAGCCTTTTAGAAATCACAAGTCCTGACTCTGCAAATATCTCGATTTTTATTCACGCGATTTTAATATCAATCATCGATTTTCGTATTTACCTGATTTAAAAGTTGCGCATTGCGATTCTTATTTACAACATTTAAAAATCCAATATCGTGTTTTGTATTTATGCATTTTTAAAATCGCGATTTTATTATCAAATCTCGATTTTCGTATTTACTTGATTTAAAAGTTGAACGTTGCGATTCTTATTCAGGTGATTTAAATATTGTACATTGCGATTCTCACTTACGAGATTTAAAAAATCAATATTGCGATTTGTATTTACGAGCTTTTAAAGCCCTATGTAGCAATTCGTATTCACGCGAGCTTAAAATCCAATATCGTGATTCGTTTTTGTGGTTGTAATATCACACGATTTAAAAATTATGCATCGTGATCAAAAAATTAAAAAATCATGATTTGTATTTTTGCATTTTTTTAATTCAATGTAGAGTTTCATATTTACGTGATTTAAAAGTCTCATATCGGGATTTATATTCACATGGTTTACAAGTTTAAAAATCGCACATTTTTGTTTATATATACATATATATATAATTTTTTTTTTCTGGATTTCCTCTTTTTTACTTTCTGACTACTCTCATCCCTGTAGCAAGGTCTCATAACAAATCAATACCTCTGGGGAAACTGGATCGCAGATTGATCCTACTCTGGTTCAGGTATAAATTACAATCAGCGGATGGATAAATGTGGTGTGAATGTGTCCTCCCTGTAAAATGGGATATGGCATATTTATATCTTCTCTGGATCATCCTCCAGGATGTTACCCAGGCGTTTGCCAATAGTACATTGCACAGCTCTTGTGTGACATAAATAAAGGAAAGAAGAGTGTATATATAGAACCTTATTACCTAGAATGACAGAAGGGGCCCTTAAAGTATTTTGGTAGGTACCTCATAACATAAGTGGGTTTGGTATAAGTTATCCCAGTTTCAAAAAAGAATTTAAGGTATTTGAACTTATTATTATTATTTAAGAAGAAAAGAAAACTGAATTATTTAAATAAAACTCATAATTATGTATAATTGAAAAGTCTTATGTTGCATTTCTTCAAATATTTTCATACACCAAATCAAATAAAATTCCATTGATTTTAGATGCTTAATTGATCAAAATCTAGGAGGGGTCACTCTGGTCTTTAAACTGTCTCTTGTAAGATCAATAGTACTAGTTAAGATGCCTATCAATCTAATCTCAAACAAAAATCTAGAAAGCCATACTAGCCCATTTAGACTTTCTAGATACACAGTAGTATATTGTCTTTTCGATAAAAGGCTTTTGGGCTAGTGGCTATTTAATTTTTAACTAGGATACAAAACTATAAGCATATCACAAACTCTTGGTTTAAAGTCAATAGTCTGAACACCTTTAAGAAAGACAATATAATCATTCCAAAGCTTCACTCATGTGTATGTCTCTTTTAAATAGGTGTGTCTCTCTCTAATCTTCACACCCAATCATTTGATAATGTAGAATAATTAATTTTAAAGCAAAAGAAATATAAATCTTTAAAACTGGTTATTTTGGCCTTGTTGGCCATTTTAGATATGATGTAATTTTACAAAGAAATTAATAAAGATGAATGAACAAAATTTTTCATGGGTGATGTTTATAAATATTTAGAAAAAATCTACAAATATTGGTGATAGCCGGAAAAAAATTTCCGAATAGTTTTACGGTCAAAATGACCGGTGTGGCCATTCTAGTGTTATGTCATTATTAAAAAACATTTGGTTAATATTTTTTAGTAAATAAATAAATAAATACGCATAATAAAAACTGACTAGGGGACTAAGCCCTTTTGTCATTATTTATGATTGGTAAATTAAAATGAAACAAAAATGGCAATCAATCAGCATTCCTTGGTACAATTCAGTTCGGTTTTTTTCTCCTAAATTAACTGTACTTCTTTGTATAATTTCCCATTGTATATACTGCTGATTAAAAGGAAAAAGAAAGAAAGGTATTTTTTTAATCGCTTTTGATAAAGGTGAAAAAGGAAAATGAAAATCTCTAGAAAAAGACAAGAGTAAAGATCAGAAGAAAGAAAAGTATACTGGCAATATGTGGATACCTGTTTTCTAGCCAAATTGATATCTGTTGCATAACTATTATAAATTTTGTTAGCTTTGCTGATCTAAACTTAATGAAACTATTTTATTTATTTTAGTTGCATGAAAGTAGTTATGATACTGGCAAAGCCTTGCAAGCATTAGTGAAAAATCCGATTCCACCTGGCATTGAAAAGAAATGGCAGGAGGAAGAACAAGTAAACATTTTTCTATTAAATGCATATATATCATGCTGTCATGTTTCTTGGTGTTTTCTTTTTAATATCTTTATTGTTTTATTGTAAGTTTTTAAATTGTTATTATTTTATCACTACTTTAAATTCAATTAAATTTCTTTAAAACATGAATTTTCTTCTAGAAAAGATTTGTGAAAGGTTTAAGACAGTATGGCAAAAACTTCTTTAAAATACGAAAAGAATTACTGCCACACAAAGAAACGGTAATAATGTTTTTGTGTTTTATAGATAATGGGGTAATTATTCAATTTATGTTTTATTCCCATTGTATGCATATCAATAATTCTTCTTTTTATGCAATAAAAGTTTAATTTCACTTTTTATAGCATTGAAAATTTATTTATATTCTCTAAAAAATTAGGCTGAATTAGTTGAGTTCTATTATCTATGGAAGAAATCCCCTGGAGCTGTTACATCTCGTACACATAGACGTAATCGTCGTCAAAATACTTTACGTCGTATAAAGCCTAGTCCTGTTAAACAAAGCAGACCAGCATCTAATGATTTTAGTAAGTTTTAAACCTTTTATTCATAAAATGTAACCTGCAGTTTTATCATATCCAAGCTAACACTGTTAATTAAGCTTAAAAAAATTACAAGTAATCAAATTATATATTTTGCCAAATCGTCAGTAAGAATTATCAAAACAATTTGTAAAAAGTTTTGATTTTTACTAATTATGTTTTAAAAAAGTCTTATAATTTTATTTTTAAAAAATTACACTTAAGATTTGAATGAAACTCGCGCTTGTAAAAATGTCTCATTAAATCATCAAAACAGGGTTGCCACAGGCGACTAAAATGCAACTATTTTCGGCCTGAGGCGACTTTGGCAACTTTTCTTGCCTGAAAAAGCTAAAAAAAAAAAAAAAAAAAAAAAACTATTTTCTAGAAAAGGAAACTATTAGGAGACTTTTTTGCTTTCATAGCAATGTTTTTTAGTATTAATAGGGTTGACAACCTGCAGCCTGCAAGAGCTTCTGAGCACAATGAATTTTTTCTTAAAGAATAAAAAATATTAAATCATTGAACTGTTGAAGTTTGAGTCATCACTCTTTAATGCGCTTAATTTGCACAGATTCCATTTTAAGTCTTATTTTGTTTCTTGACCGCCTTTTCAACAGTTATTACTACAAAATTCTGCTTGATTTAAAAAATTTAGAAAAAGTCTATTTTGAATGAATTCTAATAATTAAAAGTATTTAATTTTCTGCAAATAACTATTTTTTTATATAAAGATTCAATGCTAAAACACTAACGTTTATATAAAAATTATCATATTTGTCACCAACTTTACTAAATTGATCATCGTATATGATAATTCATTTATAAAATTTTAATCTTATTAATGAAAAATTTTTGTTCTTATTTAGGCAACTATTTTCATAGTTTTTGGCAACTATTTTCATGCTTTAGGTTACTAAAAGCTACTATTTTGTTCATTTTTTTCTTTGGCAACCCTGTCAAAAAAGAAAGTTTTCTTAAATTAAATAATTTAACTTCACTCTCAATTAAAATTTTTCAAGTATTAACTGATCCTTTCAAATGTAAAGTATGCAAGAACAAATATAACTTTTTAATAAATGAGTTCATTATAATATTTTGCTTAACGTAGAGACAACTGACCTGTTTTTGTGAGTAACAAGTAAAAGTTAACTTTAGTATTATTAGAATTAATGTGTTCATCAAATCAAAAATAAGTTTGTTTTTATTCTTAAATTATTTTAAAGGTTGGGAAAATTACTTTTATTGTGTTGATAAAATGTATGCTTTAAATGCGCTTTATATTTTGAAAATACATACAAGTAAAATACATGTATGACCATTAAAAAAGATTCAAAGCATGTTCTACCATTAGGAACCTAATTAGTGTAACGCTTTTAAAATGAAATCAACAAGCTCAATATGCATATCTCTTTAAGTAAAGTTAATATTAATTTTACTTGAGAAACCAAATACAAGCCATGGTTTCTTCTTACTTTATTTTTCTGAATAAAGTAACTCAGTTTTAAATCCTGGCAGCAACTGGTTGATATGAATTCTTCTCGCAGCTTGCAACCAACCGCAGTTAAAACATTCTCAATGGCATATGGATTATGTGTTGCCTTTAGACTAACCCTGGAAGGTTTTCATGGTGTTTCTCTCCATGTAATGCAAATTCAGGTTATTTCCATCAAAAAATTCTCTTCGCTGGAAGGCTTCTCTTTCCCAATGCTTGATCTAAGCATTCCCTTGTCTTCTGGGTTAGGTTCAGAATTACACGGAGTGGAACATTGATTCAGCTGTTTAAAAAAATTACCAAAGGCAATGTTTTACTAAAAACTTAACTTCTTTTACATTATTTATCTGGTTTTAATATCTGGAATTTAGATAAAGATAATTTATAGAGTCACTTTTCTATTGTATTTTATCAAAATAAGTATATTTCTCATACTTTCCTTTCTATGAAAAGTATTTTAATCAATTCCTATGCAAACCTCAATTTTAAACAAAAAAATATTGTTTGGTAATTAATACTATTTCAATTGTAATAATTATTTGCATTTGATAAACTGATTTATGCATTTGATTGTATAATTAATTTTTAAAAATCCTTGCAATTATGATCGAGTTTACATTATCATTGTTAAAAAACTGTAATAATCATTTGAATTAATATTTTTAGTATAAACTGATTTATGTATTCGATCATAGAATAAATTTTTTTTTAAAAAATCTTACATTAATGACTGAGTATTCAATTTGCAATTGTCTTTGTCAAATTATTTATTTATTTTTTATCATTCCAATTTTTTTTTCTCCTATTAGTTGAGGGAAGTTCTGGTAGTGATGAAGGTGAAGATTCAGCTGATGATTCTGATTCTAGAGATGTCACTAGTTACACTTGCCAAAATTGTTCCACTACAAGTAATGTTATAACTCTAATGATTATTACACTCTTTCACTACTGACAAAAAATATTTTTTATATATTATTTGAACAAAAACTTACACCTTTTAAATATGCTAATGTTCTATATGAATTCTGCAAGTGCTAGTATGTTTTAAAACTTGAAAAATGCTTACATTTTCAAAAATGTTAAATGAAATATTTCATGGAAGGTTTTAAAAAATTAATTTTTATTATTTAATTCCTCTTATTGGACAAAATTGTTACAGAACCTCTTGCATAGAACTGATTGTTGGTTATACTAATTGTGTGTTGATTATTTAGTTATTTAGAATCTCAAATCCTATCAGTAGAGTGTAAAAAGATGACATACTAGTTGGATTTTTGCAACAATGTTCGATATGAAAATATACTTAATATCATATGATATGAAAATTTGCACAATTTTCTATCTTTCCAGTCTTATTTCATGCTTCAATGGAAATAAACTTGTCTAATAAGTTACTGGTTAATGAATAGCTTCTCCGCAAAGAAAAACAAGAAAGCTGGGTTCATGTTATCATCACCAGTCGAAAATCAAAAAAATTTTGTAATATGTAGTTTTTTCTTTTATTTGAGTGCGCTGATGTTCCTTTTTTTAGCATGTGATGGAATTAAAGAAAATTGGTACAGCTTAGTTAAACCTTATAGTTACTGTCTCAACCAGTAACTAAAAACTTATATAGTTAATCAAAGTTCACAGATTTTCAGTTCATATTCAAGACTCAATTCTTAGTTCTTATTTTAGTTTTTCTAGTCTTGTTTGAAAGTATTTATAAGAAATTACATTACCAATTATCACCTGTATCCTTAAATTTTGTGCCTAAATGTGTCAATTGAACAAAATGATAAGATTAAAATATTTTATAGAACCTCAGTACTATATAAATGGTACAAAAGATTATGTGTAGTATTGTGAATGAAAAAAATGCAACTTTAAATTATAAAAGAAATGTCTGTTTAAAAAATTAACATTTGCAAAGTAAAATGTTTTGAATCATTTTTCTTGGAAAACATCAAATTTAGCTTCAAAATCTACTTTAACAATGTAAACAAAAAAAATTATTTTTTCTTAAAGTATTGTGAAATAAAACTTTAAGTTAACCTATGATATATTACTGTAATCAAACTAACATACAAATTCCGATACTATGGTGAGCTACAGATCTAGCCTCACCTAACTTTATTTAAAGCTTTAAATTTATTTAACACCGTTGGCAACGTTCCGTTGACAACTGAGTTGTAATTTGGTTTTTCACTTTTCCAGTTTTACCTTTTCATTCTCGGCCGTCAAACCAGATGGTTGTGTTCTTGTTTTTAGTTAATAAATTTAGTTTATGTATGAATGATATTTCTTTCCTTGTACATAACGTTCAATAGACCCTCGAAGACACGGGGGCCTAAAAGTGGTGACCCGTTTGGACATAGAACACGTATAGTCTGCAAATAGAATGTGTTTCTTTCATGGTGGTGTCAACTGGCGTTCAGTAAGCTTATTCTACGACGTAAATATGGTCATTTATTTCAAATATTAGATGAAATTTAAATTTATAAATGCTTAAGATAATGCAAATTTTTTAATATTTCTATAAAGTTAATTGAACTTTTTAAAATATTCTGTCATTATATTTGACATTTAATAACTACTTTTCAATTTCGTAAACTTTGTTACTCTAATCTTAATTTACTATAAATTTCAATTACAATGTGTGAAAAGCAATGAATTTTTAATTAGAGTATAAGAAATACAATTAATTAGTTTCAACTTCACTTACAATAATTTTAATTTAAAATGAAGTATTCTTCAACTGTATTTTGCATTCTTTCTCAAAATGCATTTATTAACTTATGTTTGATATACTTCGATTAGAAATTTAAATTTGTGATTTATTGTGCATGCCTTTTACTTTTTGCTCTCTGACTCGCTCATATAAACAAAATGCCTGACGAAATTACTGCTTCTGAAAGCGTGGCAGATGTTGCTCGCGTCGCTTTTAAAGCACCCCCGTTTTGGCGCGCTAATCCAGAAGTGTGGTTTATTCAATTGGAATCTCAGTTTGTCGTATCTGGGATAAGCGCCGACGACACAAAATATCACTGCGTTGTGTCTGCTCTAGATGGAGATGTTCTAACTTTAATTTCGGATATTATTCGGCAGCCACCTACTGATAATAAATATGAAACGATTAAAAATAGAATAATTGCAAACTATGCAGATTCCGAAACTGCTCGTTTGAAAATGCTTCTTAAAGACTTAGAATTGGGAGATAAACGACCTTCTCACTTATTACGCTCCATGCAAGATCTCGCTGGTAATTCTATAAGCACAGAAATTTTACGTTCACTTTTTCTTCAGCGTTTACCGGTCTCCGTGCAACAAATTCTTTCAGTTTGCATGGAAAAAGGTGAGCAAAATTTATCTCTCCTAGCCGAGAAAGCCGATAAAATTTTGGAAGTAACTCAAAATTCATTGACAGTTAATTCTATAAATGTGACAGATGACAATTCGCGTTTTCAAAAATTGGAGGATGAAATTCGTAAACTTTCCGAGACCGTTACACGTTTGTCTAGACAACAATATCGGAATAAAAATAAATTTAGCACACGTAGACAAGGTTCTCGTTCAAGGTCGACACAGCGCACTGTGGCTGGACCTCTATGCTGGTATCACTATAAATTCGGTACTAAAGCTAATAAATGCATTCCTCCTTGCAATTACGCTCAAAATTCGGAAAACTGATTGGACCCTCTGTTCATGCGACGGCAGATATAGGTCCTAGTCAAAGTCGCCTATTTGTATACGACAGACTCACCAACCGCCAGTTTCTTATAGACACCGGGGCTTCTGTTTCAGTTATTCCAAAAACACATATGCAGAAAAATTTGATTTCTAATAAATCTTTTGATATTTACGCTGCTAATGGTTCGAAAATTGCAGTTTACGGTCAGACAACATGTACTTTAGATTTCGGAATTTCCAGGCGATTTCAATGGAAATTTCTTGTCGCTGACGTTACTCAACCAATTTTAGGAGCGGATTTTCTTACCCATTTTAAATTGCTGGTTGATTTAAAAAATAAAAAATTGATTGATTCCTTAACTTACGCTGGTATTAAAGGGGAAACATTTCCTACTTTCTCTTTGGGTTTAACAACTATTGCAGAAGATGCTGTTTATCGAAAATTATTATTGCAGTACCCTCGTATATGTACGAATAACTTAACTTTCAACACTTCAACTCATGATGTTCAGCATCATATTCAAACTATAGGTCCTCCGGTGTTTGCAAAAGCTAGACGTTTGCCACCGGATAAACTTGCAGCCGCCAAAAAAGAATTTGATTATATGTTAAAAACCGGCTTATGCAGGCCTTCAAGTAGCCCATGGGCAAGTCCCATTCATATGGTGCCGAAGTCAAACGGCACTTGGAGAATATGCGGTGATTACAGACGGTTAAATTCTATTACAATACCGGACAGATACCCTCTCCCACACATTCATGATTTCGCTTATAGCCTAAATGACTCAAAAATTTATTCAAAGTTAGATTTTGTTCGAGCGTATCATCAGATCCCTGTCGCGGAAACAGACATTGAAAAAACAGCTGTTATAACCCCTTTTGGCTTATTCGAATTCACTAAAATGATGTTTGGGCTCTGCAATGCAGGGCAAACTTTCCAACGCTTCATGCATGTCGTTTTAAGGGGATTAGAATTTTGCTTCGTATACCTTGATGACGTTTTAATTGCTTCCAAAACTTTAGAAGAACACTTAACTCACTTAAATATAGTTTTTAAACGTTTTGATGAATACGGAATTGTTTTGAATACCGAAAAATGTGTGTTTGGAAAATCAAAGTTAACATTTTTAGGTTTTGAAGTGTCTCCCGATGGAATTGCTCCTTCACCTAGTAAAGTGTCCGCAATTACCGATTTTCCCCAACCTAAAACTGTATCGGAATTACGTAGATTTTTAGCAATGTTCAATTTTTACCATAGATTTATAGATCACGCTTCCGAAAAACAATCTCTCCTTAGTTCCTTACTCACAAATAAAAAGAAAGACCCTACACCCATTAATTGGTCAACCGAAGCTGTGTGCGCTTTTGAAACTTGCAAACAAGCCATTTCTAAGGCAGCAACACTTGCACACCCCACACCCGCCGCAAAATTGTTTTTGCATACAGACGCGTCCGACGTTGGTATAGGCGCAGTCCTTCAACAGCTTAAAAACTCCACACTCGAACCTCTAGCATTCTTTTCTCGCAAACTCACGCTCACTGAAAGAAAATACAGTACGTACGATAGAGAGTTACTCGCAGTCTACTCTTCCATACGGTACTTCGCTCACATGTTAGAGGGAAGAGAGTTCCATGTGCTAACGGATCATAAACCGCTGACCTTCGCATTCCAGCAAAAATCGGATGACTCTTCACCTCGTAAAAACCGACATTTACAGTATATAAGTCAGTTTACAACGTCGATTCGTCACGTGCCTGGAAAAGAAAATGTTGTTACTGATGCACTTTCCCGCATAGAGGAAATAGCACTCACTGGTCCAATGGACTACGCTGAACTTGCAGCAGCGCAAAAATCCGATCCCGAACTTAGCACTTTAAAGTCGTCAGCTAATTCTAGTTTAGTTTTCAAAAATATTGTATTTCCTCCTGACGGTATAATACTTTGTTGTGATACTTCTACTAATGTTGCACGTCCATTTATTCCTCAATCTTTTCGACAAATAATTTTTTACAAATTTCATAACCTGTCACATCCCGGTATACGCGCAACAATTCGTCTCATTAAACAAAGGTTCATTTGGCCTTCCTTGAATAAAGATTGTACCCTGTGGTGTCGAGCTTGTGTCTCGTGTCAGAGAGCTAAAATTCAAAGGCATACGAAATCACCTTTAAAAGATTATCCTCTAACTTCTGATAGGTTCGCGCATATACATATTGATATCGTCGGACCACTTCCTACATCAAAAGGTTTTAGATTTTGTCTCACAACAATTGATCGCTTCACGCGTTGGCCTGAAGCAACGCCAATTGTTGACACCACTGCTGAAACTGTTGCTGCTGCCCTACTGAATACCTGGATAGCTCGCTTTGGAGTTCCAGAAACTGTAACTACTGATAGAGGAGCACAGTTCGAAAGTGAACTTTTTTCACAATTATCCAGAATGCTGGGTATACACAGAACTCGAACAACAGCTTACCACCCACAAGCTAATTCAATGATCGAACGCTTTCACCGACACTTAAAATCGTCCATTAGAGCTTATGCCACAGAAAAATGGGTCGAAGTCCTCCCACTAATTCTCTTAGGAATGAGAACTGCTATTAAAGAAGACCTCACCTTTTCAAGTGCAGAGATGCTCTATGGCACAACCCTTCGATTGCCTGGAGATTTTTTCCGACCTTCCAGTACTGGCAAAGAACCCCGCAATGTCCCGGGTTTTGTACAAAGACTTCGTGAGTTCATGTGTACGTTGCTTCCTACTCAAGTACCACGGCACGGACAGCACAATATTTTTGTGCATCAAGACTTGAAAACGTGCACACATGTGTTTGTGAGAATTGACAGTGGCCGCCGAAGTCTCGAACCTCCATATCACGGCCCACATAAAGTTGTTAAACGCAACGACAAAGTGTTCACTTTAAAAATTGGAAATAAAGAATCAACAGTAACCATTGACAGACTTAAACCATGTTTTACAGACAATACGTCCAATGTGCATCCAAGAGTTGAAAATTTCCCCACAAATCCTCCATATAAATCTATTCTAAAGAACAGTATGGAATCTTCACAACAATCAACGAATCTTACACCTTCCAAACCGAAACAGCATAAGGTTAAATTTGAAAACTCTCCTCGATCTTTAACCAAAACTACAATGAGAGGAAGAAAAGTTCAAGTACCTGTTCGTTACCCGCAATAGACATTTGCGCAGTTTATTTTTGGTAACGTTCGTGGACCTCACTGGAGGGGGAGTACTATGGTGAGCTACAGATCTAGCCTCACCTAACTTTATTTAAAGCTTTAAATTTATTTAACACCGTTGGCAACGTTCCGTTGACAACTGAGTTGTAATTTGGTTTTTCACTTTTCCAGTTTTACCTTTTCATTCTCGGCCGTCAAACCAGATGGTTGTGTTCTTGTTTTTAGTTAATAAATTTAGTTTATGTATGAATGATATTTCTTTCCTTGTACATAACGTTCAATAGACCCTCGAAACATATATATATGATACATATATATATAATGATACATTATAAACATGAATAGTATTTTAACTAATGTGTTAGATATTTTAACATTATCTTTTACCTTTTATTCGCTCATCACAATGTTTTTATTCTTCTTAACTTTCATAAAGCTGTAACAAATATTAGGCCTTTTTAAAAGTGTTTCTGATAGAATCTATCTCCTTTAACAATTTATGAATATTTATTTTCCAAAAAATATTATTTTTAGCGGTAAAGTTTTGCTTTGAAAATTAAGAGAATTCTTTTTCTATTTCTCTTTTTTTGCAACTTTAGTTTGTTATTTTTTTTATAGTTATTAGTTAATTTTTTTATTTTTCCTAAATATTTTTGATGGTCAATTATTAGTTTTTTTTTCCTCATACCAATAATCATATTTGATTATACAATATTTATTAATGATTTTATTTTTAACTGAAATGTTGCTATTCGTTACATCACTAAACTTTCATTCTACTTTTTTCATGCTATTTTTTAATATTATCTGATATAAAATATATGGCAATTGTAAACTGTTTTGGAAGACCAATACAGTGTCTAGCATTTAATATGATCACATCAATACCTGTAGGTTTTGATTCCTATAAGTAGCTGTGTATGCTAAAAGGTTTTTGACATTGCCTAAGAAATGCATAATCTTGCCATTCTTTTTTTTAATATTTTATCTTGCTAATATGGTATCTTGTCATTTTTATTGGAAGAAAATACCACATTTATCTATCCACATTCTAACAAATCCCAAATTCTTATTTTTCTAACGTGGAAAATAATTATTCAATTAAATTAAGTTGAAATAGAACTTAATGATGTTGAACAACACCTAAAGACAGAAGATTTCTTTTGAAAGGGGGGGGGGGGCAAATTATTACTTCTACAGGGTTCCCACGGTCCTTGAATTTTTTTTTGCTAAATTTAGGTCCTTGAAAGTGCTTGAAAAACGTCTTAGGTCCTTGAAAAACTTGATAAGTCCTTGAATTTGTCCAATACAGCCGGCGGCCCTTTTTATAAAACACCTGCGGATCTTTCTCGTTCTTTCTGTTTTGTTCCCGAGCTCTCTCACGTGGTTTTTAACGCCACCGTTTCTAACCGGGCTTAGTGTCTTGGTGTCTGCCAAGCGCGCGGGACACAGCAGACAATCAATGCGTTCGGGGCGAGACTCCACTTTCGAATTTCGTGACAGTATGTACCTTGTAGTTTTCAATAAATTTGCCGTTTTACCATCCGCACTTGTCCTTACGTTTGCGTCATTTCAAAACTTTATTGTAAAGCGTATTCGCAAAGGCACGGCTTCGTATTTGTGTTATGTAGTTTAGACTAGTTATGCCTGGGAAGTGCTATTTTAATCCCCAATGGATGGATAATCAAGCTTATAAAGAATGGATTTTATCGATGCCCGAAGAGAAGTTCAGAGCCAAGTGCCGATTATGCATGAAGGAGATCGATATCGCAAAAATGGAAGAATCTGCTCTGAAATCACACGTGAAAGAAAGGTAAAACAAAAAAGCAGTCTCATGCCCTGAGTTCTCTTTTTCCAAAGACATCATCATCTAATTCATCTGGTGTAAATACTCCTTCAACATCGTGTGCCCCAAGTGAAACAGAAACTTTAGTGGCCGAGGTAACATTGTCTTCTTATCTGGTCAAAAGGAATGTGCTTGATACTGAAATTCTCTGGAGTCTGAAGTGCATCACTAGTAATTATTCATGAAACTCCTGTGAAGGGATTAGTAAATTGTTCTCCAAAATGTTTGCTGATAGCTGTATAGCGAGACAATTTTTTTGTAGTGCCACAAAGTGAGCCTATTTGGGCTCCTTTGGATTGGCACTATACTTCAAAGGGATTCTTATAAATGAGCTGAAGAATGTTGATTGCTACACTGTACTCTTTGATGAGACGTTAAATCAGTCTATACAATCTAAGATGGACATTATGGTAAGGAATTGATAATAAAGTTTGCACTAAGTATCTTACCTCCCAATTTATGGGTCATGGAACTGCAGAAAATATTTTGTCCTCTTTTTACAAATGCATGGATGATGGTTAAAAGCTCTCTAAATTACATCAATTATCCATGGCTGGACCCTATGTCTATTGGAAATTCTATTAGAAGCTTCAGTGTGAATTAAGAGAGAAATATTCCCACCAGGTCATATTCATTGGTCATATTCAATAATTAGTTTAATCATTTAAGGTTAATTAATTTAGTTTCGACACAGCATGTCCTTTTTTAAAACTTGTGCCATTTAACCTTACATTTAACTTTAAATAATTAGTTTAAATGCTTTCAAGTTTTAATTGGGCTATATTTTTCTGTTTAGCATCAAAAGATTGGCTTCCTGTTGGAAAAGATTTGGCAGTTATGTGTACAGATTGTCGAAATTATTACAAAAAGCATGGGGAATTTCCTGCCATTGATTCAAAAGACTTCTTTTTCCAACCTGTAAAAGAAGAGGAAGGTGTAAATGGAAAGCATGTTATGAGGACTCGTCGTTGCAAAGAAGTAATTTTGCTCATATTTGTTTCTGATGAATCAAAAGATTTTATTTAATATTTGCTAGTAATAATTTTTCTTTGAGGACTAATGACATAATAATATGGTTGATATTTTGATTTAAACTTATGTGACTTAATGTATCTCATATAAATTTATACCTGTATCTTCTTTTTTTTTAAAAAAAATGTATGTTTTTGCAACTAATAAACTTTTAAAGCTATAAATTTATTTAATTACTTTAAAAACATAATAAATTAAATTATTTTTAATTGTATTTTTAAAGCTGCACTTTTGTATAATTACTTTGAAAATGATACTAGACTCTAATTAACATATATTTTTATAAAAAAATTATTTTCATTCTGTAGAGTTTGATTTTTTAAGAATAAATTAGATTTTTAAGAAAAATATTGTTTCAAATATTTCGAGAAATAAATGTTGCCTAATTATAAAAATTCTTAACAAACCAAATGAAGTAAAGACAATCACTTTGTGAAAAAAAAAATTAAGAACTGAAAAAGATAAATTTTTTTTATTTTTACTTCATACACTTTCCCATTTAATCAGGGCCTAATCTATAATTTTTATCTTGCTTTGTACTTTTCTAAAAAAAAGTTTATCAGCTCTCTAGTTTTGAGAATAATTTGAGCACTCTTAAGTTTTTGTGAAGGAAAGAAAAATTGCAATTTCATCTTAAATGAGATGCACTCTATTTTTTAAAAAAAGGTGGATAAAAATTTTAGCATTTTGAGAACCACACTTGATTTAGTTTTTATGTTACAGGATGATAACTTAGCTATTCCTTAATGTTATACAACAGACCTTTACTACACAAACTTTGAATCTTGAGGCTTTGTGTTATGTAGATCATTTCACATATCATTAAACTTATCTATTAAACATGGGTGTATGCAATGGAACAGATCAATATTGATGCTTTAAACTAATTTTTAAATTCAAATAGTTTAAAACACAAAATTATGTGTACTAAAGTATTCGTTATTTACAACAACAAAAAAAAACTGAATTAAAAGTGAAAGTTGACGAATTTATAAATTTTTGGTTTGCTTTAGAATTAAAATTCATGAGATTTATAGAATTGCCTTGTATAGGTCTTCTATTGTAGTACAATATTATTTTGTCTCAAAAATTAAACGGAGAAATACTGCAAATTAAATACTTAGATGTCAGCTTGTACTGTCATTGAGGAAAAAAATTTCTTAGTGGTAGCAGGACTGATTGTGCTCCGGAAAAATTCTGGATTTTTCGCTAACAGTGATCCGGAAGCTTCCGGAGATATAAGGTCCAGACGTTTAAAAAAATCCTTGATCACAGAAGTTTCCGGAAACAAAATTTTCAAAGGTGGAACTTAAAAATACAGTTTATTTTATTTGTTTCTAAGGGAGAACTGGATACTTTATAAGCTTATATTCATGATTATTATTAATTTTTTATCAGTAAACAGTTATTATAATCATAAACTCAAGAAAGACATATTTGTAAATTTTAATTACTTCTCCAGGTCATCATAGGTATGTGTAAATGGTATAGGTATATGTAAAATTTTAAATATATTTTAAGTAAACTAAGAAATGTTGAGAAAAAGAAAAAAAAACCTTGTTTAAATTTTTTTTCAATTTAAACTGTTTTTTTTTTTTTTTTTTTTAACTCTAGAAATTTTTTGGAATTTTGACTTGGGCTCACAATCATGTTAGTTACATTTATATTTTAACATATAAATCTTAATTTTAAAAGTTAAATCTTAAATTGTACAAACTTACCATGACAAATTATTAGTTTAAATATATCATATATATTTAGCCAACTAATTTTGCTTTTTAATTAAATTTAGGTAAAGCAGTTTAAATTTTAGAAAATTTTTATTATTTCTAATGTTAGTATGCTACTGTTTTTTAAAAATTTCCTGTACAACAGCATTGACAATTATTTATATATAATATTTATAAAGTAATATTTTGAAGATCATTTGATGTTTTATGCAAATTGTCTTCTTTTTTAATAAATAAATTTCAACAATTTCTAATTTTATTTGTATAAACATAAATTTATTTAAACATCTTTAATTTGTATATAAATCTTTAAACTAGTTCCATTTGAACATATTTTGGTTACAGAGTTTTCTTTAAAAAAAAATAATAATAACAATCGCTATAATAAAAAATTTAAATCTTTGACACAGCTTGAATTAGAATGTCTACATTTTGAAATTTTAATCTTATAATTTCAGTATTCAAAATTAATTTGAAAAATAGTCTTAAATGTCTTACTCTTTTTATGTTGGTTTTTCCAATTAATGTTTGGTTGTCAGAGGAGTTAGCACTGATAGATCATTCAAAGGCTGCATTTACTCCCCTCCCTCAAGCTATTTTTTATACACACCTAAAGTATTAAGTTTTAGCAGAGACTTTTTGTGCTGAGTTTTCATTATTTTTGCGATAACGGCTTAATAATTGTGAAATTGACCTGTATTAATTCCAATGTGCTAATTACATTTTTTTGAATTTAGAATCAAAGTCCAAAGACAGTCCTTAATGAGGGTGGTACAATAATCAAAACAGAAAGAAAGTCTCCTGGTGTTGCCAGCACTGGTACTGCAGGCTCTCAAGATAGAGATAAGAAAAAAGTAAGTATTTTTTTTTCCAAATAAAGTGCTAATAAACTGCTATATACAGTACAAAGTCCGTTATCTGGACGTCCATTTGCAGGAAATATCTCTTTTCCAGACACTTTTTAAGAGTCAAAATCTTGACAAACCAGTCCAGATTTTGACTGTTCTAGGGATGAGCGGATTTCCGCTTTTTTTACTTTTGTGTCTCGAATATCCGAACTTTTGTGTATCGAATATTTATCAAAAACTCCGATTATCTAAAAGTTTCACTTTTTTTTAAAAAAAATTTTAAATAAATATTTTGCTTTTTCAAAAATTTAGCTGTTGAATTAAGAGAATTTTCTATCAACAATTATTAGTATATATAGGCATATTTAAAACTTACATTCTGTGCTTGCAAAGAAGAATGTGACAAAGGCAGGTAAAGAAAGAAAATATGGGATTTGTGAAAAGATGTTTGAAGATGGGCTAATGACTGAATTAATCACCAATCTGTTTCCCCTCATTCACAAGCTGCATTACGAGAAATTTGACCTTGTTAAAGGATTTTTTGCTTGTTTTGTAAAACATGAAGTGCTTGCAGCAAATTAAGCAACAAAAAAAAATATATAGCAAACAAAAGCAATCACTTAAAAAATTATTCAATTTTTTGTGGAAAAAGAGTTGATTAACTCATCACCGAAATTTAAGAAATAATAATGCTGCTGTTATTTATGATATAAAATGTGAAATTCTTATCATATGAAAAATAATTATCTAAACAGTTGCTGATTATCATGTAATTTTTTCAAACTAAAATAGCAATTTTTGTTATTTGTTATCATAAATTGTCAGGAATTTATTATTAAACGACTGCACATGCGTAAAATTTGCTCACATGGAAATTCAGCTTTTTTACCTTTTGGCCAATCTCATCCTTGCTGTTTAAAAGTCTTTTCTCTTTTTTGAAAAGGGGAAAGTCCTGTCTTTTCCCTTTTCAAGATTTTTTTTTTACTTTGCAGCCTGTTAAAACATAGTATGCATGGATGAGAATCCTCCACTTCTTTGATTTTTAGCCAATTTTTGTTCAATTTTAATCTGATTTCCGCTATAATATTTTCTTTTTAAAAATTGAATACCACAGGAACGAAAGTCGTCATTTCACTACAACATGAAAAAAATCATGTAATTTTTTTCCCTCACATAAAAAGATTATTACCTCCAAAAATCATCACTGTGGAATCGTCGCTAATCGGCGGATCAAGAAATTATTACTAACTGAAGTGCATGATTCGGAATTCGCAGTGTGCTATAATGACATGTTAAAACATTAGGATTTTAAAAATCGTGTGGAAATTTGTAACAAAAGCTGGTACAATAGTGCAACCACGCAAACCACATGGATTTATAGGTTGATTGAAATTTACGTAAGTTATTGTTATTCTTTATTGAATATAGATGTTTTGTTTGTTTACCTTAAAGACCTATTATCTAGAAACATCTATTTTCCATGCTTGCCAAAGTCCCAATGATTCCGGATACAAGACTTTCCACTGTAGTTCTATTATAACATACCGTTCCAAAAACTGTCCCAATTTATTTATAAACTGTGATCCTGTTTTTTTTTTTTTTTTTCACTTTATACTTACTAGAAGACTTGAATATTTTAGCATTAGTTCATAAATTTAAAAGATTGAAGTATTATATTTTTTATTTAGAAACAAATCAGTGATACTACTTCTAAAAGTAAAAAAAGGATTAAGGAAGAAAAAAGTAGTAACTCAGAGGATGTAAGTGATGGAAAATCTGAGAGTCATAAAAAGAAAAGTAGACCGAATAGCCCGTCTGAATCTGTATGTACAGAAAGTAGCGTGTCTAATGAAGAAGTACCTCAAGATGGTGAAGCTCCCAGTTCACCTAGTCCTGGTGCAAGTCCAGTACCGAGTCCTCTTCCCATTCTCCCTGAAGTCGAAACACAGCCCGACCAGGAGCCTGAATTGTATGTGCATTCAATATATTTTGATTTTTATGCATATTAATCTATTTATATATTAAATGTATATTATAATTTCTTATTTAGGCCAATGGAAAGTTCTTCGATTTCAAACGATATGGAACAACCTGTTACAGTAAAAGAAGAATATATCCCTCCAGTAACTCCAGAACCCTTGTTATGCCCTGTTGAAGTAAAGCAAGAAGTTATTGCAAATGAATCAGATGAAGCAATGGATACTCAAGATTCAATGAACCCTCCTGAGCAGCTTGAACTTATGGAAAAAATTAAAGAGGAAAACCCAGTTCATTCATATACACCTTCACCAGCAGCATCACCTGTTCCTTTTGTTCCTCCTATAGATGAGCCTATGCCCGTATCAGATACAAATTCTGCAGCTCCTGAAATTTCGGAACCCAATCGATATGCCTCTCCTACTGAAGAACAGCAAACATCTGATGAACCTGTCATTCAAAATCAACCACATTATCCTGGACCTTCTCCTCAAGGCATTAAAATGGAACCTGTTGATATAACTGCCACTCCCCCTCCTCCTGCAATTCATGAACCTCCAGTCCACCATCCTCATGTATATGCTCAGTCCTCTTCAACTGCTTTTTCAAATAGTATATCCATTGCCATGGCTAATAGTTCTGTATCCGGTTCAATATCTGCATCATCCTCTATATCTCTATCATATCATAATCATTCCAAAATGCCTTATCCCGGACATTCTACTCTCATTACTACCTCACAATCATCAATGTCTGCTTTTAATTATCGACCCTTTTCTCCTCAATACCCATATCCTCCTGCCTTGCCTCCATTTCCTCATATGCCAGCTCAACCAATAAAACATAAGTACAATACCAGTACCTCGTCACCTTCTCCGAGTACTCCTCCTCCAACATCTTCCCCTTATAATGCAGCATCTCTTGCTGCTTCCCAGCAATATCGTGAATCCACTCCACCTACAAAACCTCATAGCAATGGATCAACACCACCAAGCTATCCACGTAGTTCACAGATGTCAAGTTCATTACAATCACCTGCTGTAACATCTCATTCATCAGTGCCTACAATGCCTAGTTCACATGGCTCTTCAAAATCACCATCATATGGAATGCAAAGTCAAAACAGCCAGAGCTCATCAAGTCAAAAAGCTGTGCCTCAGCCTGCCCACCAGAGTTCTATGTATTCTCAAATGGGAATAAATCAACAATCATCTATGAAATCTAGCAGTCATTCTCATCAGTTACCAAGACCTCATCCTCTTTCTCAACATTCTCAATCTGGGCTACCTACTTCATCACAGCATTTGCCTCCCACAGCTTATGTGGCAAATTTACCTCCACAAGTTGGAGCTCAAAATCAGATGCACATGGCACCCGAAAGAACAATAGAATCTGAAAAATGTTCTGTCATTCAAGAACCTGTGACTATTGAAGAAGAGGAAGAGGTTGAACCTCATTATCCTTATAGAGGTCCTAGTCCTGAACCAAGAGTTGAAGATGTTGAATGTCACAGGAGTCAATTTGCCATGTAAGTCTTTTTAACTTTCAATTACAAGCTGCATTCAAATTATTGTGACATTTTTGTGCAACGTAACTTCTCACCATATTTGTTCTAATTCCTCATTCAAAATTTTTATCGTTAAAAAAAAAAAAAAAATTTAATAAAATATAAATTTTAATAACATTTTCTGAACCTTCCCCTTTAATTCATAAATGCATCCAATATATAAAAAAAATAAGAAAAATTTATTTACTTGTGAGTTTTTTTTTCTAAATTTACATAGTTTTTCAATTGTTTTTATGACTAATTAATCATTTTTTGGCAGTTTCCCAGTGATTTCTCAAATTCTGTATTTTAATTATTACTTTCACATCATTTGATGATAGTTTTTCGAGAGTTATTTATCATTTTCTCAGCTTCTATTTATCCTTTTTTCAGAAGTTATTCATGGGTTTTCAAATTCCAATAATTTTAATGTGATGTTATTAGAACGTGAGAATTTTGATTTTGTGTTATCACCTTTTGATGCATTTCATTCATGGTGATTTCATCGCAAATTGCAATGTTTAGTTTAATTTCATAAATTTCGGGAAATTTTTTATTTTTTTTATTTTTTAGTGCCCCTTTTTCATGAGTTTTCGAATTCTAATAACTTTAATATTGTGTTATGATGTTTGAATTATCACTTTTTCACCTGTTCAATTTGTGACAATTCCAATTTAATTCAATTCCTTAAATGATAGTTTTTTCCGCCCTTTTCACATGGTTTCTCAAATTCCAATATTTTCATTCAGCAACTTCCTGTTGCTGAATGATAGTGTTTCAGCTGTTGTTCATCATTTTTCTGGCATTTATTATATGGGTTTTTAAACTACATTTTTTTAATAGATTATTCCAACAGATTAATTTTAAATTTGAGTTATTACTGTAAGAGGCACTCAATTTACATAGTAAGTCATTTTGACAACTCTTTTAAAATCCTGATATTAATATGTTATTGTTACTCAAAATTTTCAAAGTTCAAGATTTTTGCTCATTTTAAAAATAGACTCGCGAATTTAATTGAGGAATAATTTAAAGTTAATTTATTTCTTAATTTTGTAATATTTTTTTTCATGATAGGACTATTTTTTGAGTTGATCTTGAGTTTGTATATTCTGAGACTAAAAAAAAAGTTGTACAAATGTTTGCAATCCCTTTTTGATGGAATATATCACGCTTTTTATTTTCTAACATTTGTCCTTTTTAAGATCTAGAATAAATTCTGATAAATGTACTTTCTAAATTTCAGTTTTTTGAGGCATTGGAATAGAGGTGAATTCAATTCTTGTGCAAGAACAGATCTCACTTTCAAACCGGTACCTGATTCTAAGCTTGCTCGAACGAGAGAAGCTAAAGCCAGAAAAGCAGCAGAAAAAGAAAGAGAAGAGACAAAAGCTGTAAGATTTTTTCTTTAAATTTTCAAATAATTGTGAATAACTTCCTAGATGGAAGATAAAGTTTTTGATTTTATTCAATGACATATTCAGAGTTGATTTATTAAAATTTATTTGGTAAACTAAGATTTTTTTTAAATTGATTTTTTTTTTCATTATTTTTTATCCATCTAAATGGTTATTATATTATCAAAATAGATTTCAGCCGGATACTAAATGTTAATAAATGATATCCAAGTACTATCAATGATAAATATATTTTACTTTCTTATAATAATTCTGATAAATATATTCTCTTATATAATTATTGAAGAATTATATACTTGCCATTAAGAACCATATACCATGAATATAAACTATTTTAATTTGATTTTACTAAGGTAAATTTTTTTATTGGGGTATAATCTTCATAAGTGAATAATTTATTTAAATCTTATGTAAGGCATAGTTTGTTATTACCCAAATTAGCATATCTTTGATTTTCTTATAAAAAAAATGTTTTCACATTAACTTTCTTTGAACTGAGGAAGCATTTAATTCCTTTTCATATAAAGTTATTAGACGCACACTTTTTTTTCATTGAATTTAAATATAATACATATAGTTTCCAACATTTGGATGTCACTGTTAAAAAAATTTTCACCTTCCTACTTTCAACTTTCTTAAACCCATTTCTTCATATTTTTACCAATAGACTCATACCATGATTTGACATTAACTTGTTTTCTTTATGTAGGTGAACTGTACTGTAAAATGTTGTCTCAAAATACTTACTACTTGATTGAATTTATATCAGGTATAATATCTCTAATTCATTCCGTGTTTATTTTTCATAGCGACTGGGTTCTACACCTGATAATAAATCAGGATCTAGCTCTCAGGCAGATGGCCATCATCTCAGTCCTTTTGACAGACAATCTTCTAGAAGTGGGCCAGATACGCCTGCTCTCAGACAGCTTAGTGAGTATGCCCGCCCTCACGCTTCTGCCTTTCCACCTGGATATGCTCGCCCAGGTCAACCCATAGGTGTTTTGCCTCATGGAATTGACCCCATATTACACTATCAATTATCTTCTGGAATGTATGGAGCTGCAGCTAGGGAAAGGTAAGTGCATGAAATGCAATTCACTTTATATATTTACAGTTTAATAGCTCTTCATTAAATTTCTCAAGTTGTTTGGAAATCTCGTGTTTCATTGATTTCTTGAGTATCATTAGCACTGTTTTAAAGTCTCTTATAAAAGTATAATTCATGAACTACTTGAAAAAAATGTATATATTTATAGGTATTTTATATGTACTTTGACTGTCTAAAACATGCATTCATCTTTATGCACCATTACTTTTCAAAGATTAGGCACTTATCATTTTTTTTTATTTCTTTATTTTTAAACACCTTGTATGTTCTAATTATTAGTAAGGATGAATTATTACTTTTTTTTTTTTTTTTAATTTTCTTGTATTCTATGATTTAGCTACAATAAAATCCTGATGATTCAAGCTTATCTAACTCGAAATATTCAGATTTTTGAACATGTTCCCATGGAGAGCATAGTTTTAGCAAAGTGTAATTATTTGTGCTTTAGGGTGATACAGTGTGAAAGCAGGATTAAAAAATAAATCATTACTTATGCAAATCACTGTATCAATTCGGTTTAGAACTTTTACTTGATTTCACCCTTGTTTTGCAATTATGCCTGTAAACAGTCAAAAATTAATGATAGTCTGTTTCAGCATAAACAACATTTTGTTTGCTTTATGCTTCAGTCAAACAGCTTAATTTGCACCTAATCTGAGTATCATTAGTTCATTTATAGATGAACTAGTTACTTTAGTGAATGTCTGTTAAATATAGGAAGTTCATAATTTATGATAGTCTGGCTTGGTCAATTATTTAATGTATTAACTAAGTAAAATTTGAAACAACTCAATTATACATTAATGGTAACATAAACATTTACATTTCTTATTAACTTTTTTTTTTAATCTAGTTGAATTGTATTAAATACTTTGAAATTTTATATTGCACCCTTAACATCATTTTTACATTTCGATTTAAGTACTATTTTGTACCAGTATTATGGTACTTTTACTCCTTGAGCTGATTATATTAAAAATAAAGATGAACAGATATAATCGTTCTTTTATGAAAGATACAAGTTTAAGTAATAATTCTGTTGAATGGTTTTTTACTTTTCATAAAAATCTATATTAAGCAACATTAAGATAGAAATTAACACCAGGTTGTTATAATTTGAATATTGTTTATTGTAGTTATAGACTTGAAATTGAAATGGAAAGAGAGAAGCGTGAACGGGATCTTCATGATAAAATAAAAGCTGAATATGAAATGAAGGCTCGTCTTCCACCTGGAAGTTATGATCCACATTGGATGGAGCTTCAACGCAGGTATGGTGGTCTTCAAGGAGGACCGGCTGTTGGTCTTGCTCAAGCTCATGCTGGTATGAATCATGGGCCTTTTGGTCTGTATACACCCGCAGAGAGAGAACGACTGGGCATTCCTCAAAATGTACCTGTTTCTGAAGCTGCAGCCATAGAACGCATTAATGCGGAACGAGCTCATTCTGAACGGCTCATGCTAGGAGCTGATCCTTTATTGCGTTTACAAATGGCTGGTTTGGCACCTGAACTTCATACTCATGCTCATACCCATGCTCATGCTCATACTCATTTACACCTACATCCCCATGATGCCGTTTCAGCGGCTGCTGCGGCAGCTGCAGCAATGGGTGTGCCTCCTCACCCAGGAATGGAACCGGGTGTTCATCCATCTTCAGGATCACATCCACTTTTACCACCATCAGGCTATCCAGCTGGGGCACAGAGACCTGGTTTAATTCCCCGTGCAGAGCTTCTTCATCCTGCTGCCTCAGCAGGAATGTTACGACCCCCATATGATGAACAGTTTGCTCATCAGGTAATTAAATCCAGCTATACATGATTAAGGTTTCGAAGACTTTTTATTCAGCTGTTAAAAGTTTGCTAAAATTATTTAAAAGTTAGCCATTGCATGTAAATATTATTAGAAATTGATCGAATTACATGTCAGTCTGGTATTAATTCAGGGTTCCCACGGTCCTTGAGAGTCCTTGAAAGTCCTTGAATTTTTTTTTGCTAAATTTAGGTCCTTGAAAAACGTCTTAGGTCCTTGAAAAACTTGATAGGTCCTTGAATTTGTCCAATACTGCTGGCGGCCCTTTTTATAAAACACCCGCGGATCTTTCTCGTTCTTTCTGTTTTGTTCCCGAACTCTCTCACCTGGTTTTTAACGCCACCGTTTCTAACCGGGCCTAGCGTCTTGGTGTCTGCCAAGCACGCGGAGCACAGCAGACAATCAATGCGTTCGGGGCGAGACTCCACTTCATCTTCTGTCACATATGCTTAGATCTTCTTTTTTCTTAACGAAACTGGGATACTCTCGAATTTCGTAACAATATGTACCTTGTAGTTTTCAATAAATTTGCCGTTTTACCATCCGCACTTGTCCTTACGTTTGCGTCATTTCAAAACTTTATTGTAAATCGTATTCGCAAAGGCACGGCTTCGTATTTGTGTTATGTAGTTTAGACTAGTTATGCCTGGGAAGTGCTATTTTAATCCCCAATGGATGGATAATCAAGCTTATAAAGAATGGATTTTATCGATGCCCGAAAAGAAGTTCAGAGCCAAGTGCCGATTATGCATGAAGGAGATCGATATCGCGAAAATGAAAGAATCTGCTCTGAAATCACACATCAAAGAAAGGTAAGACAAAAAAGCAGTCTCATGCCCTGAGTTCTCTTTTTCCAAAGACATCAACATCTAATTCATCTGGTGTAAATACTCCTTCGACATCGTGTGCCCCATGTGAAACAGAAACTTTAGTGGCCGAGGTAACATTGTCTTCTTATCTGGTCAAAAGGAATGTGCTTGATGCTGAAATTCTCTGGAGTCTGAAGTGCATCACTAGTAATTATTCATGTAACTCCTGTGAAGGGATTAGTAAATTGTTCTCCAAAATGTTTGCTGATAGCTGTATAGCGAGACAATTTTTTTGTAGTGCCACAAAGTGAGCCTATTTGGGCTCCTTTGGATTGGCACTATACTTCAAAGGGATTCTTATAAATGAGCTGAAGAATGTTGATTGCTACACTGTACTCTTTGATGAGACGTTAAGTCAGTCTCTACAATCTAAGCAGATGGACATTATGGTAAGGAATTGATAATAAAGTTTGCACTAAGTATCTTACCTCCCAATTTATAGGTCATGGAACTGCAGAAAATATTTTGTCCTCTCTTTACAAATGCATGGATGATGGTTAAAAGCTCTCTAAAATACTTCAATTATCCATGGATGGACCCTATGTCACTTGGAAATTCTATTAGAAGCTTCAGTGTGAATTAAAAGAGAAATATTCCCACCAGCTCATATTCATTGGCAGTTGTGGATTACACATAACGAATAATGCTTTTAACCATGGTGAAAATGGGATATGTTCCTTCTAATTTTTATTTTCAGAAAGAATTGTTGCTGCATAACATTTAGAGAAGGTTGTGTAAATTATGGATGAATAATTTCAGAAACTATGCTTAATAGAGGAGAGGAGGGGGTTATGGAATAGTCACGGAATATGGAATACCTAAGATTTAACTCTGTCTTTCATGCAGCCTTCACATGGAAATACACAGGATTAAAGGATTTCACCATTAACACCTCATTACCATTAGTTATAGATTGTGCTGAAAATGATTTTGTGAATTAATATGTAAAACCAGTAGGGTTGTTTTTAAAAAAATCAGGGATGAGATTTTTCCGCTTTTTAGCGGATTTCCGCTTTTTTCACTTTTATCTCTTGAATTTCAGTTTTTTTTTTTATCAAAAATTCAGATTTTTCTAAAAATTTCACTTTTTTTATAAGTATTCCGCTTTTTCAGAAAATTCACCGATTTTCAAAGAGAAACAGAAAATTCAAACTACATAGCTAGCAATCCTTTCTCATTTTTACTTATTATAGCTATTTTCTCCCCTTTTACTACAGCAGCTGATAAGATTTTCCGAATTTTTTACCCGCCCTCCCGATAGATCCGATTTTTGTAGTACAAGCGACGCTGCTTCTGACAAGCCTTTTAGAGGTCCCAAAGCTGGAATCTGCTAATATCTCCATTCTTATTCACACGATTTTAATATCAAACATAGCTTTTCATATTTGCGTGTTACGATTCTTATTCACGCGATTTGAATATTGTATGTTGCGATTCTTATTTACGAGATTTAAAAATCCGATATTGTGATTCGTATTTACGCCTTTTTAAAAACCTATATAGCGATTCGTATTCACGCAAGTTTAAAATTAATGTCTTGATTTGCTCATGCGGTTTATAATATCAAACATTGATTTTCGTATTTATACATGATTTTAAAATAAGGCATTGGGATTCGCATTCTGAAAATTATGCATCATAACTCTTATTTATGCAATCTAAAAATTACGCATCATGATTCGTATTTACGCAATCTAAAAAGAATGAATCGTGATTTGTATTTACGCATTTTAAAAATTCTATATCCCAGTTTGTATTTCCTCATTTTCAAAATCGTATATCTAGTTTCATATTCATGTGATTTCAAAATCCATAATTGTTATTCATATTCACGCTATTTTAAAATCAACTATCGCGATTCTTGTAAGAAGTAAATTATTTTTTTAAATTAGTTACTATAAAGGTGACTGTTTTTCTAACGACGATTATTAGTATATGTAAGTGTTACAACATCAGAGAAACTGGAAGGGAATATATTCAAAACTTACATTCTGTGCTTGCAAAGAAGAAAAAATAGGATTTGTCACGAGATGTTTGAAGATGGACTAACGACTAAATATAGCAAACATAAAAGATATAGCAAACAAAAGCAATCACTTAAAAAGGGATTTAATTTAATTTTTTTTTTTTTGGAAAAAGAGTTAATTAACTCATCATCAAAATTTTATTTATAATTGCTGTTATTTATGCTATAAAAGGCAAAATTCTTATCAAATAAAAAACAATTATCTAAATAGTTACTGATTGTCATGTAATTTTTCAAACTAAAATAGCAATTTTTGTATGCTAAGGAGTTACTATATATTTCTACTTCACTGTTATTGATATGTTTCAAAGGGCTCTAGTTAGATTAGACTATAATATTAACATAATGATTCTGTCCATTGTTAAAGTTTTTTTTCCCAATATAATTTAAAAAGTAATATTACTGATATATTTGCTATAAAACACATAACAGTATTTATTAAAAGAAATGAAATATTAATGTATATTCTCAGTAGTTTTAATTTGCTAAACCAGGTAGTTTTTCAAGTATTAATTGTCTCTTATGTGAACTGAGGAAAATTATAATTTCCAGCTTTATTTTTTCAATTGGTAATTTTTATTTTCACTAAATGTTAAGTAGCAATGTAATCATTTATATAATAATAGATTAGTACAAAATTGTATGTCAACACATTATTTATTACCTTAAACTGTCTGGAATTTATTATCAAAGGGTTGCGCTTGCGTAAAATTTATGATCGTGGAAATTCAGCTTTTTTGCCTTTTGGCTAATCTCATCCCTGAAAAATATAAATTTTAGTCCATAATACATATACTTTCTTCTCTCTATATAGGCAAAGCATTTAGGTATTATATTTGAAATTAATTATTGCCACAACAAGCATTGTTGCTTCTAGTAAAATAGAAGAGAATAATTTTTGAAATTGGTCTTAGATTAAGGTCCTTGAAAATTTTGTTGAGGTCCTTGAAAAGTCCTGGAAAGTCCTTGAATTTCAATCTCATCATAGAGTGGGAACCCTGTAATTGCTCCATAATTTACCAAATGCTTGTATTTGCTTGATAATCAATTACTTATTGCGATGCACTAATGTCAAATTTTTATCATTTAGATATTGACATGGAGACAAATTTGTGTTTAGTCTAATTTCATTCATAAAATAATTTTAAAGATTGGAATTGGATAGAATTGTTTTTAATTATAATAATATGCTGTTAAAGCATAAATGTTAAGTTTGCGGAATATTATTTTAGGAGTTTATTAATTACATAATTATTAAATAAATAATTTTTCCTTAAAAATTATTTGTAAGAATAAAACATGCCTTCCCCTCACATGTTTTAAATAATTAATTGTTTTCAGATAGAACCATTTTTGTTTAAAATTTTACATGCTTGCGCCATTTTAAAAATAATCTTGTAAGCCTTAATTTGAAAACATTTTAAGTAGAACACTTATGAATCAAGTAATGAGTATGGCTCTTTTTTTTTTAAACCAATATTTTTATTTATGATTTCTTTGATTTATTACTAATTTTCCTTTTTTCAAGTTATTTGAACAAAAAATGATTATTCCATTGTCTTATAGTCGAGTTAAAAAGTACATTAGTTTAATCATACTTTAACTATGCTTCACTTACCATTTTAAAATTTTAAATGAATGTGCATCAATTTTTAAAATGGTAACTTTTTATTTTAAAGGAATACCCTCTTAACTGTTTTTACTATGACAGTTATATGCATCGATATATTAAACATATTTTAGTCATTAACAAAGAATGTTTATTTAATCAGGAATTTAATAGGTTATTATAATAAAGGGAGAAGAATTAGTATTTCTCAAATTTTTGGAAATAAACTCATTTCTTACAAATCAACACAATGATTTTATCTCTTATTAAATTTTTCTGCAACATAATGTTTTATACAGCTTAATTCGGTACAGCACTTACAAACCTTAAAGGAAGGTAAAGCATGTTATACAGATTAAAAATCACTTAACAACCCATATCCAGAAATGTTATCTTTTGTCACTAAAAGTACCTGCACTTTCTGAACTGTTTGTGTACATTTCAAGGGGTAATTGTCACTAAAAGTTTTTAACTGTAATTTTGTCACTAAAAGGTATCTAAAGTCTTACTTTTATACTAAATTTGCATTTCCTAATAGTTATTACATTTAAATGGACCCAGATACCTTTATCGTAATTAATGATTTGGTGACCAATTTAGCAAGCATTTCTGGTTAGTCAAATCATTAAATTACAATAAAGCACCTGTTCCTGGGTCTTATGTATGCAATTTGTCAATAATTTCTAGAAAAAGTTAATGTTTACATAAAAATAAATTAATGTTCCCTTTCAAATCTGTATGAACAAAAAGTACATAATTGGGAGGCGTCTCTAGTTGTGTGTGGTGAACATTTCCGGTAATGGGCTGCTATGCGATTCTCTTTTTCTTATGATATGCCCTACCACCCCTCCAAGTTCGTAACTACTAGACTGGATCACTCTTTATTATTATTCTTTGCATTAATAATATGTGTATTTACACTAGCTCACTGCCCAGTTACACCAAGAACAAATGCAACGACAAATTTTAATGGAAAGAGAAAGGTATGCACATATGGGAGGTCCCATGGCTCATCCATCCTCTCTTATTTCACCACATGAAGAATTTCTTAGGTAATTATAAAAATATGAATTTAATCTATATATGTTTTAATAATGCCTATCTATATATGTTTTATTTTTTTATTATGATGAAGAAACAAAATCTGGTTTATGTTAAAAATAAAGCAGCAATTAGCTGCAATCTCAATTTGAAATCATGTTTAGGTATTTATTTTTAAGTTAAGTAAGGGTATTGTTCTTACATTTAAACATAAAGTTGCACCAAAAATAATCATATATTGATTTTTTATATTATTAATATTGAAAAAGGTATGAACAAATGAGAGGTCCCATGCCTCATCCATCCTCCTTTATTTCTCAACATGATGAATTTCTTAGGTAATTATAGAAATGTGAATTAAAGTCTCTATGCATTTATTTATTGTGTTTCTCATTGTATAAAAATTTGAATATTAGTGAATAATAGAGTAAAATAGCATAACCGTTCCATACTAAAATCATGTTCTGTGACTTTTTTCTGTTTTAATCAGGAATGAAATTTTTGCTTTAAATCATTAAACTTTAGCAAAATAATAAAAAAAAAATTATCATTTACACAGTATATACAAAAAATATGCAAATAAAATCTTAAATTTAAGCAATTTGAAAGCAGCGATTTGGAAATTTAAAATATCCGAGATAAATTCCTTTTTTTTTTTTTTTTTTTTTTTTTAACAAAGTTATCTGGGCTGCCAATGGAGACTTAAAAGGCAACTGCAACCGCTATTTTAAAGGGAATGAGACTAAGGCGATTATTTTTGCTGAAATATAGTTAAAAAATGTATAGCAGTCAATTGCGAAAAAAAGACAACATTTTTGCACCGATTAGGTACTATAAAATAGCACAAACCAAGCCCAGAGGCGTGATCTCAAATATGCTAATTAATTATTGCTAACTATTTGTTAAGTTACAGATTCAAACACAAAAACGTGCTTTCTCTGAATAAACATACTTATTTTTGTGATGTAATTGAATTTTAAATATGAGGGGTAACAGCAATCAGTTCCCAAAAGTTTAGGCAATAGAGCAGTCAAAAATTCAAATCCCTTGAAGTTAATTTGACATATTTGGCCATATCTTTGATATTTTTTTAAGCGAATCGAAAGAATTTTGTACACAATTACAAAGTTTATTCAAAAATTAATTTTAAATGACAAAATACGAAATTTGAACTAAATTGGCCCAAAAATTCTGGAGAAATAGAGTTTTTAAAATATGGCCTTTTTGAGATTTTACAACTTGAATTTTTCAATTGATTTCGTTAAAAAAATTTTGATCTTTATTATGTTAAATAATAAAAAATAAATAAATATTTTTTTCAGGAAATTATGTCTGAATAAGGGAATTTTTTTATAGTTAAGTTACAAATGGCTGTAAAACTTTCCGACTAAACATGCAAAAAGTGAAAATAACATGAAAAGGCAGAAACGTTTGGAACCTCTCCCTACCCTAAACTTTTGAGACCATATTTTTCAAATTGTGACTACATATCGATGATCAAAAATATCTATCTGTCAAAAAAAATATTAAGTTTATTCAGAAATAGTACATTTTATTGTCCATTTATATAATTTAATTAAAATTTTGCGCAAATTAATGACCACGTTCAAGATTACCTTTTTATCATTCAACAAAGGTACTTACTTTTTGATAATCAGGACATTAGATTATAATATCCTTTTTATTTTGGGCACTGTACAGAAGAACAGATTTGAAATAATTCATGGAAGGAGGTTGAAAAGAATCTGTTAGATGCGCATGAAAGATGTTTAATTGAAAATGGGGGGGTGAAGCAGCAAATTTTAATAAAAAAAATCTTTTGCGATGAAAAACGTGAATATGAATAAAAAAAAATTAGTGCAACTCTTGAGTTAAAATAGAAATAAATATTCTTAAAAATATTAAAAAATGATGTTATGTAATGATATATAATTTTTAATAGTTTTAGTATACTCATTTCTTTTTTTTTTTTTTTTCTTTTTTTTTTTTTCATGCGACTTAACTCATTTATTGACTTTATCATTCTCGACAAATTTCCAAATTCAACATTTAGTTATTATTTTTGCATTGGTGAGCTAAACAGAATTCATAAAATTTTGTCTGTGTTTAAAATTATTGAGTTCGGTATTTTAATTGTATTTACAACTAATTTTTTGATTTCATTAAACTTACCATGTAAAATTTTTCTTTGTAAATGTTATTTTATTTTATGAGAATTTCTGAAAACATCCACATAACATGTCTCTATACATCTTTAACGGATTGAGTTTAATGCTTTTGTATATTTTGAATAAGATTATTATTACATTAATTTTTCGAAGTGTAAGCATCTATCAGAAAAATATATGTATTTGGATTATTTTATATTATAATAGTATAAGTATTGTAAAAATAGATTAAGGCTGGAGGCTTTTTAATATCTGAAGCAGCCAAATCGACTGTTTTTAGAGTCTTACCCCAGTGGCAGCCCTGAGCTTTAGCTTATTAATCTTATAACTAACACATGGTGCGTAGCATTTTTTAAAAAGTTCTTAAAGGTGCTTATTTTCATTTTTTAAAAGCCCCTAAAGGTGCTTTTTTTCATTGGGTGTTTTAAAAAATTGCTTAATTTTCCCTTTTCGAACATAGATTTTTTTTCTTTACCATTTCGATTTTCGCCACGTATTATGCAAAAGTGTACTTTTCACATTGTTCACAATTCATTCAACCCCAATCATTTTACATGTTTGATGAAATCTTGCCATTCTACATATGCACCTACTGAGCTGGGTTCGGTGAGATTATTGCATTCTCATGTGCAACTCTGCCGCATTCTCAATTTCGGGCTTCTTTTTCCACCTTCAGATATTGAACCGAAAATCTCTTAATCATTTTATAATGGCTAATATCAAGAAAAGAGTTCTTTGTCAGAAACTAGTTAGTTAGTCATGATCATGTAAAGTCTTTGGAAAGTAATTTGCATTTTGTTAATGTTAACGTAGTGCTTTAAATTTTTTTTTTTTTTTTTGAGTGATTAAAAAGTACTTATTTTCTGGTGTAAAAAGTACTTTTATTAAAGGTGCTTATTTTTTGTTGAAAGATTTGGCTACGCACCCTGTAACATGCTTTAATTGTTTACATTCTTTATCATTTATTTTTTCCAGATTTAAAGGAAAGGAAATTCATTAATTAAATTGTTATTTTTATGAATTTGATAATTCTAAATGCTTGTTTACAGACAACAGCAGCAACGAGAAAGAGAGATAAAATTAAGAACGTTGGAAGAAGCTGCTCGAGGTGGAAGGCCCCCAATGAATTGAACATAAATATTTGGTTGTATATAATAGTGACATTTTTCTTCTCTTTAGAAGAAAATTTATATACATATATATATTTATTGAAAATCTGTGTTTGTAGATATGACATATAAGCTAATCTAGTTGAAATTCAGTATTTTTATTGTTGGTTTTAATTATTTCTTGTTATTTAACAATACTAATGTAATATAGGCTTAAGATGGAGAAAAGTATTTTTATTACCAGTTAAAACTTAAATTCTAGTTAACTTGCAGCATATACTAGTATTCAGTTTTTGGCATATGACAATTAAATATTATTCTCCATTTTATCTCCTTTGCTAACAGTCAGTATTTATGTTGCTTTGTTTTTCTATTAAAATCTCTGTATCAGTTTCAAATATTCCATGGTGATTATTCTGCAAAATTGTTTATTCTAAATTGATGAATGTGGTTATAAAAGCCCTCTAGTACAAAGATACATATCTTTTTTTAATTTGCGTATTCAAATATTTTATATGGAAATAATTTTAATAATCATCTTAGCTCTAAACTCTTTTTTAGAGTATTTTATATGCCCTGTAGCTTTTAATATTTTCAATGCACTTGATGGTATAACTATATTAAGACCAAAAAATAGTAAAGACATCAAATTAGTTTATTTTCTTTTTTTTCTAAAGCTGGATGTTTTTAAAAGACCAATATTATCAGAAATCAATTTTGTATGATCTGATGTATTCTGTTTAGAAGAGCAAAAATGTATGCTCAACATGTTTTAAAATTAGTTGTTTTCATCCTGTTTAAACATCAACAAATAATGGTGTTAACTGAAAAAAACAAGACAATGTTTAAAATGATGACTAATTTGTAACTATTTGGTGCAGTCTATGGACTGAAGTAAGACTAGAACCTAATGCAGAAAACATTGTTTTATAGCTTTTTTTTTCTCTTTTTTTATTTAACAATGTCATCTGTTCACAAATTTAATTGCTAACTTTAAATGTTATGAGAATAAATTACACCTGGTTTCCTTAGCAGATCCAGCTAACCATGCATTTATATCTTCTTCTTTTTTCTATTAAATTTTTAAATTATGTATTTTTTAAAGGACACCAGATAAATCCAAAGCATGACACTGCATAATAATAATTATTAATTTATTTATTAATAATATTAGAGTAAGTAAATTAAAAAAACAAACTTTTGCAATGTACAAGACAATGATCATAGTATTTATGTTTAATTAGCAACATTATCTAAAATGGATGTAATAGTTTCCTGTTTAACCAAGTTATGCTATAAAAATGATTTAAAACATGATATAGTTGGATTATGTTTGTATTATAGTGATATTTTGCAATTGTATATAAATGTATGTAAATTAATTTTATATTTATTTTTCAGTTCCAATATTTTGTTAATTATTAATTTTGCTGAATAATTTCTTCAACCCCTAATTATTTAAATGTAACTTTCTCAAATTCATTCATAATTTATCTGTTAACACATGAAAACGTGTTTTTTTATTAGATTAAGAAAAATAAAGGCTCAAAGCTAAATACAATAAAAAAGAAAACTCTTTTTGATTTTGTCTAAGTCTATATTGGAGCTATTCTTGTCAAAAAGTAACATGTTTTAGCAATCTATTATATTTTTTTTAATTCTTCGAGAACTTGTCATTCAATTGTGTGAAAAAGTATTTATGAAAAATGATTGCCTCTAAATGTTCATAACAGTATTAAATATAGCTTCAAAATAAGAAATCAAATTTTTAGCTTTGTCGCATTTTTTAAATTGTTTTACTAATTAAAAAATTGTGTGACAAGAATGTTGATTTTTATTTTTTAAAAATATTTAAATTGTGTTTTAACTTTCTACTGTTACTGATTAAGATTTACTATCTGGTTCAGTGTAAGATAAACATTTTGTTGACTAAAATTTTTAATGGACATGAAGGCTATGGTAAAAATTTCTTAGAATGTGTTTGAAGTAAATTTTAGAATTGTAATAATTATTTAAACTTAAAACTTAGCTGTAATTTCGTTCTTCAGATTTTTACACGTTTTCTGATCAAAAATCTTAAGTATTTACATAACTGTGGTAGAATATAAAACTTATTCCAAATTTGTGAAAAGTAATAATTTTAAATCATATAATTAAATTGTAAGGTTTAATATTGCGAGCTATATGCTTAATTTTGATTTTTGAAACTTCAACAACTTCGCTAGTTTTGTTTTCCCTTCTGTTTTCATAAGTTTACCAGATTATTTTTATATTAAGATGCAGGCTGAAGAAATAATAATTTTGCTTTAAAATTTTAATATTTTTGTTGCATTCTAAACTTTAAATTCTTATAAAGTACTTTAAAAACCAGTACAATAAGATGCATTATTTTTGTCATTATTTGACATTTTTTTCTCTAATGTATTTGCTGAAATTTTTATATTTAAAACTTTCTCTTTTTATACTCCTTTAATTAAATGATTTTTAAAAATCCTTTTTTGCAAAATATTTTATTGTATACTGCACTTCTGATGAGTAATTGAATTAAATCATTGTCTCATGATAAATTCCAGTTTTTGTAATCTATGAAGAATTTATATATATAGATTCTTTAACATTCTTTTGCTTCAATTAAGATACTTTAAAAACTAATTTTTTTGCAAATATCTGTCAAAATTTTATCAAAGTAAACTACTCTTAAATTTTTTTTTTCAATGCTCACTTGGGGAATGCCTACATCATACAGGCATCTGAAGGGCAAATTTGTTGGCCACTTTTTCTAGGGCATTATATTAGGCAGGCCAACATTGCTCCCACAGTAAGGACAGATAGAACAGATAATTAAAAAAAACATCCATGCTTTGCCCGGGATTCAATCCCAGAACCTTTCTGATGCAAGGTGAGTTCCCTGGCCCCTACACAGGCCGGGTGGAACTGCTCTAAATTTGGAATGAAATATCAAAACTCAATAAGTCATCTACTGAACACTGTTTCTCTCCATCTTTTTAAAGTTTTCAAATGTCCTCGGAGTCAATAGAACAAGAAAAAACAGAAATAAGACTTATAAGGAATGGTGTAACCGATACTTTAATATCGATATATACATATTTAGTTAATATGAGCAAATGAAAAGTTTTATGCAAAAAAACATAATGGGATAATTGATATACCTAAAATAAACATGTATAACAATTTAACAAGACAGTTAAAAATTGTGTTTAATATCCGCCAGGTATGACAGCTTTATTTCGATAGGTATGTTGGTAATAGCTAAAAATAAAAAAGTGAGCGAAGCTGATCAATCAATCATAACAGGTGGGCTGAAAAGTTCGTAGGCTAACGTAGAAAAAAAAATTGTGATAAAATTTCATTTTATTTTTCAATATAGTTTCCTTCAAGGGCGATACAATGATTATAGCTGTCATATAATTTTTCGATACCATTTTTATAGTACGATTTGTCTTTAGCCTCAAAATAGGGCTTAGTTTCGGTAACTACTTGTTTATCGGCGCTAAATTTTTTTCCAGCGAACATTCTCTTGAGGTCTCAGAACAGGAAAAAGTCGCTGGGGACCAGATCTGGAGAATACCGTGGATGCGGAAGCAATTCGAAGACCAATTTATATAATTTTGCCATCGTTTTCATTGACTTGTGACATGGTGCATTGTCTTGATGAAACAGCACTTTCTTCTTCTTCAAATGGGGCCGTTTTTCTGCGATTTCGTAGTTCAAACGGTCCAATAACGCTATGTAATAGTCAATGTTGACGGTTGTTCCTTTTTCAAGATAGTCAATGAATATTAAACCATGAGCATTCCAAAATACTGATGCCATATCTTTGCCTGCTGACTTTTGCATCTTTCCAAGCTTTAGAGTTGGTTCTTCTCGTGCAGTTCACTCGCTGACGATTGATTAGACTCCGGTATGAAATTATGGAGCCATGTTTCACCCATTGTCATTTATCGACACATAAATTCAGATTTATTACGATTAAACAGCTTCAAACACAGCTCAGACTCATTAATTCGTTGTTGTTTTTGGTCAATTGTGAGCTCGTGTGGCACCCAATTTGCCTAGAGCTTTCTCATACCCAAATATTCATTCACGATATGTCTTAACACTTTCCTTTGATATCTTTAGAGTCTCAGATATTTTGATCAACTTCATTTTACGGTAATCTAAAATTATTTTGTGAACTTTTTTAATATTTTCGTCGCTAACAGCCTCTTTGGGGCGTTCACGGTGCGCATCTTCGTCGGAGTTCATTTCGCCTCGTTTAAACTTAGCAAACCACTTCTCAATGGTTGATTTTCCTGGTACAGAGTTCGAATAATGTTTCTCGAGCCTAGCCTTGGCGTCATGAGTAATTTTTTTTCGCTGGAAAGCAATGCTTTATAAACACGCGAAATTCCGTTTTATCCATTGTTTTTAAACTAACAAAAGTTGCTTCACTAAAAATACTATATCTCACAAACTTTTAGTCCGGCAGCTGTCAAATTTATACATGTGTCTTTCGAAGGCTAGAACTAACTAAAAATCATATGTTTTTAATAATAGCAGCCCCATCTTTGTGTCAGCCTACGAACTTTTCAGCCCAACTGTTACAATGGCTTTTTTTTTTACCAAGATTATTTTTTTTGTATTTGAAAAAAATGTTTTTTTTTTCTTTTTTGAATGACCGATTCCTCTGTGAGAGATTTACATTATTATTCGTTAATAAAGATTTTTTTTTTGTCCTTACCTTATTAGATTTTTTTTTTCTTTTTACTAAAAATAATTGTTTTTGTGCCTTTTTCTAAAAAAAAAAAAAAAAATTTTTGTCTATTTAAGATGCCTGAAAATTATTTAAAAATATATTTCTGTTAATTCTAATGAAAATAATGTATAGTTAACAAGGAAGTCCATTGAGAGTCAATCATAGTTTATATTCATTTTAATGGCAAAAAAATTATTATAATAATATATATGTACTTTAAAATGGTTGCAATTCTGTATTTTTATATTTCAGCACGAAATTAATGTAAATATGTAATCAATTAAAATAAATGTTTGTATAAACTGTATATATGAATATGATTGTTAGAAACAAAAGATAGTATCGTGTTGTGTATAGCTTGATCTTTTTTCATAACTTTGTGCATTTAATAAGTACAGCTTATAGACTTTTTTGAAATATTTACCAAATATTTGCAGTCAAACTAAAGTTTTTATTTATGAAAGATTATGTAGATTTTTAAATGTAGAATAAAATATTTTACAACAATGATCTGTCTCTTTGGGAAATATCCTGGGGGTTATAGTTGTCCAATTTTTCTTACACTATTTTTTTTCCTTAGTCCTCCATTTCTTAATTTTCAGCCTATCATCACTTCCCCAAAATCATTACCTAGCTTTTCTTATGTGCCAATATTAATTTTCTCCATTTGCACATAGTGGTTATTTCCATCTTGACTTAAAACCAGCTGGTCTGCCTATACGAACTCACCGCTTTGCAATTCCAAACTGTTCTTTGCCTGCAACATATGTTAATTTATCGGAACATGCTATTTAGCATTACTGTCAAGCAGGTTAATTACCCTGATTAATTTAAAATACTAAAATGTATTTCTTCTAGTTTTTTTTTTTTTTTTTTTTTTATCTTATCTTATAAAGAGCACGTGGACCAAATTCAAGAATTTCATCTTGAAGGGGAAAAAATTATTATTAAGCAATGCTGCCAATTAGGCTGATTACTCAAATTATTATTTCAAAACATCCTAATATTAGCAAAATTAATTTTTTTTTTTAGTTTTTTGCTTATTTTATAAAGAACGTGTGATTTAAATTTGAGAGTTCAATCTTGGTAAAAACTTGCTATTTAGCATTACTGTCAACTATACTAATTGTCCTGAAATTTACAAATATCAAAAAAAAGACTTTTTACTTGCCACTATTAATTTTCTTCTTTGGCACATAGTGATCATTTTCACCTTGACTAATAAAAATTAACGAGATCGAAACTTGCATAACCTTGTTAAGTATAATCAATGTTCCCATGAATCGGGAAAACCAGGAATTGTCACACAATTTTATTTTGACAATTAAAAAAACAGGAAAAGTTGCTCTTTTTTTATAGATACATGGAAAATTACTGCACTTTTTCTGAAAAATTGTCAGTAACACTAATCTATTATTGAAATTCTATTCAATTAATTTTAACATCTATTAAAATTATTTGTTGTAAAAATTTCACATTTTAGTGAATCTTTTCCATGTTTTCATCCTAACTCTATTTTTGCTCACAAAATATAATATTGGACATGCAATGCAACTAAGAAAAAAACTAAGTTTTTCGAGGAGAAATTGATCGATCAAATTAGATCTGGATAAGTCCCACAGTGGACTGATCGTTAAGACACAGTTCCCAGCAGATCGCCGAAGTCAAGCATCACTGGCTACGGTCAGTGTGCGGGTGGATGACCACTTGGATCAGTCTGCTTAGGGACCGAGGGTGTGCGGTATTGGTAGTTGGGCTGCCGAAGCGGGGGTGCCATCCCCTGTGCAGAGGATCGAAATTGTGATGGGATGTCTTCGGATCATTCTCGGGGATGTTTCCCAGGCCATCGCCAGTTGCCCATTGTGCAGCTCTAGAACGACGTAAATGAACAACGACAACCAGATCTGGATAAATTGAAATTTGTCCGAAATGCCCAGGATTTTTTTCTGAAATTAAATGGGAACTTAGTGAATGTGCCAGTATTAAAATTTATCAACAAGTTCTTACTGCTTCTAATTTAATTGTACTTGCGCTCTTGATTTCTTCGTAATGCCTGAACTAGTAAGCTACAACAAGGTGGTGTTTCATTTATTATTAATCTTGTTTAACTAAATCAATCTTAAAATCCATTTATTGAATTAGAAAAGAAGCATTAGACGAATCTAATGATGGTAGGGGAAAAAATGAAATGATTAAAAAAAAAATTATGAATAGGAAGCAATTACAAATGAGTGAGAAGTGGTTGGTGAGCTGAACTTCCGAGTATAATTTAAAAAAGTATTTAGATAAAATTCTTAAAATTTCTGTCCGCGCACTTCAAAGTAATCTTTGTAAATAAAATATTACTATTCAAAAAACATCTAGTTCCATTTGAATAAATATGATTAAATTTGAACTATCGATGGGAATGAACCGTCTTTGCTGAAATTAATGCAATAAATCTCATTAAATTTGAACTCATTGGGCTGAATCAAATGAGTCATTAAGTTTATTTAATTTTTAAAAATAACATCACCACTTAGTGTTTATATCGCTATCTTTGTCTTCGAAATATAATATTTCTAAAGGTGAATCTAATTAAGATAAGACAATCAAATACAACTAAAAAAATAGTTGTTTAACCCCTTAACGATCCGTTAGTTTTCAAGAAAACGGTCATAAAAGCTTTTTTTTGTATTTGATTAGTGCAGACATCTAGTTTAAAATAAACTAACTATCTACAATTACCTTAAAAATATCCTGGTACTGCCATCTTGTGTAAAATGAGAAATAAAATGTTTTCCGGGCAAAAGAAATGAATTAGTTTTATTCTTGTTGGCGTGTTACTACTGATCACTCCTCCAGCCCGTCAATATCACGGGAGCGAGAAATATAGGGCGATAATTCACCCCGTCATTTTCACGGGAGCGAGAAGGAAGGGGTTAAATAAAAAATTTATATACATTTTTGTTGTTTGAAGAAATGAGTGGCAGAGTTTTCAAATTCAAAGGGGGTGTCCTCATTAGCCTTTGGAACGATGGGCACCCGTGTTTCATATTAACCTCTGCCTTTGCAAACTTACAAAATTTGCTCTAGTGCCCTGAAAGCATTGCATTTTAATTTTATGTACAAATTTTAATTTTGAGATTCACAAGATCACCGTTTTGCACATTTTAACTCACAATACAGAGGATAAAAGCGAGTAGCACTGATCCTCTCAATGCACAGGAGCCGACCGGTATCGCCCACCACACGCTGTGCAAAGTGTGGAGGTCCATGTCTCACTAAAATATTTCCAAAAGAATGCTTTTATTTTGCAGCTAGAACATTCTTATGCCTTTCCGACCGCATATTTCTTTTAATAATTAGAAACCGGAAGTATTTTTAAAAAATCAGATCTTTAGAAACGACGGGATTGAGATGTAAGTACTTATTGAACCAAATATGAAATAAAAAGCCTGATGAAAAAATAAAACGGCTATTTAGTTTCTTAGCCTATTTACTTAGCTCCATTAGTAGGTCGGCTAAATGGGGGAGTACGGTAAGTAATGGCAAAGGAGCTTTTGAATCATATCACGGGGTTCTGAAATTAATAATAAAAAAATATTGACCTGAAGAAGATAATCTTTAAGGACCTGACTTACAAAAACTGAAGAATCACATCACACAGAAATTGGACGAATACTTAACTACGTCACTTTTTTTAAATAAATCAAAAATTAGCAAACTTGCACTTTCATAGAAGGTACTAGGTTCGAATCCCGCCATTCTGTTTCAAATATCAATTAATAGCGTTTTTAATCATATATTAGGAGAGAAAAAGTTATTGTTTGTTAAAATAAACCGTATTTCACAAATCTTAGTCTTAACACAGATATCATAAATTTTTGGAAGGTGATATAAAGTTACCTTGCCTTCCTCTGTTCAAATTAAGAAAGAAATATAAATGACAGTAGAGGATTGAACAAACAGACTTAGAATGAAGTGGCCGTTAATCTCACGTCCTGTACTGCGGGAAATAGTGTTTTAAGTTTGCGTTTGAAATCCTGCGCATTCAATTAAAATAGAACTAGTTCATAATAGAGTAGCACAATGAGCTATTGGCGACGGTCTGGGAAACATTCCTGAGGATGACCCGAAGACATGCCATCACAATTTTGATCCTCTGCGGAGGGGAAGTTACCCCCACTTCGGTAGCCCAACGACCTGTACGTGAAGTCGAGCACTTCACGGTAGAACAGTTTAACGAGGACCAATACCGCACACAGTCGATCCCTACTCAGACTGATCCAAGTGGTCACCCACCCGCACATGGCTGCGGTCAGTGTGCGGGTGGCAGTCAAGCATCACTGCAGTGATGCTTGACTTGGTGATCTGCTGTGAACTGTATCTTAACGATCAGTTCACTACGGGACTGAAACAGAAACTTATGGTAGGAAGATTCACTTTTACTTGAAGTTGAAATTGAGGCAGAAATCAAACCTACCAATGGATACAAATTGATCCATAGGTGACATGGAAAACTAAATTATAGATAAAATTCAAAAGTCTGTGTCTGAGTTGGATGAAGAAAAGGATCTTTGCTCATCACTTTCATCCTCTATGCTGTGAGAAATTTGAGATTGATGATGATGATGGAGAAGTGAGGATACAAGATGATCATAATGAAGAAACATTAAACTAATTCGAGGTAAAATTTACAGTGTTCCGAGAAATCAAAGTACATAATTCTGTGGTTCCAATACTTTTGGAGAGATTGAGTTGATGATAATGAAGTGTGATATAAAACGATTGTGAAGATAGGCTTTAAATCAATACGGTGCTAACTGCTAAGTTTGCAGTTTCCTAGAATTCGAAAGCAAAAATTTTGAGGTTCCAATACTTTTACAGCTGAGATCATACAAGGTTTGGACACAAACTTGTAAGATTTTAGGGAACTTTAATATGCGCAGCCCGATAACCACCAAAATAATTGGACTAAATTGCGAGATAAGAATCAGAAATGGCCTAGACGTCATACAGCTCCCTAGTGACTTAGTTGTCATGACTCACCTAGTTCTGCTTTCAACAGCAGTTTTCTCAATCCAATAAGTGCATATCTGAAGAGTAAAATGGGAGATGTCCGGACTTTTCTGCCCCTTACCCCCACAAAAAATTTAGTTGCTCTTTTTATTTTCATGTTAAATTCTAAACCTTTTTCAAAATCCAACTAAATATGAAAATAATCGATATAAAAATTTTTTGTTAAAGCTGATAACAAACTGAAACATTAATCATTCTACTGGACTATCCGAACAGTAATAAGTACTGTTAACTTTTTTTTTATTTAAATTATTGAACTACTACTCTTGCTCCACAAAGTATATCATGAGACTTAGAGATATAAGTGGACAAAGTACAATTCTAAATTAAAACGAGAATGAGAATACAATTAATTAGACTTGTACTTTTTTTATTCAAAATTTATCGCAAGTTTTTTAACTATTTTCAGGATTTTCTGTTAGCAATAACATTACACTAATTATCTTTTTTTCCCAAATCAGAAATAATTTAATAACTTATCAATTCCTTTGTCTTTTGAGGCGTGTTAAAGTTTATAGAGATATGATGAATTGGCTGTCTAATGAAAAAAATAAAACTGTACTTATAAATGTAGAAATAAAATTCAAAGATTAACACCATTGTAACACCATTTATTTAATTTCAAAATTTTATACACCCGAATTGACTGCCTAATGAAACTATACATATAAAAGAAATAAAATTATGAGTTCAATGTAACAACATTTATTTAATTTTAAAAATTTGTACGCATAATTAATAAAACTACAACGACAGTTACTTTATTCATATTATTGAGTTTCTCCTCTTGGCATTATGGCTTGACTCAGTTTTTTTTTAAACCAAATCTTTAGGATAAATACTAAAAATAAAATGTTTTTTTTTTTAAACCAAATCTTTAGAATAAATACTAAAAATAAAATGTTTTTTTTTTTTAAACCAAATCAAATCATCAATATATGTAAAATCATTAAACTCAAGAAATTTAGCTTAAAAAAAATTTGGTTTTGAAAAAAAACTAATTAGAATTGCTTAAATGTTGAATATTTAGATTTTAAAATTGATATTGTTGATTAAATAATTAAAATTGGTGTTTTTGATAAACGAGAGGCTTTTAAATTTAAAGTTTATTTTTTTCTGTAACTTTAATACTAATTTGAGCAATAAAATTTTCAAAAATTTAGTTTTTTCTCAATTGTTTAGAGTTAAAAAAATGTTTTCAAGAGGCTGTGAATAATTTTTTGAGAAATAATGATTTTCCTTATAATTATTGTAATGTTAAATTTTTGATTAGGAAAATGATTGAGGAATATTAGTTCATTATTTCTTTTAACAGGGCGAAATTAAAGTCTCGACTGAGCAGCCCCAGTTAAGCATTATATTAATCTGTTACGCAATCTTTACCTTTCCTATTCTTTTTTTCTTCCTACTGCGCATTTTAATAGAAGGTGTTTTCTTTTATATCAAATGCAGGGTTGGCAAGTTTTTGACACATGACGGTTTTTACTGTCATGTCAAAAACCCATAGTTTCGATAAAACTGTATTTTAGTTTGAGTTTAACTGCTTATGATTTAAAATTAATTCATTTTTGGGCAATAAAATTAGAAAAAATGAAATGAAAAAAGTGAATGTTTTGTTTAGCTTATTTCTAATATTTAAGAAATGCCAAATTTTAAATTCTTCTTTTTAGTTCTTGAATTTATTAATAGTTCCAAGTTTTTTTGTTTGTTCGTTTATTTCTAACTATTAAGAAGTGCAAAATTTTAAATCCTTTGCAAATCAAGCTATAATGATAAAAGTTAAGTATCACTATTTTCAATAAGTATATTACAATATTTCTGTATGAATGTATATCCTTCTATAAGAATACATGTATATAGTTGCAAAATCAATAGCAATCATTTACAACACTCATTTATAAAGGCAATTAAGTGAAAATAATATATTGTCCGCTATATGCCATAAATTAAAGAAAACAGTAGGTTTTTGACGGTTTTTACCACTGTCATTTTAAAAGCCAGTTTTTGACGGCAAAAACCCAACCCTGATCAAATGTTTCTTTCACAATTAGTTAGTTTCATGAAATTGCTGTTTGACCAGTTTACTGTGAGTTTTTGTATTTTCCTTTTTGTATTATATTCTCAAGATTTTGTTTGAAATTTCTCTTCTGATTTGATTTTATGTATTTCTTTCTGGACTTTTGCAAAACCTTCGGGGTACTGAGGAAGCAAATTCTGACATTTGTCTGGCTCTCTCAATAGAAAAAGTTTTGTTCTATGGCTTCCGGAGCTGATAACCCCTGAAGACGTCGGCTTCGGTGGCCATATTTTTATTTCCATTGTTTTCTTTTTTCTTTATTGATTCAATTATTCTTTCTTTTGAAAATACTGCTGCTTTGCACGTTTTTTACAAGGAAAGTTCTGTTATTATAGAATTAAATATTTTGTATTCTTTTACTTAAATTTTTGATACATCATAAGCCATGTAAGTCAAAATTGGAAATAATATAAGCACTTACATTTAGCGAAGTGAAAAATATGTATATAAGTCTTAATCTAAAGAAGATTTTTTTAAAACCATTATTTGTAACTACTTAAACTATAAATACTCAACATACTGCAGTACTGGCAATAGCACTATCTACATAGGAATAAGAGAAGTACTTTACCATCAGCAGATATTTTATCATCCAAATTTTTTTTTTAAATTACGAAGAAATTAAGAGAACAACAGATTTTTTTCAATAAATATGGAGAAATTTGAGAATATACGTATAAACCAGAGATTGTCGTAAAATACAAGAGTTTTCGTTAAAAAACGAGAGACTTGGCAGGTATGTAAGACCATATTTTGCTAGCAAACACACAATAATTTAAAACCAGACATAAAAACCACATATTTTAAATCTTGTTTTAAAATGCATATTTGTTTACAGAAAACAATAATTACCAAAAAGGACAATAAACTTTCATTCATTCCTCTTATTTTAGGCCTTGATAGCTAAAACGCTAAGTTTTTAATAAATAACGACACAATAGATTTAAACAATGAGATTTATTATTTTTATTTTTTTGTTTTTAACTATACACTTTAAATTAAATACTTATGCATAGTGTTTTGTACAACCTTTGACAGTGAGACGTATCTTATAACAATATACATGGAGAATATATAACTAATTCTTACAAAAGATACAAGCCATAAATAAAAAACATTTCTGTGTTTTTAAACACAGTATGAGGTAAACTTTTAACTTTGGTAAAGAACATGCTTTCTAGAACATAAAAATTACAACAAATAAATGCTAATAAAGTACCAACTGCTCTGTTTCAGGAAGCCCAGAAAAATATTACCTCAGTACCTATATTTGTTTATTAGGTACCAATTATTAGAATATGAATAGTACAATTTACTACAGTTAATTAAGCCTCACTAGCATCATTAATAACTTAGAGGGGGAAATTTATTAATTAGTATTCAATTCTGAACAAAGGTTTTAAGGACCCCGAGAACAAAATCTACAGCTGGCCCCTTCCTCAAAACACAAAAATAAACATAACATTATAGACATAAAAATTCTCCGCAAGTTTTTTTTTTTTAAAAAATTAATAAATTATAAACTCCAAAATAGTTTTAAGACATTTTAGTTGGACCCTCAGCAGTCCTGAGCACACCCCCCCCCAGACTAAATCCAGCCAAACTTTGTCACAACCAGACAATGGATGCAAAAAACTAAAAAAAAGAAAAGAAGATAGTTCAAAGAATTTTAATTTAAAAACTAAAGATCCTTCGACGCTTTTGAAAGTAGTTGGCTTGAACAGGTGCTAATATGAAAATATCTTGATTAGTAATCTGTTTAATGGCTCACGAAACAAAGTACTACAACTACTAATAAAATTTAAAATAAAATAAAAAACAATAATCAGTCACTATTTTCAGGAGAATCTTTTGCCTCCCTAGCTGCTAATTTAGCTTTCAATTCTTTAGCTGGTTTGAAAAAACCAGAAGTTTGCGTACCACAAACATAACATCTGGAACTTTTTTTGTACTGCTCTAGAGCGCACTTCTCACAAAAGTAATGTTGGCATTTAGTTACAACAGGTTCAACAAAAGAACTGCGACAAATGAAACACTTGAAAGGCAAATCATCTTCATCAGAACTTATTTCATATTTTGTATCATCTTCAGCCCCATAGGTATTGTTTGCCATTTCTAATTCTAGTTGCCAACCATGTTTATGATCTGAACGGTCATGCAAAAACTTACAACTGTCACCAAAGCCACAAAAACCAGTTTCTTTATAATCTTTACAAATGTCAGGTTGGTAATCCCATCTAACTGTAGATCTGATATTATCAGGTGCTCGTATGGGTCCTTTTCTGACCATACCACTAGATGCATTACCCTGTGCAGTATCTTTTATTTTGCTATATTGAGCATAATTGTTAATACCTCTATATACTTTATCATCAGCTTTGTCTTTGAGCTCGTCATTAATTTTTTGTGCTTTCTCGAATATTGCTTGAGCATCTCTGTCTTTCTCAGTCTCAACTTGATTATATGATGTAGCACCCATATCTGATGGGCCAACTCGAGCACTTGTCTTGTCGGATTTATACGCTACCAAAGCAGGTTCATCATCGTTGTCGTCTACCACAATGTCCCGAGTTTTCTTTTTGCTTTTGTTTGTACTTTGAATCATGGGATTACTAAAATTGGACTTTTTTTCTTTTTGTAAAACTCTAGTTTCATCTTCACTACTTGATGCATCACTCCCGCTTATTTTTCTTTTTCGTATGTTTCGTTTGAATGATTTTTTGAAAACAACACCTTCCATATTTAGAACAAACTTTGAGGATATGAAATATTTAGATTGTAGAATGATAAAACGATCATAAAATATTTATTTATTTTCATCTGAATGATGCACAAAATGATGCAACTTTACGATGTGTAAATGAGCAGCTTGTCGCTTACATAGTTTATTATGCCAACAATTAAGATTGGTAAAAAGATTACAAGCACAACTGCTTGATCTCATACTCTTATGACACAAAGCAAACTGTTTACACTGAGATTAAAAAGTTTTTTCAGTTTAGCATTTCTGGGAACGAAAATTAGAGTAAAAATCATCTCAACGAGTTCGATGCGATTGCGCATTGAATCCTTGAGTTTTTAATTCTGGAAAAACTATTTACTGTATTTCACGTGTATTTGTTTTGGTTAGCGAAATACAAGAACACGATGGAGGAAAAGATCAATGCTGAATTCCTTTATAATGCATTTATAAAAAACGATAACTCCTATAAGTGTATGTAATTTTCTTCTATACTTCTTCTAATTCTGTATAAAATTACTTTTATTTCTCTATGTAAATTAAACCTCGTATATTATTCTATAGCAAGTTACTTAAATGATGATTCTTATAAATCTACTGTTTTTATATTATAATCTTTAAGTTTAGTTACTAATCTTGTTTTTTCCAGATTTGCATAAATTTGTAAGCTTTGCTGAAGAATTTAATGAAAGTAAATCAAATTATGACATTGTCAAAGAATATTTACAGTTCTCTAATAGTTGTGATGAATTACTGCCTTTTGTGAAAGAATTAGCAAATGCAGATTCTCAAAATGTAAGTTCAAATAATCAGTGTCTTAAATTTCAATTTAATATTGTATTACATATTTTCAGTGATTTTTCTCGTATAAAGTTAAGAGTTTTGTTATAAGTTTTTCAGAAGCTTAAGGTTTGATGCATAACGGTTATCAAATCTAGAAGTAGGTATCTAAAGTGCAATGAATTATGTATTCGTAAGTTACTTGGGGATATTTCGGTATCGTGGTCTGTCACGCCAGCTACAATCGCTAAGGTGCCAAATAGATTTTAAATTTGTGAACTTTAAAAAAAGAAGAAGAAAAAAAGCATGTATATGTTTGCCTGGGGGTTGTTACAAGTTAAAACTTTCGAGTTCCGTTCTGTGATGTTATTTTTAGTTTCTCCTGGGACAGTGTCCGGAAGTTTCCAAGAATAGGCGATTATTCTGCCACAGATCATGATACGGAAATCTCTCCAGTTACTTTACTAGTTTTTTGTAATGCTACCAGTGTTTTCACTACAGCGCGAGAATCTCGCATATTTTTGTTCTTCTCTCGCAATAAAAAATTTTTAACGTGAGAAGTTCGTGCACTCCATTAATCAATTTCAAAATGCGCGAATTTTTGGAAAAAATTTCGTCTTTTGCCATTTTGAATAAAATCCTTTTCACTGTTCTTCCTTGATCTTTCATTATTTTGAACATCGGTCCTTGTTATCTAGCTTCCCTATTTTCGAGTATAGTTCAAAACCGGTGCGAACAGCAGAACACCACTCACCTTTCTCTGCAACCACATGTTCACCATAGGTAAGGTTTCTTCATGTAAGACGTTTACATTTTTATGTAAGATGGACAAATACCTTGTTAAAGCGACATCTTCTACTCCATAACGGACAAATGAAAAGGAAACAAATGTCGGTAGAAACGGTCAAAACAAATACGGATATTTTTCAGCCAAATAAATATTATAGCTGATGAAAAAGTGGATATAGAACATTTTCCATATGATGATACAGCAAAAATATTCAATTAGAAGATGTTAAAAATGTATTATAATTAAAGAAATAATTTTTTTTCCAAGTCTATTCATGTTTTTTTAATTTTTAGATGTAGAGCATTTAAGATATAGAATATAGGAAAAGTAGATATAGAACATTTTCCATATGATGATGCAGCAAAAATATTCAATTAGAAGATGTTAAAAATGTATTATAATTTAAGAAATAATTTTTTTCCAAGTCTATTCATGTTTTTTTTAATTTTTAGAAATCTCACTTAGCTTTTTTAAATCTCACCCTGTTTTTGAGAAAGGGTGAGAAATTCTCTCCCATAATGAAAACACTGGCTACAAAGTAATTGAACATTGAAGAAACCATGCTTTTATTCACAGTAGTTGAACCATGTCTAATGTTTAAAGATAAAAGTGATATTTTTAAAAGTGTTTAACAATCAATTCTTACTAATAACTATTATTTATGACAAATAATTTTATTATGCAGAGTAATGCCTTCAATTTATGGGAATACAGTAAAATATCTATAAAATGTCTATCCACAATGAAACTTAAAGTTTTGTTTTATGGAATTTTGTATTATATAGATCATTTCACTGATCTTTAACTTTACCTTACTAAATATGGCAATTTTAGTCTGGAAGAGATCAACAGTAAAATGCTCTAAAATAATTTTTAGATACAAATACTTAAAAATACAAAATGTTCTTTTAAATATTTATTATTTACAAAAAAAAAAAAAAAAGACTAATTTCTTGCAGTGTTTGAAGTAGAAACAAACAAATTAACCAATTTTAGTTTGTTCAGCTTATGACATTTAGCTTATGACATCTTAGCAAATAATTTAAAAAGTTAAAAGTTCTATCAGAGATTTCTTTACTGCAAATTTTATTATTTACACCAGCAAAGCTAATTTGGTTTATGGAGAAGTGCTGCTTATACAATTACATTATGTAGGCCTTCTACTGTACTTCTAAAAACATTCTTAATTAGTAAAAGTTATGTATAACTGTCTCTACAGATGAAATAAAATTTATTAACAGCCTATTAAATTTTCATTGAGACTTGCTATTAAGTTGTCCTTGTATAAAAGTAGATCAAATTGTTCTGCACCTAACATAAATTGCTTATCAGGGGCTATGTCTATTCCATAATTTGAGCACTTTTAGCTTTGGGACTTCTATATAGTTTTTGGAATAGTTTTGCTTGTTTATGTATTAAGTTACTATTATTTATAACTTTTCATTTATTAGCAGAGTTAGATAATGTAGATGCATGCTGGGTGTGGGTGCACCCACAGAAATTCTTAAATTTTGCTGATTCTTTTTAAAAATTTACAAAAGTGATGGCATTTTCATAAAATATAAAAATTCTAGTGTTTTTTTAAAAAATTTTAAATTCTGTTTTTTCCTTATAAAGTTCCATTTTTCCTTTTTATGACGATGGTATTTTTTTGTCACTCTTTAATGAGTAAATGTGTAGTAAAGCCATTTAAAAATAAACATCATGATTGGCTTTAAAGTGGTCGACAAATACTACTTTATGATTCACATTTGATTTATTTGGTGATTTATTGCAATTTACGATTGCTTCATGTTTTTTAAATTTTACAGATTTTTCGCTATTCATATTGAAGTAATTTACAAATTGCACTTAGCATTCTAACAAGTCATACAAGTGATTCTAAGCTCTTAGAAAGATCACAAATAGCACATAGTGAATCATTCTCACACAATTTAAAAATCTCAAATTACACTTTGTTTCCCCACAATTTAAAAATTGCTCATGGAATTTTAAATTCAAAGTTTTGATTAAAAATTCTTTAAAATTTGTTTAAAAGATTGAACTATCCTAGTTGTACTCAATTTGCCATTCTTAAATATCTTTGAATAAATCTTGCTTAATTACTACATCTAAAACTTAATGATTCTAAAGTGTGATTTGTGCATTTTTTCTCTTATATGACTTTGTTTTTTAATATTAATATAGGTTGGTGTGGTTTTGAAAGCTATGTGCCACATTCTTATTCGAGTGGCAGGCGACTTACATGTACATGAAGCAGCTGGAACTAAAATCGTAAAAGATGTGTTACTGCATGGTATGCGACTCATATTTCAATATTTAAGACCTCAAAAGCGTCCTGCACAAGCAAGGTTAGCTTTACATCTTTTAGCTTCAATGGTTGCATTAAGCAAACAAGTAGCTACTCAAGTAGTCGCCAAATTAGATTTCAGTCATGTCAATTTTACGCATTTACTATTCAACACAAATACTAGAGTAAGTATTTATTTTTACTTCTTTTTTATTATGTTAGCTATATTTACACTTGTGTTTGATTTGATAATGAATTGTTTCGGTGGTATATAAGGCACATAAACTAAGTCAGAACACATTTAAATTTTAATTTATAGTTGTATAGAACTTATTCTAAACCTGCTTTGTCATGATTACTTTTTGGCAATAAAACTTCAATTGGGTTAATAGACAAATTTTTCACTTTCATATGTTAGTGTTCCACAACCATATGTTCATAAATGTAGGTTACGGTCAATGAAGGGGGAATTCATATCGTCTCTGTGCAATAATACAAAAAGAAATCAAAATTGGGAAAAAGAAATCAAGTTCAATGCGCAAAAATAGCTATGAAATGTTTTTCTTTCAATTAGCCACGGTTGTTCTAGCAAATCATCCTGCGGCGTGAATCACACTTTTCCTTACATTCTTCTTTAGGTATATGAAAAGTGTTGCATATTTTATTTGTTAATGGGAATGAAAGAAAAATATATAATGTTTCAGTATTTTAAATTGAGCTTTCACCTTTGTGTACCACCATTTCTGTACTTTTCTTTTAAAAAGACCAACTTTTACAATTTAAGTAAAAAAAAAAAAAAAAACGGCTATAGTGCATAAATGCGAACTCTGACAGAACTTACATATATGAACATGTGGAATACTATGTGAGAGTGCAAAATCGCTCAAATATCTATTTTTCTTTATATCTGTTTTTAATATTTTCTATTTTTAGTTTTATTTTTCTATGAAAAGACCACTGTTTTATATAACATCTGTGAGAAATAGAAATGTGCCATTTCGTATGGAATTGATTGCTTTCCTCTAAATTGTATTTTGCAATCATATTTCCATGGCTGTTAAATTCTACTGGTTTTTTTAGGAGATTGTTAAATACTAGTAAGTACCGTTTCTCCTAATTTAATAGGAAAATCTTTTATTTTTTGTTTTAAAAAACCACTTAAATTTAGAGGCTGATGAAAGCCCCATCAAAGCATTTTATATTTTTCTTACAATTTTATTTTATAGTATTTATAAATTTATTAAAAAAGTTTTTCTTTTCAAAATTAGATATTTAAAGTGCAATAAACTAATGTAAAATTCTATTTCATTGTTCAATCAATAAAAATAGACCAGAAATATTATAGTTAATTTGAATTTTGTCGTTAATTGTGTTAGTACATTATTTTCATGTTTTTTCCTCTTTTTCATTATTATAACAAATTTCTAGATCTCATAATGTTAATCATTGTTTCTTATTCTGATTTTCCCATTTTAATCTAGTTTGTACATCACTAAATCTTCTATTGAACTTTTATTTATGTATTTATTTTTTTTTAAAAATGACTTGTTAAGCAAGTATTTTACTTCGCAAATACCTGGTCATAATCAAATGTCAATCATAAATCATATGATTTTTGTCATTGTTTAAGAAATTTTTGTTATATTTGTCTTATTTTTCAGTATGTAATTTAAAAGCCAATATTTTGCTAAATAACTGTAATATTCCGTTACTGCTATTTCAGTCTATTTGTATAAAGGAACAGGCTATTGTGGCTCATATTTAGTTGGCGGCTCATAATTAGTTATATTTAGTTTTTTTTGTTTGAAGTTATATAAAAAATTCTTTGTTCTGTTGTTTAAAGCTTCTTTATTTGCTTTTCAGGCTGAAGAAGATGTTAGAAGTGCTTTTTTGAATTTATTAGTTTTGGTTATCACTATCTGTGATAATAATGTAATTCGTCAAATTGTGGAAGTTAAAGGTATGCATGGAAATTTTTTATAAATAGCTTCTTTTTAAAGCAAAAGTTTCTGTTTTATATTTCAAAAAGTTTATTGTTGTTATGTTATCGCTCTTTCATGAGGTGCCTCATTTAGTGCTCCGGTGGCGCAATCGGTTAAGGCATCATTTGCATTACTGGTAGTAGTATAGGGGCTAGTGAGTTCAATCTTGACAAAAACAAGTGGCGTGTATATGCGGCAAGATGCATGTTACATGTGTCATGTCTAAAAGTCCTCTCATTGATTGTTGTGTAGAGATTTGGAGAAAAGGGTATCTGCTCAGATTCTGTTTACTCCGTCTGACCAGGTTTAAAGTTTTACGTAGTAAAAGAGTTTTCCTACCAGGCTATTAAAAGATACAGGGGTTGGTGCTTGGCCATGGTTGAGTGATGTGATGTCTGGTGGTGCTTTATTAAGTGTTTTGTTTTCAAAGTTTAGTAATAACATTTTCAAGATTACTCATTAGCTATATTTACATTTTATCATCTGTTTCAAATATAACATTGTTTTATTTTTTTACTAAAAAAAGTAATTTGCTCATAATTTTTTTTTATTTTTGAATTTTAAGTATTTTTTTTTATATAAAATATTATCAAAAGCATTTTTAAATTTAAATTATTGTTTGTTAAGCAATTGACTTAAAAATGGTTGCTTCAGTCATTATTTAACATTAATTTTTGGAAATAAAAATAAAAATTTATATTTATCAAGCAGCTGTTAATTATCTTGCACTTTTGTCTTTTACTGCTAAAATTAATATGGTGGTTTAATATAGGTAATAAGCCAAATATACAACCAGGGTTCCCGCGGCCTTGAAAAAGCCTTGAAAAGTACTTGAATTTCATTTTGATTTTCAAGGGCCCCTAGAAGTACTTGAAAATGATATTAAATCCTTGAAAAATTCGAAATGACCTTGAAAAGTATCGAAAACTCAGGAAAACAGCCCTATTTCCAGTATTTCTATGTTTAACTTTTGACGCGCGTAAGTGTGAGAGAATGACTTCCCCGTCTTTCAGATGATGACACATACTGTTTGATTTTAGGATTTTATGTAAGTTTGGCTGATTTTAGAAATTTTAAATATTGGGAACTGCGCCAAATTCTGACAAAATCTCGATACTTATTCAGGCGATTTTAATATCAATCATCGATCTTCGTATTAGACTTATTTAAAAATTATGTGTTGCAGGGATGAAAGACTTCCGCGAAAAAGCGGAAATCCGCTTTTTTTCCCCAATTTTGAAAATTTCCGACCGTGTTCCAAAAACTAAAATTTTTGGGAAGTCCTATTGGAGAAACCCAAGCCGCCCGAGCGATAGTCGGATTACCGCGACTTCTGCTATAGAGTGGAAAAGAGTCTAAGCGTTTCGAGCGCCGATGTTTTTTTTTTTTTTTTTTTTGGCTGATTTTTGGAATATTAGGAACTGCACCGGAATTTGCCAAAATCGCGATTTTTAATCAAACGATTTTAATATCAATCATCGATTTTTGTATTTAACTGATTTAAAACTTACGTGTTGCAATTTTTTTACGCGATTTAAAAATCGTACTAGCAATTCCTATTCACTCAATTTCAAAATCCAATATCGCGATTTGTATTTAAGCGTTTTTAAAACCCAATGTCGCGATTTGTATTCTTGTGAGTTTAAAATCCAACATCGCGATTCGTATTCACGCATTTTTAAATCCAATTTTGCGATTCGTTATCACGCAGTTGTAATATCAGATATCGTTTTTCGTATTTGTACGCTATTTAAAAATTACTGCGATTCGTATTCACGTGATCTAAAAATTATGTATCGTGATTCTTATTTACGCGATTTAAAAGTTCAATATCGCAATTTGTATTTTCGTGTTTTTAAAATCCAACAGCTCGATTCATATTCACGGGATTTTAAAATCCAAAATCGCGATTCATATTCACGCGATTTTAAAATCCAAAAACGCGATTCATATTCACGCGATTTTAAAATCCAATATCATTATTGGTATTCACGTGATTTTAAAATCCAATATCGTGATTTGTATTTTCGTGTTTTTAAAATCCAAAATCGCGATTCATATTCACGCGATTTTAAAATCCAATATCGTGATTCATATTCACGCATTTTTAAAATCCAAAATCGCGATTCATATTCACGCGATTTTAAAATCCAATATCGTGATTCATATTCACGCGATTTTAAAATCTAATATCGTGATTTGTATTTTCGGGTTTTTAAAATCCAACTGCACGATTCATATTCACGCGGTTTTAAAATCCAATAGCATGATTCACATTCACGAAATTTTAAAATCCAAAATCGCGATTCATATTCACGCGATTTTAAAATCCAATTTCGTGATTCATATTCACGCGATTTTGAAATCCAAAATCGCGATTCATATTCATGCGATTTTAAAATCGAATATCAAGATTCATATTCACACGATTTTAAAACCCAATATCGCGATTCTTGAAAGAAGTAGAAGTAAGCTTTCTCTTGAATTAGTTACTGTAAAGATGTGATATATTTTTCATTAGTAAGTAATTTAATAGTTGCGCCTTCCTATAATTGCTTAATTTTTTTAAATATATTAGTGGTCGAAATTTTAAAATTATATTTAAGAAAAATTTAAAGTTAACTGTCTAAATGCTTCTGCCACTTTAAATATTGAATAAAAATCTCCCAGCATAATTAAAAGTTGCTTTTATAAATCTCAGTATCATATAGAGCACCCCCCCTCCTCCTAGTGACCTGCGTTGTAAAGGTTCAGCTTTTTTTATTTTTGTCCACTTTAATGCCTGCTGTTGCAATTCGTTTTCGCGTGATTCAAAAATCGCACTCGCAATTCCCATTAAAGCAATTCAAAAATCTAATATCGCGATTTGTACTTAAGCGGTTTTTTAGCGCAATTAGTTTTTCCGCGAGTTTAAAATCCAATGTCGCTATTCGTATTCGCGCATTTTGCGATATCAAACATCGATGTTGTAATATCAAACATCGATTTTCGTATTTATACTCAATTTGAAAACTACTTGTTGCAGTTCATATTCACGTGACCATGTCAAGTGCAAATGATCGATGCTACTGAAAAAAAGTTAATTCAAGTATGAGTGGTTAATTAAAAAAGTCAAAGTGACCAAAATTGTTACTAAGAATCTATCAGAAGGTATTGAGGTGAAAGTTGGCAACTGTTTCAATTTAAAATGGTTGACTGGTAATAAATTTAAAATGATAGTTAAGCCGCAACATCCAATAATTGATTAATTTTCTTAAATAGAAAAGTGGTCGAAATTTCAAAATTATATTTAAGAACAATTTAAATTTCACTGTCTAAATGCTTCTGCCACTTTAAATATTAAATAAAAGTCTCCCGGCAGAGTTGTTTTTAAATATCTAATTGATATCACAGTATTATATAGAACATTCCCCCCTACCCCGTCTTCTGAACGAATCTTTGCTTATTCAGAGGTTGTATACCTAGCTTAAAATAAGCCTTAATGCAAAATTCAAACCTGACGTTTTTATGCATCATGAATTTTATTCTCGACTTGATGCCAATCACCCTTGTTTTTTTTTTACTTAGATCACTTTCCAAAATCAAGAGAGAGCAATGGAAGTCTTATTTTTCAGTACTGCTATTATCGACTAACATTTATCGTCAAAACATTTTAGTTTAAAATGTTAAATTTTAGTCTATCTTTAACTAAAATTTAAGTCCTTGAGAATTTTATAATAAGTCTTAAAAAGTCCTTGAAAAGTACTTGAATTTTATTTTTATAGTAGAGCATGAACCCTGACAACCTATATGTTGTAAAATAAGTTACAAGCATATACACATATTAATCTTAGTGATACATACTACGCTAAATGAGGCATCCCATGATATATACTGATGGGGTACGTACTTTTATTTTACTTGAGTTCAATATGAAGCAATAATTTTATTAAAAAAACTTTTTTTTGTAATTTATTTTATAATTAAACCTCATTTTTTCCCCTTTTATGTACTTTTTACATAATTAAGTAAACTATTAATTGTTTATTATACCAAGTTGTGAAAGTTACAATTGTTACTCTCATATAATTCACATAGAATTTCAGATTTTTTGAAAATCTTATCCCTGTAATTGCTTTTTATTTCAATGCTGACTAATATTAGTAAAAAGATATGACTTATAATTGTGAAAAAAAGGTAATTGATAGTTGTTTTTTAACCTCTTTCTAGGTCTTTTAAATAATGTATTTCCAGGACTGCTAACTGATCATGCATCAACAATAACTCTTGTTTTGAATACCTTTCGTTCTAAAGTATGAAAATATTATTTATTTCCCTTCTGCGTTTACTCTGATATTGAAAGAAAATGTTTTCTTGTAAAATTGTTTTTAAGAATCTAAAAAATTTCGTGTAATGTGTCTTTTGATGATCCTGTGCTGAATAACTACAAAAATATCAGTGTGTATTATAGTTTTAGAAGTTACCATGTACTGAATAGTTGTTTATTTGTCAGAAATATATTGTTCATGCATGCGATTATGATTAAACTAAGCTGTTCCAATATTTTTCAACTGATATTAAATACTGCTATTAAATTTTTTTAATTATTATTATTAAATGATGTTTTTATTTATATGTATTCAGATTGTTGAAAATATTGATATTCCAAAAACTTGTAAGCTTCGTCTGTTCAACGAACATTCTTTAAAATTTGTGATTGAATTGTATTCTTGGAGAGGCCCTTTGAAAAAGAAAAAGTTTATGAAGCGTAAATTAGGAGAAGATGCAAAACCTCTGTGTTATGTACGTATTATTCAAAGTCGTTCAGACTTTCATAATTTATTTTGTATGTTTTTTCCTGATTTATAGTTTGCTAATTCTTTATCTCTTGCACTTTTCTTTATTTTTATACCATAAATGTCTCTTATTGTTTTTAAAGATCTGCATTAAGAGAAGACATTTTTATTAATAAATATTATCTACAGTTTAACATTTAGATTCTATTAGCATTTGTGCTATTGCACTATATTTTTACTTACACATTATGTCACTTTATTTCATAATTAGGAATAAAGTTGATACAAAAAATTTTTGCACTGTTCCTAAACCATGAAATAATCTTCAATTTTGAAATTTTTGATACATTTTGAAACAATAATTGAAGATCAAAGGGAAAACTGTTTGTGACCACTTTTCGCAAAAAAATATTATTTGATCTGATCTATTGCATTTTAAGAATTACTAAGTTTTGACAAATCAATAACTTGGAAATGACAACTCAATAATATTATTCATATAATAATATATCTCAGTTTTTTGGATTTAAGTATTAAAACCGAAGAAAATATCTGCATTGATGACTTATACAATAAAAGAAGTAATTTTAACTTTAATCTAAACTAATTACATGGAATTCTAATGTTTCTAAAAACACTTTTTTAAATAACATTTTTAATCAAATAAATAGAATTAAAAGAATTAGTAGTAATGTTTATCTAGCGAAAACGAACAATGAATATTCAACTAATGTAATTGAATTCTTTATAAATTCATTGAGTTAATTGTATGTAATTATTAATAAATTTGTAAAATTATTTGCTAATTAAATTTATATTTTTACTATATTTAAATCCATGGCTAAAATTTTTATAATTAACTCTAAAATCAAACTAAAATTTTTAGTTTATAATTATCAAACAAATCAAACACGTAAAATCTGTATTTCAGTAAAAATGTGCCATAAAATGATTCCACTCTCTATTTATGCTTCTATTTTTCCTATTTTGTGACCCGACAATCTTGTTACGAAAATATTTTAAATCATTTTTGTAAGATGCTGGTAAGTGGAAGTATATTTGAATTTGCTACTTGCTTTGTATATAAGTTGTGTTTTATTCTCTATTTTCTTGAATTTCTATTTCCTATTTTTTGCTTGATTTGTTTTATTTTGTATTCTTTGCTCAATGTGCTCTACTTTTGTTTTTAAAAAAAATTGTTATTTATTTGTTTATTATTGATCATATGTTGTTTTCTGGTTTTTTATTTAATATTTTTTTTTATTATTTTCTGTAAATATTTTTATTCAAATTTTTTATTTTCTTTAAAAAATTTATATATTTTTTCCATGTTTTCTTTGTATTTTTAACTTATTTTATGAGTTCTATGTACTTGCAGCTTATGCACAGTAAATAAAACTTTTTATTAGTTTTCTTAATTTTCTTTGTTAATCTCTCTTTTTTTTATTCTTGTTTGTTTCTTTATTGTGTTATATATGTATGTGTGTGTAAATATATATCTATATGTATGTAGTAATTTTAATTCGGGAATAATCCGAATATTAAATGAACTTTATTCTTTTCCTTAAACTATCTAATTATAGCAGTCAGTCTTTGTTCTGTAATGCTTCATATAGGGAGTTCTGCACTATCAATGTTGCTGTTATAATTATTTTCCTTCCTTATTAAATTTGTTAAGTTAATTATTGTCTTTTTTCCTCCTTTGCTCCCCAAATTACTGCACATATATATTTAGTTTGTCAAATTTCATTTTATTATAGGAAGTAGGAGATGAAGAGGCTAAAGAAGTTCAATTATGTGCTCATCAATTTATGCTTTCTTTGTGCTCTTCAGTTAAATACGGAATAATATTTCGAGATCCTTCATTAGGATCATCTGGAAGGTAATGGAATAAATCTCAGCTGTTGAAATCTTATTGAAATATCTTATTTTTTTAGTTTTGGAATTTATGGAAGTTCATATGTTTTTGAAGTTTTGGATGTTTAATTGTTTTGAAAGCATTAGATTGTTCTGGTTGCATGTATTTATTGAGTCTTTTATAGAAGTCCTTTTATATTTTGAATGCTTTTGTTTACAAAAACAGACCATATAGAAAGTAATTAACTAACTATATCACATAAAACATCGTTTTAGAGTTCAATTAGTTTTATGCGATATAGGTAGCTAATTACTTTCTTAACATCATTTTAGAATTCAATTTGTTTTACGTGAAATACATAGTTAATTACTTTCTGCATATTTTATTTATTTTTTAATTTGAGTTTTTTAATTTAATATATGTATATGTTTTCAAGAGAAATATGATTAAATTTTAAAAGTTTTATATCTAATTGTTTTAACAGCATTAGTAAGTTTTTTTTTATCAATTCAATAAACTTTCATGGAAATTTATTTTTCTTTTTTACCACTTGTCTTACAAAAATGTGCAGCGCTTGTCAAGATGCTTTTGTCAAAAAATCACCAACTGCAAGTGTCAGCCTATTCCAATTTCTATAAAGCATTGAACATTATAAGTTCTTCAGTGATAAAATATTTTCGATTTAGAGTAAATCTGAAATCAATAAAAAAGAAAAATTTTAAAATTATTTTTTGATTTTGGCTTGTGTTAAAAGTTTTATTAACTATGTTTATAATATAATATTTGGATCAATTAATCTGTTGATTTTTCATGAGAGTGGAAATCATCATTGCATACTTAATCCAAAATTCTCTGTAGCTTCTCTTTCTCATTTTTGCATTAGTCCACTTATTTACTTTTATTGAATTGTTTGACGTGTAAATAAGAAAAGTAAAATTATTCGGTGTCAAGATATTCAACTTCCTTATTTATTTATAAAATTTTCATTTAAATAAAATAAATAAATAGTAGGAATTGAATTAAATTGATGCAAAAGTAAGAATTAACAACTATATTGATAAAATATGTGAACCTTAGATTAATATAAGATGTATAAATCAGAATAATAGGACTATTTCATAGATAAACTCTCATAGAGCTGACTGTGTATTGATAGAAACTAAATATTTGATGCATCCTTAATTGCTGATAATGGAGTTAAAAAAAACTAACTTAAACAGGGTTCCCACGGTCCTTGAGAGTCCTTGAAAGTCCTTGAATTTTTTTTGCTAAATTTAGGTCCTTGAAAGTGCTTGAAAAACATCTTAGGTCCTTGAAAAACTTGATAGGTCCTTGAATTTGTCCAATACTGCCGACGGCCCTTTTTATAAAACACCCACGGATCTTTCTGTTTTGTTCCCGAGCTCTCTCACGTGGTTTTTAACGCCACCGTTTCCATACTTGCCAACTTTTACGGATTATCCGTAAAATGTACGGATTTACGTCTAATTTTGCAGGCCTACGGATTAACCTGAAATTTATACGGATCCCCCGTTTTTAGCGTTGCACGATTAGCGCATCGGCAAAATTCCGCGATTATCAGCTGCTACGGAGCTAGAGTAAAACCATTTGTAAAGTGCTGAGTTATTGTTTACCTCTTTTTTAGTTGAGCATAATGTTCCGCTAAATGCCGACAGTCATGTGGGTCCGCTTTTTCGAAAGATGTTTCCGAAAAGTGAAATTGCGAAACGTTACGGATGTGCTAAAACCAAAACTGCATCCCTTGTCCATGAAATGGCTATAGATCGAACTTCAGAAATTATTAAATATTTGCAAGAACAAGCATTTACTGCAGCATGTGATGGTAGTCACGAAGCTGATTATAAGTTGAACCCAGTTGTGGTGAGTTATTTTAACGTGGATCTTAAACGCATTGAAAGTACTTTATTGGCAATCCCAAATTTGTAAGGAAACTCCGCAGGTGAAAATATAAGCTCCCTTCTTTTAAATGTGTTTGCTAAATATAACATTCCTTTTAGAAATTGTATAGCATTCAGTGCAGATAATGCTTCTGTTATGCAGGGAAAGAAAAATGGTGTGATTTCATTTTTAGAGAAGGAAAATGAGCACATAATATCAATTTGATGCTGCTGCCATTTAATACACCTTGCCTCTGGAAAAGCTGCTGCAACTTTTCCCGTTAGGATAGATGAAGTTTTGGTAGATATTTCTTACCACTTAAAAAGGAGCGTTAATTGTAAGGACTCTCTTAAGAAATTTCAGGAAAAGTATGGTAAAGAAGCACAAAAAGTGCTTAAACATGTGTCAACTCGCTGGTTATCGTTAGGGAGAAGTCTTACACGCTTGGTTAATCAGTGGGATCCACTTATGAGCTATTTTAGAGCTGAAGTTTCTACTTCCAGTGTGTCTGTATCATCTACTTTGTCATTTTTCAAAATACCAAAAGTAGTTGATACGGAAAGCAACACAGTAGATAAATTGAAGGATAAGCCTAAAGTGGAAACTAAGACTTGTGCTATAATAAAACAGCCTATGACACATAAACAGGACCCAACTAATGATAAAAAAAAAAAGGAAAAGTTCACAACAAGAAAGTGTGAATATGGTTAAAAGACATAAAGCTAAAAAAGATTATTCAACTTTATCCAAAGAAGAGAAAATTTTTATGTATTTGTCTTCAGATTTAAATAAGTGCTTTAGTTTATTTCTTTTAAATGTTATCCCTACATTTGAAAAGGTAAATGTGATTTTGCAGTCATCTTCCCCAAAAATTCATCGATTAGGAGCTCTTCTTTTGGATCTGTTAAAAGAACTTTTTTCCAAGTTTATTAAACCTTCTGAGGTTAAAGGAAAAGAGTTAACATGCGTCAATTTTCATTCTTCTTTCAACCATAAAGATTAGCAAGATTTAGTTATAGGCAACGCAGCAATGGACTTAATTTCAAATTCTTCGGAAGAAAGAAAACATTGTTTTATTCAGCTGTTATCAAATATTTCATAACTGCCTGTGAATATATTATTAAGAAATTCCCTTTAAATGATCAAGTACTCAAACATGCTGAAGTTGCTGACTTAAATAAAATTGAAAACTCCAGTTTTGAAAGCGTGAGATATTTTGTAAATTTGTTTCCCTTCCTTTTAAAAACAAAAAGTAATGAAACCAAGCTTACAGCAATGGATGAACTGCAGAAACAGTTTTGCCAACTTCAGTTGGAAGATTTGAGTGAAATAACTGTTTCAGATAGATCAATTGATGTGCAGTGGTTAATGATAAGTCAAATGAAAGGTGCGGATGACATTTTTTAGTATGAAAAATTTGGAAACATTGTATTGTCAATTCTTCTCATACCACATTCAAATTCAGAAAGTGAGAGAATTTTTAGTTTGGTTAGAAAGAACCGTACTGAATCGCGAACAATTATGTCTAATAAAACTTTAGAAAGCCTGCTTATATTAAAAACCAAATTTTCTAAAATCTGTCACGAACAAGTGTTTGAAAAAGATTTTTTAATTAAAGCAAAGAAGGCTACTTCAGCTTCTTTAAATTCAGCATCCTCTTTTGCTGTTGATTTATTAAGAAACTATTTAACTTATTAACTATTTAACTTTAGAAACTTAAAGAACTATTTTATTTTGCATATAACATTTTTTAAAAAAGTAGCATCATTGTAATAGAATTTGAAATAATTGTAATAGAATTTGAGATGATAAATGATTGGTTGATTAGATATTTCGGTACATTTTCTAACAAGTGCAATTAAAAAATTTACTGAAAATTTGGTTCTCACTTCATCAACATTCAATCATGTGATAGATTCTATAATTAATATATTTATTATTCATTTGTGGTGTATTGTTACTTATTAAATAATTCGAATGGTCTTAAATTTTTCGTAAAAAAAGTTTTACTGATGGCAGTTTTTTTAAGTTGGCAAGTATGCGTTTCTAACCGGGCCTAGCGTCTTGGCGTCTGCCAAGCGCGCGGAGCACAGCAGACAATTAATGCATTCGGGGCGAGACTCCACTTCATCTTCTGTCGCATATGCTTAGATCTTTTTTCTTATCGAAACTGGAATACTCTCAAATTTTGTAACAATATGTACCTTGTAGTTTTCAATAAATTTGCCGTTTTACCATCCGCACTTGTCCTTACGTTTGCGTCATTTCAAAACTTTATTGTAAAGCGTATTCGCAAAGGCACGGCTTCGTATTTGTGTTATGTAGTTTAGACTAGTTATGCCTGGGAAGTGCTATTTTAATCCCCAATGGATGGATAATCAAGCTTATAAAGAATGGATTTTATCGATGCCCGAAAAGAAGTTCAGAGCCAAGTGCCGATTATGCATGAAGGAGATCGATATCGCGAAAATGGAAGAATCTGCTCTGAAATCACACATCAAAGAAAGGTAAAACAAAAAAGCAGTCTCATGCCCTGAGTTCTCTTTTTCCAAAGACATGAACATCTAATTCATCTGGTGTAAATACTCCTTCAACATTGTGTGCCCCATGTGAAACAGAAACTTTAGTGGCCGAGGTAACATTGTCTTCTTATCTGGTCAAAAGGAATGTGCTTGATGCTGAAATTCTCTGGAGTCTGAAGTGCATCACTAGTAATTATTCATGTAACTCCTGTGAGGGGATTAGTAAATTGTTCTCCAAAATGTTTGCTGATAGCTGTATAGCGAGACAATTTTTTTGTAGTGCCACAAAGTGAGCGTATTTGAGCTCCTTTGGATTGGCACTATACTTCAAAGGGATTCTTATAAATGAGCTGAAGAATGTTGATTGCTACACTGTATTCTTTGATCAGACGTTAAATCAGTCTCTACAATCTAAGCAGATGGACATTATGGTAAGGAATTGATAATAAAGTTTGCACTAAGTATCTTACCTCCCAATTTATGGGTCATGGAACTGCAGAAAATATTTTGTCCTCTTTTTACAAATGCATGGATGATGGTTAAAAGCTCTCTAAAATACTTCAATTATCCATGGATAGACCCTATGTCAATTGAAAATTCTATTAGAAGCTTCAGTGTGAATTAAAAGAGAAATATTCCCACCAGGTCATATTCATTGGCAGTTGTGGATTACACATAACTAAGGCCCGGATTTTGATGACATTTGCATTTTTGGACATTTTTTGTCCTTTAGAGCATTTTTTTGAGATTTATAGGGCATTTTCTTTAAATTTTGGGGCGTATTTTGCATTTTAAAGCATTTTTTAAATTTTTTGTTAATTTTTTCTAATTTTTGCTATTTTTTATAATTTTTTATTATTACACTGGCTTCCAAGCAATGAAGAAAATCTCTAGGATATTAAAAGGTGAAACAACATCTTTTCAAATTGAAGAAGAATTGTCAGTAAGTGTGACTGTCCTTTTCAAGTACGCACCAATAACATCAGTAGACGTTGAAAGAAGTTTCTCCTGGTATAAAAATTTGCTTTCGGACAAGAGACGCTCGTTTACGTTTCAAAATATTAAAGAAAATTTAATAATCCATTGTAATTCTGATATTTAGTAATATTATGAGATGGAAGTTGTTATATTCATTTAAGTTTCTATACAAAATGAAAATGTTTTGGACTCAACATATTTTCCTTTTTTTTGTTATTTTTGGATATAAAACATATTTTTCAAACTTTAATGAACGTAGAACAAGTATTGCATTGCTTTATATTTTTTGAAACGACTCATAATAATTTTAAAGAGTAAAGCATTGTTTTAGTTCAATATTTAAGTCATGTCATAAGGCATTTTTAGCGCAATTTTCGCATTTTAAGGGCATTTTTTGCAGTTTGTAAGGGCATTTTTTGCAGTTTGTAAGGGCATTTTTTGCACTTTTTAAGGGCATTAATTGAGATTTTTTAGGTCATCAAAATCCGGGCTCTACACATAACGAATAATGCTTTTAAACAAGGTGAAAATGGGATATGTTCCTTCTAATTTTTATTTTCAGAAAGAATTGTTGCTGCATCACATTTAGAGAAGGTTGTGTATATTATGGATGAATAATTTCAGAAACGATGTTTAATAGAGGAGAGGAGGAGGCTTATGGTATAGTCATGGAATATGGAATACCTAAGATTTAGCTCTGTCTTTCATGCAGCCTTCACATGGAAATACACAGGATTAAAGGATTTCACCATTAACACCTCATTACCATTAGTTATAGATTGTGCTGAAAATGATTTTGTGAATTAATATGTAAAACCAGTAGGGTTGTTTTTAAAAAAATATAAATTTTAGTACATAATACATATACTCTCTTCTCTCTATATAGGCAAAGCATTTAGGTATTATATTTGAAATTAATTATTGCCACAACAAGCATTGTTGCTTCTAGTAAAATAGAAGAGAATAATTTTTAAAATTGGTCTTAGATTAAGGTCCTTGAAAATTTTGTTGAGGTCCTTGAAAAGTCCTGGAAAGTCCTTGAATTTCAATCTCATCATAGAATGGGAACCCTGTTAAATTTATTTTTTTACTCTTACATTATTTAGTGTTATGGATTATAAGTTAATTTAAAAGTAATAGTTGCTCGATTTAGTAATACTGAATCATCAAAAAAAAATTGGATTAAGTTACAACAAGTGAATTTTTAATAGTTTAGGCTCTGCTACTTGTGTGTATAAAATGTTATAAGTGTATTTATAATTAGTATTGCTTTTTAAATATTTCATTGTTTTTCTGTATGAATTTCAGAAATTTTAATTCTGTCATTACAAACATTTTAAAATGTTTTACCAAACCTTTTGCTGATGAGTTATCTTCAGAGTTTGTGATATCTGTTCTTAAAGCTTGTCCTGATCAAGTCAAGTTTTTTCTCCCACTTCTAAAAGATAGTTTTGCACCAAGAATCTCTGTTTTGTGGGTGAAAGCAATTGAGTTTTTTGAGAAAGTATGTATATCATTTTTCTTGAAAAGATAAATATTTTCTGTTTTAGGCATTTTTTTACTGTTTACATTTTAATAGCAATATTCATATTACAGTATCATTTGTCATTTTGGATCAGAATCAGTCTAATTCAGTATTATTATTTTGCAAACTAACTTTTTCTTGGAAGAGTTAATTTTTGAACTTCAATAAGATTCAAAAATATTGATTATCTTATGAGTGTCTTTATTTGTTAGAAACAGCACTGAACATGGAATCAGCCATAAGTACTTCCAATGTGTGTTATAATTATTACTACAAAATGATTGTTAGTTGAATATATCGTAAATTTCATCAACACTATGCTGGTAAGGATAAAGCATTAAAATTAAATTTACTGTATTTAATTTAGTTTTTCAGTTCTAAATTTAGAGTGGAATTAAATTCTTATTTTTTTTAAAAAAAATCAGCTAAGATAATTATTATACTCCATTTTTTTTTGTGCAAAGTATTACTATACACATTTAATATAATAGAGAGTCTTTGTTTAGTTTTTTTTCTTCCTGAATTTAATATTTGATAAACATTTTCTATTCAAAAACTATACTTTTATAATAGAAAGTTGTGTATTAAAAATGTGGTTTAAATTTGTTTTTCAATTTCAAAAATGGTGAAAGTCAGTGAATTTTATTTTCTGATTTTTTCAGTTTTATATTTATTATTACAATGTTTCAGATTCCTTATAATAAATTTAAAAATTCTAAATTGTAATGTTTATTTTTAATATAATAAGGTAAAACTAAAAACGATAAGTTTTTATTTTGTGTTGAACATGTAATTATTTCATGGTTACCTAAAATCTTGGTAAAAAATTTATATATAACTGAGACAAGAAATATTTTAATTTATTTTATGTTATAAATAATATTTTAATCACTATGTCCGTTACTCTAGGCAATCAGGTCCCTTGATGTAACTTCATATTTATTTAAATCAGGAACTAAATTTCCTATGCCCACATTGACTTCAATCTCCAAAACATTTTGTTTACCTGGTCTTCTAAGTATTTCAACTATAGAAGAGACATTCATAGTAAGTTTTTGTTTATGTATAATAATTCTTTTATTTCTTTATTGAATTTCTAATTTTATTTATTTTTTGCTTGCTCTCAATATATGTTCACTAGGTAGGCAAAATAAAACTGTTCAAAAAATAATTGTTACTTTGAATGTAAAAGCTACAAAGAACATTAAAAACATTGTTGCTACTCTCCCTTCAGCGCAATGTTACAATAACCCTTTGCTTGCTGTGTACCATGTTGTGTCATCACATGTGCCAGCCATAAGCAAATGGTTAATGTTAATAGTGACTATTTTTAGTATTTTCTGTGTTTGATTGTTTTCTTGTTAATGAATACAGGTACATTTTCTGTCCAGTCTTGCAATTTTTTTCTGGGACATTTTTTGCATTGAAATAAGCTTTGTTAATTACTCTCATTATTCAAATTTATTGCTACATACAATGGAGTAAAGATGACAAATACAAAGGAATTAAAAAAGGTTTTCAATGTTTAAATTAATAGAAAGTTTTAATAAAGGTGTAAATTTTGCAAAAGTTGCTCTTTAATAAATGATTATTATTATTTTTTTTAATAATTCAGAAATCCCTTTAGAAATCTTTACTACAGTACAGAACCCGTTATCCGGAAATCGGAAAACCAAAAAACCGGAACAAAATTCGATAAATTTTCCCGCCATTTAAAAAAAAAAATTTTTTTTTTCCTCATAAGATTTTAAGATTTTTCTTTCTTTTTTGAAAGATGTTTACCTTACCATCATTTTGGAAATAATCATTAGTGTATTACTTCATCGTTTTTCTTCTTTTTAAGATTATTTCCAAATATTTTTTTTTTTAGTTGGGTTTAACAGTAAAAAAAAACGGCATTTTGTAGCGATTCAGAAAACCGGAAAAATCAGTTATCCGGAATAGCGACGGTCCCAATCGATCCGGATAATCGGTTCCCTACTGTATTCCCTACTGAAATTTTGTTCTTCATCTCTACGTATATGCAAGCAACTCAATTTTTACACATTATTCGTGTTTAAAGTGTTAAAAAGTTTTACTTTGTCATTGCATCAGATGTTACTTTCAAAGTTAAGAAATTAACAAAATAGTTGAAAAAAATATTGCTCTTGAAAAGAACCTTATTTAACTTTACCTAACCCTAATCTAAACCTTATTTAGCTTAACCTTATCAAAAAAGGAAGTGAATAGTTCAAGAGTTGTTCATTCTTTTTCAGCTTGGTCATCCAGTATTAGGGTACTATGTTAGTAATTACTTATCAAGCCTTTTGGAGCAAATAAAATCTGTGCTAGATTTCTGTGAGCATCCAACTTCAGACTTATATGATCCATCTGAATTAGCTGCATTTCGAAAAGCATTTTTACCATTAGCATTGCGAGTAAGATATTTTTCATTACTTAAGAATTCAATTTTTGGTCTTACTTTCCTACTTAATTAATTTCATGTTTGAAATCATCAAATTCTAGAACTTACCTATAACAAGAGGACTAGAAAGTTTTTGGAATAAAATCGTATCTGGAGAAAATATTTGGTTGAAAGATGAAGCTTTAAGTGGTAAGATTTCTCTTTTGTTTTTAAAAGTTTCTTCAGAAGCTACCAACTATTTTAAAATTGTATTAATTTTGTAAAATAATTTTATGTGTTTTACTAACTAATAATTAAATCACTTAGACAATGCATTTTATTATAGGCTTTCCTTCGCCAAGTTGCTTCGAACAGTTATTTGCTGTACTAAAAGTAATGAAAGTTTTTCAAGAAATATACCAAAATTCACAAAATAATCACAGTTTTAATTTTCTTCAAATGCTACACTCTTTGCAAAAGTTTGAGTCTTTGACAAAAAAGGAACTTTTGCTTGTTCGCATAGAACTTGTAGATCTTATAGCTACTCAACAGCAAGGAACTATTCTCTTAGCAAAAGAGGTAATATTTTTCTGCATTTATGTTGTACAAAATTAAGGTCTATTAAATTGTATATTTTATAACATTGCTTTTAATTTCAAATATGAAAAATGAACAATTATTTTAAATTGTTAATGAAATATACAAATCTGTATTTTTATTAAGCATTTAAATTAAAATTAGTATACAAACATGATTGCTTGAAATGTACTTCCTTTCGAAGTTGAGAAAAATTCTGTTCTTTTATGAGGGAATAAATTTAAAGTACATTTAAAATGTATCCTTATTTTTTGAAGTGTGTTTATTATGTCCTGTAATTTGACCTTTGTTGTGTAATATTCTTTTTATTTTCTTTGGGTTGTTTGAGAAATAATCCCCGTTTGAGAAATAATTTCCCGCAGAGGACATTTAATTTTTTCTTATCCAACTTCACACTTAAGCTGCATAATCATTCTAAATTTTGACTGCTGATATCAGCTTACTTGTTAAAAAGATAAATTGGTTCTATTCAGTAGTTTTTGGTTGGAAGAAAAAAAATTATCTGGTGTGTATGGAAACAATGTATTAAACAGTAAACCATTGCCCAAACTGGTTTTTCCAAAATTTTGATCCAGCAACTTTGATGTAGAAGATTCACCACATTCTGGAAGTGCAATTAAAGACATGATTAAGGCCTTAGTTGATGCAAATCAATGAAGATTAAATTCCAATAGCTGAAAGATTAAATTTATTAAATTCAACCATTCATTATGATTTAAAACATCTTGGTTCATTCTCAAAGATTGACATACAGATTCCTCATGTTCTTTCTAAAAGATGTCGGTGATTTGCTTCTCAAATGTCAAGAAAATGGTCCATTTTTGAAGATCTATTGATCTATTTAGATCCCTAATCACTGGGGACGAGAAATGGCTTATTTATAATATTAGTTCGGGTCTCCACAAAAATTTTGAAATGATAAAACAATTACTTTCAATAAGGATGTCAAAAATCACCTGTGATAATTTTTTTCTAGCAAAAATTTTGTGAATCATGCTACTTCCAGAAAGATAGCAAAATGTATCGAACCAGAATGGACAATGTGTACTTCAATAAAATATTTATTCACTATAAGAAAATAATCTTTTATTTTCATAAGATTAGAACAAAATTACTTTCTGAACAACTCAATATTTATGCTGTTAAGTCTGCCTTTAGACTGCACATCACATAACCATAGCTAAGCTCCATAGCCCCATTTGTATGGCTCTCTCTTGTATTAGTCATGGTGGGAATGCGAGGCAATTTAGGCCCCAATCAGACGACACAGGAAGCACCTGAGTTAGTACCTTTCTTTCCAAACTTCCATATCAATAGAGAACTTTCAGCTGCAACAGATTTAATGTGCACCTTACTGCATATACGTGCCAATTGTTTTGTCAGCTTCTCATATCAAGCTTAATTCCCCCAGCTCTTGAGCCAGCAGTGTTGAACTTAGACTGGGCTTGTGCCAGACTTGAAGAATTTTTACAAATACAAAAAAAAAAAAAAAAAAAAAAAATCGTTTTGTTTCTGTTTTGCAGCTCACTGTGCCTGAAGTTACCTAAGACAAAGCTGCATAACAATGTGCAGTCTGTTTAAGATAACTGATATCTAATAGTACCTATAAAAATCAACAATTGTTTGACAACTTTTAATATTTTTTTTTTAAACAGTTGGTCTATAGATTTGTATGAGTTAAAGCTATTTCCTTTTTCTCTAAATATAGAAAAAAATTACTTCAATGCTATATCTTTGCATCATTATTGGATTCTATCCACATCATTTATAAAACTACTTTTAATCTCTAAGTTTAAAGTTTTTAAAATTTGATGAGACTGCTTTAGTGTTGGATACTACTTACCATTAAAACTTTTAACAAAAAAGAAAAAGCACAAGGCTCATCCAAAGTTTGGTGGGTTAGAAATGTATGAGATAAATTAAATGCCTTCATCAGCATTGAACACTGTGCAATACTGATTACAATGTAGACAAAAGAAAATAAGTCATTTTACCCACATGTATTATCATGCTCTAATATATCAATAATGACATAGTTGACAAAAGAAAATAAGTCATTTTACTCATATCATTTTATCATTTTCTTGCACACTGAGCCAACTTATTCTGATTGGTTATGTCTATTGTGCCAGAAACTGTTATCTCCTAGAAATGGCTGTACAATGTTCTAACAAAAACTGGGCCATGCTCATAATTGTTTGGGGGCCCTTATTCAAACTCTTAGTCAATGCAAATAAATGTTTAGCTTTTTTATGTCTATTTTATATAAGGCTTAATTTTATTTTTCTTTTGCTTTGTTTTCTAACATAAATTTAATTTGATAAACATATGCTGATAAACTAATAGTGAAAAGGGCGAAAAGAATTGTGAGCAAATAAGCTGCAACAGACAAGAATAGAGAAATAAAAAAATAAAAATTAAAAAAAATCTAAAAATGAAGAATAATTATCATAAAGTTTTAAAAAATTAAAAGGTCTAAACTGAATCATTACCATATCAAAACATGCTAATGCATTCCTTTTATAAAATCATGATCATGGTTTTGTAAAACAAAAGAAAGGAAAAAAACATAGTTGCAGATGTGGATGACATTTCTTAGGGAAATTGAAGGGTGAGAGTTATAAAATAATAAGTGTTAAGGAATCTAAATGAAAGCAATTCATGAATTAGGAAAAATTATGGAATGCCTGTTATCATTCAATGGCGATGATCTTCACAAATTCAATAAGGTAAATCTACCTTCAATAGATGTCAATAAAGCACTCAATATTTTAAAATGAACTTTACAGTTAAGAAAAGGAAATATTGAAAGCTCTAAAACTTTTATAAATTTTCAAACCATGTTGACTTTTTGATTTAAATTTAGCTAATCAAACAATTCTGCTAATATTTTAAGATCTTTCTGCAAATTTAAAAAATATAGCTAATGTTTAATCAAAATGTCAAATGTAGGTTCAGTAAAAATAAAATATAAATTTAGTAATCAATTTGGGTTTAAGTGCTTTTGTAAAATGTGGTGCTCCGGTTTATAAAATCAGCTGTTTTATAAAATCAAATGTTCCTCATAACAGGCAGGATTTTAAAAGGCAGCGAATACTCTATTGAAGTTTTTGTAATATAACATTTCTGGGTCTGTCTAGATATGCTCAATAAATCTTTTAATAAATTTCTACATCAATAAAATCTTTATAAATAATCATTATTGTCAATGACTTTGTATAATGTCATTGACTATGAAAATGGCTTTGTATTTGTTTCTACAGCATTTGGCTTTTATTAAATGATAATTTAATTTTCAGGATTCAAAAAGTATTCCTTTTCCGCCTGTGTTGGATGTTTATTTAACAGCTGAAGAACCGGAAGAAATCCTTATGGCTACACACTTAATACACAAAGTAAGATGTTATAACAAACAAATTACATCACAAACGTGATATATAACTTCTTGTTCTAATTGTAAGATTTTTGCAGGTTCTCTGGCATACAAAATTGTTTGATAATTGCAAATGGGAAATTGAAGTGTGGTTAGATGCAATCAAAAGTACCAAATCTCAAGATTTATCTGCAGTATTTGAACTTTTAAGTGATTCACTTAAAGTATCTCTTGCTCAACCAAACCTTGTTTCATTTGAATCATTTGATGTTCAGGGTCCTGTAAATAGCATCAATGAAATAACTGATCCTTTAGAAATGTTAAAAGGTTTGTATGGAAAAATTAGTTTAATATTTCCGTGTTTTCATTGAAAATTCACTTTATGTAACATTTTCCAATAGGAGTTATGCTTACTTATCATGTTTGTATAGCAATGTTTATTATGCCATGAATATTTTATCACATACTTTTGTAAGTGGCAACATCAATTTGGGAAAACATACTTAGCATTACAATAAATTCTTTATTTCATTTGAAATTAATGTTGTGTTGAAATAATTAAACAAAATATTCAGAAATGCAAATTTAGCAATATAAACATTTATAAAATCTTTAATGTTATTAAGATAATTTAAATGATTTACAATATTGAATAGTAACTTAGCACAACAATAAAATTACATTGTATTGGAAAATTATATATTTTGAACCAGTGTAAAGATATTTTTATTGATCTCCATTTCTGTGATCTTGGCGAAAATTGTAAGAAATGTTGTTTGCAAATGTTAAGACTTTACATATCCCATAGGCCACCTTTGAAAAGACGCTTAAGGAGACCACTGATTTCATAAAAATAAGTAATAATATCTAGCTAAGACAATTTTGTTTCTTTTTATGGTTATAAAAATTTGGATTAGTTTATCAAATTTATTATGTAAACCTTAAATAGTAGTTCTCAGATATTTTAAATATAAGTTGGGTATCTTAACTTATGTAACTTTTAAGATTTTAATCTAACTAAAGATACCTTCAAGTTATGTCCTCTTACAACTTAAGCAGGATTTATTTAACATTATACAAGGATACAAAATCTATATAAGATTAGATATTAGTATCTAACTTATAATGCCTTCAAGATATATACAGAGCACGCTATATATGTTTTATATAAACTTTTAAATTGAATTAATTTTGTATTTAGGTTACAGTTTTTTGTTATGTTGGGTAATCTTGGGATTCATCAGTCTTTTTGATAGACTTGATGCTCTGCAGCAAGTCTATCAAAGCTGCTTGCTAAAGGCAGTTAGTATGAAATGTCTTTGATTTCTTTCTAACATGCGAACATAACAAATACAAACCTGATTAAATTTTGCCTCAAAATTAAATGTATGTAAAATACTATTAACAAAATTATTGTGCTTAATTTTTTTATGTACATAGATTTGTTAATTGTGCATTAACTTATCTTGTCATTTTATAGGCATTATAGATGAGGATAATGATGATCATAGTGGTGCTTTAGAAGTTGAGCCAATCGAATATTCATCAGAAAGGTAAGCTTAAATTTGTTACTATTTAGAGGAAAATTTTTTGTCTTATTTTATTCTATTTTGCAGCTTTTGCTACCATTGTGTAATAAAATTGCTTACAATTTTTGTCTCTTATGATTTGTAAATGGTGAATTAACTTTGGTTATGTATGCAACTTTAGTATTTTGTTTAATACTTTGTTATTCAATTGGTATAAAAGTAATTTCATGGTACTAGACCAACTAACTACTGTTAGTTCATCATATATTTTTAATACTGAAATGGCTGTAGTCATATTTCATGTATTTTAAAAAAATTAATGTATATAAATTAAATAAACACAGATTCTTATAGTTCAAAAAAAATTTGCTTTATTTAATTTTATTGGCATTCTAAATTTTTGATAGAAGCTGTGTGATTTTTTTCAAAATTTGAAAATTGGATAACAATCGAACATATGGCAATGCTGTTTCAACCAATCTTTATTGTTAAAAGCTAATTATCTTTCCAAACTGTTTTTTTTTTCTTTCTAGGTTTTGTTTCAGTAATTTGGTTCCTGCTATTCTCCAACAATTTGCATCTCTGAATAAGAAAGATAAAAAAGGTATGTTTAATAGCATATAAGATTGTGGAATTTTTGTCAGAATTTTTTTTTTTTTTTTTTTTTTTTTTTTTTTTATCTATTTTATTTCTTGCATTTTCAGTGAATTTTTAAAAATTTGAAAAAATCATTGCATAATTGCCAAATCTCTTCATTCCAATTAATTCATTATTATACATTATTTTAAATGGTGTTGATAATTTTCTACAGTGTAGTAAAATCCCATTAATTCAAGGTTTGTTTAGTTTTCTCAAAAGAATCCGAATTATTTTATATTTTTTTGTTGTTGCAAATAATGCTATAGTTATATAGATGGAGAAGTAATGCTTGCCATTGAAAATATGATCCCTATAAATAATTTGTATATAACTCTTTTACAATGCATTTTTGTAAACTAAAATTGTTTTTTATGTATATATATATATATTTATTTAAGTTTATTATCTTCTCGAATAATAGTAACTCTTAAGTGTATGATTAATATTATGATAGATAGTTTTATTTGTTTTGAGGTTTTAGTGCTCTAAAATGCTGTTTGTCTTAATTAACTAATATTATTGTCATAGCAATATATTTATCGTTAAAATGCTGATTAAATAAATTGATTAAAATAACTTGATTTATTTTATTCCAAGTAATATAATTAATTTTAAGAAAAAAGGTATATTTTAAGAAAAAAGGTATAATAAATATTTTTTAAATTGGAAATAAGATAAATAATATATAATCTTAAGAAAAAAGCATATAAAATAAGCACAGGATGAAGAACATGTATATAAATTGTAAAAATTAGTTTGTTTTCTTTACTAACGTTTGAGCATTTGCTCTGATTTTAATTGTATTCTAATGATATTATATTACAAACCAGAAAAATCCATTAGTTTTCACGTAAATTGTTATGAATAGATAATTTCAATCAATCTTGCTAAAGTCGCATTCTTCATTCACTTTTAGCCTATTAAAAATGATTTTCAAGTTTAATGATATTATATCTATTTTAAACGATAAATTTAGTCGTGAAAAACTTAAATTATTTTCTAAAATGTTTAAGAAAACGAATTGCATATGATTGTATTGATTAATATCAAGTTCTTTTTTTATAGTTTGCAGACCTTTTGTAGAAAATGCTCTACTTCTGGTACTTCATCGTCAATTTTCAACCGAAACTCTATTTGAATTAGTTAAGAAATATGAAGATTCTCTTGATTCAACAACATTTGCATATTTCGACTTGCTCCATTCATTAAAAAGAGATATTCAAGTAATTTTCACTAGTTAATAATACTTTTAGATACTTTTCCATCTCGTGGGACCCTAAAAACTTTCCGTACTATATTCTAGATCAGTGTTTCTCAACGGGGGCGTTGGGAGTATGCTGAGGGGCGGTGGACTTGTTTTGGGCGGCAGGGGGGCATTAGGTATGTTTTGGGCGGTAGGAGGCGATGAGCTTGTTATGTTATTCAAATTTAATTTTAATACTCCCAAATAAAATTATTAAATTAAGAATCATTTAGTAAATAAAATTAATCTAAAATTAATAATAAAGAAAACAAAGATTAAATTAATATAATAAATTTAGATTATCTGATACAACATTAGTACCAGCAGTAAAACGAACTTATGCAATACATATTCTCCTATCCGAATCAGCACAGCGCATAGGCAATTACTGTAAATATCTCTGTTCAAGTTTGTATTTTCTCTAATCATGGAAATATTATTGTGAAGCTACCACAACGACTGCTTATATTCAAAATGTTTTTAACTCATTGTTGTAATTTCATGATGAATGGGATAGAGGCCGCTGCGCGGCCCAGGTGCCCAGTTGTCTTTAAATAAAGTAAGTAAGTAAGCGCAGCGCATGAGTCAGTAGTTTTTGCCTCTGACTCATTTCAGCCATTTGGTGAGAATTAAAGTGCATGCGCTTTTTGTAAAAAGTTCGATTTGACCCGTGTTTCTTATGATGGTTTAGTTTGCTTCCTAGCAGTTTTTTACCCAGTTTCGATTCGATTCCATTGTTTATTTGGTCAGGTGCGTTTGTGAATTAGTTCTTAATCGTAAATTATTTATTAATTTGAAAAAACAGTTGATTTTCTTTCATTCGTATTTTGCTGCCACCAACAATGTCGGTTAACATAAACAAGTGTATTCAATACAGTGTCACGTACTTGAAGTTTAGATTTGTTCAATTGCCCTCGAACTCTCAACTACCCATAAATTTATTTTATAACAAAGTTTAATATAATGAGATAATGGAGCCTTCTCGTTAGCAGAAGCATTTGCAAAATATTCATCCTCACAAACAAAATAAAGATTTGTCATTTTTCTTGAATATCAAAGACAAGTTTCTGAAGGCACCTTTGGCCTCAGGCTTACTGACAACCTAATCACAAAAATGCGATGATGGTTTGATAAGTTCTTATAATATATCAAAATTAATTGCTAAATCTGGGAAATGTCATGCCGTCGGCAAATAATTGATACTGCCGGCTGTTAAGCAAGTTTTAGGAACAGTTTTACACTATCAAGCCTCATCCGATTTAATCAAAAATATCCCTTGCAATAGTGGGTCGACATGGTGGGTTTTTCGCCGTTTTGAAGAGGGTGGTACCAGATATTTTAGCAGTTCATTGCGTGATTCACAGGCAGTATTTAATAAGAAAAAACCTCAGCTACCGTTTGCATCAGTCATTGCAATATGTTATATCTGCTGCAAACAAAATTCTCAGTAATGTTCTCAATGATTGATTACTCAGACAGCTGTTTAAGAAAAACTATGAAGAATATCGCTTGCTACTACACCGTGATTCGCTGGCTTTCCAAAGGAGCCTTGTCTCAATAGGTTCTTGAATATTTTCGACTCTGTGCTTGAGTTCCTCGGAGACATAATGTAGCTCTGAGAGACAGATTGCTAGAATTTAAGATAAACGTTGGTGGATTTACTTGCAAAATTAAATGGTGTTAATTTGCAACTTCAAGGTGACAAACTCAATTTGATCCCTACGAAATCAGTTATTTCTACATTTCTAAAAAAACTTATTTTTTGGTAGCAGAAATTTGGTTGGAATGAGTTCAACCAATTTAAAATCTTATCGTATCTTGAAAAGAATGGCGAAATTTCCTCTGATGATACACAAGAATATAGTTAATATCTTGACTCTTTGCACATGTACTTTTCTGACCGTTATAAATATGTTTTGTTCTGCTTCCTTCAATGGGTTATTAACCCTTTTTTGAATATTGAAATAGAAGAGGTTCAGATACAGGAGGAATCGGTCAAACTTTCAACTAATGAAGCTTTGAAATGGTGATAACTCACAGAATTTTGGCTTCAAGGTAACATCAGCTGCTAACTCTGGACTGTCAAAATTCATTCTTATTTTCAATTTCCTTCACTTTCTCCTACTTCGTCGAACGTGGATTCAGTTCTGTTATGGATCAAGTCACAAAAAAGAGAAATAGACACGAAATCATGCAACGAGGGGACTTGCGTCTTCACCTCAGCAAAAATATTGAGCCGAACGTTTAGAAATTGGCTATGAACCATCAAGTACAATCATTCCACTGACATAGTAACTTGATTGTTTCGTTGATACTACTTTTATTTTTGGGTGTTTTTTTAATTATCTAATTAAGAACAGGTGGCTCTTTTTAAGTATAGTTTTCTTTGTTGTACTATTTTTTTTCATTACCGTATTTATTTTTATTATGACAAATAGACTGTGGTTACCTGCCTGGAGAAAATTATTGAGTTAACGTACACATTATATTTTTTAAAAAAAAAACAAGCAAATTTAACGTTTAAAAAATTGCCTAAAAATGCATCTTATAATTCAGCACACCCCCTCCGTCCTCATGCTCTAAATAACTGAATTATCACAAAGAGGGGCGTTGATATGTGTTTTGCTTATTAAGGGGGCGGCAACGTTAAAAAGGTTGAGAATCTATGTTCTAGATGCTTAATTGATTTTGGTAATAATTATTGCTTGCAATGTGGTATTAGGTGGTACTAATGATAATATTCCTGACAATGATAATATAATGATAATTCCTTGATGATAATTTTTTCTGCCCCCTCTGAAACGAGATACCTAATTTTATAAACTGTTTATATTTTAAACTGTTAAACTCCATTTCATTTGTTATGTTCAATTTAGCACAACATCGCTATATATGGTATTTGTGCTATTAAGCTCTACATTTAATCCTATGCAAAGAAATATTTTGTCTTGGCGAAACAAACTTTCCTTTTTCTATTTAAAACATAAGGAAAAATATTATATGACTAAAAATTATAGCTTATCACTTACAAATAATTACATCAATTTATTTCTCTTCATTTTGAAATATTTTTTTCCTGAAACAAATTACAAATTTATTAAAATAAATTAGCACCTGTTAATAAATATTAAAGAATGAGTGCAGCTAGAGTGAGTGAATCATTAAGCTATAAGTAGAAAATGTATTCGCTGATTTGGAAACATCATACTTATTTTTTTATATTTTTTATTATCGAAGTTTTATTTATTGGTAACCTTTTATCTGGATATTATTTTACTATTATTTGATTAGCAATTAATGCTATATAATATAATACATTGCATTAAAATATCAGTTTCAATTGTGGATGCAATGTGTATGTAGGGCAAAGACCTGTTAATAGTGTAATTTGAAACAATTTTTTTTTTTAATATTTATTTTTTAATATTTTCCAGATAAACTCAAATTTCTAATTATAGAAGAGTAATACATCTTTAGATCTTCATTTACCAGTGTTTATATGATTTAATATTACGATTACATATCTAAACAATACTTAATTATTTTGTTTTGTTTCTTTATAAAATTGTTATTTTTAAGAGTTAAAAAATGAGAAATTTGAGAAAATAATAACTCAAAATAATAACTCAAAAAATAAACAAAATCTTATCTACTTCAATTAAATAAGGGATGAACATTTTGATTTTGACTGATAAGATCAGCCATTTAAAAAATAATGGAGTGTAGGATAAGATCTTACTAAATACAATTCTTTTACTATCTTAAACTTTTGTGTAAGATAGTGCAAAAATTGTTTTGAATTACATAGTACTATATGTGTGTGCTATTAGCATAATTCAATTTCTATGTTGATGTATTCCTTCAACGTCTATATATGGGCATTTGATTTCCTTGATTTTTTTTTATTAGTTAAGAAATACCATTTTGTTAACATAAAGAATTAGTAAAGAATGCAAAACATGTGTTGAGAGCATAGATATTTATTAAAACTTCTTAGAGCACTTACTATTTTTAACTCAATAAATATAGCTTTCCAGCCATGAAATCTCATATGTTAGACTTTTGGAAATATGGCATATATTGCATTTCTTATAATGGATGTGAAATGTATATTCAGCAAACCAAGAGAACCCAAGGAAACATAGATATAGAAAACTATAATTGAGTATCTAATTTAGAAGTGTTAAAATCTTCTGTTGCCAAATATACTTGGTACTTTTTCCACATTTTTAAGTTTCAAATCGCAAAATTTTTTTATAATGTTAATTATAAATTTGAACTTGTGACCATTTTTATAAACAGGAATAAGATTGTAAATCAAAATAATTATTGTAAATTTTTATCTACTGTTTGGAAAAATATGTGTTTTTCGGCTTGTAATTTTATTATTTATTAGTTTTATTTGTAGTATTTTTTGTATTATATATTATTAAACTAGAACAATTAACAAAGAATAATTAAATAAAGAATATTTACTAGTATTCTTTATTTTATTAGTATTATTTATAACTTTCAGTTGATTTTATTTCTTACTTGTACTTTTTTTCTTTTCATTTTCTTATTTCTGCTTTTTTTTTATAGCTTTATTGCCTCAACAACATTTATCAACAAATCATGCTATAATTTATAAATTTCTTAATTATTTTTCATATTGCAAACTATAATTAAATTAATTTAATACTGTTTCTTTTAGGTTGATTCATTGATATCAAAGACACAAAGTGATGCATGTGAAAAGAATCTAAGTGAACACCTGCAACAAATATTTGTTATTTTGCTTAAATCTGACAAAGGAAATGCTTGTTCTTGTACAGTAGATATGACATCCTTCAATCCAAATCAGGACTCTGCACGAAATATTCTTTGGCAATTGTTATCATACATCAATTTTGAATTGAAACATTTACTTGTAAGTTGAACTTTTTTTCTGTAGGTGTACTTAGAAATCTAATTAAAATGAGTGTAGCAGAGAAAGATAATTATTACTTGCCGTACTATATGTTATTCAAAATCCTATAAATCTTTCATAGAATTTTTTTCCCATTGGAAAATTACAAGAATTTAATAATGTTATTAACATCTCTAAATTCTTGTAAATATTGATCAACATTACATAAATACAATACTTGGAGGAACACTGGTCTTAAATTGATTGCAGGCTTTCAAATTAAACAGACAATCAAAACAGTCCAGTGCCTATGTTAGTGTACTCTTAACGTTTAACCCTTTGTTAGTGTGTATTTTGTATGAATGAATGATTTGTAATAATCTCATTTTTATATTTGTGTTACCATGAAAGTTCAAAATCTAGCAAATGTTAACATTTGGAGTTACTTTGGTGGTGGTCCTAAATATTTTTCATATTCATCATTATTTCACTCTTAACCAGCAACTAGTGCTTTGATGACGAATCTTGAATTAAGAAAAATGTTTTACAGACTGAAAACAGACATCTGCAGATTATAACTTTCTGTGGATCGACATCAAATATGTTGGTCTATTGACATTACTAGTCAATTTACATTTGTTTATATTTGGTACTTATGTTTATACCCTTTTTGGTAGCCACATGTTAGTTTCTCATTGGCAGAGCTATTGCATACCAGCCATCTATTAATCCTTTCGAGGATGATTTTCCCCAGTGGTAGTAAAATGGAATTTAAATTGCAATTTTAGGCAGAAACATACACTGTATTTTTAAAAGAGCTTATTTGGACTACCACAACAGTAATATGTATGCTTAATTTTTTTTAAGAATAGTGGTGGCCGAAAAGATTATAAATTTAGTTTATAAATACAGGGAATATATAGAAAGCATACATTTTACTACCACTTTAAATATAGAAATAAAATTTTACACCAAATACATAAAAGTTGGCAGTTATGCTATCGTCATAAGTAAGAATTCACTTTTATTTTCATGTAAGTTCTAATAATTTTCAGGCATCAGTTGTTGACATTGACTTCATATCAGGGTTGGCAGGTTTTTGACATGTGACAGTTTTTGACAGTTTAAACCATGGTTTAAACCGTCACGTCAAAAACCTCACTGTCAAAAATGTCGAAAATGTCAAAAACCTATATTCATATGTGAAATTTAATTAATACATAAAATTTATATATTTTTTATAAAGGATAGTGTTTCTAAATATGCTCTAGAAAAAATAAATTTAAAATTTTGAAGAAACACTTATATTTTGAATAGTAACCAAAATCTTGTACTTTTGAAAGCTCACATCTTTTGTAATATTATGTATTCATTTTCATGTGTTATTGAAAATCTGCAGTGATATTATTAAGAAATTTATTTATAACCAAATTTAGTGTATAGTATAGATTATACTAAAAATTAGACACTTTTAAAGATAAACATTAGCAGTTTTGTACATTAGACATCTTTTAAAGAAAAATCTTTTTAATATTCTTTTAAATCTTCTTAATAATCTTTTTAACATAAGACAATACAAATTTAAGTGCTTTCTGTTAAATACACAGAGTAGTTAGTGTCGATTTACAGTATATTCAGCCTATTCATTTACTATGCTGAAAATTTAGTTTATCCAAATACTTGTGAATTTCATTTTGCTGAATACGATATAGTTTTGTTGAATATCTAAATATTCAGCTGCTGAATAATTACTTCTTGCTTTCAAGATATGCATTATTTGTATTCTTAATACAAGTGGCGAAAAAAAAATTAAGAGATAAAAATTGTTTTAAAAGGATAAGTGTAATAATTATAAATAAATATAACTACTTTTAAATTCAAATTAACATACTGGATAATAAAGATATTCGGTATAACATTAAAATTTTTTTTCATACACTTGTATCAAGTTTGTATTTATACAACATAACTTGTAAGTTCCTTATAAATATTAGTTATATGTTCCTTATATGTCAAAAATGCATAGTAATAAACTTTTAATTTTCTTAAGTATCAAAAAAAAAACTTTTTTTTTTCAAAATATAAATATTTAAAAACATTTTGGGCAAAATTTTTCTGCACATGCATTTGAATATAAATTTCTGAGATTTTAAATCTGTTATTTTACCTTAATTTTAATTAAAAAATATTTTAAAACCTGCTGATTACCTATAGTATAATTAAATTTCAATATAATGCATGGCAACTGTTGGTAGTTTTGAAGTTTATAAATTTTCTTGGCAAACTTTAGTTTTTGACATTTTTGACGGGTTTTTGACGGTTTAAACCAGTATTATACCCTTGTCATGTCAAAAACCACTTTTTGACGTCAAAAACCCAACCCTGCTTCATATAAATTAGGTATAGGATAAATACCAACTATTAGGTGTTTTCTTTCACACTTTTATCCAGATAGTAGATTAGAATGTGTCATATTATCTTTAGACTAGTGACTAGAACCTGTATAATTGCCTTGTTGATGTCCACTTGAAGTTGCAGAGTAATTTAATGATAGATGGAATTAATTGAGGTATGTTATGTTACTGTTCTCAATCCAAGGGAAACTTCCCGCATACTCTGAATCATGAGGAATGAACATTTAAACTTATGTTTGAAATGTCAAACTACATTAGTTAGAATGCTTGGGTGTTAGCTCATGTTGTTGGGCATGTTACAAACATTACCTTTCCTAGTTGAATCGTTTTGTGTTCAAACTGTTACTGGTTCCTGTATAATGACCAATAGTGTGTTACTAAGTATGTGTTACTTTGGCTGTCACTCACAGATTTTGTTTTGATAAAGATGACCTTATGTTTACAACTTGTGTGCTGCTGTACATTTCCTATGTTACAAGAAACACTGTTTTATTCTTCTCCTTATACTAAATGCTCATTTGGTGTAAAACATCACAATGTGCAATTGAGAAATAATATTTTAACTGTATTTTATTCAACATTCATTATTAATGCACGCTGAGTATCAATGTTGTGAACCTTCGCCTTAGTTAATAAAAAATAATGATAATTAACAACTGTTTTGCTTACCCCCCAAAGCATTTATAAATGTTGACATTAATTTATTTTTGACTTTTTTAGAAACATCTATTCAGAGAAAAAAAAAATTTGTCTACATAATTCAAATATGATATTTTTCTAAAGGTTTAGCTCATATATGTTTTTTATACAGAAAAAATTACTTACTACTTTATGATTCTGTTTCTAACTTCTTTTCTAATTATACTAGATTGCCTTTTTTGATCTAAGAACAATAAATTGGTCCTAAAATAATTTAGAGATTGGCAATATTTTTAAAGATTAGAATGCTTGCATAGGGTTTTTCTTAGCTGAACAGAATTTTGTTGACTATTAATAGATAACCAATTTTTCAGGAATAAACATTATTGAATTAACTGTAGAAAAAAAAATCATAATGAATCAATATTTACGAAACTGTGTTTTTATTATTTTTTATTTATTTAAGTTCTAATAATTTCATATACTTTTTTATTTTAGGAATTTCAAGATAAGGAGTCTTCTTTGTTGATATTTATAGATTTCCTTCAAAAATTATATGGTTCTTTGAAACCATACTTTCAAAAGGAAGAGCACAAAAATTTTGATATGGAGAAATCAAGTGATATCTCATCTAAAAATGCAGAAATAAACCTAGAAGGAGAGATACTCTCTCACCCTGCTATTCTGAAGTTATTTTTACAAACTGAAAATACCCCTAAGTGTATTTCTAAATTATTGAAAAAAGCTTCTAGGACTATTACAAAACTTGTGCTAGATATTACTCAAGATATGATGAGTTTTAATAAAGAAGAGCACCATTTGTATATCAGAAAATACAAGCAAAAAGTTTTAAATTACATCCATGAAAGTTCTAGTAATTTAAAATGTGATGAGTTAGATCTACTTTCTATAATAGGAGCTTTCTCATCATTCTATTCAAGCCGGGAAATTGTACTTTTACTTGAAAATTTGCCAAATGTCCAGCAATCTGAATCATCATTCTCATTGTTAGTGTTGCTTGTGAAGCAATATCTTGAGACAAAGAATTTCATTACTTTATCTCCATCTTGTGTTGATTCATTAGTTTTGAAGTATTCTGCTATGTCCAAAAAGCAGAAGAAGATTTTTATTGATATATTTCTTGAAGTCTTCCACAAACATCCAGCTTACGGTTTACATGTTAATAAAGGTGAGTTCTTGATTTAATTTTATAACAACTCTTAAAAATATAAAAAAAGACTTGTTGCAAGAATTTTTTTGCACACAGAAAACACATGCTTTTTTTTATCCCTAAAAGAGCATATGTATTTGTTTATTTCATTGTTTATTATTTTTTCAAAGGCATTCAGTAAATATATTGTTAAAAATTGTGTGTGTTGCATTGTTTGTGTGTGCTCGTATGTGCATAATGGGTTATTAGTACAACAAGTTTAAATGGGAGAGATTGCATTTCATTGACTTTAAACTAGATTACAAACTCAATAAAAAATTTTTATAAATTTATGCATCATAATTAAAGAATTCTAATTTCATAAGCTTTTAGAAGTAGACAAAACTAGATCATAAATACATTACATTTGCTGGATAATTTCTGAAACTTGGAGGTGGTGGAGCATTTTCTCTAACATTAAAATTTGTTGTCAAATGTAAAAAAAAAATAGAAAAGGTTCAATCGGTTGTAAATCCAAAAACTGGAGTTATTCAAACTTTCTCTTTTTGTAAGGAAAAGATGTAGTGTTTAATAAGTTGTTTTGATGAAGTTTAATTTCTAAGAAAAATATTTTATAACACTATGGGGGGGAGCTGTCTATGTTTTTTGGTTGTGACTTTTTCGCTGAAATGAAAATTCATCTGAAAGATGCATTTTTTTCCCTCCTCAAAATTGCAGCAATTTGACTGGGATAGTTTCGACAGAATGGTCAGATTTGGTTTTGACAAAATTGTTATGACAATCTTTGATTTGTGAAAGAAAAATAAGAAAGGTCAATTTAAAATGAAACATCTTGATATTAGGAAAATATTTTATTCATTCATTTTTATTATATTATTATTATTTATTTATTATTTATTTTTATTTTTTTCAGATTCATTCTGGCTTCTATTAGAACACAGGTCAGATAAAGACCTAAATGTGCTAGGTGCTTTAATTGAGCTCAATAAAGAACTTCGCCAACTCACTCAAGTACATCTTGGAGAAATTACTGAAGATTTTAACAACTTCAGTTTCATGTTCCTCACCAGTAGATGTCTGAGTATGTGTGATAGTGAAGATGAGCAAGATCAGAAATTTAAAACTACCATCTCAGATGTATTCTGGAATAGTATTACTCAGTTTCTTAATGAAGAATTAGAGAGGGAAGTAGAAAATTTTAAATTCTGCAAAGCAGATAAAGCTGTTCAAAATCTGCTGCAAGAAAATTTTATTTGTAAGCTTTTTATAATTCGTTTTTTTTTTATTTTAATATTTTGATAAGAATGATACCTATGACTTGCCATGCCCATAATGTATTTTGACATGCCCTCTGAACTGTTTGAAATAATTAAAAAAATTATAAAAGAAACATGAAAGTAGTTTTTCCATATGTGCTATGCAAAAGTAAATTATGGAACTAGCTCAACCTTTTTTAGGAGTCCCAGATTCTAACTAATTCCAAATACATTATAATTATCTTGAATATTGTATTGCTAAGAAAGTCTATTTTCTAAATATTAGTCAACTTTATTTAAAAATTTTCTGGGGTAAAGGAAAATGTTTTAATTTTCTATTCTTCTTTTTTCTGTATACCTATTCTTTTGTTATAATTTTTTTTTTGTAACAACATCTAGCAGCCATGTAATTACATACAAATAAATAAATACAGATCTATTTGCATTAAATATAATATTTATTTTATGTTCTAAATGCAAGTAATGAAAATTAGACATTTGTAAGTTAACCATTTTATTTTCTAACAGAGACTAATATTCTCACTTCAGTTATGATCATAGCTTCCTGTTAATGTTGCTCCACACCATGTTAATTTGGTTTTTATGGTTCGCTCCCTGTAAATGATTGAGCATCTTCCCTTCTAGATTGATTTTAAAAAAATTTCATATCTCTTTAGAAACATTCATTAATGTATGTTTAATGTTGTTCAATTATTTTTAGCTTCTAAGAAGTTGAGTAAGTTTTGGAAATCCCTTCTTGGAGATTCAAAAAGTTTAGAATCAGCTCCTGCTCCATCTAAAATGTCTGTGTTGCTTCAACTTCTTAAAATATGGAAAACTCAAAGATGTGAAAAGGGCAAAAGCTTAATTCCTGTCTTGCAGATTATTTTTTCATGGATGACAATCTGTTTACCTAAATTTCAAGAATATATTGATTTGATTGCTGCTATAAAGAATATACTCCAGGTAGTAACAAAATTTCCTTTTTTAGTGCTTATTATAACCTTTATGTGTATTGTTTGTAATGAGCAGTGTGTTTATATTTATTTTTAATAAATTATTATAGTGTTTGGATTTAAAATTTGAATTTATATTTATTATTTACTTTGCATTGTGTGTTGAGTGGCTTTCTATATTTTATGTTAGTCTCTTATACAGCTAATATTTTATATTTTCTCAAGATACTAAATCAGTTTTAAAAATCTTTTTTTTTTATTTGTTTATATTTGTTTGTTTATTTGTTTATATTTATTTTTAATAAATTATTATAGTGTTTGGATTTAAAATTTAAATTTATATTTATTATTTACTTTGCATTGTGTGTTGAGTGGCTTTCTATATTTTATGTTAGCCTTTTATACAGCTAATATTTTATATTTCCTCAAGATACTAAATCAGTTTTAAAAATCTTTTTTTTTTATTTGTTAGATGAAAAGTTTAAAATAGTATGTGGTGACAAGTTGTTTGTTAAAATATATGGTGACAAGTTATTAGAAAAATGGAATTTAATTTTTTAAATTTGAATCTGAAAAATGTGAATTTTATTGTCAATCAACTGAATTAAAAATTTACAATCTAATCAACAACCGAAAAGTTTTGTTAGCTAGCTATTTTTAGTTGAGCAAAACAAAATGTTCACTATTAAAAGAAGAACAAAGCTAAGTTTACAAGGAGAACTAAATTTTTAAAAATCAATTGTTTTTCCGAGAAATGTTTTTAACCTAGGGTTAGATGGCACATCTGATTCCACTTATTTTAATGCTTCAGTAGTTTTTTTAGTATCAAGAGTATGAAATGTTTATTTCATATTCGATTGAAATTGTTCTTGTAATTTGATTAGTCATTTTGTTCATAAAGTTGTAACGCTTTCCTCATATCAATATTTAATTTTAAAAAAAGTCATTAATATTATAATAAAATCATTATTCATGTATTAGGTTTTTTTTCAGTATTAAACTAAAGAATATTTTTTAGAAAGGAAAGAATTTGTTTTTTTTTTCTTGCAATGTTTGAAGATGGGGAAAACTATTCATTTTTTAAAGATTTTCCAAAATAGCGAATTTTCATAGCCTCTAAGAGATAAAAAATTATAAAGATTTCAATAATTTTACTACTATTTAGATATTTTAAGTATGTTTTTATTATTTTCTTCCAGGACCTAGATGAAATAACTTTATCTGACTTTCTTGATGTTATTCCTTTTTTCCAAAAAGCGTTAAAAGTATCAATGAAGTAAGTAAAATTTGGTGCATATAAAATTGTCTAATATCCAGTGCTAGGTTTTTCTAGCTATTTCACTTATTACTTTATTTTACTTTTCCCCCAAACATTTAACAAATAATTTAGTAGAAATGTAAGAAACAATATTTTAAATAATCATAAATAATTTTTAAAAAAAGATCTTTGTTTACAAAACGAACAGAAAAAAGGACTGTATTTTGTTTACCAAGTGGTAAAATAATAAATTAGTTAAATATTCATGATCAGATTCTTATCTTTTAAAAAATTGCAAAACATGATAGGAAATTGCTTTTTTGCATTATTATTAAATGTGTTTACTAAATTAAATTTTTATTGTCGAAAAAAGCTTTTAATTAGTTGTTATAACTACCAAAAATTAAATCAAAATTTTTAAAAGAGTCTAAGTTTGAGGCAGATAATGGATTTTTTTCAGAATTTTTGACATATATATGTATTTATTGTAGTTATCTTTAATTTCATAGATACCATCCAAATAGGAACTATTTTAACTAACTGCAATTTTGAGACAAAATACAATCTTCTTTTGCCTGTAAAGATGACCCTCTGTAAAAACTTGTGTTTTTAAAATTAGTTTTAACATTGTTTTATTTATATGTTATAATGATTTGTATTAAAGTAATAAAAAATAAACAATCAACAAACAACAACAAAAATAAACAATCAACAAAATAAACAAACAACTTGTTTTTAAATTTTTTATGAAATGATGCCATTATAAATTGTGACATAGAATGGATATCATTGTTCATGGCATATAAAATGAAATATGAAGCTGCAGTGATAACTGAGGAAATTTGTTATGAAAATAAAGCTTACATTTTAATAATATTTTAATTAAATGATTGCTAAGAAAAAGGAATATATTCAGAAATAGATTTTAATGCAAAAAAATCAACTTAATTTTTATTTAGTTAATAAATACAAGGCACTGAAACAAAACATAATACACAAGTTTTAAGTTGAGATTTTAATTTTTTATGCGTAAAAAACATTTTATTTACCATCAGTTTACTATCCTGAATTATCTCGGGCAAATGAAAAAAGTTAAATATTTGTCTTTGTATGATAGTTTTTAAAACAAGGGACAAAGTGATACTTACCAAATGCCAGTGAAATGATATGCTATTTTTATACTCTTTTCTTTCTATGTAAATTTAGCAATTATCACATATGCAATCACATAAAACACATGTGTAGTCCCACAATCTAACAGTAAATGTAAAACTCCCAAACAAAACTTGGCAAACTTCCAATCACTGCAGATTTTTATTTATTTATTTTTGTTGTTTTGTTTCTGGCCTATTAAACACGTCATAAAACAAAACGTTCTGACAAATTCTGCTACGCCCAAGTTTTCTTATGATAGTAAATATTTACAATATGTACATACCCGAGTTATCTCGAAATAATCAGGGAAGGGATTAGCAGAATTATAAACGATTTGTATGGACATGGAAAACATGAGTAGAATTCCTTTAGCATATACAGTTAAAATGAATTATTTCAATTTTTGAAAACTTCTATGTCAAAAAACGAAAATTATTGCAAAGCATTCATGATGGCTGTTAAGCATCAATGAACAGAGGCTCTGCCTACTAGTATATCATAAAACGTCAGTGCAATACAAAGCTTAGTACAAATATAATTAATGCTAATTCTTTTTTTTGCATATTCATAATAGTGATAACACTAATTAAGAAATATGTTTCTGATGTCTGAATTCCATTTCAATGTTTTTAAAGCTTTTAGAAAAATTGTTCATGTCTTTATTTACTCAAAGTTTTCTACTTCTTTCAACTGGTAAAAATCTGAAGTTAATCAACGCCTATTGTACTTGAGATTTTGAATGCTTAGTTTTTATGTTTTGCTAATTCCAAATTAATTTTATAGATGTGATGGAGTTGGGGTAGAAATTTTGAAGATTTTGTCTGTTTTGTGTGCAAAATCAAGAAATGTTAATTTGCCAGTTCAAAATCTGCATGATTTAGTCATTGGACACTCAAATTTTTTCAATATAATTCTAACAGATGTGAAAAATGATGCAAGCTTAAAAGGTAATTTTTTAATAACATATTTATTTATAATTGTGTTCATAACTTTTGAGCATTACAATAACTTAAAAGTTTGAAGAGCTTAGAAGCTCTAAACTTTGAACTGCATTTAATTCCTTTTGATTCTTACTTAAGAAGTTTTAATGAATTTCAACCTACTGAACAATTTTTGTAGCAATTAGAAGAAAAATAAGCTGAATAAATATCAACTGGTTACAAAAAAAGTAATTTTGAGCTTTTGTTTATTTTAAATATACAGGTAATTTAAATAGGCTAGTTTATAATTTCAAGTTATAGCTGCATTCTTTTATGAAATTCATATTTCAATACCCATTTTCATAGATACCTTTGAGCTCCTGAGTTTTTTAAAAATAATTTTTTGGGGAGGGGATATTATTTCCCCCATTTTTCCTGATATATAATGTACAATATTTATCTCACAAGATTTTATCCTATTGCATACTTCACAAGTAGTTTTGGTTATATCCAATGTTGAATGTAGCATAAAAAGGTATAAAATGTATCAGAAAGTCTTTTCATCTTCTACTAATATCCAACTACCCAAAGAACAAACATATTTTAGTTGCATGTTTTTTTTTTTTTTGGTGCAATACTATAAAAAGAGTATAAGATGGTTCATTTTATGATTAATGATTGCACTTAGAAGACATTTGCATTTTTTAAAATTTTTATCTTTAATTTTTTTTTTTTTTTTTTTTAAATTTGGAGAATTTTTTTTTTAATGTTAAGAGTATTTTTTTTATGGGGTATTCTCTCTCTCTTTTTTTAAAGTTATTTCTTTAGCTTTGGGTCATTTTAATTGTATTGACTGCATTTTTTTTCCCTTATAATTTGACATTTTATTATGCAATTTACCATACCACCTTCAATCAGGTTTTCCCATTATGTTATTGATGCAAAATCTTTAGAAATAATTCTTTATTACAGTTTTCTAGGAAATAATTTAGTGTTGTCTACTATTGAAACAAACTTTGCAGTTTAATACTCCCATTTATGTTAATATAGTATTGGAAGTTTTTATGATCATCAAAAAGAAAATGTTCAGGAGTCAGTTTATTTTCTTTTTTTTTGCCATAACAACTCATAACATTTATTTTAAACTTTCATGAACATGGAACATGTATTGCACTTTTTTATATAATTATTTTCACATGATTGGGTATAATTTCAAGGAGGAAACATTGTTTTAGTTTAATAGTTTTACTTTAAAATGGCATTTTTTAATAGCATCTATGGGGATTTTTTAGGTCATCAAAATACTGGCTATAATCGTGATTATTAAATATTTATAGCCTAATCATTCTTGATAGTTATAAAACTGTTTTATGCACTGCTTATTCCTTGTCTTATGATCTTTTGGTTTATATTTCTTAATAGAGGGTGTTATTGAACTACTGACAGTTCTTGCAAAACTTGATGTTTCAGTCTGTAAAGAACAACATATAGGAATATTTCTCGGTGCATACCATGGCACCATGTCTAGGATAGGTGAGTAATTACCAACTGTTTCTTACATTTTGGGTTAGCAAAACTGTCAACTTTCAGGCTTTTTTCCTAATAAGTGTATTAATCGGAGGACCTGTGTGCAGTTTGCCCAGAAAGTAATATTTGGAAATTTTGACTAAATTTTTTTTTAAAAAAGTGTAACAATTTTTTAGCAAAGCATATACAAAGCACTGCGCTATCAAAGCTTATGATATCTTAAATTCACATTAAAATAGAAAATTTGAGTGATAATGCAACTAAGAACTAAAATTTTTCATTCTTTTGATGGGGTTGATACTTAATGGTATAAAGTCAGTCGCAAGAAAATTAATACCTTCAGTATATTGACCAAATTAAAGATAGCGGTATTAACCATTTCTCCCAGCGATTTGATTGTAAGAGACTTGTAAATTCTGTTTTTGCCAAAACAAACTGGAGAATTCCTAGACTGAGAAAGCTAATCAGAATTCAAATTTTTTTATATAACCTTTTTTAAAAATAGTCAAATCAGCTATTCATTCTGTTTAAAAAAGTAGATTAATTTATTTTTATTTTTTAAAAGGTAAAAAAGTTACTTATAGAAATTTAATGAACATGTAAATTTATTCAATTTTATTATTTTTTGTTTGGATGCTTATTATGCTATGTTTACAATAAGTTCAGGTCTGGGTTAATTTTATCTCTGTTTTATAACTATAGTATTTATTTTTTTACTTAAATATTTAATTTTTCATTTATTTTGTCTGGTCAATTATCTGTTTAAGTTTAGTCACTTGTTTATTTTTGAAATTTTTTAAGAGTAGATTCTTCTTTCAAGTCTAAGCATCAAAAATGATTTCCCATTTAAAAAAATTGGACATTTTGTCCTCCTATCTTTTAAAATGATTTTTCTTCTAACAGCTTTGAATTTAAATAAATGTTACATTTGACCTTTAAAGAAATTATTTAATTTCTAAGTTAAAATTTTGAAACTTAAATTCCAATGATTTATTATTTATATGGTTAATTGTAATTTCAGTATTAGTTATTGTATTATTTTTTTTCATTTCATATATTATATTAAATAGCACTGAAAAAATAGAATTCTTGTCCCTACTTAATTTTATTCTATTCAACCTCTTGTAATTCTCATACTTTTGTTTAATTTTTTTCTAATTTTTGAACCTTTACCACATATCCCTTTAAAATATGTTAAATATTTCATTTCTTTAGTTTCTTGTGGGAATGACAAAAATGTTCTATAAGTACGACACTATTTTATAAAAAGAATTCCTTTAATTTTTCTTGTCACATCTTGAAGGCAGCAAATATTGTAACTAAAAACATTTTATGATAACAACAAAGCATATACTAATGCTCGTTACAAACTTTTTTATTTTAGATCAAAAATTGCTATATTTGATCAAGATTTATTCAGACAATGGTGTCAATATGATAAAATATAGGTAATGTTCTTATTAGTTTTTATTTGTTTTATGTCACCTGACTTACTTCTGTAACAACATTTGTTTATTTACTAACACTTTGCTACTTATGACATATTAAAATGTGTATCAAAGAAAAATAAATTAAATATTGATTTATATTATAAAATACCAAATTTAAGCATAAAAACTTTCATTCTTTCATGTTATTAATTGTTAACATTTAATACTTTTTCTAATTTAAATGTCATTGATCAATGGTAAATATTTTCTAGAAAAGGGTGTCCTAAATTTTATGGTAGATTGAATTAAATAGAAAAGTGGTCTCCTAGATAATTTGATTTAACACCATTAGATTTCTTTTGACGAGGATAATTTGAAGTCAAAGATCTATATCAACAAGCCCACATTCCGCCGTGCATCAAAGAAGCATCGATGGAATTCTACAGCATTTATGCCAAATAGTAATGGAAAATTTTGATGAAAAAGTGTGCCAGCAAGATTGTGAAACTCATTTGCCCAATCTACTATTTCATATATAATCCTGTCCCATGTAGTTTATGTTTCAATAAAAATAATTAATAATTTGAAAATTTTTTTTTTATTTAAATAAAATCTTTCGTAAATTTTAGGACATCCTTTGTATGCTAAGTATTGCAGTGTAAAATTATTAATCTTTTGAACTTGTATGGATTTGACTTGTTAAAGATAAAAAGAAACTTTAATTAAAATATAAAAATTAAAGTGTACTAAAATATTCAAGTATTGTTTTTGTTAATATGATTTTTTTTGTTTGCTCATAGAAATTAAAAGAAAGTAAAATTGCTTGAATAATTAATTAAATCTTAAAGTTTAATGACTGAATTACTGTGAAACTCTTAAATATCACTGCTTTTTCAGCATTTACTTGTAAATTTAGTTTATGTACTAATTAGTCTAACTTTTTTTTAAAAGAAACAAAATAAGTTATTTTAAAATGTATCATTTTTATTTTCTATTATTCTAGCCCTTTCTTATGGGGTAAAGCTGCAATTGCACATTATTCAATTGTAAACAGTGGAGAACATCTTAATTTATCGAAGCAAGCTAAACTTAAAGATATTGCCAGTCTAATCTCGTCTGAAAAAATTGAAAAAACTATTCTTCATTATCCTCTAAAAATGGCTTTACAGGTAAATATATTTTTTCATATATTTTGTTCTTTGTTTCTATTATAATAATTGTTTTTAAGCTTTCAGTATCCACATCCAACTTATATAATAATAAATATGTTAATCCGATTATTAATGAGTTGCTTTATAAAATAATTTGCATTACAAGTTTAATATTTTAGTGTTCTTACTGGCTTTTGACAAACTTTAGAAAAACCTGCAAAAAAATAAATAAATGTATGTAAATAACGATGTTAGTAAATTAAATTCTCCGCTTTATTAATTACTGATCTCAATTTAAATATTTGTTATAGAATCCATCAAAGTAGTTATCCTTTAAAAATTTCAGAATCTCCCCTAAAATGTTCAAAATTTAGATTATAATCTCTTTTATTCAGAGGAGAAATTACCAAACCTTTTTTCATTATTATTTAAATTAATTATACTTTAAAGTTATAATTTAGTTTGTTAAGTTTCTAATGGTATAGAATTTCAAATAGTTTTTTGATATTTTGTGACTAAATTTTTCTTAATCATTTTAATCATTTTCTTAATCACATCAAAATTTGGTATTCCTTGTGTTATTTCCAAGAAAAGAAAAATAGAACAATAGCTATATAATTAACTAATGAAATTGAACTTTAGGTTTTAGTGAAATGTTGATTATATTTTTTTCCTTATCATATAAATTTCTATAGGCAGTTAATCTATTTGAAATCAAACTTGCACAAAAATAAACCAACTCATAAAAACTGAAAATAGTGATTAAATTTCTAATTTAGATTTTTTTTTTTTTAATTATTATTTATTTATATTTCTAATTTTCTTTCTAAAATTTTCAGAAAGTTTGCCTGATTTACATAAACCCTAATTAGGCAACCTTTACTTTAGTTGTAAAATTCATTCCATTCTTATTTTTTTTCTGAATCTTATTGTCTTTCTTAAGCATTATTTAAATTATTATTTTTTTAATCATTTTTGTTTTTAGCTTTCTCTGGAATTTGTAGAAGACATTGACAAGGAATTAGCTTGTAACATTTATGATTTACGTTTCTTTCTGCCTTTACTTGCAAATCTGCTGTCTCCTGGTAAGTACATTACTATTTTTATCTTTTGTGCATTGCTGCTACTTAGCATGTTTAACATTTTCTTCTATTACTTGTGTTTTAAATTTTATTTTTTTTAAATTTTATCTTAATTAAATTTTATCTTACTCTATTTTTTCTTGAATTTATTCCATTTTAGAAAAGCATTATTTTTATAGCTTATAGAATATTTTCTTGTCTTGGTCTTTTGCAACTGTGACCAAAATCTTGACTTAAAATATTTTATTCTTGCATTTATTGTGCTTTAGTAAAATTAATTTCCTTAAATAAAATTTATATAAATCTTAAAATTCAGATTTATAATTTGCAAACTGAGGTTATTATAAATCAAAAAATGCCTTATTAACCTTTAAGAGTGAACAAATAATAGTTATTAAACATTTACTTTCATTAAATATTTTACAACAATTTCTTGGAAATAGTTCACTTTAAGAAAAAGTGCAATCTAAGTTTATGGGTTTCCAATTAAAATTGCTTTAAAATATTCCAGACAGACAATTTAAGATTGTGCCTAAAGAATATAAAAATTTCTTTGTTTCTCTGAACCATAATTATTAATCATGTTTGAGAATAACGCTGAATACTTTGGAAGTATTTCTTAGACTTTTATATCTAACTCTTCATGTTTTAAAATTTTAATAAATTATTTTTTTAGGTTCCTATGTAAATATCCACTGTTTCCTTGAATCAAAACTTTTATTCCTGGTATTTATTTCATTGAGTAGTTATGATTCAGATCTCAGGGCTCTTGGATATTATTGTCTTTCTCAGTTTTATCACCATTTAGAAAGTTGGAGATCTCAAGAAAAAGAAGTTTGGATATCTCTTTTAGAGTGCCTGCGTAATGATATATCATCTTCCAATCCTAAACTTCCATGCATTATTACATTATTTCTTGTTAGAGTAACTGAAATATTCAACAAACCAAGTATGTTTTTTTTAATATTATATCATGAATCAGTGATTTCTTTTGTATTTATTATAAACCTTTAATTCCTCAATATTTGTGTAATATTAATTTTGACAAATGAATCAAAGTATTTGTTCAATCAAATATCTTTATTTCTTTTTTACTGATTTTTTTAAAAAAAAATCAAATTCAAATATATATTCAAATTTTTTCAAAATGTTATGATTATTTTTTAGTTCTAATTTAACAAAATAAAGTAAAATTTAATTTATTATGATTTATTTTTATTTTAAATATGCTTTCTTAAATGAAAAGATATATAAATACTTTTATAATTGAATAAATTAAAAATATATGAGAAAAACAACTTAATCGAAGGGCCCCAAAAATTTTAATGGCCTAGAGCCCCATGTACGCTTAATCCGGCCCTGGTACAGTCAACTGCCTGTTTATGATAAACTGAAGTAGAATGAAAATTTTATTAATAGTATAATAATTTATCTATTTTTTACTGGGTGTAGTGTGACCTACAATAAACTACAAAGGATGGAAAAGTGTTTGCATTAAACGAAAATAGAGAATTGTCTAATTTCAGCTGAAGTTTTTCTCAGAGATTTCTTAACTCTAATATCTTGCACTATGGAAATTCTGGGCAATTTGAAAGCTAATCCTTGAATCCTTTTTTTTTTTTTTACTTATTATTTTTCTTATAAATATTTTTTACATAAAAGACCTAAAAACCACTAAGAATTGGATACAAAGTTCTGCTTGGTTTTTAAATACTAAATAAGTTTTCTTAATATTTTGTTTCTTTGTTCTCTTTCAATATCTTGTTTTTATTCTCTAAAACTGATGTGAATTGTACTGATAGCTGCTTTCCTTATTAAGTCAATCTCCAGAGATCTGTTACTTTTAAAAATGATTGAAATGATTGTTTGAGTTTGAAAAAACTTCGTTACTGACATGTATCTTTTATTTTATATTATAAATATTTTTATGTATTGAAATCTAAAAATTGAACTATCATAATGTTCTTATTATTTATTGAAAAGAAAAATATTTTAAAGTAAGTACATTTTTTTCAGGTAATTCTCTATATCCTATTCTGTACAAATTTATTATGACAAAACCAGCCTTAGATGTCACTCATGTTCCTGAATTTTACAAGTTATTTAACAGTGTAGAGTTAGAGGTAAATTTAATATTCATCTTTTAAGATTACATACTCACCATAATTTAGATAACTGACAAACCTTATAGTTTTATCACCATGTAATCTTTATAGATATTGCAGAAGTAGTATCAGCTTTTCTCCTTCTTATTGTTATATACAATTTTTTTCTATAAGCAATAAACTTTTACTACGTTATATACTATTATATTGTTTAAAAAATGTGCTTAGTACAAATTTGCTGTCTGATGATTTTTGGTACGATTAAGTAATAATCAATTAATCTGGTTTGATTTTATGAGTAAATATTAAAGGAATTGTTTTGATTTTTAGAAGCAACTCTTAATGCATGATTTAGTCTACTGTATTGACAAGGTTTTTCTTTCTTTGATTCAACTTAACAGTTCAGCTTATAAAAATCATTCAGCAATTATATGAACATTTTAAAAAATATTGAAGTTATTATCGTTTTGAGATTTAGAAAAATAAAAAAAAAGTCTCTTGATGCTAGTGCAATGAAGAAAGTTAGTATCTGTTGCAATATGATGGATATGCATCAATTGATGAAAATGTTAAAACTTGTGGTATTGTTAGTTAAAGAAATGTCACAGAAGCTAAGGAATGCAAACTGATACTGATGAAGACTGTAAAACCAAACAACAACCAATGTGTGGAACTGCAACCAAAATTCATTTGTGGAAGGCCTCAGAGCCTTTAAAAATAATGAGGAACTTTGGATTTTTACGTAAACTTACAGAAAATGAATGGCAATCTGTTACAAGTGCCGAAAATTTATTGTTTAATCTAAGAAGAAAAGAGTGTTCAAATCAAAATGTCCAAATATTTGAAGTAAATACATGTGTTTATTCATCTTTCTTTTGCGTCGGAAATATCTTTACATTAAGTACACACTCTTTTTAATTAAATTTTTTTACACATAACGTAAGTTTATAATTTTAAAATCCATTTTTTTTCATACATTTTCAAGTTATTTGATATTTAATGTTGTCTTGCATTCGTTTTTCCATCACATCGATGTTTTGCAATGAATGTCCCTAAAGAAACAATCAATCAAAGTTTTATTGTATAAATTTACAGATAATGAATGTATCCAAATATTTGATTGCGAAAATTTAGCTGTGGGGTCATGATAAAAAATTATGTATGTCACCAATATTTCTATGATAAGCAAGACAAGTTTGTTTCAGCATCTTGAAGTAGTTTCTTTTCATTTAGTATTGCTCGATAAGTATTGTACCATTTACTATTTCTTGTATAATTACTGAACTTAATTTAAAATTTTTTTGTCATATGTCTGTATCTTCAGGCATTAGTTTTTATTATTTTAAGAAAAGTTAGAATTCATTACCCACATTTAACATAAATTTAAACTCAGCTCTATTCTTATTACAAAAAAAAAAAAATAATAATAATTCTGCAACTGCCCGATTTGAGCTAAATTCACAATTTCTTGACCAGAAGCATATAGTGACAATGTGGTCAGCATTGGGCATGAACTGCCTTCTCTTCCTAGAAAATCTAGCACTTAGTGATTAGAAGCTGGGTAGGCTACAGGTCACTACAAGAAATATTTTTGTTATTTAAATTTTTTTATTATTCTCATTTTGTTTATTTTATTTTTGTAAATCTTTTAATGTCATGTTGTTTAACATTGCTTTTTCTTGCTCATAGCATAGAATACAAAGGTTATGGTTATTAAGCTTACTTGCTGATGGACTTCGTACAAGTGTAGATTTTCATATTTGTGAGAAGCGATATATTTTCAGTATAATGAAATCTCTTTGTTGGAGCACCTTATCATCGCAGCAGGAAAAAGTAACTTCTTTTAAATACTATGTATTTTTCATGTAAAACATTAAATACATATTTAAGTATGTACATTATTCCATATGCCATCTTCTCAAATTAGTAAAGTATTTGTTATAGTTAAGAAATTTATTTAAGCCAGATTATTTTTGATAGCCCACAATTTGCACCATAACACCTATATCTACCTACAACATTGAAATTTTAAACTGTACTTCGTAATAAAAGTACTTTTTAAGATTTTTAAAAAATAAAAAAAAACGACTTAGCACCTTGAAAAAAAAAGGGGGGGGGGTATATAATTTTTTTCAAAAAAAAAAGAATTTTACTGTTTTTTGTAAAATCACTCAATTAGTTATGAAATATTTATTATGTATATTTATTATATGTATATTTATTTGAAAAAAGTACGATATTGTGTTATGTAATCTGTCTAAGCAAATTGATTATTTATGTCATTACTGAAAGGAAAAAATATTTAAAAAAATACTTATTGGTATTATAACAATGAGACAAGAATAATAAATATTTTAGGTGCTTTCATTATAAAAAAATATATTTTAGCCATAGAAACTTATCTAAAGGTAATTGATTAAATGTAATTTTGAACTAATATCTAGAAGTTTATTAACTTAAGAGTTTTTTACCAGTGATATGCTAATTCATCTTTAAATAAGTTTTCTATTTGCCATAAATAACAGTTTTTAATTGTGTGATAATTTTTTATTCTAGTCAAAATCTAAAACTTATTTTGTTATTACAAAAATTATTTATTTTATCTGAGTAGAGTTTTAAGATTTTGTAGTTAGTTATTTTAACTCATTGACTACAGGTCTTTGAAATTTGGATCATTGCTTAAAGCTTGATTAGTCCATCAACCCTCTTGCTATTTGGATAAATTTGTTCAAAAACTTTGCTAACTATTTGAATACGATGTAAACCTTCAGTTATTATAACGGTTATTCAGTCATATATTCAGGGTTCCCGCGGCCTTGAAAAGTACTTGAATTTCATTTTGATTTTCAAGGGCCCCTAGGAGTACTTGAAAATGATATTACATCCTTGAAAATTTCGAAATGACCTTGAAAAGTATCGAAAACTCGGGAAAACAGCCCTATTTCCAGTATTTCTATGTTTAACTTTTTGACGTGCGTAAGTGTGAGAGAATGACTTCCCCGTCTTTCAGATGATGACTCGTACTGTTTGATTTAAGGATTTTATGTATGTTTGACTGATTTTAGGAATTTTAAATATTGGGAACTGCGCCAGATTCTGACAAAATCTCGATTCTTATTCAGGCGATTTTAATATCAATCATCGATCTTCGTATTAGACGTAGTTAAAAATTATGTGTTGCAGGGATGAAAGACTTCCACGAAAAAGCGGAAATCCGCTTTTTTCCCCCAATTTTGAAAATTTCCGACCATGTTCCAAAAACTAAAATTTTTGGCAAGTCCTAAACCCAAGCCGCCCGAACGATAGTCGGATTACCGCGACTTCTGCTATAGAGTGGACAGGAGTCTAAGCGTTTCGTTACGAGCGCCGATATTTGATTTTTTTTTTGTTTGGCTGATTTTTGGAATTTTAAATATTAGGAACTGCACCGGAATTTGCTAAAACCGCGATTTTTAATCAAACGATTTTAATATCAATCATCGATTTTTGTATTTAACTGATTTAAAACTTACGTGTTGCAATTTTTTTACGCGATTTAAAAAACGTACTAGCAATTCCTATTCACCCAATATCGCGATTTGTATTTAAGCGTTTTTAAAACCCAATATCGCGATTTGTATTCTCGTGAGTTTAAAATCCAACGTCTCGATTCGTATTCACGCATTTTTAAAACCAATTTTGCGATTCGTTATCACGCAGTTGTAATATCAGCTAACGTTTTTCGTATTTACTGCGATTCGTATTCACGTGGTCTAAAAATTATGCATCGTGATTCTTATTTACGCGATTTAAAAATTCAATATCGCAATTTGTATTTTCATGTCTTTAAAATCCAACAGCGTGATTCGTAATCACGGGATTTTATAAATCCAAAATCGCGATTCATATTCACGCTATTTTAAAATCTAAAAACGCGATTCATATTCACACGATTTTAAAATCCAATATCGTTATTTGTATTCACGCGATTTTAAAATCCAATATCGTGATTTGTATTTTCACGTTTTTAAAATCCAATGTCGTGATTCATATTCATGCAATTTTAAAATCCAAAATCGCGATTCATAGTCACGCGATTTTAAAATCTAATATCGTGATTCATATTCACGCGATTTTAAAATCCAATATCGTGATTCATATTCACGCGATTTTAAAATCCAATATCGCGATTCATTTTCACGCGGTTTTAAAATCCAACAGCATGATTCACATTCACGCAATTTTAAAATCCAAAATCGCGTTTCATATTCACGCGATTTTAAAATCCAACAGCACTATTCATATTCACGCGATTTTAAAATCCAAAATCGCGATTCATATTCACGCGATTTTAAAATCCAAAATCGCGATTCATATTCACGCGATTTTGAAATCCAAAATCGCGATTCATATTTATGCGATTTTATAATCCAATATCAAGATTCATATTCACACGATTTTAAAACCCAATATCGCGATTCTTGAAAGAAGTAGAAGTAAGCTTTCTCTTGAATTAGTTACTGTAAAGATGTGATATATTTTTCATTAGTAAGTAATTTAATAGTCGCGCCTTCCTATAATTGCTTAATTTTTTTTTTTAATATATTAGTGGTCAAAATTTTAAAATTATATTTAAGAAAAATTTAAAGTTAACTGTCTAAATGCTTCTGCCACTTTAAATATTGAATAAAAATCTCCCAGCATAGTTAAAAGTTGCTTTTATAAATCTCAGTATCATATAAAGCACTTCCCACCCCTCCTCCTAGTGACCTGCATTGTAAAAGTTCAGCTTTTTTTATTTTTGTCCACTTTAATGCCTGGTGTTGCAATTCGTTTTGGCGTGATTCAAAAATCGTACTCGCAATTGCCATTAAAGCAATTTAAAAATGTATTATCTCGATTTGTACTTAAGCGTTTTTTTAGCGCAATTAGTTTTTCCGCGAATTTAAAATTCAATGTCGCTATTCGTATTCACGCATTTTGCGATATCAAACATCGATTTTCATATTTATACTCTATTTGAAAACTACTTGTTGCAATTCATATTAACGTGACCATGTCAAGTGCGTATGATCGATGCTACTGAAAAAAAGTTAATTCAAGTATGAGTGGTTAATTAAAAAAGTCAGTGACCAAAATTGTTACTAAGAATCTATCAGAAGGTATTGAGGTGAAAGTTGGCAACTGTTTCAATTTAAAATGGTTGACTGGTAATAAATTTAAAATGATAATCAAGCCGCAACAACCAATAATTGATTAATTTTCTTAAATAGAAAAGTGGTTGAAATTTCAAAATTACATTTAAGAACAATTTAAATTTCACTGTCTAAATGCTTCTGCCACTTTAAATATTAAATAAAAGTCTCCCGGCAGAGTTGTTTTTAAATATCTAATTGATATCACAGTATTATATCGAACATTCCCCCCTACCCCGTCTTCTGCCCGAATCTTTGCTTATTCAGACTTTATATACCTAGCTTAAAATAAGCCTCAATGCAAAATTCAAACCTGACGTTTTTATGCATCATGAATTTTATTCTCGACTTGATGCCAATCACCCTTGTTTTTTTTGTTGTTTTTTTTATATATATACTTAGATCACTTTCCGAAATCAAGAGAGAGCAATGGAAGTCTTATTTTTCAGTACTGCTATTATCGACTAACATTTATCATCAAAACATTTTAGTTTAAAATGTTAAATTTTAATCTATATTTAACTAAAATTTAAGTCCTTGAGAATTTTATAATAAGTCTTAAAAAGTCCTTGAAAAGTACTTGAATTTTATTTTTATAGTAGAGCATGAACCCTGTATATTATAAGCATTTTATTTTGTATTTATAGATTTCTGTTCTTCGTGTTATTTTGTCCGCTGTTAAAATTGAGTCATCTGCTCGAACATTATGTCAAAATGGTTTACTAGTATGGCTACATAATATATTAGAACAGTGGTAAGTAGAAATCAATTATTGTTATGATGATGACTTGTAAATTTTCATTTCTGTATCTTATTTTTTGACTGATTTTAATTTTATTCATTTATTTATTTATTTTTGTCAAGGAGCACTAGCTTGGTAATGACTTAAAGAATTATCCAACTTTTTCTTTGAAAACTGGAATTTATGACAATTTTTTTATTTTTAGTTTTATTTTTAAGTAAAATTTTCAAATAATTAAAATTCAAAAATGTTTATTTATAAAATTCTAAGCTATTATGTTTTTTATTTCTCAAAAAGGTACTGATTTTTTTTTCTTCTCTTTAGTGAAATGACTGATGAAATATCACCAATTTTAAAAGATATTTTTGAAAATGTCAGTAAAGCTGATGCTGAAAATGGATCACTAATGCTTTTGCAAAAGTTAAAGTAAGAATTTGTTTTCTAATATTACATGTACTAATATTTCAATCACATGATATTCTAAATTAAATTTTCAGAAAAGATATATTATTTTAATTAAAAAATATTCAATGAGATGCATTTGTATTGTAGTTACAAACATTTGCCTTCTAAATTTTAAAATTAATTGCTAACAATAAACTAGTGTCATGATTTCTTCAAAAATTTCAATTTTACCTATTCCTTAATGATCTTATGCTCTTATCACTCTTTCTCAACCTAGTTATTTATATCACCAGGGCAGCCACTTTCTCTGGAAACAGAAAAAAAACTATAATTCTCATTCAATTTCAAAATACCACAGGGAAACCTGGGATTGTGTTTCAAAATACCACAGGAAACTGTGTTTTAATCTATTATTTATTAGGCATTAAAAAAATTTTCCTAACTATTCATTATACTACTCATTTATTTTTATTGTCATTACTTGTTTAATGAATAATTTGAATTAGTTTTTTTGTTAATTCTATTTTCTATATTAAACAAGCATTTTTTAAAATCGCTTCAACCTATAAAGAATATTTATGAAAATTAATACTGAATTTTTTTAATTATGATTTTTTTTTAAATGTCGGGAATATTTAATGTGCAAAACACTGAATAAATTCCTATTAAAGATATGAGCAATTTTCTGCATTTATTGTAAATTCCTAATAAGCATATGTGTAAATTTAATTGCATTTAAAATCAAATAATTTATATTACAAAATTCTGCACAATGCGTTTTCTCTGGAAATCTCAAGGAATATGGTTATTGTCTGAAGAATGTCCACACAATCACGTTCTTCTTTAGTAAATCTTTCTGTTCCATTTGCTGAAAACGAATTTAATATCGGTTTTCTGATAACTAACAAATGATGTTTTTTTTTCTGAATGTTTATATAGTTGTAAATAAATGAGTTCTAAACGAAAATAAATTTTAAAACCAAGATCATAGATTGAACCATCAAAACCACAGGGTTGCCCACATTTGAACAACAGTAAGAGGAGCACAAATTAAGAGGAACATTTTATACATTTTGCAAAGCACTTTTTAGAGTTAGGTAAAATAATTTAATAGCAAATCAAAACTCAATTTATTAATAAATTTAAATATTTTCAATGTGTGTAATCAATAACTTACAGCAGAAACAATAACAGTAGAAAAGAAATCAATTTATTGAAAGAAAATAAAGTTGAATGTTTTCAATGCATTTATTTAATAATAGAAAACATTTCCAGAAGAAGAATGAAATGAAAAATTATAGTAAAAAAACAAGAATTGTTGCATTTAAAATATTAAATTCAAATCAAGTGTAAATATGTAGATCAGGGGTCCCCAACCTTTTTTCACCTAAGAGCAAATACCAGAATATCGGTCGAATGGCGGGCACCATTTATTTTTTCAAGACAAATTTATAATTGATAGACATAGGTAATAATAAACACTACATATAATGCACAGAAAGTTTAATTGAAAAAATTAATTTAACATATGAATATAATTAGTATTAATATTCTTGTGTAAAATAAATTATTACTAAATTGCTTTCAAAACATACGAAGTATAAAAATTATTTATAAAATACAGTCAATGTGGTCTTTGGCATGGCATTTCTTTGGCCAGCGCTTCATAATTGGGAGAATATGATGAAATTCCTGCTCGCAAGCAATCGTTAAGGTGTTCATCTGTAAGTCGGGATCTATATTTTGATTTTATGATATTCATTGTCAAAAACAATGATTCGCACAAGTATGTGGAACCAAGAAACGACTTTATTTTATGTGCTGCTCTTTTTAAGAATGGAATTTATTCCTTCAACTATATTCCAAAATTTCTCATCTGATATAACAGTTTTGAGGATAATGTCATTCTGAAGATCCGCAATTTCTATCTCCACTTCCTCTCGCCTTAGTTGAAGAAATTCTGAAATGTATGTTGCTATTAAGGTTGCGTTTATTTGGTTGGTAAAAAGATTAACAAAAAAGGTTATCAAGGGCTCGATGATATTAAATTGTTGAAAACTTTTTTCAAATTGATCTTGAAGCAATTGAAGGTTGATGATAAATGTTGATAAGTCAATTTCACTGTTACCTATCATTTTTTTCATGTTTGGAAAATGCACAAGAGACTTCATTTTGAAATGTGATATCCACAAAACTAGCTTAGCTCTGAACAAGTTTATAGCCTCTATCATTTTTGCTATATGGTTGTCCTTTCCCTGCAGCTCCAAGTTTAAATTATTTAGTTTTTTTTTATGTCCGTTATGAAAGACAAATATGCTAGCCAAATAGAATCTCTTAATTCTAAAAATGTTTGATCTTTGGCTGCAAGGTTATTTTTAATTTTTTCATTTAAATATAAAATTAGAAATCTATCAGGTACTTTGCCTTTACTGAGCCAGCGTACTTCAGTATGTACACTGTTCAGTACATAGCATTTAATGGGAAAATAGAAAACTTAAATATTTTATCGTTGGTCACAAGCAGCGGGCACACTTAGACCTGTCGACGGGCGCCATGGTGCCCGCGGGCATAGGGTTGGGGACCCCTGATGTAGATAATATTTTCCTTTTTATACCAATAAATTGTATTCAAAAATTAACAAAAAATATTTTAAGTGCATAGTATTTTGTAATAACTTTTTTTGTTGTTACCAGTAATGATTTTTCATATAGAGATAGATATATGATGTTTAAGCTTCGTGAAATGTAGTCTATAAAATCAAAATACAGTGGAATGGTCCATAAAGGATAAAAAAAAAAATTCTTTTTTCATGTCAAATGACAAAAATATTATTTTAAATAAAAATATCATTATTTGTAGAACTAAAGACACAGCTGATTGGGCATAGTTTCAAAATGTTGCGGTGAAACTTCGTTCAATGTGGAGCAGTTAGCAACCCTGTACACTTACCATGTTAAATATCATAGAAACTGAAAATCAATTATAATATTATATGTCATCAGTAAAATTTACTCATAGCATTGATCATTGATTCTTAAATTACATTAGATATCTACAACCTAAGCAGGCATCTATAGAAATAAAAAGGCAAATTTACTCTTCTTAATACTGCAGTGAACTATGTTAAGTGGCTATTTCTGTTAGAAAATGTTAATTTTTAAACATTTTTCTTAAAATATAAATTAATAATTAATTTTTTAATACAAATATTAAAATTTTAATATTAATAAATATCTTAATTGATGGATTGATATATTTGGATGATAATATGTGACCCATTCCAGTTTTGAAATTTTAATTATTTAGAAATGAAACTTCATTTATTGCTACTTTTATTTATACATTCATTACCTGTAAATTATTTTCAGAGAGCATCTTCTTAAATCTTCCTTATTGAATCATCACTCCTCTACAGTTTCACAAATGGATATCAGTTGAGAATTTGCATTTTATATCACCTGTAAATAGGCTTTTATAAATAAATAATGAAAGAATAAAATTGTCTTCATTTTACTTCATAATTCTGTTTAATTGAAGTATTTTTGTAAACCAGCTATTGTTAATATTACTTTTACAGGTATATGATTTTCAACATTTTTACTGAATTCAGTAATAATGTTCAGTTGGCAAAAAAAAGGACCATCCTGAATAACTTTTGATTATATGATTGGATTTTGCGTTCTAGGCTCAAGCCCACTCTTATATATACTAATCTCAAATATATTAATAAATAAGTGTAGACAATATTTTAAGTTATGAAATCAGACACAAAAATGAACTTTCTCTGAATAAACATATCTTTTTTTTTTTCTTGACAGATTTGGATTTCTGACCCACAAAATAAAGGGGGGTTCAAAGTTTGGACTCCTGGATGTCAATTTTTCTTTTTGCGTATTTCACCATATCTCAAAAACTTTTTAAGCATTTTTTGCACACAATTATAACATTCGTTTATCCAAAGGTAATTCCATGTGAAAAATAATTTTTAATAAATATTTATTATTTTATTCAATAATGGTAGAAAAAATTTTGAATTGTAAGGTATACAATTTTATACATCATTTTCAAAATGTAATTTTATGTATCAAAATACAAAATTTGAGCAAAATCCATTGAATAGTGCCTGAGAAATAGAATTTCAAATAAGTCAGATGCTTAAAATTCGATTTGATATAAAACTTTAAATTTTTTTATTTTGTGTATTATGTATTTGAAAATTAAATATTTGTAAAAAATATAGTCAGCTATATAGTTTTATAAGTTTATCAAGCAATTAGTAACTACATTAGGAAGATCCTGTCATCAAAATGACTTGTCGAGAATGCAATTATCGCTATTTCCTTTTTCAATATTTCTGTTAATTTAAATTGAATTTGTTTCTCTAAACCTGATTCTCATGTTTTTTTTACCCGTTAATCATTACATCATTAATGTATCTGAAATTTTTTAAATTATCTGCCTTTGAAAAAAAGTTATAAATAAAGCAACTTATACAAATATAAAAAAAAATATTTTCTGATAATTTATAATATTCAGATCCTTGCCATTAACTCTTTCATCACGGCAATGGCACTTTTTTGTCCCATCTTTTGTTCTAAGAGTTGCCCTGCAGCACTAAAATTGAAACAAAATGCAAATTCTTTTAAGATTTGTTTATTTTACTTTAAAAAAAAATAGTTATCATTAGCAATTAATAACAATACTAATACAATTTTAACGCATAAAGAGTATTTCTGAAATACGAGTTATCTTGTCCATCACGATGAAAAAGTTTAAGTTTAAATTTTTTTTTCACTTTATTACATAGAATACATTCCAGTAAATAAACTGAAAAAAATCTTCAGCAACATAAAATGATTGAAAAACTTTATTACATAGAATACATTCCAGTAAATAAACTGAAAAAAATCTTCAACAACATAAAATGATTGAAAAACTCATTTTCTGTTTTTTAAATTAGTCTTCTTGCTTTCTATCCCTTGCCGACCCTCATAAACTGCTTGCACAGTTCTTTAAAGATAGTTTCCCCACAGTTACCATTTCACTTGTCTTAAAACGAAAATAATTTAGGTCTCTTCTTTCAAGGCACTGCAGGCAAAAGCCGCCCCAACTTGTCTTTGAGGTCTGGTCCTATCCTTGGCTAGGCTTTTTCAGTTTCCCTTATTTACTATATGAAATTCTTTCTCCACCGATTCTAGTCCCCTAATTGGTTTTCTTCCTTGTTTTCTATTTCTCATGGGATTAATAAAAGTGAGCTTTTTTTACTGGATTTGTATTATCAGATCAAAATAGATGTCTGAGCCATCATAGCCTATTTTTTTTTTATTTAAACGACTTAAAACTCCTCATGCACCACAAAGTATAGCATGAGGCTTACAGTTGTAAGTAGAAAACAAAAGGAGAAAAATTTACAAATTTACATTAAAAACAAAATTCCGCAAGGCCGCAAGACTTTCAATACTTTTGACCAGTTCTAATAAGACAGGTGGCCAACAAATTGAAAGACGTCTCAAATCAGTCTTTAAATTCATTCGGGCACTCGCATAGAGACTACAGTGAAAAAGAATATGTTCAGCATAACCGCAAGCACAAATTCCACTGGTCTGCAGATGGAAACGAAATAAATATCTCTTAAAATTTGGGTCAATTTAAAATCAGTTGCAAAGAATTTACATTGCAAACGGTGAAAAATGGATGGAAAGAACCTTTTCGTCCAGAGCGACCGAGGCGAAGCAAGAAATTCTGCATTCCAGTCCGCAATGATTTTATCTCTAGCGATGCGCTTCCAGTGAGAAGCTGGAACAGACACCCTTAAGTCTATTTCACCACACGTAGCTTCCTTAGCCAATTGGTCTGCTCTTTCATTGCCCAAAATACCGCTATGGCCACGAACGTAAGAAAAATGAATAGTTACGTTTTCAAGAGCGTTCAAAATCGAGAGAATTTCCACCACAAGCTTCTCAGTAGAAGTCGTGTCACGCAAAAGAAAAAGTGAAGAAAGAGAATCTGTACAAATGAGATATTTAAAAATTTGGTTTTCACTAAAAGAATTTTGTATCCACTTAACAACCAGGTTTATACACAAAAGTTCAGCCTGGAAAACAGTACATTCATTATGTAGTCGGTGCTTGGCAGTAACCTTCTCTGTTCCATTTTCATAAATTTATAACAGGTTTCATCATAGCCTATTGCATTTTATTATTTTAACAGTATCGGTTTACTGGATTTGTATTATCAGATCAGAGCTATCATAGCCTTATGCATTTTATTATTTTAACAATATCGGTTTTGTACTTTTGGTAAATTTCTAAGTTAAGCAAAGATCTGCTATTATTCTCATCAACTGCACTAAATATTTTTCTTAATAGTTTCTGTTCAAAGGTCAATGCTTTGAGTTTCATGCGACTTTGTTATTGCTCCGTATTCCCTCCCATAAAGCAGAATAGGTCATCTTTAATAGTGAAAATGTAGTGTTAATAGTCAAAGATTCAGAATAAAATTATAATTGCATATACATTTAGACACAAAATATGGAAATTGAACTCAAAAGGAGTATTGTTTCAATTTCATTTATTTATTCTTTTAAATTTTCCTCCAGCACTAAATAAGTTTTATTCTTGGATAAACGAAGTTGTGCTTGCATTGGCACACATTAGAGTTGCTTTCTATATTTTTTCTATCTACTTTTTAAGTTGCTTTCATTTGTAGCGTAATTATGAAGTCTGATTCGCTAAAATAAGTTGACACAAATGGAAACAATGCTTCGAGTCCTCTTTCTGCCTCCTGTGTGACTGATTAATTTTCTCCTAGAAATTTAGAAGAATTTTTTTAAACGAAGTTTATATCGAATTAAATTGTACTTCTTGTCAGAGAATTCAGGAAAGCATATCCCAAATACGTTTTCTAATGATAAAAAGAGGTCTTGAATAGAAATCAAATGTATAATCAGAACCACTGATAAATAAGTTTGGAAATAAAAAATTTCTGGCATCAGAGACGCCGGGAATAGCGATGAAAAAAATAATCCACAAGTATCATATTAGGCATCTATTTCACAATTCTCCTATTTTCCTTTCCAAATCTAAATCCCTTCTTGCCATTGGAAAGTTCATTTTTCAAACAATTGTAATGGAGCTCCTGTTTTTGAACACGAACGAGTCAGTTACATCAGAAGGAGAGTTTATCTTAAATTCAAAAGTTTCCTCGCGCACGTTCTTCTTTTATGGATAAGAAAAAGTACAAATATAGTTTGGTTAATGTTGCACGAAGCATGAAAAATATCAAATTAATTACATACAGCAGAAATTTATTTAAATTTTTAAATACATAAAAATTTCTAAGATTAAACGTTTGCGTAAGCGATACTAAGTTGAATGTTTAACTTATGAAAATAATTTTTGACTATCTCTCATATTAAAAGGAAGTTACTGGCGCAAAATCACTTCTATATCAGAAAATATTCGCCAAACATGCTTCTCACTGTCATAACTCAAAAACTATTCAATGGAATAATATGAGATTTTGCACATTACAACAAATCCGATTTTAGAATGTGATTGATGGCGGCTTTTTTACTTTAAAGATTTTTCTTCTCGCGGAAACGTAAATGGGTTACTCATCAGTCATCACTTTTGAATTAACTAAAAAATAGTTTATATTGACGGTTTCGGATGTTTAGAAAAAATAGTGGCTGTAAAATTGTAATTTTTAGTTTTGTACTCTTATGATTGAAAATAATAATAATGAAAAATTAAAAAAAACGTTGACCTCTTTCTAAAATTTTGAATTCAAAGCAATTAAATTTGAAAAATTTTGGTATTTTTTTTATAGAATCCTGAAAGTTTAACAAAAAATACGTTCTTTTTTACATCGTTTGGACACGTCGAATGTTAAATGTTCTCCTTTCGTTACAAAAAAATGGGATTATTTTAATTGGGGAGGGAGAGCTCGATTCTCAGAATATGCTATTCATGTTCAGTATTCGACGAGATTTGCCGATCACCAAATTATTTGTTAATCCGCTCGTGGGATAGTGAAAAGTTATATCTTTATTTTAGTTGCTAATTAATTAATATTTATATTTATTTCTCAATTTGTTCATAAATTATTTTATTTATTGGCTAGAATAAATAAGTGCATAATCGTTAAAGCAGCTATATATTAGTGGAAAAAATTGACTTGTTTTGAAAATATAAGCAACAAAATAATATAATTTTTTATTGAAGCAAATGAATAACATCCTTATATATATTTTATTCTACAAACAGTACGCCCTTTTTCATTATAGTTATAGCAAATCTATTTCCCTAGCTGTTAGTAAACTTGATTTTACTATAAATTAGATTTTTTAAAATATGGTTGTTTGTTGACATTATATTAGACAAATTATACTTATTTCGTAACTCGTAACACTTGCACTTATTTAAGAAGTTTTTGTTTTCAAGTTGCAGTGAAATAAAAATTGCAAAAACAACAGTAAGAAATTTGTCAAATTTTATCAGCACGTATGACCATATTTATGATTATTCGATAGTTTATATTACGTTTAAATTAATTAGGTATAATGATGAGCGAAAACCTTTCAAATCAGATTTATTCAATCTAAGTATAAATCTTGTTACCAGTAAAAATATAAAACCTCCCAGGGTGAAATAGGAGAAGTTAGCAGCTATGTTATCTATAAAAAATATATTTAAATATAATATTTTTTAAGATTTGTTTATAACGTTTTTCCTTGGAGATCAGAATAATTGCAGACGCTCATTTATAATTCGATTAAAATTGGGAATTTCATTCGTCAAAATTGCACTTTCTTCCCCCCCAAAAATATAAGTTTGCGGCCACCCTGTATGGTATATGAATAATAACTACTAAATTGATAGACGTGGAAAAATCGTTTCAAATCGAAGTGCCTCAAACGCGGCACTGTTTCAGTGAAGAAAGGAAAAATTATAACCGCGAACAGAGAATGTAGAAGATAATTTTACAAACCAGCCGTATTAATTTATTTTATTGCATAACCGTCGTTGATCAGCTGACCCAATTTTTTGGGTTTACGACTACTAATGTTTAACGCTGTAGCCTTGTAATTTAGAACGCAATTCAGAAGACAACGGAATACCTGGATCAAATATTGGGAGAAATTTGCCTTCGTGGAGGACTTTGTTTTGATGAAACTAACCCGCATTAGCGCAAACCTCCCACGGTTAGCCTGGCGGCAAAGGAAGTCTAACCCATGATCCGTCTACCACACAGAATGTTTTACGTCGGTGCGAGCTGGGAGCAGAATTTGTATCGACCAGCTGTCGCTGGGATTCGAACCCGACTCATCTCATTGGAAGGCGAACGCTCTATCCCCTGAGCCACCACGGCTCTGTATTAATATATGTAAATATCAACATTGACTCCCCCAAAATAATATTGTACCATAAAAAGTTTTTATGAAAACATATTTTGCATTATTTCCGCCCTCTAAATTGAAGTGAATTTTTAAAAAAAATTTCATTTTCATGGTTACATGAAAACACAACAACACATTTAAGATTCAGTAACTCCGAAAATAATTCAAAATTTTATAAAAGGTCCAAAGATTTTTTTATTTTTATCGTTAGTCCTGAAAATACGTAAAAGAAAAAAAAAATTCATAATTTTACTGCAATTATTTTTTCCTTTCCATTGAAATATCAGAAAAACTTTTAATATAAACTATTTAATTGCGCCAAAACTAAATTGAAATTTAAGCAAAATAAAATGCATCAAAGTAAAACGGTGTCAGTAGCTACAAAGAAAAAAAAATTATATATATATATATATATATGCTTTTGCTAAATTTTCGCTAAACTAAGCAAGAAAAAAATTCTTCCACTTTGACATATAATAATTGAAAATCTAATAACTGCATCACTTTTATTTTGATATCAGAATGTCCCTTAAGCTAGGGCTAAAGAGAATAGAAGGGCTAGTTCACTCCGCTCTTAGAGCTGAAGCTACGATTTCCCTCCTCATGACGTCACTGTGTCCACAGATCTCGGAGATCGCAAGCAAAGATATATGATAACTTTGCATCTTTCACTTTGTAAAAATAAGTTAGACTTTTTCTGGTTATTAGCTCTCAAACTTTACGTAATTAACACATTATTTTCGTTCATAAACATAGTTCCAAAAAACTTTCTGGGCCATTATATTAAAAAAAAATACCATTTTAAACTTATAAAAATGTTTTACTAGTTGGCGAAAATGACACCATAAATACTTTATTTTAAAAAGTTCAGTTTTAACTTTAATTATTAAGAAAAATGCAAGCATATATCGACACTTTTTTTTATCTACATATTCTTTTATAACAATAAGTTGAGTTAAATTTAGAATCCCTGATTTTAAAATATGCCGTTAATAGCAATTTGTTCATACTTAATCATTAGGAAACATCAACCTTAAACGCTAATTACTGAAACAAAATAATAATTTAGGTTCATAATGACATTAGAAATTTTACAATTGCTTATAGATATTTAAATTTAAGAGAATATAATTTTTTTTTAAAATCATAAATATTTAGAATAACTACACTAAAAAATATGTTATGAAATTAGGAGAATTCCAACTATATACAAAATATTTTATTTATACTTTTTATTTACATTTTAATTTTCTTTGACTTTATCCATTTTTGAATTTTTTTTTCACCTGCCTTTCTTTTTGAAGTAACTAGGCGGTTTCTATTTAGATAATGAATTTTTATAAAAGTTCATAACGACAGAATAAACGTATTGCTGTTTTATATTAACTGTGTCATTTCGGAATCCATTCTTTACATAGTTGTTCATTTACTTTTGTTAACACGCGGAAAATTATAGTTTTTCCTTTTGTTTTTCTATCAGAATTTTTTCAAGTTGCAATGGCGCAAACTGGCATTTCGATAATAGTTTTAAATTCTTGTAAATTCACTACAAAAACTGAGGAAACTCATTATAGAAAATAACAAATGTCTTAGAATATCTCGCAAAAAGAAATGCTCCAATATTAGTTAGAGCTAGTAAAATCGGAGGATTGGCGCGGCGAGAGCTTCTTCAAAGGAGTGAACCAGCCCTTCTATTCTCTTTATCCCTGTTCTTTACCTATCTAAAAAATTTCATCTTTAATAATCTAATAGTTTTTTAGTTAAAGTGAAAAGCGCGCTCGACAAAAATATCTGAACCAGCGATGATAACGACAGCAAATTTTTTTTCTTTTTAAATAATAGTAATGGAGATACTGCAATGCAGTCAACATTCTGTTAATTGTAGCAATTATGAAATATTACATATTATTTATGAGCTTAATTATAATTATCAGATCTGAATCGATAAGGAGATAGTTTTCTGCTTATTCGATTCAAGCTAAAAATGAAGAACCATTAAGTGTTCGCAATTTTCTACGCCCTCTCGACCAAGTTTCTGTCAGTGAAGAAGAATGATCAATATCAAGGTCATGGTTGTTACATAACAAAATATTATTCACTCCTCGTTTCATTCTTTTTACTTTGATATTCAGTCTCCAAGTACAAGCGGTGCCACATAACCGTACTACGTATGTAAGAAATATTCGATCAAAAATGTTGAAATGAAGGTGATCCACTTAAAAAAGCAAATAAGAAAATTTTGGGTTACGTGCATCGAGACCCAGTCAGATATTAAATTACAGTTATTAAATCCAGGACTTAAACAGATTCGATTCAGTTTCCTGAGAACTTTTTTTTTTCTGAAATAATAATAATTTTGTAAGCATTAATGTTTTTCTCACTTCATAGAGCAAGCAATAAGTGTTTCTCCAGCTTTTTGCCAAACAAAACTTTTGTAATACTAATAATTTCTTTTTAATGGACATCTTTTCTTATCCATTTCTGAAAATATATGTTTTAAGTAGTAATTTACTTTTTTCCCCTCTTGAATTAATCATGTGTGCTAATTTGTTTTTAATTTATAATACTTATAATTTATTTACTTAATTTTTTAATATTTATTATATTGAACATTGAGTGGAGTAGGAAGCGCTCCACATTCCTTAAATTTTTTTTTTTTTTTTTTTTTAAAAGGTAACAATTATTTGACAACTGACTTTTCAAACGATACAGTTCATATTTTCCCGTTACGTCATTCATTCCTTATTTAATAATTATTCTAATTATTATCAATATTTTAAATAATTCTCTCTGAAAAAACTTACAACAAAAAAGATAAAATCTTAAAAAATAATAAAATACTATTTACGATTTTTAAAAATTTAAGGAACATACGCGATATGATTTGATAAGTTCTGCTTTAAAAGCAAAATCAGATTCTCAATTTCGAAAAGCATATTTCATATAAACTTGCATTTTGAATAAAAAGTAATTATAAAAAATATAGTCAGTGCCACGTTGTTAAATATTTTTAAAAACTATAAGATTGTCGTCAGAATATTTTTTAATTTTACACAAAATCGTTTGTTTATAAGAAAAAGGGAAGGATTGAATATCATATCGAGCAAATGTTTTTTAATTCTTTTTAAAAATCAAGTAGTAGTTAACAGAAAATATTCATTTAACTAAAACAACTAACCACTTTTCTCATTGGAGATATTTTTGCGTTACGGCATATAAAAAATCCAGGCGTTAATGGGTTAATCAATGAATAAGAAAGTCTTAAGTCTATCATACTACATCAGAGCAGAAATGTTAAGGAAACGAAATTTCTAAAATACAATTTTTGAAGTTATACTTCTTATGCGACTTCCAACAAGGTTGCGTTAAACGTTTAACGCTACATTTTTATTGGCCGGGAAATCATGTGGTAGGATCCAGTTTTCCCTCATTCATTTCCATATTGTTTTGGTTCTCACTAGCATAAAAATAATAAAAGTCATAAAAGTATTGTTTTTCTATAAATATTTTTTTAGTTTGTTTTGATACGCATATAATTTAATAGGGTAGTATTTTTTATTTTCAAATTTAGTGGATAACAATTGTAAAAAATGAGTGAAAATAATCCCACGGACAATGCGACGGATTTAAGGTTATGTCAAGGTACGTCTCTTGTGAATATCAATTGATTGTTAGGTTTTCTCCTTTGAAATTACATTATGACGCATTCACAAACATTACTAATACAAATACATTTTCCATGGCGAGACGATGAGGCAGCCACAAGCACTTCCACTGATTCAAGAGTTCCACGAGGGAAAAATGCACAATATTACCGTTATTACAGAGCACGGAAGCCAGCGGAGCAGGAAAAAGAGTCGTTGAATAGAACTAGTGATCATTCTACGACTGCTGATTCTTCTACAATTAACGTCGCAAGTTACGAAGTTTAACTTCTTCCGAGCTGAGGGACTCCATGCACTATTTTTTTTGCTAAAGAAATTTATTAGGGGATGGAGCTTTCGCCTTCCTCTGAGGTGAACCGGGTTCGAATCCCAGCAATGACTAGTCGATGCAAATTTCCCACCGGGCTCGCACCGACCACGGTGCTGACGTAAAATATCCTCTGAGGTAGACGCATCATGGGTCAGAGTCCTCTTGCCGTTAGGCTAACCGTGGGAGGTTTTCGGGGTTTTTCTTCAAGCAAACCAAAAGCGGGTTAGTTGCATCAAAAGATCCTGCAGGAAGGCAAAATTTCTCACAATATTTGATCCAAGAGTTCCCTTGTCTTCTGGATTGGGTTCCAAATCAAAAGGCTACGAAGTTGAATATTAGTAGTCATAAACTCACAATTGGGTCGGCTGTTCAACGGTGGTTATAAAATATAAAATAAAATAAACTTATTTTAGATTAAAACGTGGACAAAAATGTAAAAATAAGTACTTATGCTTTTATTTATACACGCGTGTAATAAATTTACTTAGATATAAATTAGATGAGATATTGTTACTATTAGATGCTATTACTACTAGATACTTGTATTAGATACTTAGATAATATACTAAATACTTTTTCGATTGAAAATTACACGATTTTTATAATAGCATATATGCTAAACGGCCGGATAATAAATCCAATTTTTACCGGGTACCTGGACCGGACAAGGAAATAATTAAAATTCGTACCGGTTATCCGGAACCGGCCGTGTAAGAGATTTTAACTTTTACTGCGTACCCAAACCTGGCAAAGGTGTAGGACCCGGTCCGTCCCTACATCATAAAAACGAAATTGAATTCTTAATTTCAAAATATGCCTTATAGATTCAAGTCAGTCAATTCAAATAGTAAAAAACTTGTTCTGTATGATTTATAACTCTTATATAAGAGGAATGTTCTGACCACGTCTCTTAAACGTGAAGGTTATAGCAGTTTTAGATTCAACGTGAGTATGGCAGTCGGCTTTTAGTGTTTAAAGAAAAGAAAAAGTAAACTTTTAGTAGTTGGCCTTCAGAGCTAGAAAAATTACAATGTTTCAAGGTCAAAAAAAGAAGTAATACCAGTGTTTAAACGTGAAGTTGCTGTCAAGTTGGATAACTAGATTATAATCGAAATCTAACAAAGATTTGTACTCAAATATCAGCATGTAACAAAATTTATTACTTATCTTAATTCATGTCATTTCTAGGAATACAAATTTATACTCAGTTATATAAAGGTTTTTAAAGAAATAAATTAATAATAACCTCCTGAAATTCGAGCTTTTATCAGGGTAGAAATGCGATTTTCATGTAGAATAAAAAGTTAATAGAATAAAGAAAATAATAGAATAAGAATAGAATAAAGTTAATAGAATGGTAGAATAAAGTTAGAAAAAAGTAAACTCATAAATACGATAAAAAAATTTTTTTTAAATAATTCCATTAACTAAACATAATTAACTTTTTAATTATTATATAAAATGTTGCTAACATTTAATTTTTAGCATTATTTAGGATTTTTTTCTTGTAGTACATTTTTTCATAATTTAATAATGAAAAAAAAAATCAACTCGCTTCAAACTATGTAAGGAAATTATATTTTAATGTAATCGGGTTCACCAGCAATTCATTTTCTCTGTTTTCTAGTGACTGCACTACCGGATCAAATTTGGGTTATTGAAAAAAAAAAAATGATGGCATTTTAAGTCCTTATTAAAAACTAATTTATTAAACAATTATCGTAACAATTACAGATTTATTATCGTAAACAATTACTGATATCAGCCACCTAAAAAAATCACCGGAACTGGAACTTCATAAATGATTCACAAGACATGAAGGGAGATAAGGTATTGTGTCTTAACTAATGGGGCATATGTTGAAACGCGATGAAATGGATACAGTGACATGGGGCAAAGGGTAGTCGATGAGAGGGGCAATGTCCCCAGGCCTTCGAGATGAGGCGGTCACTGTCCGAACCCGAAATTCCGAGCCTTAACCAGGGACCGACCAAGACAAATTCAGGCCTAAGGACCACCAAATTTTCTGGGCCCCTAACAAGATATTTTGATATTAGATTGCTGAAGAGTAGTCCAAATAATGTAAAAGAATTTATTGAATAGCATGATTCAGGAGAAACATTCTAAGAAATTTTGAAAGCAGACAATGGAAGATTATTTTTCTAAGATAAAGTTTATGTATCTATAAACTAGAGCAAAATATAAAACAGCAAAACAATGTTATATCAAAATAAAAATAGTTTGTTAGCCAAAAACAATCTAAATCAGTGATTTTTGCTAAAAGTTACTCATTTTTATTTAATACTGTTTGTTGTAAAACTGCTTTTTATTTAATACTTAAACCAACAGAAAGCTAGTCCACTTTCCATTAGACTTTTTACTACTTTTCGAGGCCCCTCAGAAATTGTGGGCCCTTGGCCCATGCCTGTTGAGCCTAGGTGATAATCAGGCCCTGGCCTTAACTCGACTCGGACTAATTGAAATTATCTGTAGAAAGTCATTGGCCTATAGGTCTCATGATAGAGATTTCATTTGCTTTCTTATTATTTTTTAATTATAAACATGTTTAAAGTATTATGTTCCGCTCATAAGTATTAAAAAATTATTAGCATAAAAAGTAGGCAGTTTTATAATTTTATTTTATTTTATAACCGTCGTTGAACAGCCGACCCAGTTTTGAGTTTACGACTTCCAATGTTTAATTCCGTAACATTGTAATTTTGAACCTAATCCAGAAGACAAGAGAACTGATGGTTCAGGTATTGGGAGAAATTTGTCTTCATGGAGGAGTTTTTGATGGGCATATTCATTACATGGAGAGAAAAAACACGAAAACCCCCACGGTTAGCTAGACGGCAAGGAGACTCTAACTCATGATCCGTCTACTACTGAGGATGACTTACGTTAGAACTGTGGTCTGTGCGAGCCGAGTGCGGAGTACGTATCAACCAGCCATCGCTGAGATTCGAACTTTGTTACAGAGAGCTCTATTCCCTGAGCCACCGCAACACGGTATAAGCTGTATCGTATTTCTGCTCTGCAATTCCAAAAACAACGTATGTGCTTCACGATTGATTCTGAGAAAAGTGGCTAGACAACTATGATTGCTAATGCTATGAACGTAACGTACCATACAACGATGCCAAATATATAAAAATCTCAATTTTGAATTTTTTGTCTCTAACGTTGATTTTTCAATCAAACGGCTAATTTATCCTTTGTCTTTGTTAGATTCAGCTTTATATTTTGGAGAGTTTCGATCTCCGGCTATATTATATCTTAGACTGAGCTGCTTCAGGCATGAAAATACGTATATATTAACTTCGAACGCTTGGGAGGACTCGGATTTTAAGTTTTCGGATTCGGGAAAGAGCCCGTATTCTTTTCTATCAAGCATCCTATCCAGCCAAAAAGGGGCAGACGACTATGGGCACTTTCAATCTATATTTGAATTTTTTAGCAGATAAATATCTGATTCAAACAAACATTTTGTGAAGAATAAAATGTGATTTTAAAACCAACTTAGAAATTAAGTTTCAGATTATTACATTTTAATTATTCCAGGGTTTCCACTCAATTTCAGAAAAAAATTCCCTGACTCTTCCAGGTATAACAAGTAAATTTCAATGAAAATCTATACCATATTTTATCTATACCTTGCAATATTTAATCAGAAAACTTTGATTATTTTTATTTGTTAAGTCAAATATTAAATTTTGTGAGTGAAAACATATAATAGAATAAGAATGGATACATGGAAAATTTTCACTAAAAAGTGGAATTTTTTTAAATAATTATAATAGATGTTAAAATTATTTAGCATGTATCTCAATTACTGATTGCTGACTCAATTACTGACTGGTTGTGTTCCAGGTATGATGTAGGAATTTTTCAGATTTTTTTGTAAGAAATTGAGATTTTTTCTGACAATTCCCTGCTTTTTGGAGTCAAAATAAAATTTTCCCACAATTCTAGGTTTTCCCAGACCCGTGGAAGCCCTGTATTCCTTACATTTAAAGAAATAAAAGAATATTTAATTAGAAATAATAAGCATTTTATCATAGAATAATTTAAATTATACCATAGTTATATTTTCATTAAAAGGAGTTTAAAATATGGATTTAGATTTTTACAAATGCATATCTTCCCATTGTTTTTCTCTTTTTTTTCCAATAAAATTAGTTTGCCTCTTTAGTGAATTTTTTTTCCCAGCTGTAAATAATTTTTCTGGGCATTCGGGCACTTCTGCATACCACGGAATGAACATAAACATTTGTACTTTTCATAATATTTTTTGTACCAAGTTTGCATTCAAGTGTTTATTTATTCGTATAACGCAAATTTTGTAATTGCGGCAATTTATTTCGGTATCGATTCGGATAAATATCTTTCACAAGTTCTTCTGAATAAAAATTGAGATACAGAATCATGGAATTTATTAATTTTGATGCGTTAATAATTTTAAAAAAAGTAAATTTTTTATACTTAAAGAAGTAAATAATTTCATATAAGTTGTCTGTGTCGTCGAATCCTAAAATGCTTTAACCGCATTCAATATAGTTTAAATTTCTATAGTTACCCTTTAAATCTTCAGTTTTAATTCATTTTGTTGACTTATGCTATAAATAAACCTCTGCCATCTGACTACCATTGGTAACGTTCTATGTTTGAACTGTAGTTAACGCGAGCCGAAAAATATAAATTGCCCCATGATGCATTATTTAAAAATAAAAAATAAAAAAATCCTGTGGTCAGGTTTTGGTTTGTTCCTTCAAGAAAATAATTTTGTATATGATGCATGATTAAGAAAATAAAAGGCAAATATTCTGTTTAAATTTTTTAAAAATTAGCAATTGTTTTTAAATAAGCACGTATGATTTTGATATTATAGCATTTTTTTTCCTTATTTTTTTCTAAATATTATATTAGGAGCTATTTTTGCCTGAATTAAATAAAAAGAGGGAACAAAAAAAAATCGTTAAAATTTTTGTTTACATTTTTATGAAGTTAGATACTGAATTCGAAATTAAACGAAATTTAACAATAATTTTTTTAAGGTTAAATAATTTCAATAAAAATAATTGACAATTTGTTAAATATGTATTTTTGGTATATTGTATTTGGTATATGTATTATGTGCTATATTTATTCAATTTATACGTTAATTTCTTTTTCAGAAGAAGAAATAGCACAAAATAACCACGAAATTCTCTAAAGATTAAAGGAAAATCTCGAAAGATTAAATATGCAGATTATCTACAAAAGAGAGAGGGAGATACAAAAGCAAGGAAGAGAAAGAAGGGGGAGGGGGGTAACAACAGCGGCCAACAAGGAAAAACAATTACAGCAACAAATGCAGAGTGAGAGGCAAATAAAATAAATATTATTACCTTTTTATAGTCTTATCTTTTGATATCGTTACTGTGTTACACATCATTATATTTATATCTTTTATTACCTTTTTCCTTTTATTACAATATTATTACCTTTTGATATTAAAACCTATTGATATTATTACCTTTTGATTTCATTAATGAATTAATGATTATATTAATGATTATATTTAATTATTAATTATATTAATGATTATATTAATAAAAAATATCTGATTTGTAAATATTTGTGTTGTGTTCTTATTTCATTGTTCATATAAGTCACACCCGCAATTTAAATATTGAATATTTCCTACAGAAGTAAGAATTGAGAAAGTAATTGTTTTTTTCTTGTTTTTTTTTCTTGTTTTTTTTTTCCAGAGAATATTTATTTAAAATTATTGACTAACATAAATAAAACGCAGTTCTTACAGTTGTTATAATTCACAGAATTTGGAGTTTTTGCACTGAAAGATGAAAAGGCATGTCTTTTCATGTCACACGCGTAGAAATTAGTTTTTTTTTAAAAAAAATACAGGGCAACTAGCAGTTATGTATTAATGTATATGTTAGTAGCCAACATTGAAATCCGTTAAAATTTAAACCAAGGCTTTAAAATATTTTAACTAATAGCCAATTTAGTTAGTGTAAATGTCACACCTTTCAACTTTGGATAAGGTGATTTCTAGAATAAGTTCATTATACGAATTATATTCCTTAATTATAAGTAATTTTACTACTTTTCACAATTCTGAACAAAAATGCGTTTAAAATATACTCACTTTGAAAATAATTTGTAAAATATTCAATAATTCAATAAATGAACCTTAAACATATTTATCAAAATCGTCAAATATACATTACATTTGCGATCACTAGAAAAAAAAAGACTAGGAAATTCTATATAATGATTATGATATATATATATATATATATATATATATATATATATATATATATATATATATATATATATATATATATATATATATATATATATATATATATATATATATATATATATATATATATATATATATATAAATAAATCATTATAAATCATAAAAATGTTATATGATTTATTATGTTTTAGTTGAGTTATTGTAAAATATTACTTTCGTGATGTTATATAATCTTAGAAAAACCAACAATTGTAATTGAAAAATTTTAATCTAGAAATTATAATAATTGCTATCTAGTAAACAGCCGGAACAGAATTAAAAAAGAATCCAAAAACTGTAATGTAAATCTCTTTTTTTTGGAACAAGTGTATAAAGACAACAGGTCTTCAAAGAAGAGGCGGTTGCATCACAGAACGCCTTGAAATTCTGAATTCTGATTGGCTAACAGAGCATGCAGACAAATAAACGAGGGGCTTCACAAGAAAAAAAAAGGGATACATGAGTTTTATTCATCTAAGTTTTCATTTTACAAATTATATTTCTATACTTCGTTAAAGTATAAGCCTTCACTGATATCAGGTACACTTCACAGGTACTATATCTTACAGTAACTATTTCATATAAGGTATTATCAATTCGTAATTATTTAAAATATTTTATAAACATATTATAACTAAATATTCAATATTTATTTATTCTAAATATATTTGAATTGCTTAAAGCATTTAAAAATTCTAAAATATTAAGAATATAATTGAAGTTTTAGGTAAGGAACTGAATGCAAAATTTTATTTTAAAAGTAGTTCAATTTATGTTTAAGAAACGCTTAATATTAAATCGGATTTCAATTTTTATTTCTATTTAAAAAAGGAAATAAATGGAAAATCGAAATAATTTAAATCGAATTTTTATTTTAAGATAATTTTATCTAAAAATTAAAAAAAAATTTAAAAACAGATTTTCAACTTACTGCAGTTTGATATTTCTTATATTTTATTTTTAAATAAAATTTGATCGTAAATTAATTTTAATATTTTTAATTAAATATTTTTTTAAAGAAAATATATCTTAGTAATTATTTAAATGGCTGATTATTTATGAATTAATATTTTAGAAATTTTCAAAAATAGTTGTGATAAATATATATTGTATGATTAATAGGTTTTTTTTTCTTTTAAAAAACTTTTTATTATTTACTATTAACAATTTTTTGAAACACAATGCACTGAACATTTTGTATCATTTTTAAATGTTATTATATTATTTCTGTTAGAATTATTTTTTGAATCATTTTGAAATTGCCATATTTGTGTGATAGAAATATTCTTCGAATTTTTGAGCTTAAATTAATTTGTTAATTGACACTAACACACGCAAACAAAAAAAAAAACCTTGTATCTAACACAAAATTTGAAAATTATATTTTTCAGTTTATATATAGTTTTCAGTTATATATATAGTATATATATAGATACATGTAGAATATATATATAGTTATATATAGAATAAATATATTGTTATATATAGAATATATATATATAGTTATATATAGAATATATATATAGTTATATATAGAATATATATAGTTATATGTATGCATTCAGTTATTATTTAGCATTAGTTATAGTATTCAGTTTATCAATATATTAGCATCAAGTAAAATATTCAATTTTGGTAAAAAAAAATTAAAAAATATCTGCTTTTTCTTAAAAGATTTATTTAAATAGCCTTAATTCTTTTCTTTCCCTTTTTTAAAAATAGTGAACAGTTTTTTAATCATTTTTTAAGAAAAACATGCATGATGAATTGAAAAAAGGATTAAAGTATTAGTAAAAGCTAACAAAACAAAATTATTGAAAAAACATTTCTTTCAAAAGTCATATTGGATAGCATTAAGTATTTTCTATCATTTAAAAAAAATGGAAAAGTCATTTACTCATTTTTTAAGAAAAACATATATAATGAATACAAAAATATTAAAATTTAGTATAAGTTAATATGAAACAAATTGATAAAATAATTGAAAAAAAATTATTTTCTTTTCTTCAAAATAATGTTTAAATAGTTTTTATTTTCTTCAAAATAATGTTTAAATAGTTTTTTTTTTCAAGAATAGGGAATAGTTTATTTCTTTTTCCTTAAAAAATATTTAAGATTTCTTGTTAATCAATGGAACAAACTATTTTAATTTACTACTTTATTTTGCGTTATTAAATCAAGTTAGCTGATTTTATAAGCAATAAAATAAGAAAAATTGATAATAAATAAATATTGCAAAAATATGTACTAGTTAACAAATTAAATTATAATAGTATTTATATTATTTTATACAATAAAATTATTGAAATAAATTTCTTTTTCTAATATTGTTATTCAACTCTGTCTTATGCGAGAAAAATCAAAATTTGTGGTTAAAAAAAGTTTTTTTTCTTTGTTATATATGGTACATTTTTAACATTTATAAGTATTTTTATTTGGAAATTTAAAAACTGTTCATTCATGAACGTCTTAAATTTGAAGTCTAAAGTAAAGCACAGAATTATATTATATAAATGGGAAAATGTTCACATACATAATTCGAACATAAATTAGAGCTTAGATGTTTGCTAAAATCTACAACGCAATAAAAGGGATGGTTAAATTTTGCAAATTGGTAACGATCAATATTCTGTCTATGGAAAGAATTCCCTTCCTCATTTGTCAGCAGCAGTGGCGGTGATTATGGTTGCGAAATTTAACTATTTCATGTATGGGTGTTGGGTCTATAGTTAAGATAAGACAAAAAAGGTAGTTCTGGGAAGAAAAAAACTCCCCTCTTTAAAATGCACTATTTCTTGTTTCGATAGCGCAGACGGCATTAGACTTCGTTGCGAGAAGAGTTTTTTCTATAAATAAATTATCGTGTAAGTTTAGAGCCAATGGCACAATACTTCGGCCAAAACATTCATTGGGTCAATGGCACTTGTTTTTATTTTTCCACTATGTAATTAACATTTTATAATTGTACGATAGATTGTATAAAACATGTTATAATGTCAAGACATGCATAGTATGAAACAGCTGCCAACATTTTCATTCTTTAAGGAACTTTTCTTTCTACTGGTAGTGACGTTACATTAATTATATTCAGAGTTGTAAACAGATATTTTTAATATTTTATCAGCATCTAAAAATAACATCAAATAACTATCAATCTTTTATAGATGTGTTTTAATTATTCTTACATAATGGTGGGCAAAATTCTTTTAAATCGGATTGATTTAATCAAGGACGAAATATTAAAGCATAAATTTTGCAAAAGCGTCAAAAAACTTATGGATAAGCAGAAAAAAATGCAGCTATGTATATGGTAACGGTAGACAGTGTTATAAGTATACAGTTAGCAAAATACGCATAACTTTATTGATTTAATTATTAATCCCATTTTCTAAATTGTTTGTTACATTTTCTAAATTGATAGTCGTAAACTCAAAATTAGGTTAAATGAATAAAGCGAAAATTGCTACATTATGAATGGGTTGGTGACCCACCCCTATCCAGGCAATTATTTTTCAATTTTTTCGTACGAAGACACGCTGCATCTTCGTACGAAGACACGCTGCTGTTAAGCTGTAGAGCCTCAGGCGATAGGGCTTTCGCCTCCCAATGAGGTGACTCAGATTCAAATCCGATATGTGGTTGATACAAAATCTTCTCAAGGCTCGGGCCGACCACATCGCTGATATAAAATATCTTTCAGTGGTGGCATTTCTCTCGCTTTTTTCTTTTTATCACTTGTTTTATTTTTACACATATGCCTCCTCAGCTTATGTCTTTTAGATTATGAAGAATCTAAGTTAAGAAAGGAACAACTATTGCCCAAGCATCTCGTTGCTCCATCTCTCTGCACTCATTTAAATTGCTGGTCCGAAACCAATTCCGGAACATGCTCTCAGAGAATTTCCGTACAAGCAATATACACAAAACCTGGTTCAACCGTATTTTATCCATCCCAAATCAGCCCAGGTTTACGGCAGTCGCTCTCTTTAGACTTGTAACGGGCCATGACTTTTTTGCCAAACACCTTTTTAGCATAAACATTTTTGACTCTCCTAAATGCAAGCTCTGTCGCCTTGGGGAAGACATGGACTTGCCCCATATTTCCGTCTGTCCTGCGCTCATCTCCACTACTGTGTGTGGACGCTACTGGGAAGCTAGGGCCCGTATGGGCTAAGCATGTCACTATGCATTCAATTCTATTTATTTCTTTTTGCCTTGTTTTTCTTGTTATTTTATCCTTTTTGTTCTTTTAAATTGGCCTGCCATTGGAAATAAAAAGATTATGAAGAATCGGTTAGTGGCAATTCGCGCCAAACACCGAGATTGCAACAATATCCAACATTTCTCCCGCCATTATCTGCTCACTATCATATTCTTGTCGCCCAAGAGCACAACTATAGATCAAGGAGTCAGTTCTCAGCTTCGCGAACAGGCACTCCGTATGAACACTCAGTCCAACGCATCATGGGTTAGAATCCCCTTGACTTCTGGTAAACTATGAGAGGTTTCCGAAGTTTTTCTCTCCGTGTAACGCAAATGCAGGTTAGTACTCCACGAAGGCTACAGTTTGTTCCAATGCTCGATCTAGAAATTCCCATGTCTTCTGAGCAGAATTCAAAATTACAAGGCTACGGAGAAGAGCATTGATTAGTCGTAAACTCAGAATTGGGTGGGTTAATCAACAACGGTTATAAATTACAAAATAAAAAGCATATTAGGTGTAATTAAGTTTGAATAAGATAATGATCTAATATTAATTTTTCCCTTTTAGATCTATGTGTACAAAAAAAAAAAAAAAAAAAAAAAAAAAAAAAAAAAACATCAAACATCTTTAGAAAAAAAATTTTTTTGATTACGCTGTCTTTTTCGCTTCTGTTTATAATATTTTTTAAAATTTTATTGACTTGCATAAGATGATAGAGTATTAAAAAATAAAAAAAGCAGCCACTATATTGATCATAAGAATTCTCTGGCCAGCATGTTGATATGAAAATGAAGACGACCGGTTTCCTTCATTTGGGGGGGGGGGGGGGGAGCACAGATCTCCTCCCCTCCAAAAAAAAAACTTACTCAGCATTTCATAAGTGTAACGTTCGTGCTTTGACATGCGCAGTATGGAAAATAATAATTTCATTAATATATTCAAAACAATAAAACTGTCCAAATAGAACAATTTTAACTGTCGCTTAGTTCAAATGGTCCTATGGCTTCCTCTAATTAAAATTTACCGGACATCATAAAACGATAAATATTTGTCTATATTTTATCCATATGTGATTTAAACTCTGGTAAGTATTGATGGAAAAACAACCTTAGGATTTTAAGAAATTTTAAATCATTAAGAAACTTGGGGCACAATAAATATAAGCCACATATTGAAATTTTTCAGGAGTATGTTTTTGGGAAAAAAAACACAATGATTTATATATAGGATAATCGAACTGATGCTTTCAACAAATACTTTGAATTTTTTACAAGGTCTAAAACCTTATCTTGCATTTAAAATGGTTCGTTGAAGCCAATAACTCAATTTTAGAAATGTTTATTGATCTTTGTTAGAATAGTGATGCAAAAAAAGGACAATAGGTATAATAAAAGCAAATTGAAAGTATTGTCGCGCAATAGAGAAAGTCCATGCAAGTGACGAAAAATCCGCAAATGAGATTTTCATATATTTAACATTTTTGTACAATAAGTAACTTATTAAAAAAATTAAAAAAAAAATTTTTATTAGTTTTTTTGAAATTCTATTTTAGCGTTCTTGTTTTTTCCTTATGAAAAGAGTCTTGTTTATTTAGAAGGGATGGTTTTGAAAATCTGTGTATTGCAAGTCAGAACAGGTTTTCATAGGAATCCCTTCTAAAACTAAATTTCGCCTTGCTATAACTAGTTTTTTTTTCTTAAAAAGGAAAAAAAAAAATAACCAAGACGCCGCTCAGATCTGACCCACACGCGTGACGTCGCTTGCAGGTATTCGATAAAATCAGATCCGAAAATTCATGCAGCGGGATGCTAAACACAAGTCTTATGAAGCTGTAACGGTTAACACACCATGCACAACCACGTGATTAGGCACAACCATCCGATTAGTTAGGAATACTCAATTGAATTGTTTTCGAACTGTGTTAAATGCTATCTGAAATATTTTTTATCGTAAAGAAATCTAACAAAAAACAGTCAGTTATTATTGAAGAATTCGTGTATCAGAACTTTAAAACACGTAATTCATATGCGTGACGTCACCAATGATAATTTCACTGAAAGTTTCCAGTCGTTTTTGCTTGAACTGATATTCTTTTAATTTAAATCTAACGAAGTTCTCTTTTTGTGCATTTAAAAAAAAAATTATTTGATCTTAATTTCTCAGTGTTACAAAGCAGGTAAATAAATACAAATTAATAATAAGGGGGGAAAATCGAATAGAAAAGTAAAGGGGGACTGATAAGCATTTTATTAATATTTTTTTACTTTTTTTTTGATTACTCATTTAAAGTCACCATCTATGATTTCTTCCCATGCCTGTTTCTATAAAAGTTCTTCCCTTATAATTTAAATAAAATTTGATTGATAGAGTTTTCATTCGTAACTAAACAAAAAAAAAACTCTTTTCTCAACACAATATTTTTACCAAAATTACCGATTTTTACACAGTCGAATACCTTCATGTATACATTCATAATGCTTGTCAAAAATAAAAATACACATTAGGTGCCAAACTATTTATCTAGGGAAACTAGACTCATTTTAGACTAATATTTAGACAGCTGATATTTATATTAGGAAAAAAGAAAAAACGTTATCGAATCTGCCGAATTACTCTTAATGAAATATCTTATAGTGGATACAGTTTTTTTTTTTTTTTTTTAAAGATTTAAAATAAACTATATTGATATGAATAAATTATTTTGCGTTCAATTTTAAATTTTAAAAGTAACTGTTCATACTTTTAAAACTTAGAATAAAATAAAATAAAAGAATTAGAATAAAATGAAATTGTGCTATATATTCGGCTTAGTTTTCATTAAAGTTTATTTGTTGCACAGTGCACAAAAAAAGGACTACCCTGAATATCTTTTGATCTGATGATAGGACCTTCACCTACTAGGACTGAATCTCAATGGTTTGAAGGGGTCCTCAAATATCTTGATTAATTAGTTCAGACGATATTTTAAGTTAAGAAATCAGGAAAATATATGGACACATTACTCAGGATTCGTTTACTCTGGAATTATTCGACCAATTTCGTAAAAAAAAAAAAAAAAAAAATTTTTTTTGCCATAAAAAATTGCATTCCTTAAAATGATTTAAAACTTTTCAAACCATATAGTTCTAAATTTTTTCTACCATTATTAAATAAAATAAGGAATTGTTAAAAATAATTTTTTGCATGGAATTATCTTCGCGTAAATCAATTTTATAAATGTGGACAAAACGTTTTCAATTCGGTGCTGGAAGACGCGGAATAAATATCTCGAGATATAGGGCGAAACTATTGCGACCATAATTATCTTTTTATAACAGTTGCTGTAAAAATAAATTGTTGCAAATAATAATTATTTTTTTGCATTATATTATTTTCGGATAAACGAATTTTATATTTGTGGGAAAAAGTTTTTTTTTTTAATTCGTTTAAAATTTCGCGAGATATGGCGAAATACATAAAAAATAAGGTTAGCACTAAGGGGTCCTAGATTTAATAGCATTTGTTTCTCAATTAGTCTTATTTTATAATAAAAATTTTAAAAAAAAGTCAGAAATTTCTAAGAAAATAAAGCCTTATCGTGGTTAAGATTAGTTATTTTACTTTTAGAAAAAGTAAAAAACTTAAATTATAATTCAATGAGCTGATTTACAGAAGATTTAACCAAATTTTTTTTTTGAAAAATATTATCATATATAGAGCATTTAATAGCATGGTTAAAAGGATTTGGAGCAAATTTACATCGCTATCACACCATACACCTTTTTAGTAACTTAATAAAATCAAGCACAAGTAGTAAGGTTTGACAAATGAATTTCAGCTTTAAAAAAATTGAATATCTCAGAAAGCGCATTTCCCAATTTTTGTCTGGGAAACCTAAATGATCCAGTTTTTATGGCGGAACTAGAACTTGATAAATAAAGTTCATCAGCAGCAGCGAATATACTAACCGATGAAAGAAAAGTAATAATTTTGTAATCATTTTATATGAAAATGAAGGTTTTTTGTTCATTGTTCAATCAAGTCAATTGTGTCAGCTAGTTGAATTTTAAAATAGTTCTGAATTTGTTTTGAGTGTATGCATAAATTGAAAATGAATGAAATAAACTGAAGTACGGTTTTCGAAAAATAAAACTGCTCTTAACATTAAGTGAGGTTTTCAGAGGAACACTTCGACTCTTGAATTTCATTATTTTACTCTGAATTCAAAAGATTGATGAGAAATATAGAATCAATTTTTTTTTATAAATGCTTATTCTTTTTAAATTCTATTCAATAAAATGCTGGTTCTTATTCTTTAAATTTTACTATTTCTTCCTCCATTGGCATTTTACTTAAATAATTTCATAAAAATCATCTAGATATTAAATAAATTATGGATTATTGGTTGGATATAAATATTATTACAGATTTCAAAAATAATTACTATTTGAAAAAATGTTTTAACGCTCGGAAATTTTGTGACCCTTCCAAGGAACCCTTGGGTGCCACAGAACACTTTTTGTGGACCACTGCTCTAGATTGTTTCCTACCATTAGCTATTTAATTTATATGGATGATATTATTGCTTTCCTCACATTAGCTATTTAATTTATATGGATGATATTATAAGTCGTAAGATACATAAAAAGGTATGTAAAAAACTGATGAAGGTCAGGTAAAAAAACAATAGACATTTTAGTAAAAATGGACTGGATGACCTTTTTTTATTTACAAATCTAAAAAACAATTAGTTGAGATGCTAATACTGTTAGATCTATTGCATGGCAGTCTTACTTAAATTTCTAAAAGAAAAAATATTATTGAAAGTGATATACTTATTCAAAATTTTATGAAAGTTTCGGTAACTAGAATTTTGCGGAGCAGTTTAACATTTTCTAGCTAGTAACATTTTCTTATTTTAATCCCGAAAGAAAACAACACTAGATACCCATATCCAGAATGCACTATAAGAGTGATGTATTCAAAATCTGGAAGTTGCTTTCTAAGCAATAAAATACTATTTAAAATCTTAAAAAAAAAAAAAAAATTTAAAAATAAGAAATTAAGTTTGAAAAAAAATTGAAGATTTGCATTTTTTACAGTGCATTTTTTAAACAACACAGAGTCACTGGATTTAAAATTAACTGTTTTTTTGTTTTTGCTTTAATCAAATTCTTCCTCGTAGATAATGAATTTCAATTTTTAATCAAATCTTCTCCACAGATATTGAATGCACCACTTGAATAAGATATTTAAAAAAAAAAAAATGCATTTCTACGACGATGCAGTCTAAGTTTACGGTAAATAACTTAATACTATCTAGTTTTAGTAAATTTCTCCCGCAAATATTGACTGCATTAATTTTAAAAAGTTATAAAATTTATTTAAAAAGATATTTAAAAAACAATTTTATGACAAATTTAATTATGTGCATCTTTTCTATGATGCAGATAGTGGAATATAATATATAATAATAATGCAATATTGAAAAGAAAACTCCTCAGATATTAAACACACTATAACAGTGGTCAAAAGCCAATTTTCAAATTAAAAATAATTAATTTCCTATTATATAACTTTAGGATGATTAAAATGAAATATTAATCATCCTAATCCCCTATTAAAATAATTTTAAAATCTTTGCGTTTTAACTCTCAACGCACAGTGGACGCAAGTGTTAAAATATAGGGTTAATCTGTATTCACTTTTACTTTAAATGTTAAATTTATGTTCGAAATTTTTAGCTAAATTTAAATTTTCATTCATGTTAAAAAAAGAATTATCTTTCATGCATTATAAATATTACAAGGATTAACTTGGCGAAATTTATACAAGATTAATAGCAGAATGAAAATTTCATTTCTGGTTGATATTTTTTTTTAAAGACTGAACTAACCAGACTGGATAAATTTAACTACTATAATGATAATAATTAAAACAATGATAATAATACAAATAAATAAACTTGTGCAGTAAGATACGGTATTTTAAGCAATTTACTAAGCACAGAAAATTGCTTCATGCGGAACGTAACTTTGAAACTTCATGCGGAACGTAACTTTGAACTTTGAAACTTCATAAAAAAAATTAAATGAATAAGTCGTTCTAACTAACGATTTAAAATTGATTGAATCTTCCAGTATATAAAATGTTGAAACAATAAAAAATCCTTAACAATCTATATCACGTTTAAACATTTAATTACCAAAAAAAACGTATTTTAGTAAAATTTTGTAAAAATGTAAGATATTCTGAATATCTTGCACCATTTAAAAATTTGATTGGAGGTGACCTATACATTAAAGCAAAAAGCTCGTTTTTTATTATTAAATATTTTTAATTAAAAATTCTTAAGTAATCCTTAAAAATCTTAATCTTAAGTAATTTTAAAATAATTATTAAATATAATTCAGAATTCTACTTACCTCCTTTTAAAAGATATCCTTTAAACACTAGTATATACTTTAAAAATTATTTTAGCGAATTTCTTATACGCTGATATTATTTCACGCTTTGTAAATCTTATTCTGGCTAAAAATATCTTTCTACTAACCAAAATGGAAAGAACCTGTTCAACTAGGCATGCGCAGATGCGAGAGTATGATATAACTGGGCAACCTTGATATATTTTTAGAAACCTATTATCATATTATTTTCTACACTTGTGACTGCGTAATTCATTAAAACTTATAAGCGAGGACTGTTTTTATTGTGATAAGTAATAAAAAAAAGAGACTTTTTATTAAAAAAAAAAGTATTTTGTATCTTTTGCTCTTCAGAACGTATCATTAACGTAATTAAGGTTGTCACCAACTATCTCCTTCAATTTGTCTTGTATGTCTTTACATAATTCAATATAATAATATATATTTCTACAATGAATTTTTTTTGATTAAACGATTTTATGAATAGAGATTTTTTTTCTAAGTAATTGCATGATTTTAAGGTTCTGTTGTTGAAAAAGATAGACATTCATTTTCGATAGACATGTTGCGATACCTAGTAATTGCACAATATTAAAAAAAATTATTTTAATATATATATATATATATATAATAAATAAATAAATACAAGAAAACACGAAGAAAGTTAACAATAAGTTTCATTTATTGCGCTTAAGCTGCAATTAAACAGTACTCATTAGATAAGTTCAAAATGAAGAATAAAACAAAGAAAAATTATAGACATATGAAAAAAAAAGGGGGGGGGGGAATAATAAGTCTATAATTTTTCTTTGTTTTATTCTTGTATATATATATATATATATATATATATATATATATATATATATATATATATATATATATATATATATATATTTATATTATTGTAAAGATCTTAAGGTCTTAATATTAATTTTGATTTAATTAGGGGTTGATAGTTGGTAGAAGGATCATTCTTAGAAGAACAGTACAGTATTGAATAAATTAACTAATCGGAGATTAATTAACATTTGGGTAGCAGGTCATAAATGTTTAATTAATATGGCAACCTAACGTCTGGAATTTATTTTGTAATTGTATGTTAATGTCATTAGGGACAACAGACCCAGTATTCAGTCAAAGGGGTGTGACAATAGACAAATAAGATAAAATTTAATTTCGAAAAATATACATTTGCCATAACAAAAATAAATTGCCAATTATTTTCTTCAAATAACAAAGCTGTAAACTAAAATTATGTTTTAATTTCTCTTTTATTTTGATTTAAATATATTGGGGGCTTAGCTTCCAACTCGCTTTCGCTCTTCAGCCCCGGAATTACTTACGCAGTTAATTTTAGATAAATAATTTCAAACAAATGAAAACTGAGTTCGAAATATAAATAGATAATTTTATTGTTCGTGATAAAGTATTAAATTATTGCTCGACAATGAATGAAAACATCCGACTCTTAAACACTTTTCTTCCCTCTTTTATTTTTGATATTTATGAACGCTTTCACCTTCCATAAGCGGGAAAAATTATACTATTGAAAGGTGTTTTCTCATGTTCTCAACTCCAAAGATATAATTTATTTACAAAATATTTTAATATTATTTTTAATGAGTCAGATAAATATTTATTACCAAAAATGCATTTTATAAAGAAAGTAATTAGATTGTCAATCAAGTTTACTTATGAAGTTTGAGAACATTAAAATATTGGTAGAGGCAGATCGCTATTGAAAATACTTTTCTTACACATAATAATTTTAGCTTGAATTTACTTAAGTAATGAATAAGGCCCGGATTTTGATGACATTTGCATTTTTTTTTTTTTTTTTTTTTTTTTTTTTTTTTTTTTTTGCATTTTTGGACATTTTTTGTCCTTTAGAGCATTTTTTTAGATTTATAGGGCATTTTTTTTTTAAATTTTGGTGTGCATTTCGCATTTTAAGGTATTTTTTAAGCTTTTTGTTAATTTTTTCCAATTTTCATCATTTATTGGGCATTTTTATTACATGAAATGCAATATTTGTCTTATAATTTAAAATTTCATATTGTAGCTTTCAATACCACCTGCATGTCATTATGTTTTTCCATTATGTTATTGATTGATATAAAATCTTTAGAAGTAATTCTTTGTTACAGCTTTCCCATTTTCTCTGATTTGTATAGTTTAAAACATTACAATTTTCTAGGAAATTTTCTTCTCCAGGAATAAAAATTTACTTTCAGAAGAGACGCTCGTTTACATTTCAAAATATCAAAAAACATTTAATAATCCAATGTAATTCTGATATTTAGTAATATTATGAGATGAAAGTTGTTATATTCATTAAAGTTTCTATACAAAATGAAAATGTTTTGGAGTCAACATATTTTCCTCTTTTTTTGTTATTTTAGGATATAAAACATATGTGTCAAACTTTAATTAACGTAGAACAAGAATTGCATTGTTTTATATTTTTTGAAATGACTCATTATAATTTTAAAGAGTAAAACATTGTTTTAGTTTAATATTTTTACTTTATTTAAATCATGTCATAAGGCATTTTTAGCGCATTTATCGCAGTTTTAAGGGCATTTTTCGCACTTTTTAAGGGCATTTTTTGCACTTTTTAAGGGCATTAGCTGAGACTTTTTGGGTCATCAAAATCCGGGCTCTAGTAATGAATTTTAAATACGGATTTTTATAAATTTTTATTTTTATCTTCATTGAAATGGGTTTATATTTGCCCCTTCCAGTGATTATACTCTTCATTTCACTTGTATTTAACCAAGATGTTTGCCCCAGTCTTTAACACACTTCTGCTCGCTATCGATTACTATACTGCAGCAGGGCCGGATTACCCATTAGGCCAGACTAGGCCATGACCTGGGGCCCCCAATGATTAGGAGCCCCCTTAAAAAAATTTTTTTGAAATAATTATAAAAAAATTAAGAAAAACAATGATTTAAAAAAAATCAATTTCAAATATATATTAATAAAATACGATAAATTTTTTTAGTTCTAATTTAACAAAATAAAGAAAAATTTAATTTATTATATTTAATTTTATTTTAAATTTTCTTTCTTAAATGGAAAGATATATAAATACTTTTATATTTGAATAAATAAAAAATATAAGCGAAAAAAAATATATCTAAGGGTGCAAAAATTTGAATGACCTAGGGCCCCGCTTGCGCTTAATCCGGCCCTGTACTGCAGTGTTTCCCAAAGTGTAGTACGCGTACCCCCAGGGGTACGGGAACAGTTTAGCGGGGGTACGCTTTCTAATGCGAAATATCTTGCAACAAACGAAAATTTCAAAAAATTTTATTTAAAAACAAAGCTAGCCACGAAAATTTTAGATTACGTATTTTTCTATTGGCTATTCTTCGCTGCGGTAACAGTTAATAATTAGTGGTGTCAACTGCCAGTTGTGATTTTTAACTTTTGTGCAATTTTTGTATAGTAAAAAGTGCATACATTCATTTTTTTCATTAGTGGTACACAGCGTTACGAAAAATGTAGAAAGGGTACACAAAAGTCATAAGTTTGGGAAACATTTTTATATACTGTGTTAATATGAGCAAGTATTTATACTAAGGATCATACTATCAATGATGAGTGGCATAATGAATGGGATAAATGTAGGAATTTTTCTCTTGCATTGTTGCATTAAGGTTTTGTCAGTTTTAAATAATTTTTGAAAAAAAATTTTTTTTAGTAAAAATAAATGTGTTTATGTAATAACATGTAATAAATTACGTGCTCGGAAAATTTAACTATTCTGCAGTGTTCTTATGTTGCGTATACAATCATTTCCCGCACGTACACTATCATTTCTAATAATGAGCTGAGACTTTCAAAAGAATAAATTAAAATATTTAATTACAAAGCTTTGACAATACAGTACATAGTGAAAACGTTAAAATAAAATAATTTATATTTGTAGGGCATCACCTTTAATAACCTAAATACAATCACGCTAAAAAGTGCCAGTTTGAATAATTATTATAGTTACTGTCATGGTACTAAGATTTCTTTTGCTGTCATTAGCATAAAATTAATAAAAGTTATAAAGGTATTCTTCACATAAAAAATATTTTTTAATTCTACGTAACTATTCTACGTTAACGTATATACGTATATACCTATAAAATTTATTTATCATGCTTCCTTATTACGTATTTCATTTTCATTATTATTCCATTCCAAACTCAAGGCTTAAAATTGAAAGTTGCGTTGTTTTATTATCAAGTAACCTCATAATATTGTCTTATCACTCAACTTTTTACTATGAACATAGTTAAATTGATGTTGAAACTTATTAGCAGTTTAAGGATTATTTGTATAATTGCTTTTATTTACTATATTTTACAAATAATATTTACTTTTATAAAAAGCTTTGTGTAAAACTGTGTTCAATCAGCATATACAATAAAAATAACGAATGCAAAAATGAGAAATTTTACTAAGAAATAATTTTTGCACTATTACTAAATAATATATCTAGAGTGAAAAACCTTTAACGAGTTATTTTATCAAACAAAAATTAAATAGGAAGAGGATCGCCAAGAGTCTTTGATTTCTGAGGTGCCTCAAAGATTAGTAAAGCGTCATGAAAAGTATTAACAGTGTAAAAATCATTAAAAACAAAAACTAACTTAAAAATAATTCAAAACAGTATAGCATGATAAATGGAAAAAGCAGACGATACTTTTAGAACTCTTTTTTAAGTTGACTGATTCAGACCGAGTTTTTGTGAAGAAGTGATGTAAACTCATTTTTATAACCGTCGTTGAACAGCCGGCCCAATTTTATGAGTTTACGACTGCTAATGTTCAACTCCATAGCCTTGTAATTGTGAACCCAATCCAGAAGACAAGGGAACTCCTGGATCGAGTATTGGGAGAAATTTGCCTGCGTGGAGGACTTTTTGATGGAGCTAACCCTCAATTGCGTTACATGGAGAGAAAGGCCTCATTGGAAGGCGAACGCTCTATCCCCTGAGCCATCGCGGCTCATGTAAACTCCTTATGGAAAATAAAAGACATAGTTTTTGTTGAGAAATGTCTACTACCCGTTACGGGATGCTAATTTAAAATCTAGCGGCCTTTAACGACTCGTTCTCTTTTATGGAGATTTTTATCTTATTTGTAGTTGGTCGCAATTATATAATACAAGGTTTTATTTCTTATAAAATTTGTTACCTGGGCAAAAAAAAAAAGAAATCGCAAATCCAGTTTTCTTTATTCCGGAAAATGCTAAACTATTAACTAAACAGGAGAGCGAATTGTTGAATGCCGCTGAATTGGAAAATCGCTTTCCGGATAAGAAAGATGTTTGAACTATCCACTAAAGAAATTTTTGCTGTTTAATTGGAACTGGTGACATCGTACGTAATCTGAAGGGATGCAATTGGATGCCTATGAGTGACGTCATGTGTAGGTTGGAAATGGTGAATGCTTCTTTGACATTTAAATAAATGCTATTCTATTTATATTATCCGGATCTTCAAATTAGCAGTACATCAGTTTCTTTCTTGAAAAAAATTCGTTTTTTTTTAAAAATTTGATGAAAAAGTTCCTTTCAAAGAAATGCAATATTTATTTTAAGTGTTCTTCATACTACAAAAAGCTCAAAAAAAATTTCGAATGATTTTATGTTTTGAACTATTTTTACTTGCTAATAACAATGATTCCTAGATACATATTTAGCTTTAATATATAGATAGGTATACTATAACCCCTTGCTTTAAAAATTTCAAAACATTTTTCCACTTGAGGAAAAGTTTTGCTGAAACTTGCCAAAAGGAAGAAACACTACGGGAAAGCATGTAGATCAATTTTATCCCATTGAAATGAAAATAATTACGATTATATTTTTAAATAAGTTTAAAAATAAAGTTTTTCAAAATTATACAATTAGCATTTTAAGTTATATAATTTACTGTCATGTTTTAAACTTTTTTCAATAGCATTAACTTTCTGTTTTAACTCACTCAAATTATTTTAAAATGATTAAATATTTTCTACATTTTGAAATATCTCCAAAAATTACAAACTAGAGGGGAAAAAATTAAAATTTGCCCAAATGTAAATACTTTTGAATTTTCTGATAATAAAACCAAAATTTCATCCAAAAATTTCAAACAAAAGAAAAAAATCATTGTTTTTCCAAAGTAAATATTGTTGAATTTTGTAAGAATAAAACGTATTAAAAATGGCAATAAATGCGATCTTGTAAAAATCTCACAGTAGAGTTACCCTTCAGTTTTCATGAACATAGTTTAGGAACCATGGAAAACAGGTCTTTCTAATGTTAGAAAAATAATAATTTAATAAGCAAATAAAAGAAAATGAATTTCACCTTGAATTAATTCAAAATCGCAAGGTTACGTGTTCTTGTTATTCAGTAGATGTTTGAAATACGTGATTATATAACTATCAGTTACAGAGTTTTCTATGTTATATAAAGAGTCTAACATAAAAAAAGATTCAAAATATCTTAAGCACGTTTAATTATTTCTGGAGGTTTGAGTTGACAATATCTGTCACTAAAAAAAAACTATGCATTCATTATTTTTGCCATAACTTTTAACTGTTCGTCAGATAAATTTTCCTTAAAAATCAGCATGGTTTTGATAAGTAAACTAAGTTAATATCAACATCTAGTACTTATAAGTTATATATTAAAACAATTATTTTATATGTGTTTAATCATGCGTAACTATTTTTATAGGTTTTTCATTTTAAGAGAAGAGGCATAAGTAATTTGTATTGAAAAACCACGTTACCGAGTATCTTGTGAATTAGATGATAATTATTAAGAAAGTTCAGGTAATGGTTATTTCTTGATATAGAGTGGCGCAGAATTTTTTGGTGATATGCTCATATTTCGGAGAGAGAGGGCCTTTCTGTTTTACACACAATTTATGTCTGACAATTTACCTTTTAAAAATTCCAAAGATTAATTAACTCCGTTGGACATCAGTATGATACTGTCGGCTTTTGATGTTTTTAAAACCTAAATAAGGAAATTAAAGTTAAACTTTGTTTATGAAATTCTACTATATTTTTTTTGGATTTAATCGCAAAAAAATAATTTCATTTCTATTCTTGTATAAATATTTACTACTATATGAGATTTATTTCTGAATGAAATTTTATCAACTTTTTATGAATGATGTAACGTAGAGTTTATATTATTCTATCTTTGTTTATAAATTGCGCAAAAAAAAACGGATCAACTTGAATAACTTTTGGTCTAATGATCGATTCACAATTATCAATTCACGCTCTAGTGCTCAATTGAATGGTTCGAGGGGGAGACTTCACATATGTTGATTAATTAGTGCAGACGATATTTTCAATTACGAAATCAGACACAAAAACGTACTGCCTCTGAATGGACGTGTCGTTTTTTCTTGACAGATTTGGATTCACAAAATATAGGGGTTAGCCGTAATCTGGGAAATACGGTCCCATTAGTTAAGACAAGAGAGCAGATCATATAAAATTCGTTTATGCAAAGATAATTCCGTTCAAAAAAATAAGCTTTAGAAAAGATTTGTTATTTTTTACTACTTTATTTAGAGTCGAAAATTTTTTGAATTGTAACGTACAAAATTTTTTACATCAATTTTGTATGGCATAATACAAAATTTGTGCGAAATCGGCCGAAGACTTCCCGAGAAATCGAATTTTTAAAAGAAGACTTTTTCATAATTCAGAATCAAAAATTATTCAGAATGATCTGTATTTTTTTCCTTCGTGTCATACATGTCTGGCTGAAAAGCAACATAAAAAGTTTCTAAAAAAATTAAACTTTAATATAAGTAAAAATAATATTTAACTGTGCAACATAAGTTAAGCAAATAATTTAAGTGCTTGCTGTTTAGGGAATTAATTGAAATCATTCACACCAAGTTTCAGAATTAGTAATAAAATTCGTCAACAGATGGCACTGATAGAACCCACTGATAGATGACTGATGGAACCAATGTTTTCAAAATGCCATTTCACAACGTGGGAAAATCTGAGGACATAATTAAAAACTTCATTGCAAATATTCAGTGTTTTAATAATCTCAAATGAATAAAAAAAAAACATTGTTTCATAATTTCTTTTAGTTATTAGCACCATAAGTTGGATTAACTTTAAATAAATCTGAAAATTGATGAAAATAAACCTTCATTAACAGAGCAAATCGTAAATATCTCCCTTTATTTTTATTTGAATTTGTGTTTAAAGTAGATAGTCATTTTTAGGCACTCAGTACGTCTATTCTATAGAGGGATTAATATGAGTTGCTGTATAAAAATAATTGTACATAATTAACAATAAAAATATAGTTATATATTATCATTCGGTGTTACTTAGATTTCTTTTCAATTTAGGATATCTTTTTTAGGAACATGAGCCTACAGCTACACTGTAAGCTTGGACAAATGAAAGTTTTCTATGTTTAAGACAAAGTAAATAAAACATGGTAGTTTTAGTTAAACCGAGTATAGAGTAACTTACACCAGCATTAAAAATGTTTTTTGGCTAATGTTAGTTGGTGATGTAATAACAAAAGACTTTTTGTCAAGAATATTCTGTCGCCACTCATGATTTTATGTATTATGCAGTCCTCTTATTAAGATGCAGATTGTGCAAATAGGATAAATTTTTTGTAGCTAAAAATATATTTAACTTTTACAGGATTTTGCATATTGCATGAGAATGTTTTTCGTTCATGGTAATGATGAAATAACAACTATAGAGGAGGCTAGTGAAAACACTCCATTGATAGCACCATCTGCACCAACTTATCCCACAGTTAAGCCGAATTCATGGAGGAGATACATAGAAGTAGACATTAAAGTACCTCGGATACAAACGATAACAGGAATACTATTGGGGTAAATATCATAACTAATAGCTTATGACTTATAATTATGAATGTCTGCCACAATAATCAAAGAGGATATAAGCCTTCTTGAATGATGCTTTTGGACGAGTTTTTAAAAACCTGCATATAAATGTTATTTAATAGCATGAATGTAATTTTGTGAATATAGGGTGCCTCAAAAATTTATTGGCAAGCTTTTACGAATGGAACATCAGGAGGATTGAGAACATAATAGCAACATATGAACGGAAATATCCTAATACATCGCAAGCTGGAGATCTGCTCGAAAGCGATGAGAATGAGCGTGGTCTGGTGATCTGATTACTTTCTCCACTGCTTACCTGATTTATCGAGTATTAATTTTTGTCAAATGGAACAGATTTTAAGCCTTTGTGTGAACTTCACCTAGTACGCCATTTTTGCTCATGGTATTTTATAAAAGTTTCCAACTAATTGTTCGCTCGGGTCCTTTCATAACTTTTGCTACTGTCTTCCTGCGAATGTTTCCAGTAATATGTTCTCTGCAATTCTCGATCCTTTCCTTTTGGTATGCCTTACCCCTTCTAAAACTTCTTCGCAACATTTCGGAAACACTCCTTACAGTAGAAAATTTTGTGCTGTATGCATTAATACATATTGTGTTTTAATATATAAAGAGTATAGTCTTGAGATCCCGAGATTAAACCCGTCTTCACTGTACTGAAAGAACCTTCATCGCGAGCTCATCTTGCCATTACCAGACAATATTATTGCTTCATCAGAAAAATGCATAATTTTTCCGAAGAAGCAAATGTAGTATAGTATTGAGATCACGAGATTACCCTCAGTCCTCACTGAAAGCTCATTTCGTGATTGTCAAGCAGTATCATTGCTCCTTCAGAAAAAATATATAATTTTGTTAAAAAAAGTTATTAATTTAACCACTGTTTTGTTATCTTTCTACCTTTCAAATAATAATATACTTCTTCAACCCGATATTAAGAACACAATTTATTTTTTTGGCGAATCTATTTCTATGTCAAAGGAAGGGATTTCACCAAATGTAAACAAAGCTTCCTCGTTAAATCTTCGGACGATCCTGTTACGCGAAATTTAGTTTTCGAACCTGCATTGCCAAACTAGGTTTTTTTCATATTTTTCAGTAGGAGGAGTTTAAGGGGAGAAACATTTCCAAAAGTAGGCCAAATTCCAACTTGGTTAAAAGATAAAAAGACTAATGTTTTGCAAATTTCTAGAAAGAAGCAAATCTATAATATCTCTTTTCTTATAGTTTTTAAATTATGAAATTAACATTAATCCATAGAAGTTTTCAATGAATAAGAGTGATTATACAATTGAAATTATTTATATGTTATCATCATGGGCTATAATTTATTTCAGGTTGCTTTTATTGGGAATGATAGTGATGCTTGTGGCTGAAGCTATTAGAGAAAATCGACAACCTGATCCATTCCTTGTAGATTATTCTACATCGCCATCTCCTTTTGCTGGTATATAAATCAGTTTTCATTCACGTTATATGATATTTTAAAATAATGAAGATATATTTAATATAAAAGTAAAATTTTTAGCTAATTAATAATAATTTTGAAACATGTTTGCACAGGTTTCCTAAGATTACCGAACAAAGCATTTCACCAAGCTTGGGTCGAAGGTGAAGGTATTGCCGCTTATAGGAGAAATTTGGAAAAAGTTCTTTTCGAAAATGGTATGATTTTTAGGAAGACAATTATTTAAATTTTTATTTCCTAATGTAGTTAAGACTTTGACGAATTTAAACAATTTTAAATTTTATTCCACCTACATTATGTATCTTCCTTTTGCTTGAAAAAAATCTTTACCAGCTCTTTTACATTACAATTTATATTTATTAATATTTTTCACCCTTTGCATTTTTTTACTTATTCCTTACATAGACGCTCAAAATTAATGCTGCATTACCGTTAATAATACCGAATAATATTTTTTTTAGTATTAGTGATAAATATTTTTATGAAGTGAAAGAAGAATTAAGAACGGAGACCGGATTCACCGATCTCACCACTGAACACACATTTGAACCACTATGGTTCATACCTAATGCCAGTTTTAAAAGAATACAGTTTTCGTTCTCAGAATTCAACCAATTCTGCTCTAAACAGGAACTGTTCAGGGCAATTACAATAAAATAAAAGTAGCGAACTGCGGTGGCTCAGGAAATAGAGCGCTCCCTCCTAATGATGTGACCCAGGTATAATCGCAGAGTCGGCTGGATTATTCAAATTCCACTCCCGGTTAGCACAGAGCTGACATAAAGTATCCTCAGTAGAAGATGGATTATAGGTTATAACCCGCTTGCATCGAACAAACTGTTGGAGATTTACGCGGTTATCCTCCCCGTGTACCGCTGATACTTGTTAGTTCCATCAAAAAATCCTCCACGAAGGCTAGTTTGTCTCAGTATTTTATCCAGAAGTACTCTTATCTTTTGAATTGGGTTCAAAATTATAAGTCTACGGTGTTGAATATTGAGTGACGCAAACTCAGAACTGGATCGACTGATCAACACCGGTTATAAAATAAAAATAAAAGTAGTCAAAAATTGTTTTTACATTAAACAAACTTTTATCATAAATTTACTTAAGAGCGTAAATGTTTAAAAGCTTAAAAAAACTACCTAAAATTTGGTTGCGTACATAATCAGTATGATTTGGTAGTTTTGAACTTACTTTTTAGGAGTGGAATCACGTTCAATGCTTTAAACTAAGTTTAATCATGGGGTCGAGGAATCGAGTTAGGCGAGTTTCAATTGGGCAGTCCAGATTGTTCCGTTTAAGTAAACCAGCAATCTATACGGATCAATTTCTAGAAATAAGAATTTTCTTTACCTTGTAGTAGGGCATTGTCACCCCGGCAAATTTTTAAGTATCATAATTGTAACTTTTGAAATTGTTAAATTGTTCTATTCTTGAATATTAAATATCGTGTCATCAAATGATAGTTAAAGACATGAATGTATTTGAAATTCGGTCCTTTTTAAACGAACATGAAATCTGGGTTATTCAATATTTGGATTTAAAAAAATTACCTAAATATCCAACATAAGTGTTGAATAGGAATTTAAACAGGAATTTCAACATTTAAACAGGAATTTTGCCAAAGAGAGGATCTCCATCATCCACTCTACAAAAGTTTCAGAAAGGCAACGTTGATGTTCAAGAATTAGAAGATTGCGGCCTGATTGTTGAACACATGAAAAAAGCATTAGGAGGATGGTAAGTAGAAAATGATATTCTAGTCCAGATCTAGCTAAATATTCAAGCTTGAATCTTATATTGAATTAAATGACTTTCAACAAATATACTTCAGATCATAATTTTCAATTCTTAAACTAGTTGCATGTGGCAGAAGGTTCCTTTATTTTTTTAATAATAACATCATGTTTTGAGAATAACATGTGTCACAAACTGCTGCGATTAAATGCTTTACTAACTACAGCTGTTTTAAATACGATAAATTCGTTTTTTCTTCTTTAGGTATACATCTTTTGTCATCATTTATCATTTATTTTCTTTATAATGTATCTAATAAAGAAAAATACCCGTGCATTATCTTGCTTTAAAAATTACTTCTAATTATTTTCAGCATTGATGTAGCCATGTTGCCCGATCATTGTCAACCAGATACTCCAACATCGTGCAGTTCTACATACCCTTACAGAACTTTGAATGGAAGTTGTAATAATCTGCAACATGCTGATTGGGGTATGGCTATGACTGCTTTTAAAAGACTACTGAGACCTGATTATGCAGATGGTAAAAACTCCATACTTAACTTCTTATTATTATAGCATTGTTTTGCATTAATAAATATGAGATAAGAACAATCTCAGGTAAATGGAAGCATGAATTTGATTTTGGGAAAAACTGAATAGATGTCTTTTTTTTCCTTCCTGTATTTAAATCAGTAATTTTAGTAGCTTTTTACTCAAATATCTATTTTTGCCGTGAAAGAAAGCATCTCACAAAATTTTTTGGGATATTGTGTGTCCCAAAAAGGAACGGCGATTTGAAAAATCAATTAGAGATGTTAGACTTAATATATGGACTTACAATATGGTTTACTGCGTTATGCTTAAGAAACAGAAATTTATTCTTATGAAGTTTTAATATTAGCTATAAAGTTCGACAGATGACGTTGCTAATGAAACAACTAGGAAACAATGATTTCTTTGAGACCAGACCATTCAAAATAAAATATTTGAGTAGGCGTTTGTTAAGTTAGTCCTCATATTCCACCACCGTTGTGACTGTTGTTATTAATGGTTGATTTAAAAATATTAATTTATTGTTTTTCCTTGTTTTTAGTGCCACCTATTGACTCATTTTGTAACTAATTTTTAAACTTGACGAGAACAAAAAGCTGTTTTTTTTTAATTTAAAAAAGTGCAGCAAACGGTAGTTTTCTATTTCTTGCAGTTTCTATTTAATTAATTTTTCTAATCATCGGCCATTTTCAGAGTATTCGGAATTTATTCACTAGTTCTTTGGAAATTTATTACTCAAATATGTACTTTTAGAAAAAGAATTACGAAATCTTTATTGTTATATTCTAAGCAGGATACAATGCAGTTTAACATAATTAACAGTATTTATCAACATATAGTTTCATAATATCATCATTCTTTTTTTAAACTTTCAATTACAGTTATTTAAATGGCATATTGAAACATGACTTAGTTACAAGAAGAAAAAATGTTAAACCACAAAGAAGTTGAAAAAAATTTAAATATATTCCTTTAATTACGTTTGAAGGCATTAAATCCTCAAAAATTTGTATTGCTTATAAAATTGGTATTTGTATAAGAAACTTACAGTTTATTTAAATTCAAATTAATAGGGCATACATTAAATACCCTAATAAAGAATGAATTACTATACTATGCCGAAATATAGTATTTTAAAAAAAAAATATTCAGGATGGACTCAATGCTTTTTTTTGTCATCTTTGATATGCAGTAACACATAAAAAAAATCATTAAATTTATGTTGATAGTTTTTTTTATTTGCGTCTAAACTGTAAAAGCTACCGAAAGCATAAAAGCGACTTAATCCATTTAAGAACACTACAACATATCTGGTGGCCCTATCAAGCTCAATTGTGATTTTTGTTGTTTTTAATGCGACAAAAAAAAAAAAAAAAAACGTATGTTTGTACTTTGTGTACTAAAACTGTTTAAGAAACTTACAAACACGTAGCGTGCAAAAGATGAGCACCAAAAAATTTTTTCTGGCCCTAAAGCATGTGACTGTAACAAAAATTAATTTTAATAGGTAAATACAAATTTGCATTATAATTGATAGTAACTTTTAAAACAAAGCAATTTTATTTTAGTATCTGACAATGTTTATTGTTTATCAGTTATAGCTTAGTAAGAACTAAGTAAACGTCTTAATATAAATTTTTTTATTATGCTTTGATAGGTGTTTCACAACCTCGAATGTCCGTAACAGGAGATGAACTTCCAAATGCTCGATATTTAAGCAATAAACTATATACACATCGTTCAAGACCTAAGTGCAATGCTACTGTTTTAATAATTTATTTTGGTCTCTTTGTTGATCATGACGTCATCAGCATAGTGAGCAAACAAGGTAATTATATGAATATTAATGTTTATTATGTTAAATATAAATCGAATAAAATGCAAAGTGAATGAAATATGAATAACGGTAAAAAAAAAAAAGAAATTCATGATTGATGTTGTTGTTTTTTATAACTCTTGGACAGGCCAAGCCAAGCTTGCCAGCCATTCATCTTTTGCGAATTAAGGTGCGTAGGTGTGCCTATCGTTTAACGGTAGAGCATCGCAAGGGTTAAAGTACATCTTAGAACCCCACGGATAGATGGCAGCACCACTCATTCGTGAAGCCACTTCCTCAATTTAAACATAGATCTGAGGGGGAAGAAAATTTTTTCCAGATCCCCCTACCCATAATACAGTTTAGTGACCGAGCACAAGACTTTCGATCCAACAGATTTCACCACCAGGTATATTGCATGTTCTCGGTGGGTCTTAGCGAAGTTGAAATTGAACTCCGGTCCCTCTGGCCCGGAGTCCAAATCTATAACCACTAGGCTACTACAGCCTTTATGATTGATTGATACACAACACAGTATCCAAAACAAAAGCAAATCAAAAAAGTATTTGAAGTAAGAGATTGAAATTTCTATTTTTCTATGAAAGGATGAAATTCACTGAAATGAAATTATGCTAATTTCTTTATCTACGTATACTGGTAAGATATTGATAAATATGGATAAGAATTCGTCAAATCTTTTTCAAAATTCTGCTTTTATAAAGACGTCAAAATACTCATTGCATCAAGAGCACGAATAGACTCTATATTTTGGTTTACATTACTCAACCCTATTATTAAATCTACATTTAGTTTAGTTTAGTAATTAATAGTAAATCTTTAATTACTAAATTTTCTTATTGTATTTGTTCTTGTATTTAAATCAGTAAGGTCATATTTAATAGTTTATGGACGTAATGCAATTTAAATCATTGTTGCTAACTGTTCATTTTAGGTCATAATGGTGCTCCAATTTCATGTTGTCATCCAGACATTATTGAAAATCCATCTCTCATGCACCCTGAATGCATGGCCATAAGTGTTCCTGAAGATGATACATTTTATAGACCTCTTGGAGTCAAGTGTCTGGACTTCTTACGATCTATTCCTGTTCCTGGAGAGTGCCCGGGTAAATATGCTTCCAATCTAAATATATACATATACATATGGTATCGAAATGACCACATGAAATATTTATTTTTAACCCTCTTATAAAAGTAATTGGAATTAATCTCAAATTAATATTCAAACGAAGAATAAACAAAAACTGTATTAGTGTATGACAAACCTTTATTGAGGAGGGTGAGATAATAAAATCACCGCTATTGAGATTACGGATTGATTTTTATGGATGGTTTTAATAAAAAAAAAACTTAGATAACCTCTCTCTGTTTTCGTAGGCAATCAAGCAGATTTTGTTATTTTCAGTCCTGTTTTCCTCTGTTGTGATTTGTAAGATATTGATAGAGTTTTCGGTTTATTCTCACCTAAATATTTATTTGTGACTTCAAAAATTTTATACATTAAAGGTTATTTTTAAAAGAACTAATCTAAATATTAGAGGTTGCAAATACGACTGCTGATTATAAACTTCTAAAAAGAGCTCCTTTCTACCTTGATTTCTAATTAAAGGAGAATGCTTTAAAAAATTTCCTATCGCAGCAATTTTTTTTTTTTATGTTTAAAATTCTATTTTTGCTTTGATTGATCTTAACAGTGATCCGTTATATTTTGATAACTTTTTATAACATTAACATATTTTTTTAAATGAGTAATATATTCTTTACATTTTACTTACATTCTTTTTACAGATATCGATTTTTTTGTACATATAATCCATCGTTTATTTGCCTGATTCAGTAGAATTATTTATTAAATTTGCAATACTAAAATTTATAAAAACTAAAATTTTTTTTGTTTTATTTTAGGAGAAAGAGAGCAGATGAATTTAGTAACTTCATTTTTAGATGCTTCTGGAGTGTATTCGTCCTTTTACGATAAGAGTAATTTTCTGAGATCTCACAAAGATGGTAAGAAATAAAAATCTACAATTTTTTTTTAATGTTTAAATTTAAGAAAAATTATTTAATTAATTAATTATTATGCATTTGAAATTTTAATTAGGAAAACTAATTTTCTTTAGGTCAATTAAGAGTTTGCAATATTAATAATACAGAAATGCTTCCACCCGCTCATCATCTCAGTTATCAATGTGGTTTTCCAAAACAAAATCAATACTGTTTCCAAGCAGGTAAGTACACATTTTTATCAATTATTTTAAATTTGAACTATATTTAGTTGTTGAGCAAAATTGTGAAAAATATATATGGTGTTCTGTAATGATCAACAACAATTAAAATACACCATAAAATTCTCCCTTATCTAAATTGAAACTGCTTAATCTGATTGAAATCATTCACAACTCACTAAAACACACGCAAATAGCATGTCTAGTTGATTATTATGTTTCGCTAATTACTAAATCTCTTATTTTATTTCAAATTATCCTGAATTCTCCTTTAATATTAACTTCTTTTTAATTAACAGGTGATATGCGAGCCAATGAACAAGTGGAATTAACAGCCATTCATGCGATATGGATGAGAGAACATAATCGAATAGCCGAGAGATTTCATTCCCTCAATCCTCACTGGAGTGACGAAAAATTGTTTCAAGAGAGCCGAAGACTAGTTATAGCAGAACTGCAACACATTGTTTACAATGAATTCCTACCTCTTTTACTTGGTATATAAATCACTTGTGCTTTTTGTTTTCCTTTACATGGGTCTTATTTTAACTATTCACCATACATTTTCGTTTATGTTGTTATTGTTACTAATTCTGACGAAGTCAGACCAGGTGCAAAAGACCGTTGACTCGATGAAAGTGTAGTAGTGTATTAGATTAAATGTCCTCGTTGGTGAAGACCAATAGTGTAAGCCGTTTGCGTTTATATTTAAAGTTACCTTATGTATTTTTTAAAGAAAATACAAACACAATTTTGAATCTAAAAAAAGTAGTTTTAGTTAATTAATTATAAGAAAACTCCACATATTCCACGACTTATATAGCATTAAATTTTACTTATTGCACTCTTTTCGGATTGTTTTCATTTTCAGAAAAATAAGTTCAAAGTTCCATATAATACAAACATATTTTAAACATTAATTGAGAAGCTTTAAGGGGCCGTTCAAAAAGTACGTACATCCTGAAGGGGGGGGGAGGGGATTTGCTATTTTGTACGATTTTGTATGATGGGGAGGGGGAGGTATTATACAAAGTACGTACATAAAGTTGGGTGTTATTGTTTAAATAATTAAAATTAATAAATTATATTAAATAAATATTTAATTTTATTTAAAACATAATTATTTTAATTTTTATGAAAAAGGGGGGTAGACTAATAAAATGTACGTACTCTAAGGGGGGGAGTAAGACCTTGTGTACGGTTATGTACAAAGGGGGGGGGGGAGGGGTTAAAATTTCTCCATTTTTGTGTACGTACTTTTTGAACGGCCCCTAACTAAATCTTCGATTTTTAAATTTTTATATTTTAATGTTTACGCTTATGGTAAATTACATACATTTATATAAAAGTTACTACGGTTAATTAATAAAATGGAATAAATCATTAGTTACACAAAAAAATCGCGAAAAATATTCGATATTTAATGAATTTACAAGCGAAGAATGTAATATTAAATTGTACTAAAGACATACATATAGAAGAAAAAGTATGGGAAATTCTAGACGCTGATTTATTTTTAAAACATAAATGTTTTAAGTGTGAAATTTGCTGATGTGATTTTTTTTTAAATTTTATTATTTAGGTGAAGAGGTGGCAAATGACTACAATCTAATTATCGATCCTCAAAGAGGATTTGAGTACAACACTGCAGTAAACCCAAGCATGTTTAATGTGTTTGGTGCTTCAGCGTTTAGAGTAGGCCATTCTCTAATAGAAGTAAGAATTTCAATTTAAAGCTAATTTTATACTTTTTTCCTGGCATATGAAAGCATGTTTATTCAAGTTAACTTCTTTACTCTTATTTTTGAATAAAATGTGCTTTTTTATTAATTATACTATTATAATTGCATACTTTACCTATATTTCATCAGCCATTTTAACAAAATTTTTATTAATCATGTTTTTTTTATTATTTTGTATTTAAATTGTATAATATAATTTTGTATAATATTTTGTATTTACTTTGTATAATATTTTGTATGTTATTTTGTATAATATAATTTAGATCAAAATAAGAAAAAATATTTTATTACGCATTTTAATGATTTTTTCTGTTAAACTATTTTCTGATTTCTGTTCATTTAATGTCTCTTTAATTCTCATAATTTTTTTTATTTAAAGGGGATGTTGGATTTAATAGGCCCAAAATACTCCTCAATGAGACAGATTCCTTTGCATACTGCATTTCTCAATCCTCACATTTTTTACGAGAAAGGAATTGATTTACTTCTACGAGGGTTGGTTCGAGAAAAAGCAGCATCTGCTGATAGTTACATCACTGATGAGGTAAACTAATTCCTTCATCAAAAATTTGCTCATGTTTTACTTAATTTATCCAAAAAACGCTGCGCCTGTGCAGCTTTGGTTTCAATATATGACTTTCGTATCAGTGACTTACAAAAGAAAAATATTGTTTTCAATTATAGTGTAGAATTAACTATAAATAAACACAGAAATGTAAAAAAAGATTTTGTGCGTAAATAACAAAGAGAAACACACTATCTCCACCCCCCTTCTGCTTCATGAGATTTTTGAATAGATCTTCTTAAACACTTAATTATCGCTGATTTCAAATTTGCAATTAGTTTGTCTCTCCATGCTACAGATTTTATAAATAATATTTCTTTGCTTTACATTGTGTAGAAATGTACAAATTTAAAAACGTTATGTATTACAGGGAGTCACATAAATGTTGCGGCAGTGTTGTTAGTCACCTAAGGTGACTAGAGAGTGAGTGATATTAAACTCTAGTGAAAGGTGGCGCTGGACATTACTTATTGTACGTTTTCAGAACAAAATTCATATTATCAATTACAATTAAAATATTAAATTTCATTAAGCAAATCAACTGTGGTCTATCTTTTGACTCTTATTATTTAAGGTTTACTAGCGTTGTAAATGTGTATTATTATGTGACGTTCATTATGTAACGTATTTTGTTATGTAGTGTATTATTATGTAAGGTTTTCTATCTTTGCAAATGTGTATTATTATTATTTAAGTTTTATTAGTGTTGTCATGCGTGTTGGCATATTAGGCATGGCAGGTGGAAAATACTAGATCGAACTGGTGATACTCGTCGGCGGTAGTTTGAAGACCCATCATGATCAAAAACATTTAACAACATTTTCTAACTTTCCAATCTATTTTCATAATAAATAGAAAATAAAGACCCTTAATATGCTTATTTTTCAAGTAAATCAGACAACTGAATACTTGAAACTATGTTATAATAGATTGCAAAAATGATTTTGCTTATGAAAAAAATAAAATATCTGCATTGCTTTCAACAAACAAGTGAGATACCATAAATTCCCCATATATAGATATGATTCTTATACTTTTGACTTTAGTGATATTTTTACTAATGAAAATGTATTATTATTTAGTTATTTTCTCATTGAATTGCACATTTTAGGTTCGTAATCGGTTGTTCCAACCCCACACTGGAAACCACGGAATGGATTTAGCTGCTATTGGAATTCAGAGAGGTCGTGATCAAGGTCTTCCGAATTATCCGAAATGGAGAAAATTTTGTAATCTATCTGAAGTTAATACATGGGAGGATTTGTTTCAAGCAATGGATTCAGAACACGTTCAAAGGTTACGAAATGTTTACAGGTATGTACAAGATTCTGATATTTTGCTTAAGATCGAAATTTAGGTTACTAATAAGTACGGAGTTCCATCGAAAACCATGTTGCACTCGCATAAAAAATAGCTGAGTTCGTACGCTTCGGGAATATCGGAAATATTATCAGGAAAAACGAGACTCGAAAAAAAAAAAAAAAAAAAAGACTGGGAAAGACGTAATTTTACTCCAAAACCGGGAATTGTTGGAGAATTTGACGCCCTACCAAATTGCAGGATTTCACTCTTCTGTTTTCAACCGCAATTTGAGCTTACGCAGTTGAAAAATTGAACGAAAAAAAAAAAACTTTTTTTTTATAGACAGCTAGTAAGTGTATTCTCATGATTCTATTATTCTTAAGCGTTTCTGGAGTGTTGTCAATTAGATGTTCCAAGTTGAAACTTCCGCCTTGAAATTATTAACATGTTAGGTTTTTTCTTTAAATCCACTTTTGCCTTCTCAATTTTAAGTATTGATTTATTATGATAAAAATTATTGTTTTTTAATTTCGGATGAAGCCTTAAATATAAAGAACAAAACGTTTTTTATCGTCTGCTATATGATATTTGTTGAGGAAATTATATATTTTTAATTGAATAAATTTTATTCCTCAGAGTGTTTTTGATTCCCCATTTGTAATAAGTTTTGCTTGTTGCGGAATCACATCTGCTTTCGTTAAAAATCGTCTGCTTAGATAATTTTTTTTCCTGTTTGGTAAACGAAATAAAAGAAGATAGTATATACGTAAACATACTATTATTTTTCACTAAAAGCAGATGATTATTTTATGAAGCTGATTGCGGCTTTCACTTTTTACTAGTCATACATTTCTAACTTACGTATTTGTTAATTTCTTTTTTGTTGGTTTGGTTTTTATCATTAAAGTGAGTCTGACATTTTTTTTAAAACTAATTCTGAGGTTTTTAAATTGCAATCTATATTTTTTAACTATCCATCTTATTTATAATTCATTTTTCTTTAAATATAAGATTTTAATATATTGCATTTTTATAGTTTATTTTTCGTTTTTTTCCCCTTTTTTTCTTAAAAACGTTTGTTCAGTTGACTAAATATAATTTAATTTCAATTAAATACACATTATTTGTGCAAAATTTTTATTAATTTAGTTCTTTTTAAGGATGACTTAGTTGTTGAAAAGTTGTTCTTTTATTATGTTGCTTAATATGTTCTAGTTTTATTTTTTGTTTTCTTTCAGCTTTGTTTCATATTTTAGAACAATTTATTTATTTATTTTATAGCTTAGGTTTAAAAATATTGCACTTTTACCGTTTATTTATTTATTTGCTTGTTTGTTGATAAAAAGCATTATTTTTAAGTTATTTATTCTATTTGACTTAATTTAAAAAATACAGCCTAATTTTAATTAAATATATATTGTTCATATATTTGTTAGATTCTTTTGAAGATGGGTTGATAATTGGTGTTAAAAATACGATTTTTTTAAAACTATTTTCTTTTTAAATTTGTATCACTCACGTTTCAACTGATCTCTATTTTCTTCCGCATTTGAACGTGATAAGTTTTATTCAGCCCTGCTTTCCTCAGTAGTAATTCGTTAGATTTCAAAATCATTTAGCCCTCTTCTAAAAATATATTTTAAAAATGATCATTATGAATGGAAATTGTATAGTAATAAAAGTTTCTAATCAAGTTTTAGTTAATAAAGTTTCATGATTAATTATGAAAAAAATTAACTTAGAAAAGAGAAAGTTGCAGATTAAAATTCCCTTTGCAAATTAAATGATTTGTTATTGTGATGATGAAGTGTTTTTTCTTTCTTTCAATAGTTCCGTGGATGATATCGACCTAACACCTGCTGCTCTCTCTGAAAATCATTTACCTGGAGCTTTAGTAGGACCTACTCATGCCTGCTTAATCGCCAGACAATTTCAACACACTCGATACGGAGATAGATTTTGGTTTGAAGCTAAAAACCAAGTTGGATCTTTTACCCCAAGTGAGAACTATACTCTTATAACAAACATTCATATAGTAAATAAGCTATACTTCTGAGTTTTAAAAACCATGGGTTTGTTTAAATAGATTATTGTATTTTAAAATTAAATAATTTTAATTAAGGATTCATTACACACCAGTAACACTGGCAGATTCTTTCTAAAAATAATAAATCAAAAATTTCAAAAATTATGTTCGTAAAGTGGACTAAGAAAGAAAATAATTTTTTTTTTGTTTGTCAGACCTGATGAGAATTATCCTTTTATTATACTTTAATTCCATTTCACAGAAGCATAATTTTCGAAAGTCATATGGGGGGAGGAGTTAAAAAAATTACTTTATAAAAAACTCTATTTGCTTCAAAAATATACAAAATTATTTATTGTAATAAAAATTATTGTAATTATTGTAATAAATTATTGTAAATAACAGTCAACATGATTCAAGCGCTCAAAAATAAGCGCCTATTCTCAAGAGAAGATGACTTTCGATAGAAGTTTATTATGCCCTTAGTTTTTTTAATTATGTCTGACGAAAAATGAAAATATTTAACTTCGATAGGAACAATTTTTAACTCTTATCGCCTTCACGTGCTGAGCTCCAGTTGAAATTTAAGCACTCTAGCTGACCAGAAAGCAGTCAAAATTACGATCGACAATGAATTCTATTCGGCTAAAAATTTGTGTTATAAATTCTGCATGCAGTTATCAAGACATATATCCTCATCCAACATAATGATGCATTTTAGATAAGCACGTAAACAGTTTAAGCACTCTAGGTAGTCCGACAGTGGGCGAACTTTTGATTGACTTCGGATTCTCTTTGTTTATAATATGATATATTGTGCCTTTAGTGTTCAGGAAGCGATTGAAACTTTTGATATCACTCAACGCAGAGAGTCAGTTAAAATTTGAGTACAATAGTTAGTCAGAAAGATGTCAGAATTTCGATTTCAAATAAATTCTCTGAGGAGATAAATTGTTCATTTGAATTTTGCATTGTTATTAAGCATTGAGCTCTTTTAGAGATTTGGGTGTGCTAACCAGTCGGAAATTGATTGAAATTTCGATTGCAAGATACTAGCATTAAATGCGCGAAAGTGAGCAATAAAAGTATAGTAATAAAACTCCTTTTGGTATGAAGTGTTTTTAATTTCTAGAATTACATTCAGAATTATAACTTTATTTTTTTAATTGAATTCATTTTTATTTATTTCAATTTATTTATTAATAAATTATCATTTAATTTAATAATAGGCAATAAAAGTCAATTTAAGTAAATTAAGCATAAATTTCGAGAAGTGACAGGATTAATATCATATTAAAGAAGAATCATTGAAGACAAATTCGTAACAATCGATCTACATTAAGTTTTTAGTTTCAGTTTTGCCAAACAAAGCTTGTACTAATCATTAATTAAAAATTTTGATTTAAAAACGACAATAAATCCTTTTATCTTCTGTTAATTTTGCTTTTTATTGCCATATGTACTATATAGCTATGTGTCACATTTCAACAAAAAAAATTTAAGTTAAGTTTTTATTTTAATAACTCATATAATATGTAATAGGTCAACTGGCCGAGATATATAAATCAAGTGTGGCCCGCCTCTTCTGTGATAATTCAGATAAAATCGTAGAAATTCAAGCAGAGGCATTCAGGGTAATATCAGATGAGTAAGTATATTTCCGTCTTTTTTCATTGATTAATTATTTTCTGAAGCATACATAATAATAGAGAAAACATATCATTCTCTAAGAAGCGGAGTAAGACATATGACTAACATAAAGAGAATCATCATCATGTGTAAGCATTATTTACATCGTCGGGCGAAAGCAGTCAACCCGTCAATAGTGTTCCTATTCGGCTTACTGATATCAGCCTGGGGTCCCCAAAAAAGATAAATATTTGCCTCCTTTTTATTTCATCTATATCAAAAAAGAAAACAAGCTTTTCTAAGTTTCAAATGCAAAAATAAATGTAATTTTCGTATTTGTTTTTAAAAATCCGACTATTGTTTGTGTTTAACCAAGTAAAAAAAATAATTAATAAATAAATAAACTTAATAAAAATACCTTCCAGGAAAGCAAAGTCCTGCGAAAATGTCCCGCCTTTCTCACCCTTACAACGGCCTTGCACTGTTACTAAATCCTCGTAGCAAGTTTTTTTTCTTCATGTTGTGGAAGTTACTTGTCAAAAAGCATTTTTACCTTACGTCGTTTACTTGCATGTTTAAGTTGAGAATAGTTCTTCTATAAAGAGCTTTCAGCGCATTTGATGTTAAATCAGTTTCCGAAGACTGATTGCTTGTTAAGCATAAAATTTATTCTCTTTTATTAAAAAAATTACCGATGATCGCAAGATTGACAGACTAATTGAAGACGAAATCGACTTAAAAGAAGAAGAAAAAAAACTGGTGTTTTGGAGAGGGAAAAAAACACAGTTATTTTTTCTTACCAACTTTAAAAATTAGCTACAAGGCTTATCCACAGATGTCGTTTTAAAAAACAATATTTTTTAAATATCAGAAATTTGTAGCTGCAACTTGAGTCTTAGGATAAAATTTGTGGCGTAACTACCACTATAAATATTAAATACCGAATCACTAGTATATAAGACATGTCAACTTGATTCGATCTTGAAGTACCTTTTGATAGATGAAGGTTGACATAGTCTATAATCAAATTCCCCTCAAATTAATAGATGCTTTTCCAATCTTGTATCTGCAATTGTCTCACATCAGGGCGTTATAAAAAATTGAATCTTAATATAGTTAAATATTTCAACTATAAAATAAATCAGATTTCTAAACAAAACAAATAACTAAATTTCTTTTAAAATCTAGAACATCAATTAGCCTCAAAACTTGAAAATTTTGAAATGTTTCTTTTGCCTAAATTACTTTAGAAGTTTTTCGCTATTTTCTAACTACATCTATTTTCTAACTTCGAATATAAATCGAAGTTAGAAAGTTCAGTATTAAATGTACAAGACTAACATTTCTTCTTATGGAATATAATAATATTCTTATAACCAGAAATTTCGCATCAGATTAACTGTTCATTCTTAAAATATCATTTCATTACTCTTAAATTATCATGCATTTTTCAGGAATCCTGTTTTGCCTTGTTCAGAAATCGCAAAAGTTGATCTGAAGTTATGGATGGAATGAGTCTCCTGCGTATTTAATGAAATAGAATCACATCAAATGGTGTGAAATGAGAAACAAAAGCAAAACAAAAAATATGTGTTCATTTTTATTCAACTTTTTCAAGTTTCAAATGATGAGCGTAACCGAAGCTTGAAGTTGTATGTGGCAACGAAAAAGTCAAGTCATCGTTTTAGGAACTTTCAGTCATTGTAAATGTACAACAACTTTCTCATGAACTATTTCCCTATTTTGAATTTCATAATTACTTCACCTGACTTTTAATTTCAATTTAAAAGAAATACATTTTGTTTCGTTATTCGTATCATTTCCTTGAAAATAATTCAGGTCATTTCCATGAAAATGATTCCAATATAGGAGTCATGATCATAACCCCGCACCAATTAATGCCTAAATTCTGTTGCTAATGTGATTTATTTAACTTGATATTTAATTTCAATTAAGGAAAAGCCTTATACTTTAGTTTTAAATTTTAATAATTAGATAATTACTAATAATTTAACCAATTTTAACACTTTCTCTTGCAGTTTTTTACTGTATTCTAGGAGGAAAGTTTAAAATAAATTCAGTTTAGTTTTATTTCTAGTTTTTTTTCTTCAATTTCTTGAAGTTAGTGTTACATTTATTGTATATATTTTTCTGCATAAATTTTATTAGTTCTTTAAATTAATAGAATACACAATTATCTTCGAAATGCATTAGAAAAATAAGAAAAAATGATTCTAAGAGCAATTTTGTTACTTCTGCATTTATGGCTTAATTAATGCTGCTTTCTATAAGCAGTAATAGATATTCTGAAAAATTATTTCTAGTGAATTCATATGTTAAAATTACATTTCTGTTATAGATTTAGAGTTTTGGCGCAATTTCATTTTCTATGTATTTGTTGAAAATAAAGTATTTATTTTGTTTTATTTTACTCAATGTTTGAAGAATATTTCTTGTTCTCATTTTCTGAAAATTGACGTTTGTTATAACAAAAAACGTGCCATTTTCTCTTCTTGTGTGTAGTGCAAAAAAAATAAATAAATAAATAAATAAAAAAAAAATAACTGAAATATTAATAACTTTCATTCAACCAAGCAGATTCGAAATTTTCAATGTCATTTGCTTATAAATAGTACTTTTAGAAAATTATGAATTATTTTTAAAAGACTTACAAACACTTAATGAGAGAATATCTGAAATTTTATAATAGACTCAGAATGTTTGTACCAGAAATTTCATTTTTATACATTGTGGGAATTAGATAAACTTGTCCATTATGTCAGGAATATACTGAAAAGCTTTTTGTTGAACATAATTGAAAGAAAAAGCTATTAATGATTGGTGTTTTTCTTTTAAAAAAAATTTCTGCATAAATATAAAAAGTTAGTACTGAATAAATAAAAAATATATGGAATCAGTGTAACTTAGAACCAAAGCTTTCATCTAGACAGTAATAGGTCTTTTCAGGTCCAATAATAACCTGAAAATCTGTAAACTATTGGAATTAGTCCATTTCATTTAAATTGTGGACTTTTCCATTAAAAGTTGCATTGTTTAAGAAGTTGTAACGTTACTTCTATGAAATTTTAAAATTTTGTTTCATAATTAGTAAACCAATTTTATAATTAGTAAACCAATTTTATAATTAGTAAACCAATTTCATAAATGAACGCAAGAATTTCTTAATATACGTCAGAGATTCGCGAAAAGCGAAAAAGTTCAAAAAACACTAAGAAGATTGAACTTTCAACGCTCTTTTAACTAAACTATTAGAACCACAGTTTCCAAATTCTGCAATACTTCGATACTCAAAAATTCTTATCCCTTTAAAAGAAAAACTACAGTTCGATTAATTCAGATATTAATTAAAAGTTCGATTAAGTGACTTAAAATATTTTTTGTTTGCATACATTAACATATTTTCTATTCAGTTTTTTTCCTATTAGATGTCGAAAGGAAAACAATTTTCCTAATAATTATGAAACTAACTGCAAAATCAGCATTAGGAAAACTTGATTCCGTAAAATACGATTTGGATAAAAATTTAAAAGGATGTTAAATTGTGCAGTGAGCGAATTAAATTTAATCTAGGCTATAGGTACTTGAAATTGAAAATTGAGTTCTTGTTGCCATCTGAGTATTTTTTTTTCTGGATAGAAATTCATGAACGCCACAATAGTTTAAGTCATGGGTTGTGAAATCTGCATTAATTATGTTTGTCCAATGGGCAGGATTGGGTTTTCAATTCAATGCAACACACGTTTATAGGCAATATACGCTTACAACACTTTGGCTCAAAATTTTAACTAAACATATTTTCGTAATTTTTTCATTATTTTCCATTAATTTATGTCAAAATAAGTAAAAAATATTGTATTTAGCATTTTAATAATTTATAGTTATGAAGTACAGCATGAAACACCAGTGTCTTTTTCTGAGTTAAGGTAAAATCTTTCAAACGCGTCTCACTAACAAAAAATAATTTTTCCAATTTGCACTTATTTCCAGTTATTTAGATCTAAGCGAAACAAAATCAATTATTGATAAATTTTTAAGTATGAATAAAATAAAAAAATTCAAATTATTATTTTTTTTGGGGGGGGGGGGGATTTTATATTTTAGTGCAAATGCAATTCCGATACTCTAACAGATTTTTTTAGTTACTATTAGACTGTTTTTTATAATTAAAAAATACCATTACATATTTTTATTTGTAATTAGAGGGTCAGAGAAACAATATAAAACACCGGTGTCCCATCAGACTTAACAAAATTCTTTTCCTTCTTTAGTATTCATATTGATATTCAAATAACCACCAAAGCGATAATTATGAATAAGCTAATCATAAAAAGGAAGGAAAAAAATACTGTCAACTAATATATTGTATAAAAACATCAAAAATACACGCAGGTGGAAAAAAAAATACTCAGTCTGGGAAACGATCAACTCAAAGTAGCTCCTAAATTATCGTCTGCTTTTTTTTCATTTGATTTTGGGTTTCTTTTTTTATTTAAAGTTTATATGTTAGCCTGATATTTTATGACTCTTAGGACTCCGTATTTGAGTCTATAAGTTAAATTTGATCTAGTCAAGAAGTGCGTGGACATGAAAGATTTAGAACAACACCCATTTTCCCTAAGGGTAAAATAGAGATAAAGTAAAAATATTTTTTTCTTCGCTACCCTGCATGAAGTGGATGTAAGCAGCGAAACAGTTTTACAGGAGAGAGATTCTTGGATTCGAATTTCTTGGATACTCGCAGCTTGAGGGGACCCCCCCCCAAGAAATCGGGGGTGCTCCCCCCCCCCAAAAAAAAAATCACAAGTTTTGCCTGGCGTGTTAACGATAGTTATTCGCGAAAGCAAAGACCTATTGCGGGCGTTGTTATTTGAGACGAATGACTACTAGCAAAACAACACGAATATCAGTTGCATTTCTTCAATGTAGCATGGTAATCTTCCTTCCTTATTGTGTCTTATTAAATTTAAGAAAGAAAAATGTTTGATATTCTTTCTCATGCAAGCGAATATAAAATGGAATTGCTTTTTTTTAGAGAAGGAACATCCAAAACATGCGGAAAAATATTTGTAAATAAACAGAAAAAATATGTGTCTTCTTATTAGAGTTAAAATCTAATGCCTGCGAAATCAATCTATTAAATTTAAGTCCCGCAGTGAACTGATCGTGAAGACACGGTTCCCAGCAGATCACCGAAGTCAAGCATCACTGGCTACGGTCAGTGTGCGGGTGGGTGACCACTTGGATCAGTCTGCGTAGGGACCGAGGGTGTGCGGTATTGGTCCTCGTTAAACTATGCTACCGTAAAGTGCTCGACTTCGCGCGCAGGTCGTAAGCGGGGGTGCCATCGCCTCCGCAGAGGATCAAAATTGTGATGGCATGTCTTCGGATCATCCTCCGGGATGTTTCCCAGACCGTCGCCAATAGCCCATTGTGCAGCTCTAGTGCGACGTAAATTAACAACAACAACAACAATTAAATTTAATGATCTAATATGAAGGGTCGATTTAAACTTCATATTCCATACTTTTCTGAAGAATCATATTACTTCAAATATTAAAATATACAGAAACACTTAGTGTTACAACATTTAATTTTGCAAAAAACAAAAGTTTTTCGAAGTTTCAATAAAAAATCATTATTTATAAACTAAAAAACGTAAAATAAGGAATGTTTACGATAAAGAAAAAACGATTCTAAAAATCCCTTACATTGTTATAAAATATTTTCATATTGCTTTTTTTATTATATTTTTTTTAGTCTTAAAGTTCTTAATCTGACGTAGAAAATTATTCAGAAGAGAATTATCATCAAATTAGACAAAAATTATTTGCAAGTAAACTTTTTATTATTATATAAAACATAACACTTACCTGTTATATATATCCGGGGAATTCCAAATTGAAATGTTCTTCGTTTGAAAAGTGCATTCATAAATAATATATACATAGATTATAGATTATCTCTTCATTAATTTAGGATGACATACCACACAATAAAATTTTATAATTGTAAGATCTCGATATGAATTTCACTAACTTAAACGCAATGAGCTTATTTAATTTTAAGTTAAATAAGCTCATAACTGAATAACAAAATAGCTGAATTCTAGTTTAAATTAAGCATTCAAAATTTAAAAAAAATACTTGCTAAGAAAACGATAAAAAATTTATTAATAATCAACGCAAATGATACTATTTCAAGTAATTCGGGTGATTCTTTATTGTTGTTCTCCGTATTATATAGATACAGAAATGTATATTATTCTATGAAGAAGAAGAATATTCTATAACTATTACACTTTTGCACTTTATAAAATCACATTTATTCATTCGAATGAAGTAAGCAATGTGGAATGAACTAACTTCCCTTTAATTTATAATTAATTGAAAGCAAAATAAATTTATTTTGCCTTAATACACACATCTTTAACAGTAAGCGATCCTAAAATCAGAAGTTATCAGTTGTGTGCTTGTTGATAACGGAAAGGAAAAAATTATTGAGAAATTGTTCTCCAAATGTTGGACGCGTTCTGTTTCCGAATGATTTACCAATGTTCTGAGTAGTCTTTTCAATTTCTTCTGCGTTTTCCTTTGGGAAATTTTGCTTCTCATTTGCTGCTAAAAAAGAGCGTTCTTCTCTACCAATATATCGCAATTTTGTTAAAATTTATTTTTGCAGCATTGAGGACTCGTTGTTAAGATATTTATTCACTGATCTTGAAGCAATGAAACTTAAACGTGAAACTTCAAACACGAAACTTTTTTTTTGCACAATGGTCAGAGCAATGGTTTTGTGCAATATGTAAGAGATCCTTCTTGGAAAATGTGGAACTCAAATGTCAAAAAAGTGGCTTCTCTGCAAAAGGCCTTTCCATCTTTAAGTAAAACTTTTACATAGGGTACTTTAGATATAAAGAAAATTAATCTTAAATTAATCATTTAAAAAATAAAAACCCACAGCAATATTTTACAAACGAACAATATTTTCAAAAAAGAAAATATTAATTATTTAGAAAATATTAAATCTGGGCCTCGTTCGGCAATGCTCTAAACTGCCGCTGTTGGGCGAACGTCCGGTTTGACCATCCTATTTCACCGGCCATGCACACACCTTAATCTGACGTCAGTTTGTAGGAAGTTGTTAATTTAAAATTATTGCAGTTTCTGAAAGTGGCAACATCAAAACAATTTTGCGGGAAAGGAGAAATATTTATTTACTTCTTTCGAAATTTCTTTTCTGTAATAAATTGTTTCAGTTTTTGTTAATTTTAATTTCTAAAGATGTGGTTTGCTACTGAGGTACCTCAATTTGCTTTCATATAGAAGATATCATTATTTGTTAAAATTATTAATATTGTCTTTATTATTGTTTTTTCAGGTTATATTTCCCAGAATTATTCGAAGCTTTTTCTGGGTTGTCATTATACAGGCCATCTATATTTCATTTTTATTCTTGCTTATGAAAAGCATATCATGGAATCCATTTACGGGAATTATCGGTAATTAATAGATTTCAATTTTAATTGCTGCTTTGTATTTTTAGTAGATCCGCTTATTTTTTTTAGCATGTATTAGTTTATTAGATTGATTTAAAGGATATTTCCTTATTGTATTTTGTTGCGCCAAGTGCTATCGCCGAGGTGCCCAAATGGATATTAAACTATCCATTTGGCAAATGAATAATTAACTATCCATTTGGCACCTAGAAATTTTTTTAGGGATTAAATTCATTGTACTAAGTTTTATATCCACATGTCAGCTTACTAGGAATGTCTTATGTTTCCTACACTTTTCTTACAATAAAAATAATTTGTTTTCCTTTTTCAGTAAATAAAAATAAACAAATTTTCTTGCTATTTTTTATACCCAAATACTTTTTCCTCTTAAAAGAGCACACTAAAAGAGTTTTTAAAAAATGAACAGTTAGAGAAAAACAAATTTAAGTGAGAAAAGAGAACTTTAAATATAACTTAATCTGAATATTAATCGTGTTTGAAAAGAACATCATTATTTGATATTTTTTTTTTATTGAGTAACACATTTTATGCTTGTTTATCGTAACACCTATTATCAGAAAAAAATCCATTTTTCTGGACTTGCTGAAATCTTGACCATTCGGAATTTGAGACTTTCTATTTTTTATAATTATACATATTACTTTCGACATAGCAACTTTTTTTTAAGTAAAGATATTAATTCACGTTAAAAATTGCTTAGTCTTGAATCTGATTGCTATTTTCATTAATTTTCTAATATAATATAAAATGAAAAAAAAATCATGTACAAACTGTCATATTTACTGTCATTATTTCAAACTGTCATATTGTTAAGAAAATTTAATGTTCTTTTGATACTTTGCATTTGAATTATATAATTTCTATGTTTTTTCTTTAGATTGGCTGTTTTATTTAATTCATTGGAAGACACTATTATATCAAGTTATACTTTGCTTATCAACTGTATTATTTGGTGTTTTGAATATGCAATATTATTCTGGTAGGTTTCTTTTAATTAAATTATTTAATACATATTGTTTATTTTTTAGTTTTCTCTTCACTTATTTGAATTGGTTAAACATTTCAAATTTTAAGGAAAATTAATATACACCAAGTAACAGGGATTTTGTGATAGATCTATAAATGAATCCCTTTTTTCCCCCTATTTTTATCTTTCAAAGCTTGATGTAGGTAGCATGACGCATATTTGCTCGTTCTCCAATCTTTTTTATTTCCTTCTTGTTCTTATGTTCATATTTTATAAAGATTACACATAGGCAAAGAAATTCAGCTACCACAGACATAATGTGAACTGGTTCCTAAGGATTAGTACAATCTCTGGATATAAAGGAAGAAACTACAGTGAAGGGTACAGCATCAGAAGCTCATTTTGCAATGAGTTTTCACCCATCTTTTCCTTTAACCATTACTAGGGTTTGTGAGAAGAAAATTTTTATTTTATTAATGGATGGTTGGTCTATTCTTAAATTTTTGCACTTTTTATAAACAGTACTGTTATTAAAATACTTATTTACGAATTTATTTATGTCATCCATCTTGATTATGCCTGAGCACATTTTCAGCTAGATTGAAAGAATAAAATAGGGATTCACAGGAGGCAGCATACCTAACAACTATTCATCTAGCATACCTCCTGACTAGGACTGGGCTATAAATCGATGTATCGAGACATATCGATTTAACGCATATATCGGCAAGACGATACAGCGACTTTCATTCAAGGCAATGCATCAGAAATCTGATTTAAGCCGTCGAGTGAAGACAACGAGCGCAAAACGATATAGCGATATAAGACACGCAAGGATCAGGGTTGGCAGGTTTTTGACGGTTTAAACCATGGTTTAAACTGTCACGTCAAAAACCTCACTGTCAAAAATGTCGAAAATGTCAAAAACCTATATTTATATGTGAAATTTAATTAATACATAAAATTTATCTATTTTTTTTATAAAGGATAATGTTTCTAAATATGTTCTAGAAAACATAAATTTAAAATTTTGAAGAAACACTTATATTTTGAATAGTAACCAAAATCTTGTACTTTTGAAAGCTCACATCTTTTGTAATATTATGTTTTCATTTTCATGTGTTATTGAAAATCTGCAGTGATATTATTAAGAAATTTATTTAAAACCAAATTTAGTGTATAATATAGATAATACTAAAAATTAGACATTTTTAAAGATAAACATTAGCAGTTTTGTACATTAGACATCTTTTAAAGAAAAATCTTTTAAACAGGTTGGGCACATGCAACATTCACAATCAGGGAATTTTTGTCTATTTTTAGCTCTTCTAAAGTAAACTGGGGGGAGGGGGATTAGTGAACCGCTTTCAACATACTTTGTTTGGTGGTGGAAAAATGTTCAAAACTAGTTATGTGCTACCGTATGCTGCAAGGAGCAAATGAACTAGACTATTGAATTTTGAATTAAATTTCTACTTCCATCATTTTCCTTTTGATTATGTAATGTGATGCATGTTCTAATTTTTAAAATTATGTATTTAATTAGAGTAATTAAAAAATTTCCATAATAATTTGTTTACATATTTCATGGATCAGTGACTGTAATGTTCTTCTGTTTCGTTTGACTTTTGTGATTGGTTGTTAGTTTTTCAGAAAAATCAGTAATTCTGAATTTTAAATCTTAAATTTTTTTTAATTCATAGTTAACATAAGACAATACAAATTTAAGTGCTTTCTGTTAAATACACAGAGAAGTTAGTGTCGATTGACAGTATATTCAGCCTATTCATTTACTATGCTGAAAATTTAGTTTATCCAAATACTTGTGAATTTCATTTTGCTGAATACTATATAGTTTTGTTGAATATCGAAATATTCAGCTGTTGAATAATTACTTCTTACTTTCAAGATATACATTATTTGTATTCTTAATACAAGTGGAGAAAAAAAAATTAAGAGATGAAAATTGTTTTAAAATGATAAGTGTAATTATTATAAATAAATATAATAAACAATATGAATTATATTTATCATTATTCATAAATATAACTACTTTTAAATTCAAATTAACATACTGGATAATAAAGATATTCAGTCTAACATTAAATTTTTTTTTTATACGCTTGTATCAAGTTTGTATTTATACAACATAACTTGTAAGTTCCTTATAACTATAAATATTAGTTAAATGTTCCTTATATGCCAAAAATGCATGGTAATAAACTTTTAATTTTCTTAAATATCAAAAAAAAATTTTTTTTTTCAAAATATAAATATTTAAACAATTTTTGTGCAAAATTTTTCTGCACATGCATTTGAATATAAATTTCTGAGATTTTAAATCTGTTATTTTACCTTAATTTTAATAAAAAAATATTTTAAAACCTGCTGATTACCTATAGTATAATTAAATTTCCATATAATGCATGGCAACTGTTGGTAGTTTTGAAGTTTATATATTTTCTTGGCAAACTTCAGTTTTTGACGGTTTAAACCAGTATTATACCCTTGTCATGTCAAAAACCACTTTTTGACGTCAAAAATCCAACCCTGGCAAGGATATAAGATAACGATATAGCGATATAAGACTCTTCTCTTACGTTCCGATGTCGACTCGCGCTGTGGAAGACGATGTTCGTTATGTTGAAATGGCCTTGATTGGTGAGCTGTAGAATCAGAATCAGAGTTTTGAGAACACATATCGCTATATCGCATGTTCCTTTTCGCACCTCTTAGCTTTTTTTTTCTTTGTCGCGACTTTTCTTGTAGATTATTTTCAGTGGGACTAACTTCGTGATCGCCGATGTTACCTTGTTCTGAAGGCAATCTATTATTGAAAAGGAAATATAAAGAAGAGTTTCTTCATTAATTAGATAAGTTTTTTTTTAAAAAAAAAACTTTTTAAATGTGGAAATTATCGGCAATCTAATTTAGGCGCCCATAAAGAATTGAATTTGTTAGGTTATTTTTTTTACTTTCTTTTAATTTATTAAAAACTTTTTGGATGAAACTTCTAATAATTTAATGAGTTTTTATTACTGATTTTAAATTTATAAATCTTGTTGTTTTTATTTTTTGATTAAAACAAAAGAAGTTAGAAGTTAAAACAAAATTTATTTTTGTCATTTGGATTTGGACATAAGTCAATCAACTTTGTTTATACAAAAAAATTTGAAAGGTTTGCGTATTTTATTCATTTTTTAAAATCATTTAGCACTTCGTTTTATTAGAGAGTATAATAATTTCCTATAGAGTATAATCCTGGAGAAGACGATATAATACTGAACTGTATAAAATCTACAGAGACCCAGATATTGTGAAATTCATTAAAATACATCGAATGAACTGGGCAGCTCACATTTTCAGAAGGAATGATGACTCAAATTTAAAAAAAATCCTGTTACACAAACCCCTAACGAACAGGAAAAGAGGTAGACCCAGGCTGAGATGGTTGGATTTAGTTGAGACTGATTTCCTTACTCTAAAGGAGAAAAACTGGCGAACAAGTGTCAAAAGTAGAGAGAAGTGGATTCGATTTCAAAAGAAGGCACTGGCCCACCCTGGGCTGTCTAGCCAGATATGATGATGAATAATTTTTTAAAAAAATATTCTTTTCATATTATTTGTTAATTAGCTAAATATATTACAGAATATCACAATTTTTTTATTTTTAAGAAATTAAATCTTACTTTGTTTTTCGGTCATTATTTAACTTAATTTAATTATTTATCTGAAATGATAAGGTCCCGCAGTGGACTGATCGTTAAGACATGGTTCCCTGCAGATCACCGAAGTCAAGCATCACTGGCTGTGGTCAGTGTGCGGGAGAGTGATCACTTGGATCAGTCTGGATCAGGGACCGAGGGTGTGCGGTATGGGTCCTCGTTAAACTGTTCTACCGTAAAGTGCTCGACATCGCGTGCAGGTCGTCGAGCTACCGAAGCGGGGGTGCCATCCCATCTGCAGAGGATCAAAATTGTGATGCCATGTCTTCGGATCATCCTCAGGGATGTTTCCCAGACCGTCGCCAATAGCCCATTGTGCAGCTCTAGTGTGACGTAAATGAACTATAATAGAACTATAATAACTGAAATGATAATAATAAAAAATAGTGTTTTAAAAGCATTTTTTTTTCTAAAATTTATTTAGCACTTTGCTTTAAACATACAAATAAATTTTAATGTTTCATTTAGAAATTGAACATTACGATCGAACTTAATAATTATGTAATAATTTATGCATAATAGTACAAGAAAATATTAATTTGTGAAAAATGCTTTATAAAAAGTTTTTAACACTTTGTTTTACGCCCATTATGAATTTCTAAACAAACATTTCAATAAATATTTTAAGTAAGATTTGTACATTGTAGTCAATTTATTTAATATACTTAAGCAAAACATATATATCTTGAAATTTATAAATTGATTTAAATTAATCTGAGTATGATGTTTTGATAGAAATCTGACTTTCTGTGCCTTACAAGTAAATGAAATTCAAAAATACTATATCGCGATGCAAAACTGACGATGCATCACGATATATAATTTCCAGTATCGCCCAGTCCTACTCCTGACTGTACCTTGCTTTTTATGCGCATACCGGAATGGTTGTACAATATACATGTGACCTTTTGCTGAATCTGAGCATGTTGTTCTCCTTGTGAGTTGTTTTTATCGTATAGCATACTGTACTGATCAGTTTCCCATATTAGTTACGTATGCAGAGAGTGTGACTTCTTTTCCTTTTTCTATCTTTGTCTTGAGAGTGTTTATGCTAAAACTCCATTATTAATGTACTCTGAACATTGAAATTTTGTTCCCATTTTCCTATAGCTGAATTATTTCCGTATTATGTATTATTATTTATTGAAAATAAGTAAATATATGTCATTCTAAATTAAAATTGAGGAGAATTATTACATTTAAATTTAACCAATATACTCTTCCCCATAAAATAATTTCTCTCTTATTTAAATAAAGTTGGTTGAAACCAATGACATTTCTTTGAGCTGATCAGACTAAAATACTTTTTATTTAATGTAATTCTATAATTTACTTTAAATGGCCACAACGGTTCAGTTTTTAAGGTGTGGAACTCTCATCGTGAAGAATTGAATCAAAAACTCCTTACAAATAACAACTTTTATGTTGAAAAGAAAATAAATAAAAATAAAACATCTTGTAATAATGTTTAAGTTTATTAAACATGTTTTTTTAATTATTTAATATATATAATAATTTTTACTGGAAATGTTAACATTTCCTGAAAAAAAAACATTTTTGTGTTCCAAAAAATTTCATTTAAAGATAAAACGTTCCTCATTAGTGAAGACCTTAAAAAAATTATAACCATTTTATATAGATATTATTGAAGTTGAAAAACATGTTTTAAAATAATCCGTATTTCATTATAAAAAATTATCAGTAAATTTTTTTTCTCATATAATATTTTAATCTAAAAATGTCTCTTGATTTCAACTTTGTTAATTATATTTCCTCTTACTTAATAATATTATATTTTCTTTTCTTGTTTATTCATTCTTAGTTCAAAAGCATATACCAACAACAAGATTTCAAAAAATTTGTCACATTTTGAGTCCCAGATATCTACAGCATTTTATAGTAACTTCGGGATTAGGAGTAGTAGTTAGTTTTTGCTTTGTTGGACTTTCCCACAGTTTTGACCCTGAGAAAACATCAATACTTGGAAGTTGGTAAGTCAAACTTTATTCAATTAAAAACATGTAAGTTTTAATTCAAGGTTGTCATTACAAATGACATAATTGTCGTCTGGAATTTGAATGATAAGTCTATAAGTATTGGTAACTGTATCCTCTTCACTAATGCTTATCTTTCACGATTGAAGTTCTATTGAACAACAATTCATAAAATAACCCCTCTTCTATTTTAAATATTTTTTTTAGTTGAAACACTGATTTGAATTTATTGTGAACACTGAGTGAACAAAATTTTCCTCAATTCCCAGTGCCATTTAGATTTTGTAGAGTCCTGGTTTCTTTTTTTAGCCTTTGACTAAAATGAATTATGGTGAATGGTTTAATCTTTGTTTAGTATAGTTTAGACGAATACAAAAAGTAACATAAAAAAAATTTCCTGCAAATATTATTATTATTTAAATTTAGGTAGTAATACTAATAGTATAAGTTGATTTTTCATTTGATACATGACATCTATAAGAGCAGCCCAAAAATGTCCTGTTTTTGAAGGGGTTTTGATGTGAAATATTTTTGTTTTGAGAAATTTCTCTAAATCTAATAAATTTGTTTCTTTATATTTTTCAATTTTAGAAATTTTTATCTTTGTATTTTTCAACAGACAAATTATACACCCGGAATAACAGAAATTTGCCACCTCATAATCAAAATTAGAGGGTCGAGTTATACACCACAATGTATGGTATATTTAAATATTGTTTTCTATGTTTCATTGTAAAAAAGACAAAATATATGTTTCGTAGGCATTTGAAAACCAAAAGAGATCTTAAAAATTGGCCAATAATAGTGATATTTTTTTCCATCTGTGATTTATGGGTGACATGTTAAGATCATTTTTTCCACCTAAAAAATTTAATTTAAATTTCTAGCTGAAAATTAAAAGCTTGGATTACAATTAGTCTTGACAGATTAATAGGATATGTCTTTAGAAATGAACCAAAGTGAAGTTGAAATATAGGAAATAACATTGCAAACATATCAGAGCCTATAAACATATGGTAATAGTATTGCTACACTACAGGAATGGAACAATCACTGTTTTCTTTTCAGTATGTGTATGCTTATTTCTTCATTTATACAAGGTATCGTGTTAGATAAACTCATTAATAGGGTCTTAAAAAGGAATTTATAATTTGTAAGTGATTGTATAACATTCTGTCACTATCTACTGAAAGTTAATATAGCATGCTAGAATATATTTTATTAATTAATTCTGTTTTTGAAAAATTTAATTTAAAAAAATTACTGATTTTAAAATCCAATGGTTTTATTAAGGATGATAATTTTATTAGTAACACTTTTTTAGTTCTCATTTAAGGAATATTGTAACAAGTAGTAATGAGCCCAAGTGGTGAAAAGTTTTATTATAGTTTCTTTTCATTGTAGTAATTTTAACTATAGGAAATTGATGTTAATATTTTTGTTTTTAAATTGCAATCAAATAATTTTTTGTGTCTTTTAAAAACTGGCCTAAGTTTTTAAAATTAATATATTTTTTTTTTTATAGTTTGCAGGTTGAAACTGAATTTGAATATTTCTTTGTTATTCAGCATGGTTGTTTCTCTGGGTTTATGTTCAGCCTTAAATATTTTGTCTGCTGTTTATATCTTTTAAAGTTCTCATTAGAACAGGTAATAATTTTTTATTTTTTTTAGTGTCTTGCATAAAGCGTTTTTTTTTTTCCTTTCCTTCCTTATCTCATTTCGGTCCTCTTTTAGAAAACAAAACTTCAATTCATACAAAATCAAGCCTTTGAGTTATTGAAGGATTCCGCCTCCTGTATTTTGAAAAGCTTACTTTGGAACTATTTACTTTTTTTCATGATCAGTGAGTATTTAAATTTTTTTCCCATGTGAAATTTATTGACCTTGATAATGAAACTATTTTGCATCGCTACTAACTTTTCTGCACTAGATTTTTGCAATAAATTTCTGCCTTTTTGACTCAAACCCTCTACATTTTGAAACTATTCATTAAAATGTTGCTTTCAAATCTGCGCCTTCTTAGAACTTATGGGTTAGTCTCTCTTGCCTTGCTTAAACTATGATGTCATGAATGTTTGCTGTGTTTCAGCTTAACCAATGTAGTATGCTATTGATTGTGCAAAACATGTTGAAAAAACAATATGTTTTAATACTTTTACTTGTGGAATACAATATCATGCTATAAATAAAATTATCATTAAACATGCTATATGTAAAATTAAATATATTAGTCTCAAATGTGACTTTTGATTCCAAATACTCATATTACTGTTTCTAGAAAATAGTTATAGATATTTAGAATAATTTCATCACTTAATAATCCTCATTTTTTTTTTTTTTCAGTTAGCTTTATTTTAGTATATCAGAAAAATTGATAAATTAGAATTTTTTTTTTAAAGCTTGGAAAACAATCATAATTCTCAATAGAGAAACTTATTGACGTATCAAATCATGCATTCAAAACAGTTAATGGTTGAGGTAGAATGATTCTTGAACTAGGATCATGTTAATAGTTGTCAAACCTGAAATCTTCAGTGCTGAATCAGAACTGTCTCCTGTACACTAATCACTTGGAAATTTAATCCTTAAACAAGTTAATTTTCCTTCTTCTTTCTTATTAGAGTTACAATACTATTTATTTATTATTTTAAATGACGTCTAATGACATTTACTTTACTTGATGTTAATTTTGAAAATGTACTTATTTAAATTTTATAGAGCTGCCATAATGTTCTATTTTAGCTTTGTTAGAAGTATTCTTAAAAAATGTCAGACTACAATTTTTTAACTTATGACTACAGTTTTTCAAGTAGACAAGCAAAAAGTGTGGTTGGTACCTTAAATAGTTTGTCTGAAAATGGATAAACAATAGGCTTTTTTTTTAAAATTACTGTGGTATATTTGTAAAAGATGCAAAAGCAATGATCGGTTGTGTAATATTTGACTAAAAACATTTTCTTTAGCATTTTAAGAAAATATTTAGCTTCAATTTATAAAAAAAAAAAAAAAAAAAATTATCTGTGTAGAGTAAATATATGTGCTTTTATATCTTAGATGCTTATGTAACAAATAAATCATATCATTAATTTTTTATTTAATAATTTGAAAGCACACTAATTTTAGTTTAAACAGTTATGTTACTCTTAGGAAATATCATGTATTTCATGAAATTTATGTTTGTAGGTTCCTTTTTACCTAGCTACATATTCATATTTTCAAAACAGCATTTTAGGTAAGTATTAGTTTTGATTCTATTTTGAAATTTAAGTGGAAATATATAACAAAAAGTATTAATTAAAACTTATAAAGTCTTCTACACTTTAGTTACAGTAAACTGTAAACTAGTCATTGCATGAACAATTATTCTCTTTTTATTATGATTTTTTTCCTACTAGGTAAAGAACCCTTGAAATCTTTAGTGGAGCTCCATGGTTGATGACAATCCAAGTCGATTGTTAATTGACCACTACAAGTGAAATTACTATTGCCAAATAAAATTTCTTGTTAATAGATATTTCAATCCATTTTTGATTAACCACTGGGCTTAAATTTCAGCTTGAGCTCATTAATTGAGGCTAATACAAATTACAATTATGCCCTAAATGATGGGAGCCATTTTATCCTCAACTGTAATTTTGACCTATATTAATAGCAGTGAAACTAAAGTAAAATTTTCTTAAAGGCTGCATTTAAGTAGACTAAAAAAAAGGAATATAGTTTTGTTTTTTAGACCAAATACATAGTGATTATTTGTATCACTATAAACACTTCTCCTTTTAAAACTGATTCCCCTTTTAAATTTTTTGTTCTAGATCTGTCAAAAATTAACTTATTTTCTCTCATATACTAAAAAGGCATAAATTTTAATGTTTTAAAATTTTTATTCTCTTCCTACTCGATGCAAAAAAAGTTGTAGTAATATGATATTACAGTTATGTACTGAATCATGGTAATTATTGAAGTACTATATATTCTTGATCTTTGTATGCTCAATTTACTCCAGCATAAATTTAAATCCCAGTTTAAGATAAAAATGAAACAAAAGCATTTATCATTTAAAATGCTATTTTCAATTTATTTTATTTCATTGTTCAAATGAAATATTTATTTTATAGCTCAATTGAAATTTTTATTTTATAGTTCAGTTGAAAACATACTGTACAGCTTATTCAGCTTTAAACTGTTTCTTGCATCTGTGATGTCTGGCATCGTTATCTTCTTTAATTGGAGCCTTTATATTTTAATTTTCAATACTTGTGCTGTTGAGGTAAGCTATTAAAATGAATCTCTTAATGATTTTATAAGAAATCCTTAAATATTTTGAAATAATATTGCAAATATTTCATTGTATTCAATTGTTTCTTTTAATTTCAATTTTATTAATCCTCTAGCTGCTAGGACAAATTTGTATAAAAATTTCACTGTTGATATATTTTTCTTTTCATTGAATAACACAGAAACTAGTTTTAAGTACTTTGAAGTAACCATGTCCTACTGCAAATTGAGTTTAGGATTGACTTTACAGGGTTAAATCATATATTTCACGTTTTCTCCAGTTTATTCCTTACACATTATTAATTACTTACCTGTTTCTTCATTATTTATAAGATTATGAATAAATATACAACTCCCTTTAACTTTCAAGCCTGCTTGTTAACTTGTTGCAAACTGTGAATTCTACAAGAAATTTAAATATAACTTAAGCATTATATTTCAAGATTTTTTTTTATTTCCAATATTGTAAATTATGTAGTTGTAATAAAATCGTTTTTCGCATAGAATGTCAAGCTAACACTTTTGTAATTTCTAAATGCTTTTTATTTTATTAAGATTAATGCAAATTTTGTTTTTATGCGTTTTCAACAGTGTAAAAGATTATCTATAAAAATTTTAGTAATTATATACAAAATGTTTTCTAATTTTTCTTCTAGCCATACTGTTTCAATATTGATATGCCCACTAAGAACAAAAACAACAAATGTTTGTCGACAGCTATTCAAAGTTCAGAAACTGATATTTTAAAGGTGAGAATTTTCAGCAACTATTTCAGTGTAATTTTTTTTAATTATTAGCACACATTTAATGTTTTTTATTTTATTTTAAGTATTTGGCTGTAATGGACTTGAGACTGTTAGCTCAACACAACCTGAAAAGAAGACTTCAAATTTTTGATATCAGTCATCCAGGTGGGTAAGAATGACAGTTATACTATAAGGACATATGAATACTAAGTATTGAAGCTTTATATAGTTTTAAAGTTTATAATTAAGGTGTAATTAAGATAATTCTAGTTTTGGAAGGTAGGTTCTTTTGTCACCCATTCAACACCTTGGATACTTCTTAATCAAATTGCAAAATTTTTAAATAAATAGAATGCATAAAATACTTGGGAATGTTATACTTGTATACATAAATTTGACTATTTTTGATGTCACATTCTGTTTATCACTAAGAAACAAAATTGATAGTGAAGCAATCATAGTGATTGATGAGAGCAAAAACATGGAAAGGGGATTCTCCTTGTAGGTAATATCTGTAACTGCTCAGACGCAAATATTGTGCTTCAGATTTCAGTAAATCTGATCATTAGATTAAAATAATCAAAGATGTAAGTCATTTATAGTTTGTATAAAGTAAGAACTCCCCTAGCCATTCATCTGGACGACCCGTGGTGGTGGCTATGGTAACGAGGTATAACTATTTCAAGTATGGGTGTGGGGTCATTGTTTAAGACAGGTTTTGGCTCTGGTATATCGTGTTAGCCCTAGAGCAGGGATGAGCAAAATTTTTTGGTCGAGGGCCAAAGATCGAGAAAAAATGTTTGGTGGGCCAGGTAAAAATTTCTAAAAAAAAAAAAAAAAACTACGATATACAAGTTTTAATGAGGTGGAGGAAATTGCGATTTCATTTCCTTATATTGAGGTTCAAAGTGAGATGTGCTTATTTTAAGGAACGAGGCTAAATGCTTGTCTATTAGTGTACTTCTAAAACTGTTTTTATTCTAAGATTCATAGTTGAAAATACTTGTTCACATGCATAAGATGAAGCAAACATAGCACTGATTTTCTGGGCATGAGATTAAATTTTGGAAACTAACTTTTGGTAAAAATTTGTAAAACTCAAACTTTAGCATATTTTGAAACAACTGCTTAAGATGTTTGTTAGATTGCAACTCAATTAATTCAAGTAGCAAATCCGACCTCACTGTTTCCCAATAATGTTGAAAGGCATGGTAAAAATATCTAATTCTGTTTGAATGGCACTGAAATCTTGAAATCTGCTTTCAAATTCAAAATAGAGTTTTTTCAAGCCACTTTCATAATTCCTAAGCTTTTCCTTATTTACAGAGGGTATTGAATTTAACCTCGAGAAATAAAACAAGTCATTCTTAGATAGCTGCCGAGCAAAGAGATTAAGATTCAGTTTAAAAGCTTTGAGATGGACCCAGATATCATCGATGAATTGATTTTTCTCTTGCATCTTAACATTCAAGTTGTTCATATGACAAAGAAGATCTGTCTAAGTCCATTAATCATTGAACGCATGGCACTCTAAATCAATTTTGCATTTTTAGTAGCTTTTATGGGGGTTAAAAAGGTTTACAAATAAGTCAAAGAAGCACTAGCCATTTTATAAATGCGATAATTTCACCATTACTTACAATGACGTGTGTGCAATTTTTCCATACTTAATAAATGTTAGAACTCGTGCCGGCAGAAAAATCCACTCGTTGGAGCTTAAAATGTGCAGTCTGCCACATGTGAACTGCAATTCACCTATAGTAGATTCCATATGTCTGCTCCTCGAGAAAGACAGACCCTCGTTGGAGCCAATCTACTGCTATTCTATAAAGAACTTCTGCTTTCAACATTTTACCAATTGAAGCTGTCTGTGCTAACTATTTCCATCAATTGTCCACTTTGTAGAACAAAAGTAGAGAAAGTAAAAAGGTCATCAGAACTGTGTTAAAAAAGAAAGAACAAAAAGAAACCTCAAATAAAGCAGACAAGAAAATGGATGTATAATGTCTATTGTTTATATTCGCCATGGATCGGCGAGTTAAAATTCTATCCGTGGGCCGTAGTTTGCCCATCCCTGTCCTAGAGGGAAGAGAAACTGCCCTGCAGACGGCCTCAGACTTTGTGACAGTGGGAGTTCTTTCCGTAGACAAACTATATGAATGTTACATTATTTTTGTTAAAAGAGCATTTTTTTAACGGGGTTATTGATATAATTTTTTATTCTGATTTTATAGTAAAGTTTTATGTTTTTGTTTCAGGTGGACACCCATATCAATGGAATTCAATTTCTGAAGAGTGCGAGCTGTCGCTAAAAGTTCTTCTTGAAAAGTTGCATACTTATGCTGTGAATGTCGCTGCGAAAGAAAGCAAACCTGAGCATATTGCAAGTAAAGAAGGTTTTGAGAATTTTTTTACTGTCCAGTTAATATGTCTATATATTTCACATAAAAATTATTAATATATTTCTTTTTAAATCATTGAATTAATGACAACCCAACACCTGTCAAAATGAATTTTTATTGAGTTTTTTTTATAAATCTTTTGAAGAATGTACTACTCTAAATGCATATAATTACATGTTATAAAAATTTTTGAACTTTACCTATCTATAGTAAATAGCATTGTTAATAGCTAAAGGAAACAATAATTTAAATTCAATGAAAGTAAAATTTGAGTTAGTCTAAAAAAAAAAATACTTGTTGAATTTCATTACATTCAAGCAAAATTGAATTTCCTTTGTGTCAGTTTATTGTATTGTCCATTTAACTTGACTTTTAGTAGATAAAGACATTTCCTAGAAGAAAAACAGTCAGGGTGGTTTCCACCTATGTGCAGGATGGAATTTTATTCAAACTTGAGCAATAGACATTCTTACACCAAAAATTATTGTACTAGAGAGAGATGTTGTTATATTGGATATCATTGTAGCTGTATATGAAATCAAAACTGCCCTGCTGTAGGTGGCCAGTGCTCTCATAATTAATTTTACTGTTTAGAAATTACTCTCATAATTACTGTTTAGGAATTTTTTGATTACCTCTTTTTTTCTTTTCTACTTATTTTTGCTGCTTTAAAAATTATGTACTTAATTTACTGTCTCTTGTATCAAATTCAAAAATGAAAGAATATTCTTCATTTTATGTACTCTTTAGAGTACAAAACATTTCTGAAAAAATAAGATAGAGATCCTTCATAAATTTAAGTAAAATTGGAAATACAGTCTTTGTCTGCCTAAATGCAATAATGTTACTAACTTGTTGGTGCCTAGTGTATAGATAACCAATTATATGTTGTTAACAGTGATAATGATTGCTAATTAAAAGAAGGAACTATTTCCTTCTACCTTTGTTTTCATTGAACATTTCATCTTAGTTTAGGATACAGGTCTAGTTCAATAATTTTTTAGTGCACAAATATTTAAATTTTTAATTGCACTTTATTTTATATTTTGAAATAACACATTGGTATTATTTATCAAAACTTTGTAGAGTTTTTAATCTTAAATTGTTTTCTAAAACAGGTCTTGAGCAAACCTATGCTAAGCAGTATGGTACTAAACCTTTGACAAACGTTAATAAGAAGGTTGGTAATGAAATTAAATAATTATTAGTATTTATAATTTTATATATATATATTTAATGACTTGCAATATTTTTTAGGTATTCCCATGTTTTCAGAGATGGCCTACTGTCATTTGCAGTTACTTTTTTGATGAATTGCCAAATACTAAAATAAAACAAATATTTTCCTCTTCACAATACTTAGTATGGATGATTGAAGGTAACTTGTTTAGTTTCTATCTATTCCTACTTATTTTCATAATAGGAATCTTATTTATTAATTTCAAGTATAAAATAAGATTAGTTATCTCAATCTCCATGAATTATGCTTCGCTTATCACTGTGTCTTGTAGCGTTGACTTAAAGTTAAAAAAAAATTATATATGTTTACAATTTTTTGCTGTATTAAAATTATTTTTGGGTGTTGTGTTTCTGATTTATAAATATATACTTAAAAATGTAATTTTTCCCCCAGCTCTTGGTTATTTACTTACTGCATCATATGTTGAAGATAAATATGGTGTTGTGCAACTGATGCTGCCAAAACTAGTCTGTCTTCTGTTAGATCTAAAAATGGTAATTTTATTTATTTGCTTCTCCGATTTTTAAGGATTATCTTATTTACCTATGCAGAAGTGTTTTTATAATAATGATTTCAAATACATGTACCCCTTAATTCCAGCATGTCCTCTTTTGGATTTTGTGCCACTAAACCCTACATTCAATCCAATTTCCCTTAATTTGTAATATGACTTGTGATCATAACTTTAATTCTAAGGAGTTCTGAAATAAAATTCTTAGTTCTTGCAGGGGGGGGGGGGGCAATATAGTGATCAGCCAACCTTTTTCCAACGAATACATTTTGTGCACTTCAAACTGCTCTTTAGTATTGTTTCCAGATAGGTACTTGACAAGTTTCTAAAATTTCCACTATGCTGTAGCACAATACATAGAAGTACCTTATTGCACACAAAAATTGTCTTAAAAATCGTTCTTAAGAACAATTTGTAGGATGTGGCTATGATTATTTTGCAATAAACTATGTTAATTATTTGTGATGTATAAGTATTGATATATTCTTTGTATTTTTTACCATTCGTTTCATTATATTATGTCTTATGATGTTTTCAAAGCACTGTTGCTATTCATATTTCAGGCTGAAGAAAAGTTGCCTATTGATCCGATTGGAATTGAAAGACATGTGAGAGATCCTCAAGATCGATATGAACACATTCATCAGAGACTAGCATTGAAAACAGCTGTCAATAGCTCCCTAAGTCGGATTGCTACTGTATTTAAAGATGATGTCAAGTACGTAAAAACTTAAATAAATTCAATTTTTTGAATTTCAATTCATAGCTTTTTCAGTTAATTTCAATAAGAAAATATTATTTTTGGTTTAAACAAACTGTTAATGCATCTCTTTAAAAATTGATTAAATATTTAAATGAGGAGGTTGTGAAGAGTCGTTAAAAGATTTCTGTTGCTTCTGATGAATAATTTTACTGATTTGCCCTCAAATAAATAATGTGATATATTCAGTGCAATGCGTTAGCAAAATTGGTGCATCTACTATGTGGTTTTCTTTTAGTCTATGGATTATTTTAAGAACTACGAAGCCAGATTTATAGCTTCTGGAAACTTAGTATTTATGCTACTGTGAAACTAAAAATAATTGTTTGCTTCAAATAAAACAATGTTTAAACTTTAATCTTATTATTAACTGATTTTAACTCAGTTCAATTGGCAGAATTTTAAGAATATCAATTATGAAGTGTGGCCCATAAACATATCTAGTGTTTTTATCTGATTCTCAAAATCTTATGCATATTGAAAACCCTTGTTTTATGTTTGGTATCTGCATATAATTTTAAAAACATTTTTTAACTATGCATTAGTTATTGTTACATTATACTGGAGTAAAAGAATTAATGGATTAATTAGTTTCACTTTTCATATGTTTACAGGGGAATATATTTACCAGATGAATATGATAGATATTTTCAACGGTTTCTTGATAGGAAGAACATATAGATTCCGTGGGAAAAATTCCTTGATTCTGAAAAATGTGATATTTCATTTAAATTAATGACTGAATAATTTAACTGTAATGTCTACTATGTGTTTAATCATGTAAAACTTATAAATACATGTGATCTTTTATTGTTTTTTGTAAATATTTTAAAATAAATGGTCAAAGTATAATAAATTTGTACTATTTAAAAACACATAAAACTATTCTGTTTGAATTGTATAGATGAAAATTATTAGACATTTTAAATGACAAAAAGTATATTTCTTTGAAAAAAATTAACAAAATCAGAATGCAATGATTTAAACAGTTCTCCTAAATTTAGTGACATAAGGTAAACAGTTTTTTTTAAAAAAATACAAAATTAGAAATATTTTTACTAAAAACAATTGAACTTTTAATCAGTAAATCATATATAGTTTTTTTTTTTTTCAATGTTAAAGTGGCAGTTAACCTAAACTCTCTTAAGGCTCATAAATGTTAATTGACTAACAAGAAATAAAACTATGTGAAAATATTTTAATTATACAAAATGTACATTAGTGAAAGCTAAAATTAGATTACATATGTTACAAAAGAGTGAAAAAATTAAGTTAGATCATCCCCATTGAAATCCACCAGGTCTCTCCTCTGGAGGGGGCGGTGATTGCACTGTATTAGCATTCTGACTTTCAAAGATATATTTTCTAAAAAAAAAAAGTTATAGCAATAAATCCACTGCATTTTGTATGAAATTATAGATAAAAAGTTTTTTTTCCTATTAATACTTATTAAGAACTGTTTTTAAAATATATGATTAAAAAAACTCAAATTAGCAAAAGGTTCATCACTCAACTTTTTATGTAGCTAAATAATATTAATTTGAAATGAATTTTTTCATCACTTCATTTTTATTTCTTTTCAAAAATAACATTAAATTATTTTTGATTAAAAATACTATGATCTTTTTATTATAACAGATACAAAAAGTTCCATAGATAGCTTGGATCTCCCATTCATGCAGTTTTAATTATTAAATTCATTAGTTCCAAATTTTTCCTTTATTCTAGTTAACAGGAGCCAATTTTTATTCCTAATGAGAAAGATTACTCTTTATACTACTGCTTATTAAACAACTGGCTCCAAATAATAAAAAATTAATAGTTGTAACAGCTTGATAATTTTCATAAAGGACTGAACATAATATTTCATTGTAAGAAGCTTTTATATAATTCAATAAAATACAAAACATTTTTAGTGCCTTGTTGCTAATTCATTTCATTATAATATTTGAGACAAGTCCCTCGATATCTTGACGAATAAACAAAAATTTAGTTAACTCTAGATTTGGAGACATTGGTTTCACAAACAAGGCAATATATTTATATCTACTTTCAATCAGCATTAGACGAATGTTTATAAATCTAAGGTAAATTTTAGCAACTTAATTATTCTACTAAATAATTGATAAGACCAAAACTGTATTTTCCTCCCCAGATTTTGTATATTATGAGTGAAATTTTATAACTTAGTTGGTTATTTAAATATTTGTATTCACTTTCCTACACACAATTTTTTGTTTCTTTTAGGGAGGATTGAATATAATGTTTCATAAATTGAACAGCAAACTATTTTTTTATTAATCACAACCCAATATAATGCACATACAACATCAGTATGAATTTTGAGTCGTAAGCTTTGTAGAAAAGAAAACAAATTAATGTAAATAACTGGAAAGAATCTATTTAGAAACTTTGTAGAACTCAATATTGCTTTTTTTAAAAAAATTTTTTTAGGTAATTTAGTCATGAAAATAAAACACAATTTTTTTTAAAACTAATTTTTCATTTCTTTTTTTGCATTAGTCACATCATAATTAGACACACATCAAAATATTCTTTCACTAATTGAAAGTTCTAATCTATATAAGAAATTACCACAATTAAGAATAACTTAGCTGAACACTTATTAACACTTAAAAGATTTTTTAGACATTATTTTCTATCCAAAATAAATAAATTTAAAAACTAAAATTTTTTCTAATTTCTTGAAAAAATACTTTTGCTTTAATATATATATTTTTTGTATCAAAAATAAGGAATTTTGAAACAAATATAATTAAAAACATAAATTGAAAGAAATTAGTACAATGATATTTTAATTGATTAACATATATCATGTTAATGTAAGTCTAGAAACATAAATAGCTTAAAATGGATCAGGTCATCTAAATGGCTACAAAATATGAAATTAGTCTATAATCAAATTCGCTTATATTGAGCACTTGATTTAACAAAAGAATCGAAAATACTGTGTTGAATGATAAATCTATCAAAGCATAGCAAATTAATTATCAAAAGTAGTTGGTATAGCTTACATAATCCATGGTGTTTTAAGAAGTCTCATTCCTCCAGGCTGATTTGGAAATACATCTTCCAGAAAGTAATACACATGTCCTACAGCAATACCTATTTAAACAAACACTTTTATAATTTCAATATTGTTGTGAAAAGAATTTCTAACGAGAATTATTCAGTTAATGGTATTATACATACAATTAACAATAATTTAATATGATAGAACCGACTAAAAATTATGATCTACTGAATGTTCGATTTACCATAAGAAATAGTCAGATATTTTACTTATAATTTAAAGAGCTTCTAAACTTTTATTAGAGATTATTCTACCAAGGGTAAGGCATATATCTTCCTTTTTTTTCTTCTTGACAGCAAATTATCAAATTCATGTAGTTTAAGGAGATTTTCTACTTTTTTAATATTGCTGAAAGAGTATGAAAAGTTAGGAACTCTGTACTTTAACTGGACTGTATTTTCAATAGACCTAAGTATACTAAACCTATGTTTTTATCTACAGCTACAATACTAAATTGAATAAATTTTTGATTTTATAATATGTTCAAAAAAAATTTAAGTGATTTTTTTCAATGAGACATTATTTTATAAATCTTAATATTATCCTAATAAATTTCATAATGTTGATAAATAAGTACTTCATTTTTTTAAAAATTAGGTCATTATGTAAGTATGTAAAATTGAATTTTGAAATAAAGAAATACAAGCATTCAATAAGTGTTATTTTAGAGATTTTTTGGAGTAGCTTTACTTTTATAAGGAAAGATATAAATAAATGTTATATAATTAAGCAAAAAACACATAATTTAAAAATTAAGAGACACAAATATTATGATGTTCTATCAAAAGTCTTACTGAATGAAGAAATAAGTATCAAATAAGAAAATAAATTATATAATTACTCAACATTATAAATATGCTTACCCATTAAATCAACCATGATGGAATTTCCAAGAAGAAGAGAGAAACCAAGTAAAACCCAAGGTAAATAGGGGGCTTGAAAATTCAGAAGTCCAAAAAAATTCATCCGTATATACGGATTTCGTCGACTCCAAACATAAACTAACATTATAGTGAAAGCTTGTCCTAAAAATAACAAGTTGACAAACACAGCAATAACCTAAAAATAATTAAGGACAAAAAAACTTTTGATTTCACTATGAGCCACATTTTTGTGGTTTCATATTAGTTTTTATTAGTCAAATTTAAATAGAACCATTAGATCAAAAATTTAGTTTTAGTTCTCTCTCTCTTTATTTCTTTTTTTGCTGACATAAAGTAAATTTCGATTAATAAATGTATGCAACATTCACGCATAATTTTATCAAATTACCCAAACAATGCATAAATTTTTGAGTTGCAGAAAATGTTACAATTTACCTTGATTACAGTTTTAAAATAATACCAGTCTAATATACAATATGCACGAAAAATATATATAGATTCAGTATGTAATATAAAACTTAAATCAAGAAAAAGGATACAATCATTAATGCACCTCCAAATAAAAACATAAAAAAGAAATCTGCAGGTCGGTTACGAAAAGAGCCTTCTTCTAACATTCGACAATAGCGATAAGTGAAAATAATATTGAAAAGGAAATTAAAACCAAATCCACCAAAAAATAGAAAAGTTGTAACCAACCTCCAAACCTATAATGTAAAACAAATTTATAATTTTAATATTTAATAATAAATTTTTAAAAAAAATTGCAATTTTAATTGAAATTTTCATACATTTCAGGAACAATATAAAGTGATCATTCCAAAGATTATAGAAAACACTACTTTACAGGTATAAAGCAAAATTAACTTTTATCTTTAGTCACTTGGTGAATTATTAAAAAATTATCTGCTAGCTAGTTTTTTCTTGGAAAATGTACCCCATGAAAATTTTTTTATTACTTTTAATAAATATTGAATTATGAATACTTCTTAATATTCTGATCTTAATATTAATATTTATTTCATGATTCACTTATCAAATTTTTTCTTCCTTTTAGAAATGCACCTTGTTATTTTTATAAAATTTTAAGAAATGTCTAATACATTTGAACTCGTTTATAACGAGCGGGAGGGATCGTTTATGATAATCGAGTGCTCATAATAAATGAGTTCTGAAAAAATAATAAAAATTCATAAATACTTATTAAATTTTAAAACATAGTACTTATTTTTTGACTATCTTATTGTCTGTTAGTTGATATGTGACTCATCACTAATTCAGTTGTCTTAGGGATGTTAAACAAATTTTTTTAAGAAGAAAGTATCTGAGCTGGTGGAAGGAAGAAATTTTGTGACTCACAATATTTGCGAACTAAAACCATGGTTTGCTTGTTAAAGGTGAGTCATGCTTCAACAGATTTAACACAGTACCAACCAAGTATTTCCAATTTACTCGTTAAACCCAGGTTCTTGTTATAAGATAGCTCGACTGTATTAGATTTTTTTTAAGAGTTTAAAACTTCCGATTTCTGAAAAAGTGCAATATTTAAAATGCAATACTACAACTGACCCATTTAAAAATGTCCTAGTTTACAATAAAAAATTTAAATTTTAATTCAATTGGAACTATTTAAAAATTGGAAATTTTGCTCGATATTTACAGATATGGTGCTAGGAAAATATCGAGAATAACATATATGACAACACATGTAAAAACAATGCAACCGTTTCAACATTTTCTTTCTGTTTTAGTTTCATGAAATTAAACAAGATTAAAAATTATTGATAATGACATTAATTAAGCAGCATTTTAAAGAAATGAATATTTTTTCATGATAACTTATAAGTATAATGATGGTTAATAAACACAATAGTTTATATGAAAATGAATTACTTGCATCTATACAGACCTGATAATTCTTAATAATAAGATCTGGATTAAAGTACAGCTGGAATGGAGAGACAAGATCCAGTTGCTAGATAAAGAGAAACATATCTATGAAAAGTTATTGAACAAAAGAAATGTTTTATATATAATGTATGAAAAGCAATAGGAGTGATAGTATGAAATAGGCAGATGATACAAACTTAGAAAGTAAAATTTATATTGTATTTTGGCTAAACATTGAATTGATTTTTATAAAAAAGAAAATTTAAGCTACGTAAATTAATGAAAAAATAAGGTTTCACAATGAGTTAAAAAAAATCTACTACTATGAAAATGAATTTTTCATAGTAAAATTTTGGGAAGAGCATAAGCAAGTTTCTTAAAAAACATGTTTTAAAATAAAAACTTGTAACCACACTTTTTGTTTGTTTGTTTTTTACTTTTAATTTACTGTTTTTTCAACAACCAATGTTTACTCCATAAATTTTTTTTTGTTTTGAAGAAAAATAAAATCTGATATTAAAACCATCTGCATATAATGAGATAATCAGCAGCTCCTGTTGCTGTGCTGGAAGGTTTCTTCTACCACAAAGGGAAAGTGCTCATCAAGTAACTTTACATAATAACCTTATATAATAACATCAAAAAAGGTTAAATCTATAAAGAATTAAATTAAAATCACAAGGAATGTATTGGTACCATGATCTGTTGTGCCAATTGCAACCACAAATCGATTTTAAACATGCAATTTAAAAAAAAAAATATTTAGAAGTTTGCCAGTGGGTGGCTAAAAATTATACTCTTCAAGTTAGTTCCCTTTTGTAATGTTTTTCGTAGTTTCTCGCGGGCCACTGCTCGGAAGTTACCAAGAATTTGCGATTATTCTGCGCATATCATGATGCGAAAATCTTCCAAAAAAGCAACTTAATTGTTAGTTAGCTTAAAAGTTTGCAAAGATTTCCAGATCAGCAACTGCGCCCAAATAATTCCTAAGTTTTGAGTTACAATTGGCCTTTGACAATGAAGGAAGTTTGAGGAACTTTTTTGAAAGTATTAAAATCCTTTGGATGTGTTAGAGATGGTAATTGGTGTGAATATTAATTGTACTTATACAGAAATGTCCCTAAATTTGGTACTTTTCGGTTAGCCTGGCACAAGTAAAAACTCTCCAAACTGTAGATCTCCGCCACCTTTTAATGTTTCTTGTGAATTCTTTTCATGTTATTTTCAGTATATTTTTTATTTTATTAATTATTTTAAACACTAAACCAAATGGACGTTTATAAAAATTAAATTTGAAAAAAAAAAAAAAAAAAAAAAAACAGAATTCGTCGGGTCAGGCTAATTGAAAAGTACCAAAAACTTAAAAATTAGTGGATATTTCTATATTTGATTCGCCGATATGGAAATATCAAATACGGTACAACATTTTAGTTTTCCCCAAGTTAATTGTTAACACCTTGGCGAACAAAAAACAAGGGGCGCGCTCAAATGATCAGAAAGTCGGGTCCACAATCGTGGTTGCCGGGAGAAAAGTGTTGCACCAAGCAGACTCCTCAATTCTGCTTTTAACATGTAAAGTCTATGGCGGGCTTGTCATACTTTGAATCGATTTTTCTTGTTCAAGAATCGGAGTGATCAATTAAAAAAAAATACTAATAATTTTTTCAATCTTTCCTATCCACGAAAATGTAGGTTAATTTTTTTAATCTTTATTACTTTTTGTAATATTGCCTTTGAAACACAAGTCACTTTCTACCTTTGAGTAAGGGAGGAAGGCAACTTCCACCCCCAAGTTCACTAATCTTCTCGGTGGGAGGTCTTGCTCCCTTTTGAAAATCTTTTTCTCTCTCTGTCCTCCTGAAGAACTGATATGGGGAACGCTTTAAAAACCGATAGCTTTCTTTTTAGTTATAAGCTTGTAATTTATTATGAAAATTATATTTGCTGATAATTCGTTCATTCTATATACATTTTATTTATTTAGTAGTAATAATTTTCTTGTTTTTATTTATTTTGAGAATGGAATTTATTTTTTAAATACATGATTCCCCTTTTTTTAAACTTTGTTTCTTGTTTTTTAGAGATGTTTCAGAATTAAAAAAATTAGCTGCTGAATAAAGTGAGATTAATTAAAATCGAATAAATGACGTAAAGATCTTCCAATATACTATAAAGCATCACAAAACTGCAGTTTTCCTTTTTTTTAAAAAAAATATATCGTACACTCATTTATTTGTAGGTTTAAAAAAACATTTACATTAAAAAAATTTAAAAGGTTCCAATTTTTTCATTCCGTAAATAGTTTTAATTACTCCAATAGCTGGGATAGTATGTTTTTTCACGGTAAGGAAAAAAAATAGCTAGTACACAAGACCACGCATCATCCAAACATGAACAAGCACTTAACCCTGTTTTTAGTGCTTTAATGTAAATACACAAGAACACTAAAGTATTATGAAATTTTCATTTTAATCAGCAAATGAAGAAAAATATGAAAATACACGCATGTATTGTAAAATTCTTTTTAAAAAAAAGGAAGTAAAAGAACATTAGTGGTCATAATTAATATTCACGAGAGAAAAATACAAACGATATCAAAATATAATGAATCGATGCTTAGGAACGCAACACTGAAAATATTGAAACCAGTTTGATTGCCAGATGAAATAGAAAGTATGAGAAATGTGATTATTATAAACACCACGAAATTTCATCACGATAAATTAAAAAATAAAAATAAGCTGTAATACTTAGAGTTAAGCTACTCTTTGTTACTTCAGACAGTCAAACTGGTTTTGATGTTTTCAGACCTGATTCCTTAGTTGATTCCCTGATCTGTAGTTCCTAATTAATACACTTCTTAAAACTTTTTTTCGCAATATTCTAAAAATATATATTAAGAGTAGTAATTATGCAATATCTTATGTATTTAATAACGAGAAATTTTTCGAATTCATATTAAAAGTGTATAATGTAATTTTTATTCATAACTTTTTGCTAGAACAAAGTATGTAATCAATGTGTTATTTTAATTTCTCTTCCCTGACCCTCTTTTGCCATTCATGGAGAAGAGTTTTAGTAGAAATTTCTATACTGCAAACTTTAATTAGTGTAATTATAGTTAATTAAAATATAAGAAAACTAACCACCATTAGCATTACATAAAGAGGAAAAACACGAAAACCTCCCAGGGTTAGCCAGTATGCCATCTATATGAATATATCTCCTAGATAACCATAATTTTCTGTATTTTTGTATTTGATAAAATTTTGTAAAGTAAACTTGTCTCAATCTGTTGTTATGTTGTAAGTTTTAATCAAAACCAATAAATGCCTTTTCTTTCAAAAATTTCGTTATCGTACTTTTTATAAATTAATTTCGATTATTTTGATAAATCTTTATATTAATTACAGTGAGCAGTCTCACAAATCTATGTACTAAAATGTAAAATAACATAGAATTGTTTTATTTTGTTGTTTTTAATGATCCATCGAAATGATCTATTAGAAAAATAAATTTAAACTGTCACTTCAGCTTATTAGTCGAAAATTTTATAATTTATTTTTACGACAGAAATAATGGTATTTTTTTATGAATCCTCATAACTGAAATGAGTGAAAGAGTTACATCAATTTTCTTATAATATTACTTCTACGTTTAGAAAATTATAAAGCTTATCAAAGATAGTTTTTAAGGAATTTCTTAGAAATAAGTTATACTTGTAAGTTATTTATTTGTCCTTTTATTTACGACATTTACAAATAAAATGCGTTCATTACCCCCTTTTACCATTATTCTTTGTTATTAGGGTTATAATAATTTAATTAAAAATGAAGTTCCTTTATTATATAAAGTAATCACAAGATATTACTTGATAAAAATTATTTGATAAAATATAAATACCTTTTAACAAGCAAAAGCTGATAAATAAAATATATTCACTTTTTAATAAGTTATATTTTCCTTTATTCCTTTAAAATAAACTTCATATAAAACTGCGCTCTCAAAATATGCAGTTTAATAAATTTATATAAAATAACTGCTTTAGATCAATGAGGAATTTCTTTTGTATTATTGTTAAATAATATCTCTGGCGATAAGTTTTTAAAGTAACTATAACTGAGAAGAAATAATGTAAGTAAAAATGATGAATATGAGTTTGTGGGTGAAGTTTTAAATGTATCCGAGCTAAATTATTTGAATAAGTTAAGTGATATAATCGGAAACTAGATCTGTCTTAATATGATTTAAAATTTTTTGATAATTAAATCGAATAATTTTCAATTTTGATGTTTCAATTTGTTTGTGACAAATAACCCCGTTGTTTATTTTTTAAGATCGAATCATAATTCCAGTTCGGAGTTATTTATACAATAATAATTGTAGTTAGCAAAAGTAATAATTATAATGAAGTGAGTTTTTAGTGAAGGTTAATTTAGTTTTTTCAAATTGCGAAATTCAAATATTTAAGTCTAAATCAAATTTACATAGTAAGCAACCATATTTGCTTAAACAATGGATTAAATGTTAACATAGTTTTTTAAAGTGGTAGAATTTAATTAGTTTCAAAACGGTGTAACAATCTTTAAAAAAAATAATTAAAATTAAAAAAAGATTGTGAAAAATATTTGTATTTGAATTGTAATTGAAAGAAGAAAATTAAATATGTAATAAAAAAATAAAATCTGGAACTCAAGGTTTTACTTTAACATAAAAAGTTTTAAAAATTAGCAAATCAATTTTAAAAAAATTAACAAACTTTATTTGATCTATAGAGAAAATATAAATTTATTTTTAATGTAGTTACTTTATATGAATTACTTTCATATGACTACATAGTAAAATTTTATAAATTTAAATACTCTGGTTATTATTAGTTCTCTAAATAATCAAATCAAAATAATAAACAATTCAAGATATAATTAGAAAAAGTGCATGTTAAATAAAATGATAAAACTATTTTGAAAATAAATAAAGTCGTTTTAGAGTTAAAAAAAAAATTTTTTAAGTTTTTCTTAGAAAGAGAAAAAGCATAATATAAGATGAAGAGTGAGTTTCTTCTGATATCTTTTGAAAGCTAGTTGACCCCCGCAGGTTGCAATCCCCCTTCTGCGACAGTGGTTAGTCGATTAGTTTCTGGTTACACACACGCACCCCCACAAAAAATGTAGGGGAGACAGTAGAACGGGTTTTGGAGGTGCAATATATTTCGTCCCTTTTCGAATCTATCCTTACTGAAGGTTAGAATTGAAATGAAAAGGCCTCTTTAGGTATTCTTTGGCCAAGGTTAACACTATTCATTTCGAAAAGCAGATTTATAATACAAATTAGAATCAAATTGCAAAGAATGTAAAAGTACGTAACACAGATGTAAGTCAGACTTGGTAATCATATAAACACTAACAAAATATTTTCTTTAACCAATTGTTGAACTTAAGTTTTTTTAATCTCTCCATACATAGTAACGAAAAATTGTATAACTACATTCCAAAATAAATACTGATATAAAAGTAAGTAACATTAGTACTTCTATAGTTTTTATTGCGTAGAAATAGCCAAATTAAGAAATGAAGAATATTTATTATGCAAGAATACATAATGCTATGGGCGGATTAGTAAATTCTACTTACAACGGCAGTAGTAGTAAGAACACATGCTGTGGTATAGGCTTTGGTAATAATGGGCATATCCATATACTCTTGCTGGAGTTCATGAGCCATTGTTTTAAATTTTGATTAAGTTCTAGTTTCGGAATGATACGATACTCGTTAAGAGTCTAAATTACATTACCCCAATCTTTATCTAATAAATAAGAAGTGACAAACTATAAAATACCGAGTAGAAAGAATTTATTTGCTTTTAACTTTTTTTTTTTGCCAATTAATAAAATAAAATTATTTTAAAAATAACCAAATATTAGCAAGTTGTTTACATATCAATTCGATTTGTTTATAGCGGCGTCAGCTTAAGGGTATTTGTTAAGTTGAAGTGTAAGTAATTTTTGTTGCTCCAGATTTGCATTTCTCTATTTTTATTGAAAAAAAGAATTTTAAAGAGTTCAAATAAGCATTTTAAAAATAGATTAAATAAATTCGTACAATAATTGTAGTAAAATTTGATTTCATTAGTTTTGCATTTTAATTATTAGAAGTCTTAACGTCAACCGCGGAAATTCGACAAATGGTTTCCGTGTGTTTTGTTTCGGATTCAAAATTAATAATTTTTAAAATAGAAACTAACTAACACTGTTAACTTTACTTATTATAATATTCATATACATTATTATTAGTGATTCAAAATTTTTTAAAGTCGTGATTAACCATTTTTTTCTTGTATTTAAAGCATATTGTAGGTTGAATAATATTTTATTTATTGATTAAGGTAAGTGAAGCATTAAAAAAAAATTTATTTGTTCACTGCAAAAATTTTATGAGAAATTTCTCAAAAATCTTATTTTGAAGTTAAATTTTTATAATGATTCATTTGTTAACTCGGCAAGCTTAATTTTTATTTTCGATTCTCAATGAAATATTTTTTGTAAACTTTACTTGTTAACTTTACTTATAAAATGAATGTAAAAATGGTCCTATTTCATTTAGTGAAAAATTCCTTCTCATTTATAAAGTTTTGTAAGTTCAAAAAATAAATCTAGTTTATGAGATATTAGTTACAAAAGACTAAGCTGTTTTAATAGTTATTACAAAAAAAAGTAGATTTATTTTGTATTTAATTTTAAAATCTATTCATTAAATATTACACTATTCATTGCAGCATTGTTTTTTTCTTCTCTTCAAATATATAATTGCATGTTGGAAATTTTGTTTTTTAAATATTGCTAAATTTTGCAGCAATGCTTTGGGAGGTATTTGCTTAACTGTACCTATTTATTCTCACTGTAATCGCCAAGTACAACTGTTAGATTCTTCTACTTGCTATAAATTTTTTTAAAAAATTATAAAATGGCTTGTTTAGAGTTATTTGCAGTTCTTTTAAGTTAATCCCATTTTGTGAAATTTTTTTTAACCTGAAGACTATTTGGGTGCAGGTACCCGTAAAAAAATATTCTTTTACATCTTCCTTTAGTTTATAGTAATGTCTTAGGTTGCAATCCATCTTTAGAAAAACACTGATGAATTAATATCATATATTGGTACCTGTTTGTGCCACCTGAATTTGCCAGGGTGCAAAGCGCTAGCAATAAATTTTAAAAAGTAAAGGGTAGCGTGCCTAGTTTACTCTTCTAGTGAGCCTTATTTTATAACGTTTTTCATTGGAATTTCAGTTTCTTAAATATTACAAAAATTTAATGACTATTTTGGTGCTGGTAGAGACATAATAATCTTTCCAAACACTGTTTAAATATGTGACTGAAGACCGGTATTTAGCAATAACAAAATTTATTGTTTGAAATCAAAATTTTGTTTCAAAAGTTCTGGTTTAATGTAGGTGACTATATTGTTCTTCATTAAAGAGGTATAGAATATTTTCAGTGTGTAATAGAATTGATAACACTTGAAGTTTTGTTATTGTGTGACATAACTTTTATTTTTTTTCACAGAAAAATATGTTTTGTGCCTTTGAAATGATATTTAAAACTCAAAATATTTTTTTCTTCTTTTTCTAGCAGTATCACAACCATGGTTTCTTCATTAACCACTTGCTCATTTTTAAATACATTCAAATTCTATACTCATTATAAAATTTAATAAAATATAGGTACAATTGTATAAATGATTATATTTTATTTTAATTTTTTTCTTGTTATTCTTTATCATTTTCGGAAAACTCTAAATGTAATTCAGAAGAAAAACAGATTCTTCATTTGACAAAATATTTTGCTGTACACTTACAACCATCTTTGAGATTATTTTAACTACATTTCTTTTCAGAAAAATTTTAAAAAAAGTTGCGTGATAAAGAAATATTAAAGTGATCATGGCTCTTGATATTGTTCAAGTAGAAGGCTGCTATGTGTCATCTAGTTTACCTAAAGCTTTATTTGTACCTTCACCATCTGTTCGTTTTAGGCACAGGTATTTCTTTTTATTAATTTTGTTATAATCTTTTCTTTTTAGTATCGATTTACTATTTTAAGATTAATTCTTCAGATTTATCTAGAATTTTGACAAGAAATAAAGAGTTGTAAAACTACAAATGTTGATTTACTGATTAATTATTACACTTATTTAAATTGATTGCTAAAGCTTGCTAGTTCTTGTTAGGTAAATTAACTTCGAGCAAAAAAATCACTAAGATTTTATTTAATTTTTGAAGAAAAAATTATTCATTTAAATCAATTGAAGTTTCATTCTTAATTTGCAGCCCATAACTTTATTAACTCAAGCAAAACTTTCTAAGTATGTATGTTGAATTCTCAAGCGTATTAATCAAATTTAAGTGCTGTTGATCAATTGAGTCAAATCTCTGGGTCAGGTTGTTGAAGGAAAAAAAAAAAGAGTAATAGTGGGTAAAAATCAAGAATTTGAATTTCTCTGAATTTTTAATCCAACTATTAGAAAGTGTATGCATATCTTAATTTCAGTTAACATAAATATTTTATAGTAATAAACAATTATTAGATTTTCAGACTTCAATAATAATGAATTTAAACAAATTAACTAATCCATTCATTTATTTGTAATTTCCTTTAATTTAAAATGTTTATTTAAATCATGGAATTTAAATTTTGAATACATTTATAATTTTATTGACCTTAAACAGATCTTGAATAAGTATAGATTGAATTACATAATCTTTTTTATTCGAACACTTGTAGGCTAGTAGTTGATTAAATGTTTAAGATTTTCTTAAAGAGATTAAAAACAACCTATTTAATTTCTAAACAAAATAATAACATTTTAATGTTAATATCCTGTGAAATAGTTAAGCCTTATAAATAAAAAACTGTTTTAAATTATATTTTGATATTGTTTGAATTTTTTTTTAGGGAGAATGTTAATCCTTTGTACTTTAAACCAAAAAAGAGAGGTTATGAGGTATGTGACAGTTATTTACTTACTTCCCTATGATTTTCTTAATGCTTTTGTTTCATGTTTATAATATGTGGCAGATTTTCATTTTGATTTTTTTAGTAAGATTTTTCAATCCATTTAAGTCTTTGCCTATCATGGCTTCGGCTAAAGGCCAGTTGTCTGATTAGGTTACACTTTCCATGATACTGTCTTAGTGGTTCAGAATCCACACAAATCATTAAAAAAATGGTTTCATATCTAGTTTTGATACAGGGTGCAAGAGACTGAGTGATTAGTGTGACAATCTGATATGCTATAAATATTGTTGTGGGCACATGATCAGTATTGTTTTTGCATCATCGCTGATGAGTCTCAAACCGTAGCCATCGACCCATTGTTGTGTATAGTTTTAGTACAACATTAACAACCAAAATATCACTTTTTATTTTATTTCAGAAAATAAAACACCTATAACTTCTGAATTATGAAAATGTCGATATTTCCCCCCCAAAATATCAATGTTAGCTATAATTAATGTATTAATTATAATTTTTTTAAAAAAAAGTAATGAAAATTTTAAATTTATATGAATAGTCATGTAAAGACATTTTTCTGAGATACCTGATTTAAGAGTCTATTCAAAAATTAAAGTACAGTAGGGAACCGATTATCCGGAACGATTGGGACCATCGCTATTCCGGCTAACTGATTTTTCCGGTTTTCTGAATCGCTACAAAAAGCCGTTTTTTTATTGTCAAACTCAACTAAAAAAAAAAAATATTTGGAAAAAATCTTAAAAAGAAGAAAAAACAATTAATTAATGCACTAATGATAATTTCCAAAATGATGGTAAGTTAACATCTTTCAAAAAAGAAAGAAAAATCCTGAAATCTTATGAGGAAAAAAAAATTTCTTAAGAAAAATGGCGGGAAAATTTATTGAATTTCGTTCCGATTTTTGGTTTTCCGGTTTTCTGATTTCCGGATAACGGGTTCTGTACTGTATATATATTTAAAAAAAACTAGTTTAAGACAAATGTAGAATTATGTAAGGTAAATCATTCTTAGACACTGATCAAATTACAATAAACATGTTTTTTAGTATAGTTTATATATATATAGTTCATATAAGATATGAATACTGTTGTTAATTTATTTTTTCAGAATGTTACACTTAATAAATTGTTTCACACAATCAACTCACATTCAAATTGAACAGATAAAACCATAAATCTTTTGCCTGTTCTTCCTTTTTCCTTCATAAATAATGTTAATTTTATTTTTAGATAAGACCTCAAACAATTGGTACTGATGACAAAGAATGCTTGCCAGTTGAAGGACGTCAACATTTGTCTGTTCAAACAGATTTGTATCTTGAAGAAATCTGCGATGTCGTGGAAGAAGCTGATGCACAAACTGAAACTGATCCTTTATTAGATAGGCCACCATCCCCTTTGTTTATACCTGCAAAATCTGGACCTGATGTAGCTACTCAAATATATCCTGGAGAAGTAGGTTTAATTTTTATGATCTCTAAGAAAAATGAGTGCAGTTAAATATTATGTTCAACTAAATATATGTTGTTTTAAAATATATCAATAAACAAGTAGTATATAATAATAACTTGAAATCACCTTTAGACTTTCTTTCCCAATTTTTCCATGCAAAAACTATTATATTTATTTAAAACAAGGTTTAAATTAAAAATCAAAACTATGATGCCATCTTCATGCTAAAATATGCATAGTATATTTCCTAACATTTAAAAACAAAATTATTTTCTTATTTTATCCTTTTCTCAGTAAATAAAAATCATTAATCAGTAATCTTTTAATACCACAACCTTGAATGTTGTGCAGAATAAAATCTGTTTCTAGAGATTCCTTCTACATTTGCATAGACTTTGAAAACTGTTATATGCTTGGAAATGTTTCAAATTCATTAAAATCCGATATTATTTCTCATGCTTTCTTTTATCCCAACACATTCGAATGCATAAGGCTAAGAAAAAGAGCCTTGGCAATACATTAAATCAATTAATAGCCAATATATTGATTCCTTAACTTTAGTTGGAGAAAACTATTCCAACTTGTACATTTTTGATTTCTGGATGGACTAAGGTGTCTTATGGGGCTTAGCCCTGCAGCCATTCTCTCTGGACAACTTTTCAAAATTTATTATTTTTAATGATTCATATGTTCATAAAAATAAAAAAATTTAAATTTAAAAAATTATATTACAACATCACAGATTTGATACTCGTGTTGATTTTGAAAAACTAATTCAGACTTAATTGGCTTGCAAGAATTTTTTTTTTTGTCTTCCAAAACCGCTTTGTTTTATGACTTAATTCATGTGATAACAGTTAGTTTGGTTAAAAACCTAGTGTAGCAACATGTATATTTAGAAACATTAATTTTAAAGCAAAGTAGCTTCTCCATACTTTCTACACTTTTTTTTATTTATATAATTGTGATTTTTATTTGTTTATTTATTGTTCTATGTGTTACAGCTCTTCGATTTTGATGAAGAAGTTGAACCTTTTTTAGAAGCATTAGTTGGACAAACTCTGGAACAAGCAATAATTGAAATAATGGCAGAAGAAGAATTAGCAGTATTAGCTGATTTGCAAATGGATTTTGAAACAAAACGAAATGCTGAACTAGCAGAACTAAAGCGTTCAGAAGAAGAGGAAAGAAGAATATTAGAAGAAAAAGTAATTATTTAATACCATTTTAAAATTATTATGCATAATTATTAATAGACAGTATGGTTTTCAATAGTTTTTGACATAGTTATAAGTTTTTTACAATAATAAATATTTTAACTTGAATTAATATGTTAAAAATTAGGTATTTAATTTAATGCTATTATTATTTATAAAATTCTATAAAATAATTTACAATTCAGAATTTTTAAAAAATTTCAGGCTAATAACCACCTATTTAAGACAAAACTGACTTCTTAAAATTTTTTTATGTATATTTAGCAAAGAAGATTAAAAGAACAAGAAGAAGCTATCAAACTGGAAGATGAAGTAGCTCAAAAAATTGTTGCATGTATATTTTCACAAAATTATCTTTCTGAATTAGTGCCCCAAGTTTATAAGAAACTTGAAACTGAAGGTTATTTTGAAACTGAAGATCCTGAATTAAATGGTAATTTTTCAAGATAATAATTAAATTACTATTATCAAATTTAAATAATATTACATTGTTTTTTTTTCCACACTAATTTATAATAATCATATCCAGGGAAAAGAGTGTTTCTTTTATATTTTTAATTTTTGTATCTGACATTTGATCAGGGATTTGTATTGGCTATAATGTTGGCTTTTGAATCTAAAGTTATATTAAAATCTAATCTATTATTATCTATTTAAATAAAGTTATATTACAATCAAAGTTGAGTGACAAACATTCAATATTTCTGCCTTGTAAAACATGACAACCAATAAGTTTCATGCAACTTAGATGAATAATGTTTAAATGAGAAGTTTTCTTTTCTTCTAAATTGAATTGCGCTCAAAATTACTAAGTTGTGAATATTAATAATATTGTCTTTACATAAGCAATGTGTATATTGACTTTTTTAAAATATATTTATGCTTCAAAATATATTTTACATTTATTAAGCAGTCTGATTATATTGCTTAATTTTTTAAGTAATAAGAGTAATAAATACAGTACATTAATCTTTTTAATAACATATGAAAAAGTTCACTTAAAAGTTTATTTTTGAAACTAACATTTACTGACATATTCATTCATGAAAGAGTTCAAATATATTTTAAAAATTTAATTACATATTTAGATAAATTTGAAACGTATATATTTTGCTTTTAATTTTTCCATATCTTATTAATCAATGAATCTATTTTGCATGCTTATTCATATCTCTAACTCTGAAAGCAAACATGAATACTAGATCAAAATCAAAAGTATCAGAACTTTCAGTAAGTTTGATAAGAGAGTTCAAAATCTTCTTTACAATCTGCGAATTAAAATGTTCAGAAACTGATAATAACTTCGATACCTGAGGTAATGCCTAAAAGCTTGTAAACAGGTACAACTCGTTAATTTTTTGAAAGTTACATTAGGTTCATCTTTTAGAAATACTGAATTTTCCATTAAAAAAACAATGCAACTTTTGATTACTTTTTATTGAACTAGAAAACTATTAATTTCAGATAATAGATTTTTAATAAATTGAGTCATCGAATCATTAGCAAGTATATAGCAAGTTTTTTTTTTTTTTTTTTTGAAATATATAAAAGAACTTTCCTTTTATGTTATAAAATAAACTTGAAAAATTTACATTTATTTTCATGCTATTTAGAGGTGGAAGACAATTTCTGGCCATGGTTATTAAATGAAGTAGATTCTGAAATTGCCACTTTAGAAGCTTCCTGTCATTTGCTGGACAGTAAGTATTTCTAATAATTTTTTTTATTTTATTTATATTTTTGTGCATATGTAAAATTATTAAATTTTAGCCACTTTAAATAGAGAATATGAATGTGGGCCATTGTGTTACTTTTAAGTTCAAAATTATTTTTAAATGTGATCATGCTCGTTATGTGCATTTTAATTAAAATAAATATTTATTTAATCAAAATAGAAATTCAAGATTTTTTTCATACTTTTGTTTTTCCTGGTGAAAGATTTCTGACTAATGAATGAGGATGAACTTTAGAAGTTATTTTTTTATATAACCAACTACCTTTGTCTTATTAGTAAATAACTTCCCCTCCATCTAGTTAAAAAATTTTAGCAGTTATTTTAAAATTTCTTTTTAATGTATCACAGATGTAACTAAACTAAATGCTGTTTTATTTCTTAAGTTAGTGATGACTGATAATCTGATTAACTCACATCATAAAATTAAAGAATCCTTAATTTTTCAGAAGTGGTGAAATCAAATAAAACAATATTAAAAAACAGAATAATACTTTTTAAATTAATGAAAATTGATAAATTTAAGTAAATAAATTAAGTCATCCACCAAAGAAAAATTGATTAATTTTTATATTGACTTTCTTTTTCTTCCAATTTTATTCACATTCATTAGATACATGATTACTAATTTTACTTACTTTAAAACTTGATGATATAGTTTGCAAGTGTACACTTAAAACAACTGAGAAAACCCACTTAGAACACATGATCCTGCTTGTTTGGTTGAAAACATGATGTAAAAAAAAAACCTGACAAGTAAATTTTAGTATTTTGATATTGTTGCATGATGTCTATATCTATTTTCTAAAGCTACTGATAATATTTTGTGGTGGTTGAACCAAGTCATCCACCACAAAGGTTTTAGAGGTTAGAACCTCTAAAACATAATTAGAAACTATCTTAAACTAATAATGTATCTTCTATCAGGGATATAATTTTTTCTGGCATGTGTAATAATAATTATTTTTCTAAGCTTTCTTTAATTATGGTATCAACAGTAATCTGAGCATAATGAAAAAAAGTTTGAGTACCATGACATATTATTCCAATGTTTCACTCATTTTCAGGAGTATAAGTGGTGTACAAACATCAGAAATTTATGCTTTTTTTTATTAACAGACCTCATAGAAGATAGTGTCCAGAGTATTGCAGAAACTTCTGTTATTGAACCTGCAGTACCTAACAATTATCCAAATAAACCAAAGGACATATCAAGTGAAGTGAGTATGCACTTAGGTTCTAGAAATTCATAAATTTTACTAATTCTGCACAGTTTTTCTTAGTATAAAATTTTAAAAGAAATGCAATTAGTTAAACTGTTTTTGCTACAAGAACCAGGAAAGGCTATACTGCGCCTAACACTGTTGATATCAAAATTCTGTTTTATACTAAGGTAAGATATCTAGTGTTTTTACGATACAACAAGGCTTATATGAAGATTGGCACCTATTAAAATTCATACGTCAGGATGATTGTGCAATTAAAATATACTTGTAGTATACAATTAGTTCACATTATATAGTACAGTACAGAACCCGTTATCTGAAAATCAGAAAACCAAAATACCGGAACGAAATTCGATAAATTTTCCCGCCATTTTTAAATTTATTTTTTTTCCCTCATAAGATTTTTCTTTCTTTTTTGAAAGATGTTCACCTTACCATCATTTTGGAAATAATCATTAGTGTATTACTTCATCGTTTTTTCTTCTTTTTAAGATTATTTCCAAATTATTATTATTATTATTTTTTAGTTGGGTTTAACAATAAAAAAACGGCTTTTTGTAGCGATTCAGAAAACCGGAAAAATCAGTTATCCGGAATAGCGATGGTCCCGGATAATCGGTTCCCTACTGTATTAGGGTTTAATTAAGTACTTATAATTTTATATTTAAAGATGTTTTTCATGTTTATTCTGTCTTGCAACTGAAATTCAAAAATAAACATTCAATTAAAATTTTAAATATACGTCTATGTGTATGTCCAAATAAAATAATCATACTAAGTCCCTTTTTCGCGTTTAGTAAATTGTAACTACAGAAAAAAAATTCACATTTTTTTCTTTATATTTGAGCAATTTTCTGTTAAAATAATGTAGGGTTAGGTGGTATTCTTTTTTTTTTCTTAGCTTTTGTTGAGGAGTTTTTAGCAAATTTGTTACATCAAAGTGAGAAATTTTTTTTATAGTTCTTAAAATTAAAAGCTTCAAAGCTCGTTTTTTAATTTTTTTAACATACATGTAAGAAAATATTTTCTTCTAAATTTAATTTTATTTAAGGATTTATGTTTTAAATTCTACTGAGTACAACAAAATATTAAAATTTTAATTATTTCATTTCAATTATTTCATTTAAAAAAAAATTATTCTGATTAACAGACATTAATGTTTATTTGAATATATTTTCATCAAAAATTATATATTAGCAATATTTCTTTAAAAATCAAGTAGGAAATCACATAAGAAATTATTAAGCTTAAGCATTAATTCCACATCATTTTTTTAAAAAAAGGTATTCTTTTCAATTACTACAAATAAAGTTAAACTGTTGAGCAAACATAATGTAATTGATAAATAGAATTTAAAAAAAAATTAGTATGACAGAATAGGAATTTAAATGTTTATTTAAATTCCTATATGCTAAATGAGGAATTAATGCTTAAGCTAAATATTGCTAAAATGAGGTAAGTTCCAAACTATTGTTTTAACCAACTATATAAAAAATTAAAATATAGATTGATAATCTAACACAAATAATAATTAAATGACTTTTTAACTACTTACCTTATTTAATAAAAGGGAGATAAGGTTCTGTCAATCAAATCAATTGTTATGTACTATTAATGTTCGCAAGAAAACAAAAAAGTTCTATTTTATCATGTTAAAATAATAATCACTATAATTTGTATGTAGGAGCAAGTTACTGCAGAATCAACAAAATTAGATGAAGATCAAGAAGTCCCAAATTTAGAAACATAGTTAATATATTGATATTCAATTTGTAAATATTTTTATAGAGTTTGATACAATAAATACTCAATAAGACTTTTAATTTTTGAAAAATATGCTTTAATTATCAAATATGAATGTGTGGAAAAAAATTTAAACATTATTTTTAAAGGGGGGGGGGGCACTTGTTTTATCATTATGTAAGTTTTTTAATTTATGAAATCTTACTGTATTAGATATTTTTTAAAATCAAAATAAAGATTATAATTACTATATAATATTGAATATATATTTTTTAATCAATAAAAACCAACTAAACTAGGTATGAAAATAAAATCTTTATTTCTCTTTTTTTGCTTTACAAATTTCAAAAGCAATGTGAAAATTTAAATACTTTAGTTTTGCAATCAACTATATTTTTTGGAAAATATACATTTGAATGGTTTTTTAAAATTAGTAATAAAGTCTAACACTTTTTGTATGTTGAAAATTATTTATTATTTTGTACGTTGAAATTAAAGTGCTGCCTTTTCTTTCATCTACCCAATTTTTTAGCATGTCTTAATTTCATTGTACTCAATTTTAATAATGAATGGATTGATTTTAAAAATATCCGAATTGTATTTATACTCACACAGATAGTGAAAAAATTTGTTACTTTTGATTGATATGGTTTGAGTAAATTTTAGATACATAAAGCTGTATTTAATAAAGTGAATTTATAAATTGTTGAAAATAAAGAAATAGAGAAGCATAGGAAAATAAAGCAATATCCTTAAGTTAAAACAGATTCATTTATTTAAATTTCTATTTACTTTAACAATAACTTAATTTTAAAATTTTTACTAGCACAAGATTTTGACCCACAAAAAAAAATTATATAGTAATACACTTGCATGACATTCTTCATTTTATTTATGAAATTGTGCATGCATTTTTAAGAGAAAAATTAAATTTATTTTTTAAAAAAATGTAATATTTTATTGTAACTTTATTAAGTAAGTTGTATCATTTTTCAAAATTAAAAACTATACATTAAAAATCATCAGTAGTTAAAATATAAATAAATTTTTTTAATAACTTTAACAATTTGAAATTGTTTACTTAAAATTTTATCAATATTCTTTTTTCTTCTACAATGTATTTATTTACAATATTAGTTATTATGGACAAATTAATAGAATGTACAAAAAGGCATTTTTAGTAAATAATTTTTTGAAAATTAAGATTTAATTAAGGAAATATTAATAGTCTTAAATTCAGCACCACCTTTAAGATTTCTGTGCTTTCTGCTGTAAAAAAAAAAGAAAGAAAAGAAGATTAGAGGTTCAAAAATTTTGTAGCAAAATTTAAAATTTATGCTTGATCTAGCGTTATATATCAACATCAATATTGTCAAAATGCTTAAGTAGTGTGGATATAATTTTTACTTACAATATTTTAGTTATCCTCTAACATATCAGCATATTAAATATTTGTAGTTAAAATATACAAAAGAATAACACAGAAATAATTATTAAAAATTTAATTTATACAATTTCATATAATACATAGATAGAGTATTTACATTATACTAATTTTTTTTTTCTCTATTATATACAAAGGATAGTAGAAGAGAATCTTTTCAAATCAGTCGATTTTTTTCAGTCCTTTTTAACAATTATAAATTAGTTTACTCTTGGATTATTACCAGTGTGTAACTAAGAATAGTACAACATATTTCATGAATCTGTAACAACTAATTTTAATTTATTGTCGGTCTTTCTAAACAGATGACTTTGAGAGTTTCCATAATAATTGTCCTAACTTTTTATTGCTATTTTCTAAAAGTCAACACAAAAACTAAAATTTGCAAAAAGAAATGCTAAAACTTTCCATTCAAATATGAACAGCAGTCTATTTGAAAGGTATGCATAAAACAGATCATTCATCTGTTTTTGAATCCATTCAATAAAATTCTCTGTGGCCGAGCTAAGGAGAAAAAGGAAGGAAAAAAAATTAAGAATAATAAAATTAACACATGCATTAAAGAAATAAGAATCATTTATAAGAAAACTCATTCATACTGCTTTATACTTATTTCTTAAAACTCATTCATACAGCTATATATAAAAATATTTGTAACAAATAATGGGATGATTAAGTATTTATTACAAATATTCTCAATGTGTAAACTAAAATTTATCAAAATAACTTGAGGGATTTGTTTCTATTCACCAATCTCTAAAATCATGTTGCAGCTTCTTAGAGATCACATTGTTTTTAATTTTTAACCTTAAAAAATAAAAGCAAAATTATATTAAATTAATTTGCAAATTTACAAGCTCTGTTTCATGGTAAATTTGAAAGTAAAGTAGCAATGATCTAAGGAATAAGCCTATAGACTTGGGAGTAAGTTTATTTGTATTTAAGAGAATCAAATAACTAAGTTTTAAATATAATTTTTATAATAAGAATAAAAACAATTATTAAATCTTTCATGTAGCCACTTTTTTTTTGTTGAAGGAAATGAACATAATCTTTTGTAATGTGCCATAAGTTTTTATACATAAAATATTTTAAATTTATTACAACAAATGTAAATACTAATTGTACCTCTCTAATTTTTTTAAATAACTGGATTTACTTATCATACATTTAAAGTAGGACGAGAAGAATATTTAAAAAAATACAAATATAGAATAATAGAATGTACAACTTAGAGAGTATAGAACAACAATAGAGCACATTCTTCTACTAAAAAATCTGAAAGGTGGTAAATTATCGAGGCAAACAAGCTACACCAAAATGGTAAAGACTCTATAGTTTGCCTATTAAATTTTACAAATTATTGCCAAGTTCTTGATTTAAATGATTACATCCCTATCTTGGTTTTCAAATTAAAAATATATTAGCAGTGCAGAAGATATCAGAAAATATGTCTTTTCAACAAAAACAAAACATTTCGCAACCATGTATCGGTTTCCCATTATATTAATGATATACATTTATTCAGAAAAAAGATTAAATGAAATAATTATCTAGTTTTTAAATGATAGAAAATATGTAATGCTTATTTTTGTAGGACAGCTTCTGAGAGTAGGGTATTTTGAACCCCTACAACTTTAATTAGCATGATTAGTTTTATTATCAAATATAACTACAAAACAGGGATCCAATGATTTCAAGATTCATTTAAAACTCATGACTAGACTTTTTAAACTTTTTAGTTTACATACAAATTTTGTCAATTTCATTCAACATTAGTAACAACTGCAGTGATTGTAAAAGAAAAAGCAAAAATTTGAAATAATTGAAAGCTATTCAAATATTTTAATGGAATATTAAGGTTGTTAAAATAACTTATAGTTAACAACGACCCATATTTTTCTGTGATGAGCACTAAATTTAGTTACATTTAACTTTAAAAAAAAAATTTGAAAAAGAACTTTCATTCTATTGCAAATAAATACTACAAAGAATAAAACTGATTTCCAAATTCAATTTTCTTTCCGTTTTTTATGAATTACTTTCAAGTAAAGAACAAATATCGATCATTAGTTTTGCATGTTTCAAAGTACTTAAAAGTCAACTTGATACCCTTCTCTTTCTAAAATTGAACATGCAAACCAAAGCTAAAAATAAATTTAAAAAAAAAAAAAAAAAGAACTAAAGATGTAAAATTTATTCAATTGATTAAAAGAGGTAAATTAATAGCAGAATATAATTCTACATTCAAAAATAAAAATTTTTAGAACAAAGAAAATAATTTCATGTTTAGAAGTGGAGACTAAAAGTTTTCTGTTAAACAAATTTTGCTTAAAAAAAAATATATATATATATTTTTAGTATGGAGAAATATATGAGTCAAAATTATAATAATGATAGCTTTTTAAAAGTGTTATAAAATGCACAAACTTTTAAAACAAAAAGTTAAATGCAAGAATATTTATTACTTTTGAATAAAGTATTTTGGTTTTCTTTAGAATAAAATTTTGTCTCTTAAGTTCATGTAGAGGTTTAATTGTATTTCTGAAAGCTCAATTAACATAATAGATTTCAATAACAATATCAATAAACATGTTTTACATTTTTATTGATTTAATGACCAATATGAAGCATAATATTACAACACGGATTTTTATGTAGCTTTTGTTTTTAATACACACCACAACTACACGGCAGATTTGTAGCTGTCAACTAAAATAGACCACGACAAATACGTAACATTGTTAATACCAAAGTTTACGATTTTGCCAGCAAAACCTATTCTTCTAAAAATTTTTTTTTTTTATATATAAAGAACTATTTTTACTAACCTCTTCTCCTTGGACAAAGATCAGCCAGAAGGACAGCTTTTATACCATTTTGATCCACAACACCAGTCTTAGATAAATTAGAAATCTGCATTTGACGCTCCAAATTACGTTGCATTACTAATAACATAGCAGGAGTTGGATTTTCAAGAAATTGTAAGGAATTGTTAGAATTGGTATGACCAGAGCCAGAAGCTTGCATACTTTGTGTTGCAGAGGCAACTCTTCGCAACTTCCTCTGTGGTATGGGGGAAGCATTATTGTCAGATGAATCGTGTAATTTCTTTGACTTGGCAGGAGGTGAAAAACTATAACTCCCTCTTTCTGCAGGTCGTTTAAGACCCTGAAAAAAATTACATTTCATTTAGCAACATTTTTATTATAGATTTCGCAATTAAAAATATAAATATTTTTTTTATACATTTAGCAATATAAAATTAGAAGTGTGGGATAAATTTTTCTTATTTGAAAATTTAAAAATTAACAAAATGTGAATTTCTCACTTAGTAAACAAAACTCATTTTGATTATCAACATTTTAACTTGAAACTATTATCCATTATTCATAATTTATATGTTTCTGGAAGCTAGGATAGCAAAATTACATTTGAAATTAATTTTTGTAGCATGATGATATAGGACAACAGTTTTAAAAATGCATGACATTCATAGATCCAGAGTGCATACAAATCAACCTTGATCAAGCACCAAAACACAATTTTTTAGAGCTCTTTTATGGTAGGAATACCACAAAATTTTGACCTTGGAAAAAAAGGAATATTGCCTGTGCAGAATCCCTTACTTTAAACTTTGATAACTCACCAACAAGCGAACTTTAATCATGGCAGATTTACAGTGCACTGTACCTAACAGCGTTTATACACCTAATAGCATTTTGTTTACTTGGCTGCCAAGATTGAACTTGTGACCTTTAGATCTCAAATAGCAATTTGAGTAATGCCCTAACTAACTGTGCCACTAGATAGATTTGATCATGTGTACAGGCAATACCAATACTATTAGAAAATAAGGTTAACTTGTTTTTTTCAAGTTACATGGTTAGTAGAACAAAATAAATGTTTTAATTTTTGGATTTATTTGTATATATAGTGTGCATACACATTGAAATATAACAAATGATTTACAACTATAGATAATTTAAAGTTTTTTTACCTTACGCAGGGGTTGCTTTGTCAAATCCGTGGAAGTAAATACAAGCAAACCATCATCTTGAAATCCTGAAGCTTTTATTGCAGCAGATAAGATGTTTCTACAATGCTTATAGTCCGGCTCTTCCTCAAATGTTAAGCCAGCAATATAAGTAAAATACTCAGTAATGCCACCTAAAAACCGAATAAAGAAATTGCAACATTGCATGTAATAAAAACAAAAAATAGATCATTTAGGAAACTGGATATTTAAAAAAATTGGGACAGATAAATGCGCCATCCTACAATCCAGAGACTAATCTAACTTAGAGGGACTAATCAGACTCAGTGGGACTTACCTTAACTTCACAAGTTAAAAAAATTTTTTTTTCTTTTCTTTTTTTTGTCCCAACGAAATATAAACTTGAGTTTATATTCAGAAATAAGAAGATTTAATTTTTCAAATCATTTTTTCTTAACTTCAACTTTTTGTGAGTGATGTGATAATTATTTTTCATAATTATTGTTTTTAAAATATGATACAAACATTATAGGTACATGTAATTAATCCATAGAATTTTCCTTTCTTATAATATTACAGAGGTGTTTAGTCTTCAAATACTTATGCTGCATCTCCATGTACTCCCCTAACATACAGAGGAAATAACTTCCATGTATTTTTTATTCTTCTATTGGCAAGACAGTCCGTTGTGAGCCAGACTTCCCTAGAACCCTCTCTCCATTCTGCTCTTTTCTTTGCGATTGTTCTCCAGTTAGTAATTCTTGGGATTTTAAAATCCTCTTCCATACAGTCAAGCCATCTGATCTCATGCTTTACCTCTAATTCTAGTTCCCATTGGTTTGTAATTGAAGAAATGGCAAGGAAGAAGGGTTCATTCGACAGATTTGACCTGCAAGCTTTAAGCTACTTATTTTGATATCAGTTTCCTTGAACAGCTTATATGGTATTAATCATCGGAATTCATAATTGTCTGTTTAAAATTACGTTTTTAGGAAAGAGAGGATGTTTATTTTACTCCCTAACTTCAACTAAAATATTTTTACTTTTTTCTCTAAAAATTTTATTAACTCCTTACACAAAACTTTTGCTAAATATTTTGAACTTAATCAATATATATAAACTATTGTATTATTTTAAATTTCAACATGATAAGCATAATTTTTGAAGAACCAACAAGAGAGGGATTCCTGATTCTATGCCCGTGGGCACCCATCAATCGTTTTAAGTGTGGAGGTGCTGAACAATCATATCAAAAATATTTTTTATTTAAATTAATGTTATGTAGAAGTATAAATTCCTCTTGAAAAAATAAATAGCGCTCAAAGTAGAATGAATTTCTACATACACAAGTTTGTAACTCCTGATAGCATTTTATTAAATCAAAACAAATAAATTAACCTTCCTCAACAAAGAAATATTTCTTTAAATTATTTTTTCACTCAGATGAATGGTACTGATGCAGATTATATGAAAAAGTTTAACTTAGTTGGAATAACTAAAATATTGATGTTGTCAATAATTATACTTACGAGGCGGAGCTTTCTTATTATAACAACTTTTAATTAAGGAGGAAATGTTAGACATGTACCTGAAAACAGTAATTAAAATGAATTTACTTAAAAATCTGTAATATAAAAGTAAATTAAAATACTCTAATACTACCGATAAAATTTAATAATTTGTTTGGCTGCATGAATGGTATCTATAAATACACAAACAGAATTTTTTTAAAATTTACTTATGATACCATACAATATTAAAATGCATATTATAAAATATTTTTCATTATTTTATTTTATAAGGATTATTATGAAACAGAAAAAAAATTAGGTTAATTACAACAATATATGTTAAAATAATAAAAGATTTATATCCTAAATTTAAGAACCACCCTGAATAATCTGTGATCTCATGATCAGGTCTTCATGTACTTGGACTTAATCTTAATGGTTTGAGAGAGGATGACCTCAAATATTCAAATTAATTAGTGGAGATAATATTTTAAGTTACAAAATCTTACACAAAAATGTACTTTCTCCTCTGAATAAACAGCTTTTTTTTGTCACGATCGGATTTCTGACCTCCAACTTATATGCGGTAGCTGCAATCTGGGAAATATGACCGCAAAAGTTTGGTCAGGAGATCAGTCCAAAGTTTGGACCCATTCATTTTAATTTTCCTTTTAGTCTATTTCCCCATATGTCGAGAACTTCTCGTGCAAATCAAAAAAATTTTTGCACATAATTATAAAATTCCTTTATCTAAATTTTGAATTGCAAGGTGAAAAATTTTTCCATAATTTTAAAGAATGTAATTTTAATTGCAAAATGCAACATTTTGGCAATATATAGTTCCTTTGAAATGGAATTGTGAAAAAGTCCTATTTTTAAATTTTGATTTCTCAGGAACTATTAAACCGATTTTGTTCAAACTTGTATACCTTGCAATTCAAAATTTTTTGACCGTTAATAAATAAAATTATAAAAAATAATTAATTCATGAGATATGGTGAAAATACACAAAAAATAAAATTATCATTAAGGGGTCCAAACTTCGGACCACTCTCCTGATAAAACATATTTGTACCATATTTCCCATATAGCGGTTAACTCCTATATTTTGAGGGTCATAAATCCAAATGCAGGAAAAAAAGGTATGCTTATTCTTAAATATATAGCTTAAAATATTGTATGCACTAATTAATTAGCATATTTGTAGTCACCCCCTCGAACTGTTAGGATCGAGTCTTAGTATGTGAAGATCCCATCATTAGATCAAAATTTCTGCAGCCTGGGTCATTTTTATTTACGCGCACTTCACATTAGCAAACATACATAATTTTTTAAAACTTAATGTTTACTTTTTTATATATATAGTATATAATTACAGTTTGGAAAATGAATCTACAATTTGATCATGATCATATTTATTTACAATATACAGGGTGGCAATAATTACTCTATGGAAAAAATTCCCCTGATCGTTTTCAAAACGTTAGTGAGTTTGAGATAAAATTTAATGATTGAATACAGAGCATCTTGGAATTGATTCGATTTTTCTTAAAAATGTCGAAATACAGCATTTGTGAACATATATCTACCACCATTAAAAGCATCAATGTTTTAACTTTTCTGTAAGATTTGCAAAAGTTTGCTAGATCTGTGCCACATCATAGCCTTTGATGGCAATCACATTGAACATGATATAAACTAAAACTAGCATGAAACATGGCATAAACTAAATCTCAATAGTTTATGAAAATTTCAGTTCCAAAAGCACAATTTATTTCTTCACACAATTGTTACTTGGCAATAATGACCTAAACATTCTGTAGCCTATGGCTTAATTTCATTCATGCCAAAATATTAAAAATTGATTGATTGGATGTAAAATTAAATCAAAATGGCAAAGCAGTGACAATGAACACAAATTATTTAAAACAATGAACACATAAATGAATCATGTCAAAATATCAATGAACTATACGGCGAACACTATTATTGAAAATAAAAATTATTTCAAATTCTAAATATAATCAGCAGTAAAAGTTTGACTGTAATAAAAAGAGAAACCACATGACACTTCAAAATAAATCTCAAAACTGCAAAAATAAATTTGTTAAAATATATAAATAAATAACTTACATGCTTTTCTGTCTACTAACACTTTCAACATCCTTTAGATTCTCTTCCCATGGCAAGCGACCACAAAGCCACTGAAGCATATTGTAACCCAATATTTCTAAATCTCCTCTTCGTGAATGAGCTAAAATAAAAAAGATGTAATTTTAAAACTTCAGTTTTAATTTTAGGTTACATAGCACACAATAAACTAAGCTTTCACTTTATGGATGGCTTATTGTATACAACTAAGCACGAAAGCCACTAGCAGTTAAAACTCGTAATAAGACTACAATGTAACTACATCAGATTTATTTTTGTGACTAGGCCTGAAAAACATGCCATTCTATATTGCTATTGTACTGTTCGTAATATGACTTGTGTTATTTACTATTCAATATGTAAATTCCTTAAAGTTTAGTTGAAACCATAAAAAACCGAAGATAACATTATACAGGATTCCCACTCTTTTAACAAAACAATATTTAAGGACTCATTAGGACTTTTTTTTTTGAAAATAATTAAGGAATGACCTTAAAATTAGTATAATAATTGAAGAAAACAATATTTTTACTAAAAATAGAAATTTAATGAATAGGAAATTAAACTGTTAAGTGTTGACATTAGAAATGACCATGACTTAAAGTAATTCCACTTTAAATTATTCAACTTCAGATAACTGAAAAATGTGGTTTTTAAAAAATTTCATTTCAATTAACCAAGCAGTTATGATGCATAATATTAATTTACATATATTTTTTTTTAAATATTACTTATACTCATTTAAATTTTTAAGAATTAGGTTTCTTTTGTTATTTCCCCCTCAAATTAATTGCAATTGATGCCTAGAAACAATGAATAGTAATTTATCTTAATATCTCAGCATAAATTTGCTACAGCTGAGCTTGTTTAATAGATGCAGGCAAGATAAAAAAATACTATAAAATTAAAAAAAAAGTCATCGTTCATGAATTGAATTATATTTACCCCCAATATGAGCATCTCTGCTTGTAAATTCTATTGTGCCATCATGAGCTTTCCGAAGATCTTCTTTCAATTCTTTATGCTGACCGTTAACTATATACCTGCAAGCTAAACCAAAGTCTATGAGATAAACCTGAAAGAGAAGTAAATAGATTAAACATAACATGCCCATGTATAAAATTAAATGAAAAATGCATTGAAATTAAAAGTAGGTGTGAGATAATTAAAATATAAAGATTGAAACTTACTCTAGGAAGTAAGAAAAAAAAATCAAAACAAAGAAATTTACACATAAATGTCACTAAACTATCTAAAAATGGCAAGAATGAAAGTATTAGGTATAGCTTGCAACACATTTTTTGCAATTTCTAATTAGGTTATGTTTTATATATAAGCATGAAAGCTACTTCAGCTAATAATAATTAGGAAGAAAGCAATATAGAAAGCATTCTAACAATACACATGCTTCATTCATGTAACTCCAGTTACTTTCATCTCTAGTATAATATACAGTCTCTTATTTTCGATGAATTCAAAATAAGGTTATGTTTTATGTGAGAGCATGGAAGTTTTTTTAAAAAAAATAATAATTAGGAGGAATGCAGCAGAGAAAGTAATTTAGCAATAGAGATACTTTAGTAATGTTATTCCAATAATTTTTATCTCAGTTTAGCATGCAACTGAAAAATGCTTATTTTTTTTTCCCCTTTTTGCAAACCCACAACTAGAAAATAATTGTAGACAACAAGAAGATTTATAGTATTTCAATATCAAAGTTACATAAAATTTCCACTTTTCTTTAACTATTTTAAGACAGTACTATCTTGAACATCAATAATGTTATCTAGCAAATTTAAGAATAAAGATAATTTATGCTAACAACAAGAGCTCACTGAACAAGACCACAATACATTTAACAAAAAAAAAAAAGATAAACCCAGAATTGTACAACTCTTTGATACAGTAAATATTTCCTAAATGAAAAGCTTAATAATAAAGATAATTTATTATATTACTACTGAAAAGGAAAACCATAACAACTGTGCTAAAAAGAGACAAATCCAGAAGAGTACATAGACATAAAGCAGTATTGAATAAAAAGTAGAAGATATTAATACAAAAGTAATTGTGCATGAGTTTATTTATTGCAAAGAGATGGAGCTATGCAAATTTATTTTAATTTTTTACCAAACAAAATTTGTTTGCTTTAAAGCATCTAACTTCACATTTTTATACAGAAAGTTTTTATTCAAATAAATTAATTTTTGTCTATCATATTTACAATAAGGTAAAAACTTCTCCATCAACTTAAATAAATTTTAATTTAATAAATTTAAATCCATAAATTTAAATTTAATAAATTTTAAAATTAAATTTTAACTGAAATATACAAAATACATGAAACATGACTGACCTCATTTTCTTTTTCAGAACCATAGCCAGTTAGCAAATTTGAAGCTTTGACATCTGCATGAATATAGCCGTGACTATGAACATATTCTAAAATATCTAACTGAAAGAAATAATACTGAAAATTATAATTCATAAAATTAAGCATTTAATATAATTTATTAATTCTATATACATCAATAATAATCCAAATAAATGATACGAAAATAATAAAAGTTGACAAGATTGGAAAAAAATAAATACTGGTGAGTGCAAGAAGAGCTTCTTAGCTGTTAATTCATTTTAAAGCATGATTTGTTGCTGCAAGTGCTATCATGCTTTTAGCAGAAGCATGCAAATTCAACAATGCTAAAACTAAATATAGAAATGTTTTTTTTATTTTAAAAAAAAGCTTATTTTTAGTTCTTGAAAATAAAAAATAGTACTGTTCCAAATACAAATAATTTATTTTGGTAAAATTTTATTCAACTTTTTCTAACAAATATTTTTGTTTCTAAAAATAAAATTTAATCACCTGAATATGAAGGTAAAAGGACTAATACTAGAATTAAAAGGGGAAAAAAATAGCAAAAACTATTCTCATATTATTTATATTATCTATTTCATATTTATATTTCATGACAAAAATCAGTATAATATTTGTAATTGTGAAATCAATGAGAATTATACTAGTGTATATGCTTAATGTGTAATTTATTACTAAAGTAGCATTTAAAAAAAAATGATAGTTAGCAAAAACAGAACTTTTGATTTCCCCCCTAACTGGCTGAAGCAGAGATAATTTCCAAACTAAAATGACAGTAGCACCACTACTACAGAAAAAAGCTGTTTCTCTCCCTCCTTGATGTGGGCGAATTCAGCGGTCTGGTGAACAATCAGTATCATTACTGCAACCTGGAACAGTACAGAAAGAGAAAGAAAAAAAATGTTTAAGGCTTTCCTTACTTAAAGATGTTGCACTTCTATGGAGTCAATGATGAAAGGGAACTTCAGTGGCAGCAAATGGTGTCAGTTTATAATAGGATCAACAAGTTTTCATTTTTAACTGCAGTTGATTTTCTTAATTTAAAGTCAATTGTTGTGATTTAGTTTTTACTTATGCAAAATGATTAATTAGTTTGAAAATTAATACTACTATTTAAGCTAGAAAACAAATATTAAGTATTTGAAAAATAGGTTTAATATTTCCTTTTTTTTTTAAAAAACAGTTTCGTCTACTTGGTTCAGAAGAAACCTATATTATGCAGAGCAGTTTTTTCTACTATGAATGAAACTTGTTATCCCTGGAAAATATCATTGCAGATTTAAAGTGAGAACCAATGAAACATATGTATTTCTAAAATCATCACTTGCTAACTTAAAATATTGCATCTTCATAACAAACCATTAGTTGGAATTTTTTAGAACACTAACAGATAACAATAAAAATATATTGATTAAAAAAGAACACAAGAAAACATTATTTCTTTTAATGCTGAGATTGCACATAGAGAGAAGCATACTTAAAAGTAATTTCCAACTTAAATTAACTAATTACTTACTATTTAATCTATAAGCAATAGTAATTAAAAAAATTTAAAAAAGTAAAATCAGTAATGCTCAATTTGAATTACTAATTAACATAATTTTATTAACGATGTTATTATTTTACTCAACTCAATTATTTTATTCAACATGGTGAGGTGTTAAAAATAATAGCTTTTTAAAAATTATATTTGCAATATACTTACGACAATTTTTCCAACAGTATATACAGTTTTCATAGGAAACACTTTGTCATTTCGATCTAACTTTTTTTGTAAATCTTCACCGAATCGATCCATTACCATAAAACGATACTTGACGCCTCTATATTCATGGGATCCAGATCCAATAAATTTTGGCATTCCTAAAAACTTTAATTTCTTCTTTTCTTTCCATTCTTCGACTATAAATTGCAAAAAATAAAAGAAAAGAATGATTTTATGAGACAGCTCATATAGTATACAAGGATTTCAATATAACAGACAAATGATTTTGAATACTTACTTTGTTCAATCTTACCAACACGGTGATAAAAATGCATTTCAGAAAATAATGGTCCATTAGCATGTGGCTCCTAATTATTAGGGAGAGAAAAAATACATGATACAGGTTTTCACACATAAGGATTGTGCAAATTGAGGCAGTATTTTACTCAATAAATAAAAGATGAAGGGGATCAGGGATGCCAACCTTTAGTCATACCAAAGAGGAGCAATTTTTTTGCAGTCAATGATCAATCGCTTTAGTACATTAAATATGCCTCATTATGTACATTATATAGTAATGAAGCAATACTGAATATACAAAATATTTATTAATATAATAATAAAGTATTAAAATGCAATGCAAATATTAAAGTGGAAATTAAAAGAGCATAGAAATTACAACACATTATTTGCTTTGTAGTGCAAAAATTTTGCCCAGTAGCAGTAGATGCTACTGGGCAAAATATGTTCCAGTTGCTTCATGAAGAACTGTCAAAAAGATAGATTACTTGAAGTAACTGTGTCAACTTTTCCTGCGATAATGCTTCATAAATGATTGGTATGCATAAGGGTCTTACAAAGTACTTATTGGAAACGAACTTCAAAATGATAATAAACAAATGTGCTTGTCATTTGTTACATTTAGCTGCTAAAAAGAGGGCTAAAGAACTGCCATTAAATGTGGAGGATTTTCCAATTGATGTATTTTATTACTTCAAAAAAAGTTCAAAGAGGATTGAGGCTTTTAAAGCCTGTCAGATCTTTTGTGATCTTGATAACCACAAAATACTTAAATATGTGGCTACAAGGTGGTTGTCTTTACTTAATGTTATTGAAAGATTTCTTGAGCAGTGGGACAGTCTTTTCCTTTTTTTTCAAAATGAAGATGGTACATCTGAGAAATGTAGAAAGATAAAAAAGATGTTTCTAGATCCACATACAAAACTTTATCTTTTGTTTTTGGAACCTGTGTTACCTCTCTTCTGTTCTGTGAACATTTTGTTGCAGTCAGAAGAACCTTTGATTCACTGCCTTCGAAGAGAGTTGGAGATGCTCTTAACTAAGTTAATTGCACGTCACGTTACATTTCTCCAGTTTCTGTTCCGGCAAAAAGCATACTTACAATTGAATTTTCCAATAGAAAAAGGCAGAAGTTAAACAAAGATTTAGTTATAGGCTGCCAAACAAGGCAATTTTTAAAAGAAAATTCTCTGACTGAAGATGTTCTGTCTACATTTTATCTAAGTGTCAGAAACTTTTATTCCCAGTCATGCAAATATATAAGCAAAAAATTTCCCCTAGAGGGATGTTGCTTTATTAAATACAGAAGTTGCGGACATTAACCTAAGACTGGAAAAATCTTTCAGTGCAGTCAACTACTTCGTAGATCTTTTTTGTGAAGATTTCTCAGACTTACAAAAGGGTAGACGGGATCAGATAGGTTGTTTAAAATACAACATTCTGCCGATTGTTATGAAGAGGATATTGCTAATCCCACACAGTAGTGTTCCTTGTGAAAGACTGTTTAGTCTTGTGAGGAAAAATCAGAATGACTTCAGAGGAAACTTAAGTTTCATCAGAATCTTGAAACATTTTCTTAAATAAAGGCCGCATATGCATTAATTTTTTTATTTGCAGAAAATCTTTCGAAATTTTTTTTATGTCGTTTACACTCCACGTGACGTCTACAGTCATACAGACCACCATGTGCGATAGTGAAATCCATATCGCATGTAATACAATAGGCGTGATTCTCAGACGCTTTTGAGAGCTTTAGGACAGGAAATTATTTTGCATAATCATCTTTAAAAGCTTGATGATGTGATCTTTTTTTAGACAGCATTCTTGAATTTTTTTAAAACTTCAAAACGCGTTTTAGTATAGAGTATAGTTAAGTGCGGCAAGCTCTCTGCTTATAAAACGCGTTTTACAATCAACTGACGACGATGTAAACATGCGATATGTTAAAAACTTCGCGAGTGATTAATTTTTAGCCACCAATGCTCCAATCACAATCTTCAAGCAACATTATCACTGTCATAAACTAACACATCTACGTAAACCAAAATAAGTTGCATTCTCACTGTCATGCTACAAGCTAACGCAACTTTAAAGTGAAACGCATGTGAGGGACGATATTCCAGTTTAGTATCAGTTAGAGCAGGAAAAGCGGAGCGTTTTGAAGGCGGGGCAGCGGAGTTAAAATTTTAAAACGGAGAAACTCCGCTCAAAGCGGAGCAGTTGGCATGTCTGCATTATGCTAGGAAAATTTAAATGCTTCATTAACATATACATAATATATAAAAATATAAATTTCATTGCAATTTTAGAACAAATTTATGAGAAAAAAACATCATTGAAAGTTTTTATCAAGTTCAATGTTTACAGTTAAAACTAAATATTTCTATACAATTGCAATTATTCAAAAAACAATTTGTAGCATTAAACTTCGTTATTAGTGCACCTTTCGATTAACGGACAATTTTTTTCGCTCTTGAGAGTGTCTGTTTAACCGAGGTTTCACTGTATGTATATTGTGTGATAAAAAAGAATGATGCAATACTTACAACTTTAACAACATATTCAGAATTTAAACCAGGCTTTTTCTTAATGCTGTTAGATGCTAAAAAATTAAAAACAGATAGGTGAGAAAAGTTTATAGTACAAAAATAATTTTTCAGAACTTTAGATTAACTGCAAAACATTCCAAAACTTCATATAATTGCTTATTTTAAGAATGTCAGTACAACAAAAAAAGTTTTAAACTGACTTTTTTTAAATGAGGATCACTTCATTATGCATTAGTAACACCTATTCAAATATTCAAGCAAGCAATAATCTGCACAAAAATCCATTTTAATAGGGACTTTTTTTATGAAACTTCTCAATTTTAGAGAATTTACTAAAATGTACAAAAACAAGTAGAATTTTTATTAAACCAGAATACCAGGAGAAACTTCAAATTCCCATAGTCTACTGGAAAATCCAGTAGAGTTGACAGCTATGCATATATATTTGATCTTCTACTTGAAATGAGACATATATGACTCACAAACACATGGTTTTTGATTAAATATAAACATGAGGGGAAAATAATGTTTCCAAATCAAATGCTTTAAGACAGACCTCTAATTATATTATATAGTATTTGTTTATAGTGTGTGGGAGAGTTTCTCTTTTTGCTAGAGTGTTGTGTATTTAAGTTTACAGTCCATTTTCAATTGATAGTTAGATCTTATAGACATCAAATTTTTCTGTTTTTATAGTTACAATGTTGAGGCATTAAAAATGTTAAACAGAACTAAAAAATAATATAAATTAGGGTAAAAATGTATTTAAACCAGAAAAAAACTTTAAATAAAGTATGTAAATAAAAAATATAAACAGTGTATGTCATTTTAGTATATGTATACTTGTATGTAATAGGTATGCAACATAAATTTGGTTTTGCAAGATTTTTAAGAAATATAAAATGTTACAATCAATTTATTTATGGTTCGCCTATAAGCTCTCTTCTCACATTACCAAATAACTAAACAAATTTCTCAATTTAAGAAAACCATAAATTGCAATATATATATATATATATATTAACAACTACGTTAACTACAACTACTATATATATTAACACTCTATATATCAAGCCTGTCACCTATATAAATATTTTACAACAACAGCAATATTGATTTTTATTAAAGAATAACATTAAAAAAAATATTGAATTAGAAAGCGCCAAATAATAAGTTTTTACTATGCACTTTGCCATAGCTGAAGAATCTTTAGGATAGATGATTATGATGAAATTATCAGAAGAAACAAAAGAGTTTAATTTCTTAATTTTGTCTAAATTAAGAAATTAAACTCTTGCACCTGTACTTATTTGAATGAAGAACAATTAATTGCCATTTGCCCATTTTTTTTATGAAAATCATTAAGTTTCATTAATTATTCAGATGATTAGCTAAAATAAAAAAGAAAAGAAAGATATGCAAATATTTTGATTTCAATGGGCAAAATTAAACTCATATATATAGAAATATATTGTTATTCAATAGTGTTTAAATTCTCTCACTCTTAAAATTGGAAAATCTAAATAAAAAAATAAATAAATAAAAAATTTAAATTTTTACCATACATTTACTTCTGTTAAAAATAGATTTTATGTAAAACAAAAGAGTATACAATGCTATGATTTTACATTTCAATTCTTACACTCTATATATATTAATACCTAAATATATCTCTCCAAATCCGCCAAGACCAATGGATTTACCAAGTCTCCATTGACGTTTCATTACATCAGTAAGGACAACACCATTTGGTAAGGGATCAGGTAGTCTATTTCCATTTGGAGCAAATCTTGGTTTCTTCATACCTATAAAAAAAAATTATACAAATATAATAATAGCTAAATATGTTCTTTGCACCTGACTGTATGACACATTTTTCAGATTAAAAAAAATTATCTTGAACACACATTAGGATTTCATGAACTTGACTCAAGTATATTACCATAAACATTTTTAGAAATCACTGTTAGTAGCTTTATTTATTCAAGAAAACATAAAATTACATATGATTAATAAGTTTTATGTGACATAAAAAGTGACATGAAAGTTTATATCAGAAAGTATTGCTTTAGCTTAATTTTGATTACAAATAAATACTTTTCCAGGAAACTAAGATTTTCATGATTTTTTAAACTAAAAATATTTTTATTTACTTAAGAATGAGATAGAAATGAATTATCTTTAAAATACAAGATAAAAAAAAAAAAAAACATAAACTTCTTCACTAATGAAGTATAAAGAAATATAGCACAAAAAAATTCACAGAATTGAATTCTATTTTACTGCCGTAAGTCATAATAAAATAACAATAGAAATTATACTGCTAGGGGATGAATAATGCTATGGCCACGTACATGGACCTCAGGTTTTATCTAAGTAAAATAATATAAATATTTCAAATATTAAATTGCACCTTAAATATGAACAAACATGCATAATATTATACTATAGTTCATTTAAATACAATGATGAATATATTTAATAGTTATTTAGAGATTTTTTTTAAATGCAGTTTTTTTTAATGAGATGTAATACTAAATGCAATACCAATGCATTACTGCATGAAATCTCAAAAAAGAAAAAACTGTTCTAAACTATTTTAATGAAGCAAAATAAATAGTTATAGAAAAGAATCTAACATTAACCATACAAAATATTTAGTTTTTGAGGGTAAAATTTTAAAATTATGAAGAAAAAAACACACAAAAAGTTAAAGTTATTAAATGTATCATGTGCCTTAATATAAAACAATTATAATACACATAAAAATATTATTA